>NC_049224.1:14190044-14842544 GCF_011100685.1 Canis lupus familiaris
CTGTGTTCTCATGTGGTGGAAGGGGTTAGAGAGATCTGTGGGGTCTTTTTTAGAAGGGCCCTAGTCCTAGTCACGAGACCCCACCTCCTAATACCATCACATTGGACGTTAGATTTCAACACGTGAATCACTGGAGAGAGAGGAGAGACAGATATGTAGACCCTAGTGATAGATGTTGTTTTGCTTTGTTTTGGTAAAGACTTGTGATGAGAGGGAACTTGTCCTACTAAACACTAAAATATATGCGATAAGGATAAATGAATCAATGTAGCTAAATAAATATGCATACCTAAATAGATCAATGTAATGTAGTGAAGATCTTGGTAAATCTAAGAAAGAGATACGCTATACCAGAGGCTCACAAAGCAGTGGGGGAGGAATTTCACAAATGGTGTTGGGATCTCTGGTTATTTATTCAGAATTAATTTAGATCTTTATCTCATAACACATCAATATAGATTTTAGAAAAATAGATTTAAAATATTAACTTAAACCATGGGGTTGCTGGGTGGCTCAGAAGGTTAAGTGTCTGCCTTTGGCTCAGGTCATAATCCTGGGGTCTGGGATTGAGCCCTGCATGGGGCTCCCTGCTTTGAGGGGAGCCTGCTTCTCGCTCTCCCTCTGCCATTCCCTTTGCTTATGCTCTCTGGCTTTCTCTCTCTCTCTCTCTCAAATAAATGAATGAATGAATGAATGAATGAAATAACTTTTAATACATAAAAAAACTTTTCTTAAAAAAGCTAAACCATAAAAATAACATAGCAGAGGTAATTATTTTAGTTCTAAATGAAGAAATTTCACTTCTTAAAAATGAGAGAAATCACAGAGCAAAATATTGGAATGTTTAACCTTATAAACTTAAACTTAATAGATACATTGTAAGTATAACTAAGATATAAACAACAAACTGGAAAAACATAACAGACATTATTGCCCAGGATTTCAGTTCTGTGCTACAACCAACATACACTTCTTGGCGAAAGCCAATTATGCCTATCTTTTCCCATCTTTGTGTTTGGTGTTTTGGTGTTTGAAATCAATCCCAATGAGAGCATTAACACCATGGAAATAGGCAAACATTACAAATCAAGTTTTTATTCTCCAGAAGGTATTTGATTGCTGGACTGTTAAACATTTACCAGGGCACCACCAGCTATTATCCTTAATAAAACATTTCATCAAATTGATAAAAATTAAAAAGTACTAAAAGATAAAAGATTTATCTCCAAAGATAAATTGGTAAAAGACATTAATGGATGACTGACAGAGAAAATGCAAATTGTTATAGTCACTTTTAAAAAGTGAGAAAAAGAGAAAGATCTCATTTCTATCCCATCAAATTAGCAAAGTTAAAATAATAAATCACAATGCTGCCATGGGTGCAGTGAAAAAAGCATTCTCATGTAATGCTAATGGAAGTGTAAGTAAGCATAAACTTTCCGGAAACCAGCTTGGCAGCACGCATCAAGAGCTTTCAGTGTTCACACCCTGGAGTTTCACTTCTAAGAATATATACTGTGGAAATAAGCCAAATACAGACATACATTAATGCACAAAGATATTTTAATATTAAGATAATGATTTAGCAAATCATGGTATATGCACCATGCAAAGACCTTTAATGACATGTTAGAGTTTATGATATAATTTTATATTAAAGATTGGGCTTACAAATGTAGTCTCAGCTTTCTAAATGGAAGGATTTGAGGGAAATGACTCTGGGTGTTTGTAGAAATGGTCATTTGCTGGTGGAATGATGAGAATCCCTGCCCACCACCTCCCCCGCCCCAGTTTTAAAATTTTTTTCTAAGCTTTCAAAATGATTCTAATGAAAAAGAATTGCTTTTATAAGTTGAAGGGGGAAAAAAAAATCCAAGAAAGCAATGCTATACATAACATTCCCTTTTCTTGAGTTTAAATTACTTTTAAAGTTTGTAATTAGTTACCAGCTTGCAAGCCAAATAATTTGATTATAAAAAGGACCAAGCAACTTAACTGTTGCAATTATGGTTGATAAAAACAATTTTTTTTTTCATTCTTTTCAAAGGCCCAAGTCAAGTTTCAGCTCACTAGAACCTATCTTGCTGGTCAATCTGCAATGGGCTGACCTGGCTAAGGAGTTCAGGTTTTTAAAAAATACTTGAACAGCATCTATTTCTCTGTAAAGCACTTGGCATTTTATAGTCTTATTTATTGGAAGTAGCCTAATAGTTTCTTCTTTATATTTTAAATACGTTATCTTCAGATATTTCCTTTTTTTATTTTTTTATTTATGATAGTCAGAGAGAGAGAGGCAGAGACACAGGCAGAGGGAGAAGCAGGCTCCATGCAGGGAGCCCAACGTGGGATTCGATCCCGGGTCTCCAGGATCGTGCCCTGGGCCAAAGGCAGGCGCCAAACCGCTGCGCCACCCAGGGATCCCCTCTTCAGATATTTCCTAATTCAGTTTTCTACACAGACCAGTTCTCCTCATTTTCGCAGTGTACACCAACCCCTTAACAGGATGGCAAGTATTTTGAGATTTTAGAGTTTTTGGAAAATGTTTTGTCTTTTTTCAGAGCTTATTATCTAAGACAATCAATTATTCTAGGAAAAGAAGCTCTTAGCAAGACTTGGAGATCTGGAAAAGTTTCCCCCTTAATGTTAAGAGTATTTTATTGAGGTATAATTCATATGTGTTAAAAGAATCAAAGTGTATATGTGGATGGATTTTGACAAATGTAACCAACCATGTAACAACCACCTGGATCAAAATATAGAACATTCTAGAAGCCTAGAAGCATTTTTGATATTTCTGAGAATGCTATTTTCTTTTCAGTTACCAACAAGTTTTGACTTTGAAATTGGTTTCTTAATTTAGCACTAGCGCTGTACTTGATTTTGTCATTATCTTAAAGGCACTGAGCCACTAACCTCTTATCACTTTCTTAACACTAGTATGCCTAGAAACACCTTTGACCACTTTGAGAAGTTCACTGACTTTTTAAGCACTGGGGTCAGTTCAGTATGTGCTAAATACCAACAAAATATCTCTTAAAAGTTCACTAAGATTTTTTAAAATCTTATTTTAATTTTTAATCTATACTCCCTCTAATGCATTATGGTGTTTGCCAGACCCTACAGATGGAAAATAAATTATAGATGTCCTTAGCCTTATAAACAAAGTCCTAAGGAAGGCATTGTTTGGGTTAATTGCATGAATTTTGTTTGTTTGTCAAATCCACTATATTCTCTGATAGTAAAAGAAGATATTTATTGTGGGAAGACATTGTTATCAAATCTCATGATCCTTCTGCAAACTTTTAGTCAGTTTCCTCAAAAGTAATCAATCTCTGGGATCCTTGCCTGAAAGTTGCTAACCCAGATTCATCAGGCCCATTGGCACTTTAAGAATACTGAAAGACCTGTAGTAAAAAACCTATTTATCTTGGTTTAACCCAGATAATTTCTCCTTTGATCAGAAACTATTTTTCCTTTAACACCTTGAATATCATTCATTCAGGAAATATGTAGAGTGCTAACCACCTACCAAGTTCTGTTGCCATCTGGTGTGGGATTTAGTGATGAAGAAAACAAAATCCTTGCCTTCACAGAGTTTATATATTAGAAGGAGAAAACAAGCAATTAATAAATGCAGACTATGGTAGTTTGCTTATCAGATGGATAGGTGCTATGGATACCTAAAAAGTAAGGTTTAAGGGAGATTATGACTGCTGGTGGGGAAAGGTGCTATTTTATAGAAATGTCAAGGAAATCCTCTCTGATAGGATGATAGCTGAGCAGAGACTTGAAGGAAATGAAGAACATTTCATAGGAATGTCTAGCGGAAGATGATTCAGCCAGAGTGAGTAGTAAGTGGCAAGGCCCTGAAGCCAGAACATGTTTGGTATGTTCCAGAAAGAGCTGGGAGCCAGTGTGGCTGCAGTGAAAGAAAGACCAGGGGTGGGAGATGGGGAGACAGATTACTGGGGTCAGACTGTGACGGGTCTATGAACCATCATTATGAAAACCTCTATTTGAAATGATTACATGAATCTTGAGATTTAGATTAAAATAAGCACCTAAGCACAATGTCTGACATATTGTTAAACAGTTCTCTCTGCTGTCACAGAATAGATATTAAATGCTTTTTGAATAGAATTTCCTTCTACTTTTTGGCATAAATGAGCAGTTGAAAAGTTGAACTGTTTTCCTCTGGGGCAACACATTGTAATCATTTAAACTTAAGCCATAGTGATTCACTTCTCTAGGTGAAAGATGGTATTGGTGGTTGACAATCGTTGACAAGCAATGATGCCAACATATAGAAAATAAAGAACTACCTCAATATTTTGGCTGAGTTTTTTGACAATGCTGGTGATGGTCTGAATGTGGTTTTCCAGTAGCTTCCTGGCGAGCGACTCCTCTTTTCGAAAGCCATGTGTTCCCTGAAGACAAGCAGAGATATCCTCCTTGATGCGGAAGGCTTGTTCAAGGAGAAAGGCGATGGTACGCTCCTGGTTGTTCAGTCTGTCTTCTAGATGACTTCTGTTGGTGTTTGGAATCACAGGAAGAAAAGAATGACCCCTGGTCAGGAAAAGGAAACAACACCAGCAGTGTTACAAGAATGAGTTGGAGGAGCCAGACCCAGAACTTGCATCTTCACTTCTACACCATTATTGTCTCACCTGGGAGAAGTTTGGAAGTTTAGAAGGACTCTAAGCACCTGCCTGGTTAGAATCTTGGTTCGTGTCTCATCTAAGAAAAAGATCTGACTTCTGCCTTGGTCTTACATTATGCATTGTTCATGTTTCCTATATTTTACCCACTATTCTAACAAGCCAAGCTGGATCTACATAAATTCAATACCTGAAAATTCCACATTGAGGACAGTGTTGCCTTCTAAGCTGGAAAAAATAATAGATCAAAGGCAGAGATTTACAAAAGAATCAGTTTAGTGAAAAAGTAAACCCAGTAAATTAGAAAAAGAAATTGGAGACACTAGATCTCTTTAGCATTTTGGTAAAGAAACATGCAAGATGCTGACATCCCCTATTCGTATTAATGTATTATTCTTTCCCTTCACAGATAAGCTTCTTGAAGGACAAGCAACTTTTGTTTTGTCTTTTTCTTTATTGAATTTACTTTGTTTTTGTGACCTTGTCTCTGAAGAAAGGAAATGAGTTACACAGTACCTCAGGAGTAAAATTTCCTGAGTCTTGACCAAAATGCTGACCTAGTATGACTGCTGGCTTCCAGTCCTCAATTCCTCCTAAAACCTTGGAGAATCTAGAAAGGAAAATTAGAAAACTGTAAAAAGAAAAAACAAAAAACCCCCCCAAAAACCCTTGGCAGCTGGGGCCATTTTAAACCGGTGAATGTGTAGGGTGATGGTGGAGTAGGTGCCATGGTGTGCCCCCCAATTCCCTTTTCAAGGAGGAGAGACATTTCCCCCAAGTGTTGGGAGTGCTGTCTCCGTGAAGAGAGTCACCTTGCTCAGGGCGATGCCCACTTCTTGGGGCAGCTTGAAATTAGTGATTGGTCAATGTATGAAGGACTGGCACACGTGCTCTCTCAGAACAACTTGGAAGGACCATCCTAGCTTCAGAGCTCCCTGTGGAATTGTATGATGATACTTTCTTCCCAATTCTTTCCCCTTCCCTTCCCTGTAGTGATGCTGGAGCACTCCATTTGAACCTTCTGTTCACCAATCTCTGTTTCCTGGGCAACCCAACCTCAGTCAGATGGCTATTGGGTCTGGGGCAAGAGATAGCTCAGCAAGCCTGTGGGAGATACAGTGGGGAAGAAGGACTGGTGTAGCTCTGCTTTTGCTTCTTCCCCTTCATGAGCCTTGGGACAAATGCTCTATTTGTGTGAAATTTCAGATTCTAGTTTTAAGTGTCCTCAAGAGTCAGATCAGACAAGGCAGATGACCTGCATTGGCAAGAAGCTGAAACAACAGTAACAAAAAACATGAGGAACAATTGACCTTGGGCATTTGTTTTTACACTGTCCTACTCACAGGCGCCAGAAGAGGGAAAGCAACTGGTCTCCTAAAGTTACTTCTTCCTGAGGAGCAAAGGTGAAGACCTGAGAGGACAAGTGATTTTGTAGGATGAGGAGTGGTCCATCAGATCCTGGTTTTCCTGTGCCCGGTGCTCATCCAAACCCTGCCCCCTGAGTTTACTGGAGCTCACAACCCCCAGGAAATCGACTCACTGGCCAAAACAGCAAGACCTTTGAGAAGCACAGTGTTTTCCAAAACCAACTAGCCCACAAATAATCTGCTAGATTTTAGATTCCTGCATAAGAGAAATACCAGGTTATATGCAACAAGACATTTTTTAAAAGGCTAATAAACATTAAAAGGAGGGAAGATATTAGTAGAATGAAATTTTTAAAAAGTGGAAAACATGCTAAAGTAAACAAGTAAAAAATATTAGGTGTAGGGCAGCCCTGGTGGGGCAGCGCTTTAGCGCCGCCTGTAGCCCAGTGTGTGATCCTGGAGACCCGGGATCAAGTCCCGCTTCAGGCTCCCTGCATGGAGCCTGCTTCTCCCTCTGCCTGTGTCTCTGCCCCCCTCTCTCTCTCTGTGTCTCTCATGAATAAATAAATAAAATCTTAAAAAAAATATTAGGTATAAAAACTATAATGGTTGAAATAAAGAAAAAAAGATGGGATACATATGACAGATGAAATGGCTGAGGAAGGAACTCATGGTTTGGGAGGCCAGAATGAGGAAATTTACCAGACAGAAGGAATGGTCACAGAATTCAGATTTCAGGGTCAAAATTTGAAATTCATCTATGAGGCTCCAGAATTAAATATTAAGCTTTTTTTTTTTTTAATATTAAGCTTAAGCCTTCTATGTTCCTCTAATTCCGAGAGATAATAAGCAGAAGCAGGGGAAGCATTGATTAGTGCTACTCCTGTGAGCTAATGGCCTGGAAGCAGAAATGACACATGGAGACATGGAGGTGTCCTTGGGGTCCATATCCACTCCCTCCTGAGTTCCTTCTTCCTTTCTTGGTCCTGGCCGCTATTAACTCCTCTACTTCTGTGTCTGAGCAAAAAGTGCACCCTCCACCAGCAGCTAGAGTGGTCTTCTAAAAGTCTAAGACCCTCCAATGGCTTATCCATCCTCTGAGAATAAAATCCTTGCTCTCATTTCCAACCTCAGCTTTTCCCACTCATCCATCCATTCTCTCTTATTCAACCACATGAATCTTCCGTCTGTCCTCACCGAACTAGTTCCTGACTCAGAGCCCACGCACTCGCTGTTCCACTTGGAATGCTCTTCCCTGCAGTCACTTCATTGCCGCCTCTTTCTCATGGTGTCTGTCTCAAATCCAGTATCCCCTCCTCAGGTAAGTTTTCCCCTCAGCACTGTCTGGCATAACACCCCGTGTCATCTTCTCCCCAGCATTTGTCATTATCTAAAATTATCTTACTTACTTGTGTCTATTTTCTGCCTTCCATCGCTAGAATGAAAGCGTCCTGTGGGCAGGGGCTTTATCTAACTTGTTTTCCACGGTGTCTCCAACACTGAGAGGAGTGCCTGACATGTAGTAGGTAGTCAGTAAGTATTTATTGACTGACTGGTTTTTCTAGCTGGACTTTTCAATTGTTGGAAATTGAGGGGGGGGGGGTGGAAATGGTGCCATAAAGCCACAGGTTGTGAGAGCCTCAAGGGTTTTAGTTTCTTCTCTTGAGCAGTACCAAGTAGCCTCAGCCTGGGTGAGGCTCCTCTTTCCTTTCACCTGCACCTCTGGGAAACAAAGCTTTGCTAAGGCTTTCATTAAATTCCCTCTTCCACTCATTTGGCTCAAAAATGTTCTGGAAAATTAGCAAATGGAACCTCGTATATATATAAAATCCATTCCTCTAAAGCCCCAACATGCTGACGGTGCTCCCCTGGATGGAAGTATGAGTCACAGGCAGAAGGGAAGAGGATATCAGGCCTTGCTGATGGTGACACATAGCCTAGTGGCAGGCTGCAGATTTATCTTCCTCGAGTGGGGGCTTCTTTCTGACCTCTGCACAATCTTCAGCCTGAATGTACCAGTGAAAGAGTGTTTGGTCCCTAGTCTTCAATCCTTTACAGATACTTGTAAGTTATGCTGCGTTCCTGTCAAAATTTAGTATTTGTGTGCTCTTAAGTGTTCTCAGCGTGGCAGACATTCGTGGTTAACTCCTAATAGCCACCCTCCCAACCCCACTGCTTCTGCCTGCTTTGGTTCATCCTCCCATTGCCCATGTCCTTGGTGCAGGGGGCAAGTTAATCATGGTGGTCTCATTCTTCGAGGTTGAGATTCCACTGGTTTAAATAGGGGCATATGAAGCAACCCTGCCCAGTCAGGTGAAAGGGAAAAACCTCTTGTGGGGTTTCTGGCTAAGGTTTCTTCGCTTTCAAGAAGAGATACATAAGAAGAAACTTCCCCCTTGTTTGCTGGAAGCTGTCATGTCTGTGTGATGTCTGGGACTGCTGAAGCCATCTTGTGATCATGAGGGAGAATCGGATGGCAGGGAGGAAGGATAGAAAACACCTGCTTGATGATGTTAAGCCTCTAAATGAACCAAACCCTAGATTTTTAAAGATGTGAGCTAATCAACCATTTTGGTTGGACTTTGTGTTATGTGTCGCTGAAAGCACTGTATCCATATCTAATAATCTACCAATAAAAATGACAGTTGGAATAAAAATATATCAGTAAGTATTTACTAAATGTCTACTCTAGTCCATGCATAATATATAATGGTCTGTCCCTGAAGGAGCTTAGTGTAATTCTGTGTTTCTCAGAAAGAAACTTGAATTAGTATCATGGGGGTGGAGAAGGGAGGGAAGTTGTTACCATGCAGATCCCTTGGCTCTACCATAGATTTGTTAGATCATAACTTTGATGGTAGAGAGGGACACAGCAAGAATACGTATTTTAAATAAGCACTTCGGTGTTTCTAAATGTCTCTTGAATATTGAGCATCATTGATTTATTTAAGACCGGTCATGTGCATCAGTGACCCGGGTCAAGTGTTTCAATGAATTCATCTTAAAAGGGGCTAACAGGTGTACTTGGCTGTATGGTTGTCAAGTTCTTTATGGTTCATGTGATAGGCACATAGTGGGGGTGGTGAAACCAGCGCCCTAGAGCTGCAGGATTATGAGGAGCCCGCGTTCACACACTCTCTGGAGGTGATACTGGCTGGTGTCAAGATTGTATCCAGAAAGAGCACGAGGAATAAGCAGATCTAAGCCAGCAGAGGGACCAGGGGAACAGGACTGCCACCCCTGCTCAGATGCCCATCTGTAGTCCTGCCTGTCATGATTGGCCTTGATGATGTTGCGATTTGGCACATTGAAGGATCCTCTGGGGAGGGCAGCATCTGATACTATGCACATGTATTTTCCTGCAACCATGGGGACATTAAGTGACCTATAAATGATGGACTCTATGGTTTCTTTTAGCTTTCAAAGTTTAGAAGTTATTTTATACTTAAGTGGAGAGCATTCCTTCTGGAGATTTCTTTTCATGCTTAAGGTTTACTATAAATTGGGAGTTTTATTATTATTTATTAATGATGCTTAATGAAGCCCCAAATAATGCTCCGTTTAGTTCTTTTTACATGATTCCTGCAAGATAAATGTAGCACTTGTGTATTTTTTCCACTTCCATTACCGTAACAAAAGAGAATGTTGTTTTGCAGTTGACATTTCTAAAATCAACAACTAGCAACACACACATAGGAACATTCTCAATCTTCCAAGAGAGATTCCTGATATCATTGTTCAACGCATCAGATCATCCAAATGCCTAAAAACTGAATAACAAGATGTGGCCACTCGGATTCTTTCAGTAAGTTAGAAACAAAGCCAAATCCACTGTTTTATTAGTCTATTGTATCAGTGGGCCTTCTATCTAAATTTAACTGTGACAGGAAAGCAATGACTGGATATTCCAGACTAGTCCACAGGAGAAAGAATTCCCAGGGGCCTTTTCAGAGCGCTATTTGGGCTTTACATAAATCATTGATTATGTAGCTGACAACTGAATGTGAACAGATTTTCCACAAACTCTGAGTTCTATTTCTCTGCGATTCGGTGTGACTTGCACCAGCTGTGCTGTTGCTGGCAGATGCATCGGTACAGAGAGCCTCTCACTTCTCTGCGTGTTCTGTTCTTGTGAATAGAGCACTAAATTTACTCGGGAGGTTCTGATAACCATTTTGGCAACCTGTAATACTCAAGACGCAAGGATTTGAAAATGGAAGCCCTTCTCCAGAACAATGAAGAGCATAACTGGAGAAAATTTTCATTTTTGTGAGATCTATTATCACCAGCTCCCTTCTTGGTGCAGAGTCCTGCAGAACACACACACAGACACATAAAGTGGAAATTTTACAGAACATTTTGGTGCCTCACAAAAATAACCTGTAAGCCAATGAGGAACAACGATATTGAAGATACATTTTCTGTAGTTTCTCTGTTGCTCATGTCTGAAAACCACCCTGGCAGATGGATTTTGGCAGCTAGAGAAGCCTCCACTGCTGACTTTTACACGATGCTGAGTGTTTTAGGGCCATAGGGGAGGCAATCCAGAGTGATGGGGATAGTCTGGGAAGAGGCAGACCAAAGCCAGTGGGGTTGTGCCAGTGGGAGGTCTGCATGGAGGAGCCTGGAAAGGACAGGACCCTAAATAGGGACACAGCTGAGAAAAGACTGGAGAAGAAGACTGATTGTGGATAGTTTCTAGCAAAAAGTTCTATACTTTATGAGGCAAACACCTCATGTTAGTAAAAATTTCAATAAAACTACAGAATTAATGCCACACTTGTTGTGACTGGCTTTCTAGCGAGAGGCATTCAGATGTTCCAGAGCCTCTGTGTGGGTTACACTTACAGGCAAAGCGTGTGTAAACCTCAGCAACAAATTGTTTTGAGGATATTTGGAGTTCTTATCACTTGTGCTTTGGCGACACTTTTCCATTATTGCTTTGCTAATATTGGGGGTGTACGTGTTATATATGTGAGTCTCCAGGGTGAAGAACACTGCATTTGGAGTTTGAAGACCAGGGTTCAAATGCTGTCTCCACCACTTACTATCTTTAACCTTCCTTAAGTTGTTCAGAAGAGAGCCCTTTGAGTCCTCTGGAGGTCATGACTCTTGCCTGACCCAACTGCTTGAAAGACATCAATTTACTTAATGTACTTGAAGTGCTTGGTACTGTTGGTGTCATATATGTATGTTCTTATTATGATTATTAGTAATTAATAGATGGACTAATAGGCTGAATTGTATCCCCACAAAAAGATATATTGAAGTCCTAACTCCTAGTGCCTCAGAATGTAACCTTATTTGGAAATAAGGTCATTGCAGAGGTATTTACTTAGGATGAAAGGGTAGGGTGGGTCCATAATCCAGTATGACTGATGCCCTTATAAGAAGATGACCATGTACAGATGGAGACACAAGGAGGATACCGTGTAAAAATGGTGGTAGAGACTGAAGTGATGCATCTAGAAGCCAGGGGACACCAGAGATTGCCAGCTGTCACCAGAAGCTGAGAAGAATGGGATAGATTCTTCCTCAGAGCTCTCCGAAGAAACCAACCCTGCTGACACCTTGATTTCAGACTTCTAACCTCCAATTGGGAGGCAATAAATATCTCTTGTAAGGAATTTATTATTACACAATCTTATTTCCATATGATGCTTTTAGTCAACATGTCACTTTCATAAAAATTATTTCATTTCATCCCCCACAAGTACATGGGTGAGATTTTTCCTCAATTCAGAAGGAGAAGGAGGCTTGGAAACTGGCAATAACTCAGCTGGGGAACATTTTAACCTGTGTATTTTGCTCTTTTTCCTACATCAGAGCAACTTTGCTTAGACTAACGAGTAGCTCTTCTTGTTAAATTGTGTTTTCTCAGGATATGTTATGTAATTACCAGTTACATCTCTCTGTGGAATTCTCAGGGTCCCCTCTGAGGCCCAGAGGCTGAATGAGCTCCTTCTCTGCTCTAAGGACCTGAGTCTGGCCTCATCCTCATCTCAGCACAGCTCTCTCACTTGAGCAGAATTTCTTAGGTGTAGCAAGAATGCAAACAGCCTCCTTGGGTAGGAGGCGCTCAGCTTCATCTGGGCAGCCCCTGGCCTGACCAGTGTGGGGTGCTGTGGGTCATGCCTAGGTCTTGTAGCTGTGTCCACCCACAGCCAGGGTCTTGCCCATCATAGGCTGGGGGACTAGAGATGGAATCTAGAAGGTGCTAGAGAGGAATAAGAGGCTGCCCTGAGGCTGATGGAAGTGCTTCCTGGCACAGCTGAGATGCTGTGAGTCCGGGCTGGCCACACCTCACACAGGGGCCTGCGGAGAGGAAGATCAGAAATCTAGGATTGCATTACATCTTCCATGCACCAGAGATGGCCTGCAGGTGACACCTGTGTGTGCATGCACGGGTACACACACACACACACACACACACACACACACACACACTGAGAAGATAGCTGGCAGGGGATGTGGATAGAGGAGTGGTGAAGACAATAGGCTCTAGAGTAACTAGACATAGATTTCTGGGTTAGGATCTTGGTTCTGCCTCCTGCACTGTTGGTGGGAATGTGAACTAGTGCAGCCACTCTGGAAAACTGTGTGGAGGTTCCTCAAAGAGTTAAAAATAGATCTGCCCTACGACCCAGCAATTGCACTGTTGGGGATTTACCCCAAAGATACAGATGCAGTGAAATGCTGGGACACCTGCACTCCGATGTTTCTAGCAGCAATGTCCACAATAGCCAAACTGTGGAAGGAGCCTCGGTGTCCATCGAAAGATGAATGGATAAAGAAGATGTGGTTTATGTATACAATGGAATATTCCTCAGCCATTAGAAACGACAAATACCCACCATTTGCTTCGACGTGGATGGAACTGGAGGGTATTATGCTGAGTGAAGTAAGTCAATCGGAGAAGGACAAACATTTTATGGTCTCATTCATTTGGGGAATATAAAAAAAAAAGTGAAAGGGAATAAAGGGGAAAGGAGAAAAAATGAGTGGGAAGTATCAGAGAGGGAGACAGAACATGAGAGACTCCTAACTCTGGGAAACGAACTAGGGGTGGTGGAAGGGGAGGTGGGCAGGGGGTGGGGGGTGACTGGGTGATGGGCACTGAGGGGGGCACTTGACGGGATGAGCACTGCGTGTTATGCTATATGTTGGCAAATTGAACACCAATAAAAAATAAATTTATATAAAAAAAAAGAATCTAGGTTCTGTCATAGCATTGTTTGCCCTTGGACAAATAATTTGACTCCTTTGAACCCCAGGGTCTTCATCTTCAAGATAATGATGCCCCTGTTAGGGTCACTGAGAGGATGAAATGAGAAGATTACCATGGGCTAAGAGCTGGAAGCTTTAACAGTGAAGATGGTTAGTGGGACCAGGATGCTGTGCAGGGTGCAAGAGGCTTTGCCAGGTCAGAAAAAAATTTATTAGCAAACCCAGAGGGCTTGTTCTTTCAGCAGCAGCGCAGACTATTTGGAGCTTTCTTACCTGGGAGCTAGTTGCCCTCATGGATGGATACGATATTACCAAAGAAAACCCAAAAGATTTCCAACCCAACATGACCCAGCCCATAGAAAGCTCAGCCACCAGGGTTTTGTCTTCCTTTCTCATGTACTGTGAGGTGAAATATCTGTCTTCATCATGCAGAAAGAAAAGCAATGCATCACGAGACAGTAAAACATCTGCTGGGATAGTAAGAGAAAACCTTGAAAAAAAAAATACATCCCAGCCCCTGATGGTATATTCGACTCACAAGGAGAAATCATCATCAATCATGTATTATTTTGCCCATTTCACTTACTGATAGTTTTATGGATCCAAATTTCTCAATAGCATCCTCTGGCTGTTAGCCAGACCCCTTATCTTCCCAGAGAGTGTTCTCCTGAGAAATTCCTGAGATGTGTACTGGAATAGCCTGCACAACTCCTCAGTACCAACCCATCTCATTTCCTTGGCCCAAGGGCATGCTACTTGATGTGTATACTTTTTCATTTTTCCTTCCAGCCATCTTTGTCCCCTTGCCTTTTCAGCCACCTCAGGAGCATCCTGGCCTTGGAGACTTTGCTTTTCCCACACAGGTCCACATGGCCAACCCCCTCATCTCCTGGGGTTTGCTCACATCTGACTTCTCAAGGAGGCTGCCCCTGCCCTGGCAGGCTCTTGAACCCTGCATGTCTCTTCCTCCTGCTCTAGAATGGAAGTTCCATGAGGGCAGGGGTCTTTGTGTTTGTTCCCTGATGATTCCCTAAGTGCCCAGCACACTGCTCAGCACATAGTGAATGCTCGATAAGTGTTTGTTAAGTGAATAAAAGGCAGTAACCAGTTTTAGAAGACCAAAGAATTTTAGGGATGGAAGAAACCTTAGAAGTTATATGATTCAGAGGTTTAAAAAAATTTTTTTAGCAGGGTCAATTGAAGAAAAATCAAGAGATTTATCAGCAGAGTTTGTTTTCTATTCAAAATTAAATCCCATGGGGGCAATAATACACTTTCTTAAACTTTAGCCACTTTATTACATAAAAGAATGTTTATGAGAAATTATGAACAGAGTTGAGAAGTGGCAAACAGAGGCAGCTCTCTAATCTGCATCCTGGAAATGAAATCTGGATCTGTGAACACAGACAGCCCTTGAGACTTGGGCTGCTCATCTGCACCTAAGCCTACGCCCCCACCCACCCTTTTATAGCAGAGACAGAGACTGCCCACAAGGAAAAGACATTCTCTTTTTCTCAAGGTCCTATAGCTAATCAGAAGTGGATTCAAGAGTGGAGGGCAGCCGGGTGGCTCAGTGGTTTGGCGCCTGCCTTCAGCCCAGGGTGTGATCCTGGAGACCCGGGATCGAGTCCCACGTCGGGCTCCCTGCGTGGAGCCTGCTTCTCCCTCTGCCTGTGTCTCTGCCTCTCCCTCTCTCTGTGTCTCATGAAAAATTAAAAAAAAATTAAAAAGAGTGGACCCAAAGTGCCTGGCCTCTGTGCAGTGCTCCTTCCAACAGCAGAAAAAGGAGAAGAAGAAGAAAAAAAAGGCTTTGGACTTTCCTGTTCCATCAAGCTTAAATGAGCATTGGCCACATCGTCCTTGTGAATCAACGAACACATGTGGCAATCAGAATTATTTACTGCCTTTATTAGAGTGTCACCATAATTGTCCTAGAATTGATTGCAAGCTTTCCGCCTTCCCCTGCTCCATGGATTATTAATATGACCTAACATTTAACAAGTACTAATAATGTGTGGGTGTCGCTCCAACTGCCGGAGGCTGAGCAGAGCCCTGAAAGCACTTGGTCTGCCAATCTTTTTGATGCATGTCTCTCACCAAACGTTTTTCACAGGGTATGTATTACGCTTTTGTTGCTAGATTTTTAACCTTTTTGGTTGTGGTTGGTGTTCGTTTCTTAGGATTTCCTATCAATATTCCCTTACAGATTTACAAAGCAGAGCCTCTGAGAATATGTAATATATATTTCAGGCAGTTCAATGAGTTGATCATGACCTTTGCTTGTGTAAATACCCTGTTCGTATATCAATAAATCTGTTGCTGCTCAATGACTTGCTGTTCCTTGAAGGACTCAGCCATTTTAAAAATTGTTTTTTATTTTTATTGTATTGGATTCAACATGTCAGTTGGAAGTATCTACACTGATGATTGAAATGCCTGAGTGCCATTTTGCTTTTCCAGTTAATCAGCCACCCAGGAGTCCACTGCACCAAGCAGACTCTTACAGATTCAATTGCTCCCCCCTGGCTCTCCATGAAGCCTATCAACTATGGTTCCACAGGAATCAATATTCAATGCACCGTGATAAGCTGGGGTATCAGAAAGCATAAGGTTATAATCCCTGCCTTTTGGGAGCTTGCAGCCTGCTCTGGGAGATTACAGGGGAAAGATCAAAACCAAACTAGAACAAAACAAACTAACCATCTCAGCTGGTACATAGAAGCTCTAGACATATGGCTTAGACTGCAAGAGAGGGCTTTCGGGGGAGAGCAAGGTGGAAATGGACGTTGGGACTAGATTATCCTCATTATACTTTTGTTTTGAATTATAGAATCTCTGTTGTCTTAATTTCAGTTTTTCTGGAATCCAAGAAATGGCAAAAATTTCTGGGGATATCTTTTTAAGTTCGTCACTGTCTTCCAGGAACTTGTTCTGTTGTGTTCTGGGATATAGGTCAGCAGCCTGAGCTAAAGAAATCCACTTGGGTTCATCCTGGAATTTGACAGATCTGAAGAATGATTTCTATTTTCCATTATGTCCTGTGTAGATTCAGGCAGGAACAAGTCTCCCTTCCCTCCTTGGATGGCAAAGTTAGCTAGCATATCCATGTGAAATGATTATTTCTGTGTATTACCACATTCATTGTCCTTCACTCAGAAAAAATGTCACCTATCAAAATATTGTATTTTCAAACATAAAAGAAATCATTTTCCCTTGTTTGGTTTCATTTTCCCTAAATTACGGCCTTATTATCACATAAGCAAATACAAGTTATGGGCAGCATGAAAAGAGGGACTAAAATTCTGTGGTTGAAGTTTTTGTGGCATGTTACTTCAATTGGCTAAGGATCAGGGAAGCTCTTGTGAACAGATTGTGATCAAAACTTGTGAATTTAAAATTGTTATCTTCATTGTTAAAGGTAATATTTAAAAAATGAAAATCCAGTATTTGGATTTTTCTCTTCTCATTGACTCATTTCATTTGCTTGTAATTTTTCTTTTATAGTCATAATGTATATTTTAGGATCAGAATTATTTTAAAGCTACAGTGAAGTCTGGGAGAGCTTCTAATCTAGCCTCTTCATTTGGCAAATGAAAGACCCAAAGACAAGAGACATTAAGGGACTGACATTAAGGAGGCTATACAGACAATTAGTGGAAGCCCTGAGATGAAATTGTAGGTGCCCTAAAAACGTTAATTATTGCCACAGACGAAATCCTCCTTTGATATACCAAACAGAAAACAACTCAGTAGACTACGCATTGCCTCTGTGATCCCACCTTTACAAACTGGTATTCGAGGACATTTTGGACATTGTACATGTATCAATACGATGACAAATTTCTAAGCCTCTAGAGTTGTCCCTCTTCTGTAGACCTTCCCTGGATGAGTTCCAGGTGTGGCATATAAACAATATAAACAAAATTTTCTGATGATTAATTTAATATGCTTAAAATTTTCTGAGTTTTTATAATGAAGTGTTAATAGATGTATTCGGTGTATTTTGAAAGTGAAAGTTAACTCTGATCTTTTCATGTGTCATTCATTGCCTGTGTTCTATGATGCATAATCTATAGGAACCTATGGAAATTACTTAAAGAGGAGGCTGTAAAATTGGCTTATTTTGTCAATGAGAAAGGCCTAACACAGAGAGGTTCACCTTCTGAAGTTGCTTAATGCAGTCTCTTCTGAAAGCAGAGAACCAGTTTAGATGAACTCAAAGATCTCAGTCAGGCACTTTAATCTCTAGCTGAATCATTAAATGTAGTAAATACTTAAAACCAGTTGCAATTTACAGACTTACTTGTCAACATATTCAACTAGATCTGTAGAATTCTTGGTTGACATTGTGGCGGGAGATAATCTTACCTAAAACAAAGGTCATGGGTTTAAAATGTATCATTAGCTTACTTTACAGGTAAGTCTTATCCATCTTATTTTTATATAAATAATTTTAAACAAAATATATGCTGTAGACCATCATCCCAGTCAAACTTGCAATGCCCCATCTGTATTTCTAGAAACTAAAACCAAAATCAAGCTCTAGAAAGATAATAGTTTCATTTCATAGATTGGTATCACAGTCAGGAAAATCTTTCTGGACAAGTCAAAGCCATGGATTGTTCTTAGAACAATTTTAAGTGGAATATCCAATGATTATCGGCTGAGTTACTAAAGAAGTTTTCACAGAGTGAATTTACTTCAATATGCTAATTTCTGAGGGGAATCAATTACTTTTCAAAAACAAAGTCCAAAACTAGAAAGCTAGTCTACTCAGGTAATTTTATTTTCTAAGAAGCCTGGATATCAGATTATTATAGTCAATGAGAAATGAAAGTAGAGCACAGCTGTGTACATAACTTACTAGTATTTAACATAGCTGGCCATATGAACACTTAACTAATTCAGTAACATGGTACTACTAGAAAGTTCCCCTTGCATCAAAGTTCATAATTTCCCAGCATTTCCAGGAGGAAAGAGACCACCAAATGCACTCACTGTTTGGCATATGCTAAAACTGTTCTAAACTCTAATGTTCTTTATTTTTAAGATCAAAAGCCAGACACAGATTTATGCTCTTTTTAATATCCCATCACTGAACTGGATTCAGTTAGGGGGAGAATGAGTGGTACTCCTCCTCAGTTTAAAACTTGAACAAAATAGTTTCCTGGGACATTTTTTCTTGGTTTAGTAGAGTAGTTAAGATCCACATACAGAAATCATTCCTTTTGCAAATGCCTAAGGAACTTCTTACTTCTTAATTTAACACCCAAGAGACTTACTTGGAAAGCTCTCTCCTCCAACAAAACTTTAAAAAAAAGTAAGTCTATTAATAAGGAGCTAATAAATAACCCATGACAATAGGTAGGCTTTCTGATCCTGCCCGCTTGGTGGTGGGCAATCAGGACAGGCTTGAGGCTGCTCAAAATGGAGCCAGTGACTGCCATGATAATGCTTTAGGCCCTCTCTCCCCATTGCTAAGTGGGGTCTGCAATGGGTCTGATTCTCTGAAGTGAGGTCTTCCTCCAGTGATGGATACACTGATCCACTGAGCACCCAGGGGTCCATGTTATGGAAACCATCCTAACTACCTAGAGAGCATGACTGGGCCTTCTACCCTGGTTTGTGTTTTGACTCCAGTCTCGAGCTAGAAAAGAACTGGGTCCTGGACTGCTGGCCTACTCAATGCCAGCTCTTCCCTTCTCACCCCTCCATGGTGACCCTGGTCTGAGTCTGTCTGTGGTATTCCTTCAAGCAACTGGCTGCTCCCTGGCCTCACATGTTTGACACCTACTAGCCCTTTTATTCCCTCTTGTGGAATAAAAGACTGAATATTGTGTCCAAGGACATTAAATTACTGGATTATTGTCTCCTTCTCCCCTTCTCAAGTGAAGCAGTTGGATATATTTATCTTTTACTTTTATATTATTTTTAAATCTCATTTTGAAGACTGTAAATAGTCCTCTAAAAAAAAAGCACAGCTACAACTTGCATACTCTTAAAGTAACAAATGTTAAACCTGATAATGGAGGAAAATTTGGAAAAACACAGAAAAGATACAGAAAAAAGAAAATTCTTGTAATCGTACTGTCTAGAGAGAGTAAAAGCTGTTAACACTGAGGCCAACTTGTTTTCTCTTTCTTCTGTGCAGTTATTGATGTGTCTAAGAGAGTATGTGAAGTTTTATATCTTCACTAATTGACTATAGGAAGCAGCTCTGTTTCATCCCTATTCCTTCAAGCTAGAATGTAATTATATAACAATTCTCACAAACAACTCGGTGGCTATGAACACCGACTTTTTACATATGTCAGTTTTTACCTGTTTTATAATAATACTTTAAAATGTTGTGTTCCTTTATGGCTTAATTAAGGCCTATAAAATACTTTGACATATATGATCTTTTTTTTTTTTTTAATTTTTTTTATTTATTTATGATAGTCGCAGAGACAGAGAGAGGCAGAGACACAGGCCGAGGGAGAAGCAGGCTCCGTGCAGGGAGCCCGACGTGGGACTCGATCCCGGGTCTCCAGGATTGCGCCCTGGGCCAAAGGCAGGTGCTAAACCGCTGCGCCACCCAGGGATCCCCTATATGATCTTCTATAAGGTGGAAATCATTGTCTTGATTGAAATGCTACTTTAGTGCAGAAAGAATTTAAGATGATTATTTTTAAAGGTGAGGACTCTGAGGATTAGAGAAGTAGCAGACTTACTCAGATCATCTAGATGATGATGATAGGGATTGACTGAGTCCCTTTTACTTGCCATAACCTTTATCTTAGTGGTTCATTCAAGCCTCACATCCTTGTATGATTGGCCTAATTAGCCCATTTCATAGAAGAGGAAACAGGTTAAGTAATTGCTGGAAGTTGCACAGCCAGTGTGTGCTACAGCCAACAGAGAGCAAAAATCAGTGCTGGATACTGTGCTAGCTTTCCAGTTCTCTTTTTATCACCAGAGGCTGCATCCCTGGTGAGGTCTAAAAAAACTGCTGCTTTGAATGTTCTTTTTCATTAATGACAAGTACCAATAAAAGAAACCTCTTTAGCTGTTCTCTTTTCCATTTGACAGATAAAGCCTCTATCTTGAATTTATCTTAGTTTCTTTTGCATCTTTATAGAAAATATTTATCAATTTTTTGTTCCTACTTAGCCCTGCAGATTAAGTCAGTCCAACGAATGTATTCACAAATTGAGACCCTTTCTCTTTTCAGCTCACGTGGTCATCAGTCACTTTGTCAAAGCAGAGCAAACAAGAAATGTAGGTAGAGTGAAAAGAAAAACAACTCTTCTAGGACTCCTTAGAATTCTCTGAACAATGCTAAGCTTTAAAGAAGCTGAACAAAATATTCTACTTTTGCTATGAACGTCTAAAAGTACTTGCTTTCTTTTCTTGGTCATTGACTGAGCCGGGAAGGGGGCCATCAGGTTCCTTCGGCTGTTCCTCTGGAGTCAGGGAGGCACTTTTGTTTACATCTGTATCTAGGCAACCAGAATGCTGAATCAGATCAGGAACTAAGGCAGGTGAATTTTTGCGGTGGTGGTTAATTTTTTTTTCTTTTAATTAAGGGCATTTTCCGTACATATAGTGAAGGTTAAGGGAGGCTTCTAATTTATTTTACATTCCTCTCTTCTTCTCTCCCCTACCTCAGTTCTTCACCAGGCCCCCATCACACCCATAGTCAGCTAGAAGGATTTATTGTCCCAGAAGAATTAATTGTCCATTAAGAATTTAGGAAACTTTGTTGAGATGCACATTTAGATCAAATTGTTATAAAATAATAGGAAATGATTTCTTACTCTATTGTGCCCAAGCCATCCAAGGATCTTCTTTGGGATTTATTACCTAGTTTATATGTAATAAGAAATCTAAACCTGTAAAGGATGAGAATCTAGAGACCTTGGGTAATCCATGAGATAAATACCTGAGTTCATGATGCTTGATTTCCTGGCTTTATTTTTTGTTGATCTGATTTTTTTGAAAGGGAGCAGAGGGTTTTTAAAAATTATTATTTTGTCTTCCAGAAAGCCAAAGCTCTGAGGAAATTTGGTTGCAATCTGATTAAAGTCTTTATGTTTCTGGGTCATCTTCCCAGGGTGGCTCAGTAGCATTGTGACTGTAGGAAGGATCTGTGATGTCAATGAGGTTGGCCCTCACATTTTAGGTCAAGTCCCTGGGATTTCAGAGCTTTAAGAGTTTTTCTTAGTGCTCAATAAATCACTAGGTCCTTCACCTCCTGGTCCCGCTGGGTGGGTGGGGGCGGCTAGACTGACATTTCACACCCTTCCCCTGATTTTGCCTTCACATTTGATAGGAGACCAGTTTCCATCAAATTAGATAAAGAGAGTGAACGGCAATAAACTCCCCAATCTTCCTCCCACTGAGCTCGTTCAGGAAGCTAACTCTTGTGGGCCACTAGGGGGAGTCTCACAAGGAATGCAGCCACAGTGACAGGTGTGGTGGGTCCTGGCTTTGAATGAACTCAAATACTGAACTTGGGCTTTGGAGAGAAAACTTTGGTTATATGGTCAAAAAGATGTTGATTGTTTCGGCTCTGAAATATTTTCCTGAGTTCTCAAATTGGAATCTGTATATTTTGGTAATACTACCCAGCCCTCGTATACAGACATTTTATTATTGGTTCTTTTTCAAATCATGGTGCCAGGTTTGCCTTGCTCTGGGGACACGTAATGTTCAGGATTCCAAATGACAAACTTAGATGCCACAGAAAAATACCGCCCATGATTTTTTGCTTCAGCAGTATGACTTCTAGTGATAAGCTAAGCTCTTCAGACTTGGTATTTCTTGGTTTGTAAGCTATCCAGAAAGGCTCATTACACCAACCCGATGACCATTTAATCAAGCACCAAGGGAGACTGGCACACCATGAGTGACAGCAAGTGGCTATGGATACCAAGAGAGTGGGTTAGAACCCTGACTCCTCAACCAACTGGTTGTTTACTTAGGGCAAAATTATCTCACTCCAAGATTCAGTTTTCTCATCTGTAAAGTGAACGAATAATACTGATCTCCTGAGATCGTTGAGAGGATTAAATGCAATGATACCCTTAAAGTGCTCAGCTGAGTGCCAGGCCAGGAATCCACTAAAAGGTAGCTATTATCAGGGATTATTTCACAAGGTGGCCATTACCCAAGAAATAGCTACAGGGGCTGTGTGAGAAAGGAAAACTGGATCTGACCTTACTAAGAAAAATTTTGTGATTCTCTCTCTCCTTAAATTCAGCTTCTAGTCCATAGCATTTGGCTAGAGAAATGGACTCCCAGTGAAATGAGAATCAAACTTGTTCTCTAAGTGGTTGCTTGGTTATCAGCAGAACAGTGCACACAGTTTATTTGTACCAGTGGGTTCCTACCTGCCGAGTGTGTATGTAAAATCCTTCCTGGAAGTCGGTAATCTTCCAAGACCTCTTCTAATCTGGACCTACCAAGAGTAGAGCTTAAAGCAAAAGGCCAATGTTTATTTCAATCTTAAAAATGAAATTATATTCTGATATTACTTTAAATATAGGCTTAAGGAGATAATCGTGAGGTGGTGGTCATTGAAGGGCTTTGGTGAGTGTTTAGGGTCAGTTGAGACCATTGCTGTGTGTGTTGCACTCCACAACCCCAGGGGGTGCCTTTCACATAACAGCCCTATAGATTTTCATATTTATGCTGAGTTTTCCAGCTTTATGTCAAGAAAATACCTTATTCTAGCAAGCTAAGTATATCAGGACAGTTTTCTGATATGTAGAAGTAAAGGGTCTTAAGGAAGGGGCACCTATTTTTTTTTTTAATATGTATGTATGTATGTGTTCATTTGAGAGAGAGAGTGAGCACACAGGAGAGCATGCACAAGAGAGGGTGGGGATGGGAGCAGAGGGAGAGGGACAACAGACTCTGTGCTCAGTGCGGAGCCCGACTTGGGGCTCATTCCCATGACCCCGACATCATGACCTGAGCCAAAATCCAGAGTGGGCCACTTAACTGATCAAGCCACCCAAGTGAGAGGACGCCTATCTCTAACTCATCACAAAAAGTGTATATGGGCCAGGGGCAGCCCAGATCCAGGGTGTCTAGCAAATGCCATGACCTTAGCTAACGAGCTTCAACCAGCCCTAGGCCACAGCAACCAGTAGTAGTTGGCAGAGTGTGTCCTGTTCAACTTCCTTTTCCTATACGTCACCTCCGACCTGTTCCCCCGAGGGTCCTTAGGCCATCCTTCCTGGAAAGACTTCATTTGGACCAGAGGACCTTCCCTCTTGCTATTCCAGTTTTACCTGCTCCAGTCTTCTAGTCATCTCTGATGTGTTTATCAGTCAACACTTTAGCTAATGTTCCTCAGTGTCCAGCTCATGAATCTTCTGAGGAAGGCAGTGTAGACACAAATATCCCAGTTTTACAGATAAAAATATAAGAAGGTTCAGAGAGATTAAGTGAGGCACTTAATGAATGGTGAAACCCTGACTTACTAGTCCCCAAATCTGCTCACCCTCAGCAGTGTCCCAGCCCTCCTGGGGTGATCCTGCTGAGTTCTGCTAAGGGCCCAGTGTTTGACTTCCATTCTGAAGGAGTGCTCAACTCAAAGTGAGTCCCGAATGCTCCCCGCAATTATATTACATTGCCTTTCTGCAGGACTCTCCTGCTCTCCTAGATGACTCTCCCATTTTCCCTCAGCCCCCACACTGCCAGCAGCTGCTCCCATCCTCACTCTCAGCTCATGACCTTTCCTTTCTATTTAACCAAGAAAACTGAAATCATCAGAAGAGAATTTTGGTGAGCCCACATGCTACGTCTATAGATCTATGTGTTTCTCTGTCCCTAAATTTTTGTCTCTGATCCTGCTTCAATGAATGAACCACCTGTGCTCCTTAGGCTCATCCCCCAGTTGTCCTTAAGTCCCATTCCCTCTCAACTATCCAAGGACCCCTCTTCTTTGCTAGAGCATTCCCATCAGGGTGAGGTCCTAACCTGATAGGACTGATGGTAGTAGAGAAAGAGAAAAGAGGGGCACGTGGGTGGCTCAGTCAGTTAAGCATCAGCCTTTGGCTCAGGTCATGATCCCAGGGTTCTGGGATCAAGCCCCATGCCAGGCTCCCTCCTCAGCGGGGAACCTGCTGCTCCCTCTGCTCTTTCTCTCTCTCTCTCAAATAAATTAATAAATAAAATCTTAAAAAAAAAAAAGAAAAAGAAGAATCTCAATCGCTCTCCGTCTCTGCACACACACACACAGGTAGGTGAGGACATGAGAAGCCAGGTGGAGGGACCTCACCAGGAGCCCAATCTGTCAGCACTTTGATCTTGGACTTACCAGCTTCCAGAACTGTGAGAAATTAATTTCTGTCATTTATGCTGCAGAGACTATGATATTTTGCTAGAGCAACCTGGGCAGACTAGGATTGTCTTGAATCACCAGGATCTGGTTTTCTGTCCCAGGCACCTTCCCCTAAAACTGCCCTTGTCAAAGTCCCCTGTGACTTCTCTGTTGTGTGTCCAGGGGCCAGCTCTCCGTCTTCAAGTCACTTGCCCCATCAGCAGCATTTGACCAAGTTGAGGGCTATCTTTTCCTTCAACCTCCTTCCTTACTTGGCCCCCAAAGCCACGTGTCTCCCACAGCTCTGCTATTCCTTCTCATGGGTTTCTCATTCATCTCCCTGACCTCTGAGCAGGGGATCGATGATTTCAGTTTTCTCAAAGTTTTCCTGAAGGTCCCATGTCCTGGGAATCCTCAGCCCCTAAGCTCAGCCCTTGCACTTCTATACTCACCACCTTGATAAGCTCACCCAAACTCATGGCTATGAGCTGGTGATCCCTCAGAGTTCCTTTCTCTCAAAGCTGCTGCCCATATGCCCATACAGCCTTCCCTACCACAGTAAGTGGCGACAGCCTTTTTCCAGTAGCTCAGGCCTCAAGCCTTGGAATTCTCCTTCGCTTCTCTTTCTTTCAAACCCAGTATTTGCCCCACCTTCAAAAAATATCCAGAATGGGCCCACTTCTCATTGCTTTCTGTGCTGTCACACTGGTCTAAAGTACCCTTGTTTCTCCCGTGGACTATTGGCTTTCTTTTTTTTTTTTTTTTTTTAATTATTTTTATTTATTTATTTATGGTAGTCACAGAGAGAGAGAGAGGCAGAGATACAGGTAGAGGGAGAAGCAGGCCCCATGCACCGAGAGCCTGATGTGGGATTCAATCCCGGGTCTCCAGGATCGCGCCCTGGGCCAAAGGCAGGCGCCAAACCACTGCGCCACCCAGGGATCCCCGACTATTGGCTTTCTAAAACCAATCTCCCTTCTGCCAAACTTGCCACCCATAAATTATTCTCAATGAAATAGCTGATGATATTGTCAAAGAGTGATCATGAAACTTGTCTGCTAAAAATCCTTCGATCACTTTCCATCTTGTAAAAGATGAAACCTTCGTAATTTCTACAAAATCTTTTTGAGCCCTATGTGATAGAGCCCTCCTATAGCCATCTGTCCTTGTGTCCTACATCTCTTTTTCTTGCTTACTCTCCTCCATCCACAGAGGCCACCTTGAACATGCGGGCAGGCTCTTGTCTCAGAACTTTTGATCTTACTGCTGCCTCTGCTTAAATGACCGGTGAAAAGTGCTGGTGGTATTTTGATAGGGGTCAAATTAAATGTGTAGATTGCTTTGGGTACTATAGACATTTTAACAATGTTGGTTCTTCCAATCTATGGGCATGGAATGTTTTTTCATTTCTCTGTATTCAGTTTCTTTCATCAGCGTTTTATAATTTTCAGAGCATAGGTCTTTCACCTCTGGTTAGATTCACTCCTAGGTATATTAGGGTTTTTGGTGTGTTGTAAGTAGGATCAATTCCTGATTTCTCTTTCTACTGCTTCATTAGTGGTATGTAGAAATGCAACAGATTTCTGAATGTTGATCTTGTATCCTGCAACTTTACTGAATTCGTGTATCAGTTCTAGCGATTTTTCAGTGGAGCCTTTCAGGTTTTCTATATAGAGTATCATGTCACCTGCAAATAGTGCAAGCTTTACTTCTTCCTTGCCAATTTAGATGCTTTACTTCTGATTGCTGAAGCTGGGACTTCTAGTACTATGTTAAATAACAGTGATGAGAGTGGACATCACTGTCTTGTTCCTGACCCCAGAGGAAAAGCTCTCCATTTTTCCCCATTGGGGATAATAGAATGGACATAAGAAACAACAGGTGTTGACAAGGATGTGGAAAAAGGGGAGCCCTCTTACACTGTTAATGGGAATGAAAAATGGTGCAGCCACTCTGGAAAACAGTATGGAGGTTCCTCACAAAGTTAAAAATAGTACTACCCTATGATCCAGCAATTACACTACTAGGTATTTATCCAAAGAATACAAAAATACCAATTCAGAGGGATACGTGCACCATGATATTTATAGCAGCATTATCTACAATAGCTGAATTATGGAAACAGCCCGAGCGTTCATTGACTGATGAATGGATAAAGATGTGGTGTATATATACAATGGAATATTACTCAGCCATAAAAAAGATGAAATCTTGCCATTGGCAATGGCATGGATGGAACTAGAAAATATTATGCTAATACGTCAGAAATCTCATATGATCTTACTCATATGTAGAATTTAAGAAACAAAACATATGATCAAAGGGGGGAAAAAAGAGATAAACCAAGAAATAGACTTTTAACTATAGAGAACAAACTGATGGTTACCAGAGAGGAGATAAATGGGGAGATGGAGGGAAATAGGTGATGGAAATTAAGGAGTGCACTAGTGATGAGCACTGGGTGTCATGTGGCAGTGTTGAATCCCTCCCTATGTTGTACCTGAAACTAATATTACACTCTACATTAACTAACTGGAATTTAAATAGAAACTTCAAAAAAATAAAAGGATGTTTCTATGAGTGACCAAAAAAATACACTTTCCCTGGATAGTCCCTCTGCTCTCCCTTGCTTTCTTCTGATGTTTATTCAAATGACATTTTCTCAGAGAGGCTTCCCTGGCTGTCTAAAACTATCTACTTCTGGAGCACCTGGGTGGGTCAGTTGGTTAAGCATCTGCCTTCGGCTCAGGTGATGATCCCAGGGTCCTGGGATGGAGTCCTGCGTTGGGCTCCCTGCTCCAAGGGAAGTCTGCTTCTCCCTCTGCTCCACCTCACTTGTACTCTTTCTCTCTCTCTCAAATAAATAAATAAAATCTTAAAAAAAATACAACTATACACTTTGTATTACTATTTCCTGCTGTATTTCCCCCTTGGTATTTATCTACATCGTCTACATTTTACTTTTCTCCTTGTTTTCCCTATTAGAATCTGAGCTCTGCAAGGGCAGAAATATTTGCCCCTTTTGTCTACCACTCTGCCTCAATGCCTAGAGTGGTGTCTGGCACATGGTAAGTGCTCAGTAAATATTTGCTAAGTGAATGAACGAGTGAAGGCCTTCAGGATGTATAGACAACATTCTACAGAGGAATCCAGAAGTACAGAGGGCTTCCCATTGGGTTTAGGTAATGAACGTGGCACAAATTGTTGAAGGAGCCAGGCTTTTACTTGAGCCTTAAAAAAATGCATGACTGGTAGTTCCTAAGGCCTGAGAGGCACTCCCTGCAGTTTGACTCTTTGCTGCCTTAACAGCCCTCAGAACACTTCCAGCAGCTCTTCCTGCCTGGGGTCTGTACTGGCACCTGGAGAGGAAAGTCTTCTCTCTCCACCACCAAATATTTCCAGCCCTCTTCACCTGCTGTCTGACTTCCCACCAGTGTCTGTGAGGAGCTGATTAGGGGCACCTGGGGAGCTCAGTCGGTGAAGCGTCTGCCTTTCACTCAGGTCATGATCTCAGTGTCCTGGGATTGAGCCCTACATTGGGCTCCCTATTTCTCTCCCTCTCCCTCTCCCCCTGCCCCTCTTCCCTTCCCCATTGCTCATTTTCTCTCTCAAATAAAGAAATCAAATATTTTTTTAAAAATAGGAAGGATTGGGATTAATCCAGTATGGACTTTACAATGGGCGAGGGATGATGCCTTAGTTCAGGAATTTCAAACACTGGTGTGTATAAAACTCACCTGGAGAGCTTCTTGAACCATGGGTTCCTATGCCCAACCCCACCTAGTTTCTGAACAAGCTCACTTTTTTTTTAAAAGATTTTATTTATTCATGAGAGACACACAGAGAGGCAGAGACACAGGCAGAGGGAGAAGCAGGCTCCATGCGGGCATCCTGGTGCAGGACTCGATCCCAGGACCCCGGGATCAGCCCTGAGCCAAAGGCAGATGCTCACCTGTTGAGCCACCCAGGCATCCCTAAACAAACTCATTTTGATCCAGAGATCCAAGCAGCCCACAATGAAAAACTCAACAGGAAAGAATTCTAATGCTGGCATCCTGAAGTCCTATAAGAGAACATGATTTTGGTCAGTGGATCCCTTTGATGTTCCTAAACATTGCTACTGTTTTCCTAGAAACAAGTGTCTATCTATTGGTCTGTCTGTCCATCCACCTGCCTGCTCGTCTGCCCCAGCACCCATCCACACAGTCCACCCTGTCCTTCCATCTTTGCCTTAAATCTTAGGTCGGTGTGAATTTTCCTACACTGTAGCAGTGCAGGGTGGGGGTGGGGGTTGGGTGGACAGGGAGCTTTCGCCTCTGGAAACAACTGTCTCGGGTCCTAATTACCATCTGCACCTCCCCCCAGCCCAACCACATCCTACCAGGAAGTCTCCCCTTGGTGCCCACCAGGAATTTGCTCTCATTCCTACCTTGGGTTTGTATATGTCCATTCCTCCTCCTTCCACTTGCCTGCGAGGCTCCCTTCCCATTCTTTGCTTTCCTGTTACCCCTTCTGGCTCCCCTACTTCTGAACAAACAGCTGCTCCCCAGACACCTAATCATAGCCAGGCTACTATGGTGAATTCCCACCTCCCCTTAGCTCTGTTTCCAGCCTGCAATTCTTACTGCCCTGTATCTGGCTTTGGCTGATAGGTTGACTAACCAAATTAAGAAGTTCAATACCTTAAAATATAGGAACTTTGATGATTGCAATGACATACCAAGTGGACAGACACACTCAGGGCAGTGGATTCATATTTGCATCAGCCTATCACGTGTAGTCACACATGTAACCAGTGTCCCAAACAAACAAACAAACAAACAAAAAAAAGAAAAAACCACAACTACAAATACTAACAAAATCCTAGGTGGCTGATGATGCAGTACCTAAGTAGGTAAGCTACTAATTGCAAGACAATGACAACCTGAGTGACAATTTATTGTGTTGCTACCAGATAGAGGAACCATGAATTTTTGTGCAAGCAATGAAAGCTTGTGCTCATTGTCAAATTAAAAAAATCTTTATGATACTGGCCGCAGAATAATTATTCTTGGTACTCTAATCCCATGGCTTGTTTTCCTTATTTGTCAGCAGAAATTTCTTTTGCTGTGGAGACGTTTCTCACTCTGCCAGGGGGGCCCCGAGTGAGCTCCGTGGATGCATCAGTCTGCTCTAGAAAACTCTACTCAACATCCCTGACAGTGTCAGCTTACCGGGAACGGGCTTTAGTGGATAGCCATCCCATTCGCGGCCCCAATGATCTCGAGCAGCTTATTTTTGTTGTAGAGTAAGACCAGTGTTCCCAACCATCCAGCCGAACATGAGCTCCAGTGCTTCAAGGTGAACAGAAATATCTCTTTGAAAAGCATATTAATAGAGTCTAATTCCAAAATCAATGAATATATTTTTGGCCCTAGACATCCACACTTTTAGCCAAATGGCTGTAGGACAGAATTTAATATTGTATGTGTTTGTCTCATCAATAGAAAGGGTAATGAAACCCAGAAGAGAGAAGTTTTCTTGTGCTTTGGGACTACTTCGTTGCCCCACCACTAAAATACATCAGATTGTGTTCTGATGTATTTTACAAAACTCACCCCTGAGTAACCTCTGGGATCCCCACCTTCTGTATGGGTTACGTATGCCCATCTCCTTGTGGTTACGATGCCTAACCTTGTAAGAGTTTGGCCATCTTCCCTTTGCCCTTCCTCTAGAATGGTTTATCTTTGAAAAATTTATAGTAAAAATAATTTTGTTCACTGCATGTTTTCCTAGAAATGTGTGATCAGTTTTTCATAGGTATAGAAATAACTAGACCAAACTATAATGTAAGGGGATAGGAAAAACTTCAAACGTTGACTGGATGCTGACTATGTGCAAGGCTCTGTGTGTGTGCATCTGTATATAGAGATCGGTTAATTCTCACAACAACCAAAGGAGTATAATATCCCATTTTACAGATGCAAATTGAGGAACTTTCTCAAAGTCATATAGCAGTGTTTCTGACTAACGTCTGTGCTCTTACATGAGAAAATGTTCTGCATCACGTGCCATCAGGGAAATTCAAATCAAAACCACAATGAGATGCCACCTCACCCCAGTGAGAATGGGGCAAATTAACAAGGCAGGAAACAACAAATGTTGGAGAGGATGTGGAGAAAGGGGAACCCTCTTACACTGTTGGTGGGAATGTGAACTGGTGCAGCCGCTCTGGAAAACTGTGTGGAGGTTCCTCAAAGAGTTAAAAATAGACCTGCCCTATGACTCAGCAATTGCACTGCTGGGGATTTACCCCAAAGATACAGATGCAGGGAAACACCGGGACACCTGCACCCCAATGTTTACAGCAGCAATGTCCACAATAGCCAAACTGTGGAAGGAGCCTCGGTGTCCAACGAAAGATGAATGGATAAAGAAGATGTGGTTTATGTATACAATGGAATATTCCTCAGCCATTAGAAATGACAGATACCCACCATTTGCTTCGACGTGGGTGGACCTGGAGGGCATTACGCTTAGTGAAATAAATCAATCGGACAAGGACAAACATTATATGGTCTCATTCATTTGGGGAATATAAAAAATAGTGAAAGGGAATAAAGGGGAAAGGAGAGATAATGAGTGGGAAATATCCGAGAGGGAGACAGAACATGAGAGACTCCTAACTCTGGGAAATGAACAAGTGGTGGTAGAAAGGGATATGGGTGGGGGGGTGGGGGTGACTGGGTGACGGGCACTGAGGGGGGCGCTTGATGGGATGAACACTGGGTGTTATGCTATATGTTGGCAAATTGAACACCAATAAAAATAAATTAATTAAAAAAATAAAGTCTATGCTCTTTCCACCTTGCCAAGCTACTTATCTTTGAGGACTTTCAATAGCTTCATCTTTTTCTGACCCTTTTTTGACTTTCCTTCTGCCCCTTGCCAGACACCTTGTGTTTTAGATACTCCAGTTTTCTGCTGAATCCATTCAGTCATTCATGCACTCATGTATATTATCAGTCACATAAACATTTGAACATTGATTGGGTACCTCTAATACTTTTATGGACACTGGGCATACAGCAATGAGCAAAACAGGAAAAAATAGTCTGCCCTCACTGACATTCTAAAAGGGAATGTACAATAAATACACAGGTGTTCAAGATGAAGTGTGATGAGTATAAATTATCAAGAATAGCAAAAGCAAAGGCACGGTGGTAGCCCAGAGGCAGGACATGCAGCATCCTGCAGGGAAGAAGGAAACAGAAGACTTCTTGGAAGATGTGACACCTAAGGAGAGTCCTGTGGCCCTGCAGGAAGTGCCCACTGAGTGGATGAAGTATGTCTCTGCTCAGTGAATCCTCATCCCCATGGCCGGGAGGGCAGAGTGGAGGGAACAGGGAGGGATGATGATCACAGCCGAGGCTTTATAGGTGAGTAGAAGCCAGATTCTGAGGGATCTTGTATCTTTGTGGGCATCTGAGGAGTTTGGAGTGTACCCTGTGTGATGGAGAGCTGAGTGGTCACATATTCCTTGAGTCCTGTGGATGTGTTCAAATGTTAAAACCCAGTCTGAAAAATTAGTCAATTTTTCTGTTCAAACACTATAGACAAAATATAAGCCTTGAAAAATTGTTTTGTAAGAATTGGAGGGTCTCAAAAAAAAAAAAAAGAATTGGAGGGTCTCTATTTTTATGTTTTAAACGTTCTACTCAATCTGGACATATGTACATATATACTTTTACATAAATGTAATAGGTCACACAAATACAATGAAGATTAATATTCTGATATATTAAAAAAATACCAAGGTATACAGCAAGGAACATCCCTTAAGAAATAATCATTGAAAAAAAACATTATACACATTCTGATGTGTTTCTTTCTAGACTTTTTTCTGTGAACACATACATATATGCTGAGGTATATAATTGACATATTATAGATATAATTTTATATACTTTTTAATTTAATCTCAATTATATGTGTATTTTGACATTTCATATGTTTCTATATATTTTTTGAAAATAGGATTTTATTGTTGTATAAGCATATTCTCCAGATATCATAATTTTATTCTAACTACTTTTTTAGTTTTGCATATTTAGGTTGTGACCAACTTTTTTGGTCGTGGAAATAATACTGCAATAATATTTTAAACGGAACTGTTTTATGTATCTCTGGTTGTTCCCTAAGAAAATAATGGAAAAAAGTGTTGGAATATTTGTGAGGATCTTGATACTGCCAAATTTCCCTAAAAAGAGACTATTAGATTTTTGTAAAGCGAATTGAAAAATATGTCACAAGAGATGTAAAACTTTTATACACAAATGCAGAGACTGCACATCTTAAAATATATTCTAGGGAAATATCCCAAAATACAGAAAAAGACTTACATACAAACATATTAACCACGGTGTTAACAAAAAATTGGAACCAGCTTAATTGTTCAATGCTGGGGAAATTATGATATGTAAAATGTACACATTATAATTGTTAAGTGGGAAATTGGGATACAGAATGTTATATACAGCTTGACTTCAATTGTGTTAAGAAAAATTCCAAAAGAAATGTTATCAAAGCCTTTTGGGAGGTAGAATTATGGGTAATTTTTTTCTTCTTTCTAGTTTACCATATTTTTATTAGCATGAATTGTGTTTATATTTTAAAAAGTGACTAAGACAAGTCTTTAGTTGTACAGCTGTGGCTTTTTTTCCTCCTGGATTTCCTCACCAATGTTAGCTTTTAGCTAAAATTTTAGCCATAATTTCATTTTCATGGTGTGCATCAATTTTAACACTTTCGTAAGAAGATACTAGAAATCACTAGAGTCTCCTAGCTGCAGCCTGCTTTGAAACAAGTGGGCTGAAAGAGCCTGCTCATTCCAGAACGCTTTCACAGGCTGGATTGACAGTGATGGATATGAGGTTTAGGATCAGGGATTCTCGTCGGGTTCCTGACTTGCCCAATTCTCAGCATCTCTTAGAAAGTAGCAGCAAAGAAAGTTCTTGTCTGATTTATTATTGATTTGTGGAGAAGTAGGGAGGGAAGCACTTTCAGAGCAGAGTGTTTAGCTCCAGGCTGAGAAAGCACTTTTCACTCCAATCGTAGATTCTATTTCCACCAGTCAATAACCTGTTCTAGATTGTAGTTTCTTAAATTTTTTTTTTAAGAGAATGAGAAAACTGTTTGATGTGGCATAAAACAAATGTTTTGAGACGAATTCACTAGGAAACTTTTACAACTTTCGCAAGAATTGAGGTACCTCTGCAATTTTTTTGGTATTTAAATTTAAATTCAATTTCCACATACATACATATATAATTTTACATAAATATATAAATGATAGGCATTTTAAGTGGAGTCTTTTTTCTTTCTCTTTCTGATTCCTCCCTCTCCCCACCCTCTCACCCATGTGAACGACCTACCATGTAGCCTTAGTGGGAGGCCTATATAATTTCAGACTATGTCAAGGAGGTTCAAACACTCCTTTCCCACTCAGATTTTTGGGTGAACGTTCTACGTCAAATGTTAGTCTGGTTTGAAAGCCCTATGGCGGGATCCCTGGGTGGCGCAGCGGTTTGGCGCCTGCCTTTGGCCCAGGGTGCGATCCTGGAGACTCCGGATCGAATCCCACGTCGGGCTCCCGGTGCATGGAGCCTGCTTCTCCCTCTGCCTATGTCTCTGCCTCTCTCTCTCTCTCTCTATGTGACTATCATAAATAAATAAAATTAAAAAAAAATTAAAAAAAAAAAATGAAAGCCCTATGGCAATGGTTTTCGTTAGTAGCTAGTCTGTGCTAAAACTATACTGAGAGAAGCATTATCTCATTTTACGTTAAGAATTTAAGATCTAAATGTTGTTTCTGGCAAGTGAACAGATTCTTTTTTATGCTACTCCAATTTTTAAATGTCCAAATAAATGTTCTCTACTTTAAAAAATTAAAAAAAAATTTTTCTGTGGTCATTTCCAGGGAAGGGCCCAAGAAACTTTCTGCAGTGATGAGGATGTCCTTTATCTTGACTGTGGTGGTGATTACATAGATGCGTAGCATTCATCAAACGCACTTGAACTATTTGAAATGGGTCCATTTTATTGTAGGTAAACTCTAGGTAAATGAAATTTATTGGGCAAAAGCGTTTCTATTCACTTAAACTGTGGTTTTTTTTTTAGAGCTTGCTGCGAAGACAATGTCATTTATCACTACAGCCCTCACCCGCCCCCCCTCTGTGATGACATGTGGGTTTCAGATGATTTATTCGAGGTGGCCCCTTAGGACTGGGGCATGATGGAGAAGCACAAGTGGCTTCGCACAGTGACAGGACGCCCCTCAAGGAAATGTCATCAGAGCTGTTTGCATCTCAACCTCATTCTGCCACAGGAGCTGCTCCTCTCTATCTTCTGCCAACAGCGTCTCCCAGGTGGTGGTGAAAGATGTAGAAGGAGGCAGTTCTTGATTTGGTGTCATGAAGACAGAGTCCAATTCTCTCAGTATTTTTGTCTCCCCTCTCCCTTTCATTACTGTATCAAATATGGGTCACGCAGAGCGATAGGTAGGAGTTAATACTACAAACAGCATGATTTCTGGGCCAAGCATCTCTCTGGCTGCTTGTTTGAGTCTTTCTTAAGGCAGTTTTGGGCTAAATTTAATTATGCTTTCTATTTTATTGTTAATTTTCATCTGAGTGATGAATAAACTCTACTACAGGAAATGGCTAAAGTAGCCTTGGTTAGAGAGTAAAATTTAGACTATGAAATGGACAAAGCAGATTATTTCATGACCCATCCTCGCCAACATGTGGCCTTATGTTGGACACTGCTGTTGGAGTTGTCTGTTGTCAGGGAGACCCAGTCTTCCATCTGTGCCTTGCTGCCTATTAAATGCTACAAAGCTGGTGTTCACGAGCACTCTTCACTGGTATTACTAAGTCCCTCAGAGGGTCTAGTCATTCTGGCTTCAGCCCCAGCTGAGGCGCAGGGTAGTGTTGAATGTGGCGGGGTGGGGGGATTTGTGGTGTTGGGAAAGGTGGTGGAAGTGTGCCAGTGAGAGGTTCTGATGGGGAGGCAGGCTGGCCTGGTGAGGTGATGGCATGGGAGTGTGCAGGTGAGCCTGTGACCTGTGTGTGAAAGCACACTATCCACCCCACTGTCTTCAGTCACCTCTGTCTCAGCCTTGAAACATGGTTTAAACCATGTTTCATACTTACTTTTTAATATTTGCAAATTGAGTTTTTAAAAATGTGATTTTTAAAAAGATTTATGTATTCATTCATTCATTCATGAGAGACAGAGAAAGAGAGAGGGTGGGGGCAGAGACACAGGCAGAGGGAGAAGTAGGTTCCATGCAGGGAGCCCGATGTGGGACTCGATCCCTGGTGTCCGGGGTCACACTCTGGGCTGCAGGAGGCACTAAACCACTGCGCCACCGGGGTTGCCCCAAGAATGTAATTTTTAAGAGACAATGAGAATATAACCTAATGTTGGTTTTTAAACAATGAATAAGTGAATTTATGTGAATAACGCCAAGTAAAAGTTGACTAATTCAAATTCATTGTGTAGAATCTGGGATAGTTTGTGAGGGTTAGATTGAAGTTTTTGATATCTTTTTTTTGTAAACTCTTTTTACAAAGGTTAAGAGCCTGGATAATAATGCTAATGGTATAAATAAAATTGAAGAGTGAGATTGAAAATACTTATGAGGAAAAACCTCATGACTTTGAAGAAAGAATGGATTTATATATATATATGTCTGGTATGTATGTATGTATGTATTTACATAAGTAAAATACATACGTATATTTTAAAATCTCCTCAAAAAGTACTTGGGTATTCCACTGGAAAATTCTTTGTTAGCCTAATTGGTGTAAGTAATAAATGAATAATTTATAAATAAAACTGTATGCTTAATAGAATAAAACTATATGTTCAATAAGGTAGCTTGTATTCGAGTTGAAAGAGAACAAAAGATATCCACATCATAGCCCTTGAAATGTGTAATAATGGCACTGAATAAATGATAAAAACTGCAGAAATTCACCCAAAGGACCAATAAGAGTTTGTTCTTAGCATCTCTCCAAGTGACACACTGCAGGGAAAGGCCCTGGAACCTGCTGCCACATTTGGTGTTTGGAGTAGGGGTAATATTGCCCCATGCTAGGCCTAAGCCCCTGCAAGGGCTCTTCTCCTATCACTTGAGCGTGGTTGAGTATGCTTCAAGGTGGAGCAGACCACTTTTTACTGGAGGGGAAAATCCAGTGAGGGCTGGTTTGCTCTGGAAAGGGAGGAAAATTGCTAGGATGTGTGTGGGAGATTGAGAGAGCACCCAGGTGTGGAGCATTTAGGGCTTGAGGTGACACCTCCTTTGTCTGCAAGTCTTTAGCCCTTTCTAGATTCCTTAAATGCTGGGAGAGAATGGTATTTTTGTTTGTTTTTGGAAACCAATGAACAGTCAGGGTTTTGTGACTGGTTTACAGTGGTGGAATAGAGATTCAGGTGCAAATATAGGCGTTAGACATAAGAAGTAAGCCCCATAGATTTCACTTGATCCAGTTTGTGGCAAAAAGCAAACCTTTGTCGGGGTAATGACTTCAGTCTTATGATGGAGCAAAACCATGAAAAGTAGGGCGGACAATGAAAACATTGGATCCTGGGTGATTTCACGGAGCACTAAGCCAGACATCTTTTGAAAACTTCCCTATTTTACACTTTTCAGGTTTTCTTTTTTAAAGATTTTATTTATTTACTCATGAGAGACACACAGAGGGAGGCAGAGACATAGGCAGAGGGAGAAGCAGGCTCCCTGTGGGGAGCCCAATGGGCTCTGAACCCTGTGATCACACCCAGATTTGAAGGCAGACGCACAACCACTGAGCCACCCAGGCGTTCCTAGACTTTTCAGTTTTGTGAAACAGTACAATCCCTTTATTTTATAAATCAGTTGGAATAGGGTTGTAGTAAAAACATCCTAATTGACATAAGTAATAAAAAGAGTATTACTACTCTGTGTATAGATGACACTCTTTAGATCTTAGGTCAGGAAGCTGTGAGTCAGCCAAACAGTAGGAACTGTTTCAGACCAAGAGTGTTTTCAACCCCACTGGTTGCAAAGAACAACTAGGTAGAAAGAGTAAGTGTTTCATCAAGGAAATGGCTATGACATTCATCCCGAGGGGCCATCTGGTAGTGTTGACTCTATGCCCATACTCAAGTGAGATACAGTCTCTAGGTGACTCCCCTTATTAGAATGACTTATAATAAGGCATGATAAGGGAAATAATGAAATGGGACATTGTGTCACCAAGACTTGAAGGACAAAGGGATAGGAAGAGGCTGCTCTGGGGGTGGTTGGGAGGAGCTGAAGGGGAAGGAGAGGGAGGATCCAGACTCCCCACTGGTCCTTATCCTGGCCTGGCTCTAGTTGCTGCTTACTAGTTCCCAAAGACAAGAGTGGGCATCACTAGAAAGGAGGTTCTGCTACCCTGACTCTGTGCCCTTGCCAGGGAAGACTGCTGTCAAGGGTGCTTTGAGAACAGAGTGAGCAATCCCAGTATGTTCAGGACTTTCCCAGCCTTTGTCCTGAAAGTCCTGAGATTTGGAAAGCTCCTCAGTGGTTGGTTGCCCTAGAGTCCTTTGGAATTTGATGTGGGGCTAGTGGTTAGGGACCCGGCAGGAAGTGGTGCTCTGGGGGACTCAATATTAGTACCCGGGCAGGTCAAAGGTCAAAGGAGGAGCAACAGAAGCAAGTTTGCAAAGTATGTTTTAATAAGAGATTTATTTTTCTCTCATGTCAAATTGGATTCCAGGATCCCTTGATCCAGAGAAAGGATACAGCTGTTACTACTAAGGTTCCTGATCACAGTTAGGTATCAGGAGGCCAACAGACCTGAATTCTTGTTCTGGGGATAAAGGGATTAGAGATACGAGGTGCAGTGGGATGGCAGTAGAGGCTTTGCAGTGGAGTAGGTTTCTTCTAACCCGCACCTTCCATGGCAAGAAGCTGACTGTTTACTTTCTCCTGATGGGAAGCAAAGCACATTCTATAGTTCCTGACAGAAGAAGCCATCACTTTTTGAAAATAAATATGGGAGAGGCAATCAAATTATGTTAAAAAATTCCACTAATTTCCACGCAAAGTATGTGTACATGAGGGAAAGACACCTGGGGAAAGGTATGAAGAGATAAAGTCATGCCGTGGAACACATCAGAAGCAGCTACCTGTCCTTTTGCAGGAATTAGAAAATAAAGCAGTTATACTCTTTCATTATAGAAAAGGCTTTCCAACACATGGGGTGAACACCTGCCGATGTAAATTCATAAAGAATAGAGCTGAAGGGGTAGAAATATCTACAGAATTGTCAGTAAGAGCTGTGGAGGTAATGTTGGAGTAGGACATATAGGAAGGGACAATTGACCTTTGACCTTGGTAGCTTCAAATCTTCACTGGGACATTTAATAGTTTTTGGGTTTTTGTTTCATGTTTTTTGAAGGAGTTCATGGTCAGATAAGCTTGGGAACCTCTGTTTCTCTTCCTGCCCCCTCTTCAGCAGATACTCTAGCATGTTAACCATTTCCAAATTTTATATAATTAGGTAATCTCATTTTATTTTAAATTGAGAAACAATTATTATCATCTCAGGGTGAGAGTGAACTACTTTCAGAAATTCTGCCTCAGAAAGTTTATTTTTGAGAAGAGTCCCAGTAAAAAGCTCAGAAAGGAATTTCCTTGAAATGGTTTTGTTGGTGTTTTTTTTAAGATTTTATTTATTCATGAGAAACACAGGCAGAGACACATGCAGAGGGAGAAGCAGGCTCCATGCAGGGAGCCTGACGCAGGACTCAATCCCAGGACCCCAGGATCATGACCTGAGCCAAAGGCAGATGCTCAACGGCTGAACCACCCCCCTGGGTACACCCCACCTTAGAGTGTTTTTAGAGGTAAATGGCATCTTCATTGATGGATTTCCATACTGCAGCCCCTTCCCCAACCAAGGTACAGGGCCAGTGTCAGTACAAACTGCTCAGGAGATCAGTTCTTCCACTAAAACTCAAAGTTGATGTTGGAATACCTGGCCTTTCAGAAAAGCAGCATTGTCTCATTTCATTGGAGCTCTGTGTGATTGAATCTCTGTGAATCTTCTTTCCGAACATTTAAAATCCAAATCTTTAGAAATGCTGCCAAGAGTTAAAAAAGCAAGTGTGAAAATTAAAGAAAATTAAAGTGGCCATCTGAAGATCAGAATATTTCAATTAAAAATGCATTACTCAAAACAGGTGTGGAAATTCTTTCTAAAATTTGGATGGAATTAAAAATAAAGATTATTATGTTGAGTAAGGACCCATTGGGAAAAGATTGCTATCTGTTTGGAAAAATGGTCAAACTGGTAAGATATAAATGTAGTTCCTACCCACACACTATACTATGCTTACAATTGCAAACCTGTTGAAAGGGCAAAACATAGGAAAATTACTTTATAAATATTTTATAACTAGAGGACATTTTAGCTGAGCAACCTAAACATAGCCTTTTAGGTTAGAAGCAATATACTCTTTTTCATATGATATAAATAGGTCATCCATCATTATTTGAGAACATTGTTTTTGCACTGAGTTAAAAAAAAAGATGGAATTTTATTCAGATGAGAGGAAACAAGCATTGATTAAGAATATTTAGAGAAAGAGTGTATTGCATTATCTTTGAAGAATTCTTTTTTTTTTTTTTTTTTTTTCTTTGAAGAATTCTTATGAAGATTTGTTTTGAGTGAATTGTCCTTTCTAAGATAAATGAAGCACGAAGAAGTTTGTTACCACTTGACTGAAGTCCTTCTAGAAAAGTAGCTTCTAAGAGTTAGTTATGAGACACAAGAGAGGTGATTGGATGTGTTAGCCTTGGGTGAACCTATGTGCTCTTTCTGGGGTAGCCACGTCTGTACACGGTACCATGCCCGGGAAAATTATGGTCAGTTTTTTTCCTTGGGGATTTCCACATCTCCCAGAATATTCCTCTCGCCCATCTTAGTATCTCCACAGGGGCCTGGGCTTTTAGTTCCCCATGTGGCGAGGGTTCCTTCTTTGGCACCTCTTTCCTATTCCTAGAGCAAAATGTTGGAAACAATGTAAATATAAAAAGTAAGGAAATGTAAAAAATGGATTCTGATGAAATACAAATCCATTATTAAAATGGTGATTTTGTTCACTAAAGAAATGTTAAGCGAAAAAAATATGTAAATCCTGTTATATACTCCCTACATATAAATTCTCTCTACATGTACATGTACATTCTCTCTTTCCATTTATATATTTGAGTTACTTTTAATTTTATTTATATATTTTTTAAAAGATTATTTATTTGAGAGAGAGAGAGAGAGAGAGAAAGCACAAGTGGGGGAAGGGGTGGGCCAAAGGGAGAGGGAGAAGCAGGCTCCCTGCTCCGCGGGCTTCTAGGCTTGATATGACCTGAGCTAAAGTCAGACGCTTAACTGACTGAGCCACCCAGGTGTCCCTCTTTTAATTTTAAAATACATTTATTTGAAAACAATGAAAAGATTATATATATGTATATATATGTTCTACAAAATAGTCTTTATTCACACATATTCACACATACATTTGCACATACACACTAAAATATTAATAGCACTTTTCTCTTGGTGTAATTATAGTTTATTTTTGTCCTTTTTATGAGTTTTATTAATTCCAAATTCCCTACATGAATGTATCCTAGTTTCCTCATACAAAAAATAAAAATGCTTAGAAATCATAAAACTATTTTCACGTGGGTCCTTTTTTTTTTTTTTAAATCCCTGGTTTTTGCTAGAGGAACTGAACTTATTTGCACAGTTATGTTAGTATCTGTGGCGCAGACCTTGAATTTTGTGTCAAGGAGTCTGAAGACTAGACCTTGCCCTCTGCTCATTGGCCCTCTGACCGGGGACAAGTCCTTGGCCCTCTGCTGCCTCAAGTGTTCTCACCAACAAAAGCAGTTTTTGTGGAGAAAGATGCCCCCTGAGGTGATTCTCTGGTGAGTGGCTGTGACCTCCCCAAGGAGGATATGGGCACTCTAAGGGCCTCGTGCATTCATCCCAAGGAATACATTTGAACGATGAACATTCTTACCACATAAGACCCCAACGTGGGTTTCCAACTGGGTGGCGCCAGGAAGGGGCTGGAGAAACCGTGTTTCTAGCAAGTACCAGGTGCTGCCGTTGCCTGGAAGGAACCTACCTGAAGAAGCTCTCCCGGTTAGAGGAAGGCCTTTCCAATTTCTGTGTTTTGAACCTCTTTCTCGCCCCCACCCCCTCCCAAAATTCTTGGGCAAATCTTGTGAAGGTTACTCAAGGATACCTTCAAATCATTTGTAATTTAATTTAATTTAATTTAATTTAATTTAATTTAATTTAATATTTATTTATTATTTATTTATCTTTTAATTTTAAAACACATTTCTTTAAAAACAAGGAAAACAGGATTCCCCCAGATGCTGTAGGTAGGAGCAAACGAGGAGACGGACGGGAGGCGCCGGGAAGAGAACCGGGATCGATGAGGTGGCCTGGAGGCCGCAGCTTGGAGCAGGCCCACTGTGTCTCTGACGAATTAGACGAGGAAGTGAAGGGCTTTCTGTGTGCAGCACGGTTACCTGAACACCCAGATGACCTCAGCGTGTCGCCCTTACGAGCTGGGGACCTGGGGCGCCCTCACAAGGTCCCCTTTGTTGCTACTCCGCTCACCAAACTGACAGCGGCCGGGAGGGGTGGCCATGAGACTCCAGCCAACCCAGACAGGACCGCCTCCTCTGCCTGGGCCCAGCCCGGTCTCCAGGAATAGAGCATGAAAGGTCACTTCTGTCTTTTGCACACACCACTCTGTGAGCCTGGGAAGCCTCTGACTGAGCGACTTCTCCGAGTTTCTGTTCCGCCCGCCCTCTCTGCGTGAGGTGGCTCCAGGACGCACCGCCTCCTACCGCCACGGTGGGGTCTGTGCTGCTGCCTCCATGGAGCCGGATATACGTTGGGTACACAGCCAGCCTTGGGGCCAATCTCTGCATCTCCAGGACCTTTGCCAAATGTCTCCTGTTGAAAATAGGTCCATGGATATTCACAGATGAAGTTTTATTTTGTTTTTTAAAGATTTTATTTATTCGTAGGAGACACAAAGAGAGAGAAAGAAGTAAGCTGCCGCTGGGGAGCCTGATGTGGAACTCAATCCCAGGACCCCGAAATCACGACCTGAGCTGAAGGCAGATGCTCAACCACTGAGCCACCCAGGTGCCCCCCCCCCCAATTTTATCTTTAAATAAAAGGATCACTAAAACAAGACCAAATTCAAAAATAGTAACTTCTAAAACACCGTTCTTTGTTCTGGCCAGTGCTAATCCTTAATAATAATATTAATAATATTAACGCAGCCCAGGTGGCTCCGGTTTAGCGCCGCCATCAGCCAGGGCCTGATCCTGGCGACCCAGGATGGAGTCCCGCCTCGGGCTCCCTGCATGGAGCCTGCTTCTCCCTCTGTCTGTGTCTCTGCCTCTCTCTCTCTCTCTCTGTGTCTCTCTCATAAATAAATAAATAAATAAATAAATAAATAAATAAATAAATAAATAAATAAAATTTAAATAATAATATTAATATCCTTAATATTTTTACAATTGCTCTCCCCAAATAATTAAAAAATGTTCTGCCTCTGTGAGTATTGGGAAGATCGTTTGCCTCATCGAATGTCAACCCTGGATTTGTCGGTCCTTAGAAGACACAATTGTAAAGGTGCATTGACTCAAGTTATCAGACCCTCAAAGGAGAAAAGTGACTTGGATTTATTTATAGCAGTTTTGACTCTCAAAATCCTGCTGAGCTAAACTGTGTGCCTTTTTAGTCTGCAGTACAGTGAAGGAATGAATGTGACACCTATTACAGGTAGATCAAGGGGGGAGTTATTTCAGGCAGCTGAGGTGGTTCTGCCTTTAGTTTGAGTTAAAGTAACGCTATTTTCCCAGTTTTCCTAAAAACGGCATGTAACCTCAGAGATGAGAAATAGAGCACAAGGTGGTTGTGACCTGGTCGTTCTCCAGGTGACACATGATAAAAGGTAGTTGTTCTAAATATGCTTGGCAAAGACTTTTAACTTTTTATCTGGATGACTTTATGGGGTTTTGATGCCGCTGTAGGCTAGCTATATTAGTCCTACCTGAAACACGAAATTAAAATGGAAGTTATGGATGAACCCTCAGGTGATAGGTAATAATATGATCTGTGAGACAGAGCATCCTGTAGGAATTTCCAAATGTCCAAAAATCAGTTATGTATATATCAGTTATAGGATTCTACATCTCATCCACCTCCAGGATAAAGGAAAAAAAAAAAAGAGTCAGTTGTTTAGAATCAAGGAAAATTTGTGAGGAGGATTTCCTCAGAAACCAAGCTCCCCAGGGGAAAATAGTTATATGCGTGTAGGTACTTGCTCTACAGGCCAAGTCAAGAGAAAGAATTTGGAGAACTTGATATGTCGCCTTAAGTCAGGAGGACACAGTGGACTGGTGTCTGACTCCTAGCTAGGAAATGTTCAGACTGAACGTAGCAGTTCAGTTCAGAACTATGTGCTATGGTCTGACTGAGCCTATAGAATAAAGGAAAATAAATAATTTTCTTAAGAAAAGAAGCCTATGCATAAAAGGCATAGCTCAGGATGAGAGGGAGTGAAGATGACCTGGAGTCAGAGCTCTTGAGCTTCCTCCCTTTGGATTAGTGGCAAAATGCACATACCTCAGGGAGTGAAATCCCAGAGAAAACAACAGCTACCCCAGTACTAGGATTCAGGCCACACAATGGCCTGCTCCAAACCAGGAATGATAGGCTAAAGGCAGGATCAGAAAGTGGGTCAGGTCACTAGTTTTTAAGATATGTTAAGAAAATGGGATAAGTCAGAACCAGTAACTTCAGATTTCCAAATGCAACCTTTTACATAATGACTAAACCATTAGTCCCATTCGTGCTAAAGAAAGCAGTAACCTCAAGTGAAAATTAAAACAACAGCAATCACAACATGGAATCAAACAACCAATAAACAAAAACTACATACTGTAGATCACACATCACTAAAAGTTGACCAAATTTAAGGAGGGGGGCCAGATGACTAGTTTGACCTGTGACACCCACATCCACATGTTGTGGTTTAGCCTTGTGCCTGAGACCTGTTGGACTGTTGACTCACATGATTTGGCCCTAAGCTCATTCCCCCCACTCCTGTGGAGTCTTGTCTCTGAAATCTTATCCAAAAGGGATATTTGCTTGCTTCCCAGGGAAACACAAGATTGGAGCATTTCAACTATAGATTTGTAAAATTAGAATATTATTATCCCGTATCTAATCAAGTTTAGTTAAAAAGTATAACTGAATTTGATGGGCTTCCAATTCCAACTAGAAATTGTTTATAAAGAGCTGGGAAAGAAGGGGAGTCTGTTGACACATGAGATTTGAGACAACAAGGCCTGAATCATCCATGTTAGATGGGTTAGGTGAAGTTGAAAAATATTTTCAAAACAGTGACTATGAAATGTAAATTAAATATAAACTTATTCTATATCTTATCACAAAAGTGTACATTTGTCTCTGCTGTGAAGGGCATTTGGCTTTCCTAAAATATCAGAATGCTGATTTGAGTAGTTTCAAGGATTATTGATTTGTAGTTCCAGACTAGACTATGATGTACATAGAATCCAATTTATTAGAATGTTTGTTACAGAAAACTTTTTTTTTTACTTAAAGTTATAAACTAGTTTTTCATGAGAGGTCGATTTGCCGTAGGTTGAGTGTTGGTAATAATTAACTGATGCTGTAATTGGGCTAGCTCAGATTGATCGAATTAGAAAAAAAAAAAAAAAGACTGAGTAGATTTTCTTAAATTAAGAACATAGTTAAAGGCACAACTCTTCTTTTTAATATTTATTTACTACTAAGATGAAAAGTCTAAAATATTAACTTTGAAACACTTTGAGGTTCTCAATTTCTTTTCTGTAGCTTACAGTCACCTTCACTACTTTTGATTCAACTAGATTAAGAGTGAGACAGTGACAGATCTGACCCTGAAACCTAGAGATTTCATTGACTTATTTGGGCTTCACCACTTGTCAATTATTCACAGTTCTTTCTCCTGTAATTTAGAGATAAATCAATTCAAAATGAGTGAAGCATAAGAGTTTATTAGCTCCCACCACCACAGTCTAGGCAATATGTGAGGTAAGATCCAGTGTTCGTAGAATGCCAATAGGATTGGCTCTCTTCATCCTGGAGGGCTTCCTTTGTGTTGCCTTTATTCTCAGGCAGATCTCCCCTCAGTTGGTAGCTACCACTAGCAGGTCTAGACTTTCATCTTGGCAGTTTAGCAATCTCAGTGGAAAGAGAGCTTCTTTCCTAGTAGTTCCAGTAAAAGTTCTGTATCTGAAGGATTTGGGGTTCGAACTGGCCCAGTTTGTGTTCCTCAAACCAATCATTTTTCAGAGGGATTCAGTGCTTCAACTGGCAAGGCCTAGGTCATATCTCCCTTCCCCACCAACAGATGGAGGACCACTCCCACCTGTCAGATAGACCTAGAAGGCATATATGCAGATTTGGGGGTAGAAGGAGTGTTCTGAGCATAGACAAGCTCTCCTTCATATGTGGACAGCCTTGTCAGGTCTGTTCCTCTTTTATTCCTTTCTTTTTGGGTTTTGTCAGTATGCACACCCTGTGCCTTCACATTGGACGCCTAGCTCCTATCTTCTCCATTCCTTTCTCATATCTAAACCCTCTAACTTCTCAATCGTAGCCCCACATTGGAAGTTATGTGGAGCACTTGAACTTTAAAAAGTACTGGTGCTAGAAAGAATATCCAATGGGAGAAAGACAGTCTCTTCAACAAATGGTGTTGGAAAACCTGGACAGCCACATGCAGAAGGATGAAACTGGACCACTTTCCTACACCAGACACTAAAAGAAACTCAAAATGGATGAAAGATCTAAATGCGAGACAGGAATCCATCAAAATCCTAGAGGAGAACAAGGCAATAACCTCTTTGACCTCAGCCACTAGACATGTCTCCAGAGGCAAGGGAAGTAAAAAATACTAATGCCTAAGCCCCACCCCATCTGAAGGGCCCTGTTACTTGTCTGAAATAGGGCCCTTCCGGTTGTGTTTTGTAAAGATTTTTTTAAATTTATTTATGATAGGTAGAGAGGCGCAGAGACATAGGCAGAGGGATAAGCAGGCTCCATGCTGGGAGCCCGTTGCGGACTCGAACCTGGGACTCCAGGATCGCACCCTGGGCCAAAGGCAGGCACTAAACTGCTGAGCCACTCAGGGATCCCTACTCACCCCACCCCACCCAGGTTGTGTTTGTAAAAGCTTCCTAGGTGAACTTTGATATACAACCAAGGTTGAGAGTGGCCGTTTCAAGCTAAACTTCATTCTGAGAAGAGCCTGTCTATCCTGCACACAGAGGAAGGTGCAGTTTGAATGCTAACCTGCCTCAAGAGGGTTGCATTTTGACCACATCCAACTGTTATGCTAAAGGAATGAAGCACTAATGGTGACCTATCAGTCATTTACCAGGACAAAGAAAGCTTTTGGAGGAGCATCAGGGTCTCTTCATTACTTCTGAAACTTCAGAAGTAGTCCCTCATTTTGCCTTTGCCTATGGTCCAGCCAGTTTATAATTAATCTGGATGAGATGAGCTACCAAACAGATGTCAGTCCTTGATTTTTAGAATGAGAGATCTTTCAAAATATAGGCTTGTGTGAGTGTGTGTGTGTGTATGTTGTGTGTGTGTTTCCTTCACCAAAACATTATTCACTCAAAGAGGAAGAAATCTCCTTTACCTTTGTTTTTTTTAAATATTTATTTATTTATTTATCATAGAGAGAGAGAGAGGCAGAGACACAGGAGGAGGGAGAAGCAGGCTCCATGCCGGGAGCCTGACGTGGGACTCGATCCCGGGACTCCAGGATTGTGCCCCCGGCCGAAGGCAGGCACTAAACTGCTGAGCCACCCAGGGATCCCCTACCTTTGGGTTTTTATACTGATTGTTTTTTGTTTTTTTTGTTTTTTTTTTTGCATTTTCTCTGCCACAGGATTGAATTGTCATTGCTTGGCTCTCGAGAACAAAGTTGTATATTTTCTGCTACATGAATCATTATAAACAACAGCTTTGGGAAGGCACTCTAGGGCCAGTAATTATACTGATGAAACAGAAAGACTGTATTCCAAGTGAGGTTAATTTTAGCAAAAGTCAGATAAAAATGTTGTCAACTAACAGCAAACAGGCGGCAATAGAGCCAGAATCATCAGTGACAGTGACTGGTTGTCTGGGCTGAGCAGTTTCCAGGGTCACCACAGAGTGCTCTCTGACTGGACCTCTTGGCAATCCCAAGTTGCTGACATTTTGAAGTGGATGTATTAAGCTGATTATATTAATAAACCTTAGAAATCACAAATGGAAAGTAAATTCTGAGTTAGAAATATAACTAAGAATATAGAATGCTGAAAATCTAAGGGTGTATGTGTGTGTATGTGTGTGTTGAGGTGGGGAGAAGCTCATAGATATGTAGCTGTTAACTAATCTAAACTGGAACATTTATTTCTCCATGGAGTAAGCTCGTCTGTGAAGGAGACCCCTAAATGGAGATAGAGAATGTTATAGCTTATGATGAAAGACATTGTGATGTCTCTACAAAAAAAAAATCCATGTTTAAATTTTGCTTAGAATTCTGTTCTCTGCGAGGTATGCAGCTTTTAAGAAACCAGTTAGGCTCCTTGTAGCCAGTGTCCCAAACCAGTTTGCAGAAATGAGTGTTAATGGATCAGTAAACAAGTAAGTCCTTCCAAAAAGAAAAGGCTAAAAAAAAAAAAAGAAGTATTTTGGTAAAGAAAACTGCCACTGAGGAGAACTTTGGTTTAGGAGAAAAGGTGTTGTTATATTCTCATTGGAAATGCTACATGCAGCCTTTTTCCCTTTCTTGTGTGGAGAAAGCAGCAGAAATTCTAACCACAGAAAGCTTGGAGTATAAAATAAGGTCTTCTCTATGTTTAGTTTAAATCAGTTAAGCCAGAGGAATATACTGACCTGGTATCTGACCTAGAGATCAGAGATCAGTTGATAGGTAAGCAATTTCAGTAGTAAGGTGGGGGTGGGGGGGTGGGGAAGCCCATTCAAATTAGCTTAATCAATAAGAGAATGAATTGAACCATGGTACTTGTTCATTGGGTATCATGGGTGAAAAGACTATTTCAGAATCTACTAGGTAAGGGGTAAGGGAACTTTGAGGATATTACTAGGGATGTGGCCTTCCCCACTCTCTCCCAAACACCTGCCCATTCCTTGCTTCTAATTGTTCCAGGAGGACTCAAGTTTGCTCTTTCCATGTGTCAGGCAAGATGGCCATTCATAGCATTTTTTATAAAAACCATGGTAGGAAAAGACGAATCTCTCAACATCCACATATCAACCTTAATCAATTCTTTGTTGCTAATTGGGTTATGTACTCCTTCTTCAAAAATCTCTGTGGTCAGGGCTATTGGCATTCCAACTAACCCAGTGTGGGAGGCTGAAGTCCTGGAACTGCAGACTATGTTACCATACTAAGCAAAACGGCCTTTGCAGATGTGATAAAGGATTTTGTGATGGGGAAATTAAGCTATGTTACTTTGATAGACCCAATGTAGTCACAGGTTTCATTAAAGGGAGAAGCAGGAGGGGCAGAGTCAGAGAGAAGGTGATGTGACAAGGGAGCCAAGGTCAGAGTGAGAACAATATTGGAAGAGTTTATGCTTCTGGCTTTGGATATGGAGGATGTGGTCATGGGCAATAAGTTCAGACAGTCTCTGGAAGCTAGAAAAAGTAGGGAAATGCATTCTCTTGCAGCCTCCAGAAGGAATGCAGCCTGGAGACACCTTGGCTTTAGAACTTCTGATCTCTAGCCCTGTAAGAAAATACATTTGTATTGTTTGAGCCACTAAATTTGTAGTCTTTTGTTACAACAGCTGTAGGAAACTAATACACCCAGTCAGTGCCCAACCCACTAGGGTTACAGGAGCATAATGATTGATAGCCCAACTAGGAGCATGTGAAGGGTGGGGGAGAAGTGATTTTTCCAGAGGGACACTGGAAGACAAAAACAACCTTCATATCACATGAATCAAGCAAAATTTGATGCTCAGCAATCTGTAAGTTGGAGAAAGAATTCTGGAAGTATAGTCAGTGGAAGAAGGAGGAACTGGGAACTTTGCAAGTAAAATTAATAGGAAGAGCTTCTTCTCTCTAGTCTTTGCTCATCTTTTTCTCATGTCTTCCCCCTAGGAGGGAAGATCTTATGGAATGGTTTGTATTATTTTAGTGGACATCTTAGGAGGAATCAATGATATATATCCTTGCAAGAGAGAATCAGTCATACTATCCTTGTAGGCAATTCTCTATTAGCAAATGGATTTAAATAAATAGCTATTCTTAAAAATATTTGTTTCCTATGCAAAGTGGTTTGGATAAGTAAATTCATGATTGGCAGATGTGTTTATTTAAGGTAGTTTGAAATTGCTAGCCGACTCAAACTAGGAACTAAGATGAATAATTAATATATATTTTGAATAAAGCCAAGAAAGGAGTCTCTCCCCCATTTCTCTATTTGCCTATGATCTTTTATTTAAAATTCAGGTTTTCAAACTTCAGTTATTTGTGAAAGATATAAATGGCTTTTGCCACATGAAAGCACCAACTATTGTCTCATTAATGTTTCTTCTTAAATCAACTCATTTTTATTTTATTTTGTTTTTTAAGAGAGTTGTTATTTATTTTTTTGATGCACACGGAAAGAGAGCACAAGCAGGGAGAATGGCAGGCAAAAAGAGAGGGAGAAGCAGGCTCCCTGAGCAGAGATCCCAATGTGGGGCTCGATCCCAGGACTCTGAGATCATGACCTGAGCTGAAGGCAGACGCTTAGCCAACTGAGCCACCCAGGTGCCCTTAAATCAGCTCATTTTTAAACTTTCTACAAAGAAAAGATAATTGTAACAATCTATACATAAGTGTTAAAAAAAGTCTGTCACTTCAAATCATTCAATGTACCCCCAGTTTTTCAGATTTAAAATTTTTGAATACTCTTTTACTTTACACAGCAGCTTTAACTAACTTTTACCTTAGCTCCACTTGCAGTCTAAAAACATAGACATCAGCCTTTGGCTTCTAATAAAGACAGAAAGGGTAATTGGATAATGCTCCCATTAAGAACAACTAAAATGGGTGGACAGAGTATGAAAATAATCTTTTTGAAGGTATCAGAAAACTACTGAAGCTGCAAAGAATTATGAGATTAAGATCCAGGATAGGTAAGCCCAGAGGGATGAGCTCAGAGTATTTGGGCCACTTTTTCTACAATGATGCCTGCCCCATTCAGAAATACATGTTGAGAATCTGAAAAGCTGAACAAATATTTAACAAACTCACGTGGCTGGGGTGGAAAATGGAAAGAAGAAAGCCCCCAACATACCCCTAGGCATTGGGTTGGCACCATAAATGCATCCATTGCACAAGTAAAGGTGTAGAGATTACATCAATGCTCTCAGGTAATTTAAATAATTTATGTAAATTAATAAATTTAATTCCAAATAATTTAAATAATTTTGAACCCTTTTTGTATTAAGCAAATCCAAAATTGCAGTGTTCATGATCCTTACCAGAAGTAAAAGTGAATTCTCTTAGGATAAAGATAAGATTCTTATAAGATTCAAGTTATATTTATTATTTTTAATTTCTAATATCTGGTACTCAGAAATAAAAGGCATATGAGGAAACTATGCAATATAACTAAAACCTACAAACAGATTCACAGAGACTCTAGATGATAGAATTCAAAACCATGTGTATAATTTGATTCAAGACATAAGGGGCGCCTGGGTGGCTCAGTCAGTTAAGCATCTGCCTTTGGCTCAGGTCATGATCCCAGGGTCCTGGAATCGAGCTGCATTGAGTCCCACATCGGGCTCCCTGTTCTTCCCTCTCCCTCTGCCAGCAGCTCCTCCTGCTTTTGTGCTGTCTCTTTCTCTGTTGGATAAATAAATGAAATCTTTAAAAATAAATAAAGAGAGAAAAGACAAGATCAAGAACTTTTGCAAAGAACTGAAAGTGAAAAGAAATGAGAAATACAGTATAAAATAATTAATGACACAAAGTTGGTCTTAGAAGACCAGATGCTACTAAAGAGAGAAATAATAAACACAGTGAGAGGTCAGAGAAAACATCTGGATTGAAGGAATAAGAGGCTGGAAATACTGAAAAGAGAGAAAGATACAAAAACATAGAAAAAAGTAGTGTGTGTTTCATTGAAGTTCCAGAAGAAAGAGAAAGATTGAGAGAGGCAGAAGAAATACTTGAAGAGATAATGGCTGAAGATTTTTCCACAACTGATAGAAGACCTCAGGCCATAGACTTAGAAGAAAACAAGCAAGGTAAATGCAAAGAAAATCACATCTAGACAGATTGTGCTAAAACTGCTGAAAAGAAATGTAAAAAATAAGAATGTCTTACGAAGTAAGCAAAGTAAAAAGGCAAAACTTACAAAAAGGGTAGACTCCAGAACACAGTGGAGTAGTATTTTCCAAATTACTGAGATAAAAAATAATTTCCAGGCTAAAAACAATGAGGATAAAATAAAGACTTTTTCAGACAAATAAAAACCGGCAGAATTTATAACCAGAAGATTTGCATGAAAGAAAATACTAGGTTTTCAGATAGAAAGAGATCCCAGATGAAAGCTTAGAGATGCAGGAAGAAATGACAAGCACTGTAAAGGGTAAATCTAAAATATTGACCGTATGCTATAATGCTATATACATTACACATATATACAGCATATACACAGTAATGCTATATAAGTCATATAAGACAACAATTTTAAGAGAAGAAGCAAATGGAATAAAATTATTCTAAGGTCCTTGCATTATATGGAAGGAGATAAAATACTCTTCTAGACTTCGGGTCAGTTAAAGATGACTGTTGCAACCTGTAATAGAACCACTTTAAGAACATTAAAATACTGTAAATCTAAAACTAAAAACGAGTGTGGGATTAGAATTTTAAAAATCAATCTGAAATATGAATGGAAATACAAAATCAGGAACACAAATAGATCTACAATACCAACCCAATAGCTATGAGTACTTTCACTCTCAGATAACGATCTCTAAGTCTCATTTGCTACTAAAGGAACAAGAACGTCTTGAAGATTTGCTTTGTCACAAGAAACAAGAGTTATCGAAGACTACTGGGATCGTGTCAAGTGAACTCAAGAGCCAGCTTAAAATGATTCCCACTAGTTTAAGGTCATAAAACTTGAGAATAATAAAAGCAAATATGTTTAAAACCATGTATTTAAAACCATATAATTAAGAAATCCTCCAGCAAACTCAGAGATTACCTGTTGAGGACACAAGGGCACCACCTCATAAATAGCGATAAATATAGGGAAAGAATCAAGTGGTTCTTCTAATAGTCCTATAGAACTATACCTCCAGGTAACCAAGTGATTGACAGAGGTTCCTTTTTATGTAAGTATTCTAAGTGATCAAAAAGAAATTATAAAATTACGAATTCATCATTTTACAATTCTTAATGAATTAATGGATCTGTGAACCAACCATCAATGGTTTCTAACATCACATAAAAAAGGCACCCAGGTATCATGTTATCATGTACTTCCTTATAGAAGTTTATAGCAACCCCAGTAAGGTGGTCTTGCAAGAAAGGAAAAAATCAAACCTGAACATGACCAAGTTTCTATATATAACTATCAATTTAAAGGAGACAAAGGACCATGTTGAAAGGCATATTGAGAATCTAAACAACAGAAGTCAGACTGTGGGGGAAAATCCATAAGACAAATAACCTAGTTTCTTTAGCAATAAAATTGCAAGGAAAAAATAAATAGATATAGTAGGAGCCTATAAATTATTAAAGACTGAAGAGTCACATTAACTAAATGTAATTGTGCTCTTCGGATCCAAATTCCAATAAAAGAAGCTTTAAAAATAATAAAAGCCGGTTGTAGAAATATGAACATAGAATGAATAATAATATTAAGGACTTATTGTTAATTTATTTAGGTTTTTTTTCTTAAATATTTATTTATTTATGATAGAGAGAGAGAGGCAGAGACACAGGAGGAGGGAGAAGCAGGCTCCATGCCAGGAGCCCGACGCAGGACTCGATCCCGGGACTCGAGGATCGCACCCTGGGCTAAATGCAGGCGCCAAACTGCTAAGCCACCCAGGGATCCCCAATTTATTTTGGTTTAATGATGAAATTATAGTTATATCTTAAAAGGAAAGTCTGTATTTTGGAGATATGTAGTGAAATATTTATAAATAAAATTATCTGACACTTAGGATTTACCTCAAGATAATCTGATGAGGGGAGAGAAGTTAGACGAAGTTTAGAAGAAAGAAAAAATTGCACGATAATTTTTGAAGCTATGTGATGTGTGAATGGGGAAGTGTAGTACATTCTGTCTTCTTTAGTATGTGTAATGACGAGTCTGACTCTGTATTTTGGTGTTTGACTGCCAACAATCTTTGGGTGTCAGCTTCCCTCTTCCCACTGTGCCCCACACCAGCTGATAAGAAAGTCTTCCCTCCATTGGTACTTGTAGGAGATTCACTGCTGTAAAAACCCATGCCAGTCTCCTTTCTTTGCTCTCCCAAGCCACCTCAAACCTGCCTGAGAGGCCTGTCCTCTCCCTCCAGAGAACTCAAGTGTATACCCAGTTGGTCAGAAATGTGGGTGGCGTGGGGACTCCACTTAATGCAGGTGTGTGAAGAGTCTTATTAGGATTATTAGGATATTGGGCTCTTTAACCTGTGGGGTCTGTGCTAACTCTGGGTGGTCAGTGTCAGAATTGTACCACAGTCCACAGTCCACCAGTTGGTGTCAGAATAATTCCTCATTTACTTCTCCCACAGAGACATCATCACATCCATCTTTTTCATTTCTAAATATACCTCATAGAATGACTGGGATGTTTCCTTTATACAAGCAAAATATGAAAATTTGGATAGATCAGAAATCACAGGAGCAATGAAATGATTCTAGAAATCAAGCCATCTTTGGGGAAACGAGGCAGTTTCTCAATGAAGAGAGAAAATACCATTACACTGATCAACTCGAGCACTGATTACCCTTAGGGGTTCCTGCTTTCTCTCTGAGAAGCCTAAAGCTATTTCATGCACTAAAGATTTTAATTATTAAAAGTAACTCATAGCTGAAAGCAAAGACATATAAATTAATCCAACCATGCAACATGTATGTATGTATTTATTTATGAAAAGGTTTATTCATTGATTTTGGAGAGAGAGAGAGAGTAAGCACATGCAAGTAGGGGAAGAGGCAAAGGGAGAGAATTTCAAGCACTCGCCGATGAGTGTGGAGCCTCACAGTGGAGCTCAGTCGCATGACCCTGAGATTATGACCTGAGACAAAGTAAGGAATTGGATGCTTAACTGACTGAGCCAACCATGCGCCCCTCAATATATATTTATTAAGCATCTACTATGCCAGACATAGCGGTAGGCACTGGGGATACATGTGGTCAAGGCTATGTAGCCTCTCGCCTTATGCAGCTTAGAGTATAAAAAGGGGTTGAGTGGGGGGGGGAGCTAGACCCCAAAAAGTAAGCTCATTATTTAACATCTAAAATAGTGATAACTTAGATAGGGGCAGCCCCGGTGGCTCTGCGGTTTAGTGCTGCCTTCAGTCCAGGGCATGATCCTGGAGACCAGGGATCGAGTCCCACGTCCAGCTCCCTGCATGGAGCCTGCTTCTCCCTCTGCCTGTGTCTCTACCTCTCTGTGTGTGTGTCTCTCATGAATAAATAAATAAAATCTTAAAAAAATAAAATAAAACAGTGATAACTGGGTGATGGACATTAAGGAGGGCACGTGATGTGATGAGCACCGGGTATTATAAGACTGATGAATCACAGAACTCTACCTCTGAAACTAATAATACCCTATATGTTAACTAATTGAATTTAAATAAAAGTAAAATTATGATAAAAAAGAAACTGAAAGAGGGGTGCCTGGGTGGCTCAGTTAGTTAGGTGTCTGCCTTCGGCACAGGTTGTGATCCCGGGGTCCTGGGATTGAGCCCTGCCTCAGGCTCCCTGCATCAGCCTGATTCTCCCTTTCCCTCTGCCTGCTGCTCTGCCTACTTGTGCTTTTGTTCTGTCAAATAAATAAATACAAATCATAAAAATAAAAAAGGGGAAATCTTTATTTAAAAAAAAGATTAAGTAGAAATAATGACCCCAAGGATGATAAGCCAGCTCTGTAAAGAACAGAAGAAAAGTGGGGCCAGTTTTTGTGGGTATAAGGCCTGTAATTTGCTCAGGTCCCCATGCTTAGACGGGTCTCATTCTTGGTGTAAAGCTCTGCTGTCACCATCTTGAAATTATTAATGAGTTTTGAATGAGAACACATGCATTTTAATTTAGCAGTGGGCCCTGAAAGGGTGTAGCTAGCTGGTCTGGGGCAAAGCATTCCAATTAGAAAGAACAGCATGTGCTCAGATTTGAGGGAGGGAAGAGCATGTTGTATAAGGAGAACTGAAAGGAGGCCAAGCAGGAGTAAGAAGCAGAGTGGCAGGACGTGAGGTCAGGGGGAGGCAGAAAATCTGGCACCTGAGGAAGCAGACTCTTTGCCACTGCCAGAAACACAAATGTTCCCGTTGGCCCAGGGACCACTGGAAGGGGGTGGTACTTTTCAGATTACCCAACACCAATCTGGGGCTCAAGCCCTGGGAGACAGGTCAACAAGTGATCACAGAGGTATTGGTAGACAGCCAGAGACTTGAGGCTTCCCATTGATGTTCTCATGTCCAGGCAGAGGGAGCTGGATCCAGAGGTAGAGGTCACTGGGGCCATTGCTGGGATTGAGCCTCCAGAGGCTTCCATCAGGGGTTCAGGAAGGTGTATCCATCAAGAAGAGGGACCTTCAAAATACCTAGGAGTTGTTTTTCCCTATGTTGTTGCTTTAATGTAATATTTCAAGCCCTGTATTATTTTCTTGGTAGAAAATCTGGCATTTTAACAGAGTCTACTTTAATGTGAAGAGTAAGAGGCATTTATAAAGCTGGTTGGCTATTACTAAGTTACAAATAGCAAATAGTGCCATCAAGTGATGAGTACCTGAAATCATTCGTACATTTCTAGTGTTTTGCATTATATCTTGAGCAGGACATTCTAGACCTTTTTACTGTGTTGGAAGCAGCTATTTTTTATTTCCCTAAAACTTTGAGGTCACAGGAGACAGAGGTTTGACAGAGCTGTCTTAGAATTGGTAGGGGAAGTGAAAATTGCTATCAGTTACTCTTTTTTCCCCACAAAGGAATCTGCAAAAGACCAAAAGACCCTTTGGACAGGAGGCACTGGGCCGCGGGATCATTTTGGAATCACCTTGCAAGGTATTGACCTAACGTGTCTGAATAGGAGGTCCCTTTCCAGTGAAGGTCCCTAGGTCAATGCTCCTGCTGAGGTCCCTAGCCTTAGGTCAGGGGACAGGGTGGATACAGCGCTTGGAACTGCTACAAGAGGCCTTGGTAGGTTGCTTCCCTTATGCGGCCTCAGTACCTGGCATATCTCTATGGATTGGTAATTGCTTAGCAGGTGTTTCTCGCCCAAAGAATGAAATTTATTGTTAAGACTAATAAAATGACATCTTCTGGTGAACACCTGCTATGTGTCACATGCTGTATATACATTTTCGTACTTAATTCCCACAACAAATCAAATACGTAGGCATTAGTCGTCTTCTGTAGTTGCTAAAAGTGAAACTCGGAGAGGTCAGGTAAGTTACCTCTGGCCTGAGGTCTTCATGCCAGTGGATAGCAGCCTAGAATTTGCACCCACGTTTCCTGACGTCATAGTCCAGCCTCTCAGTGATTACCCCATTCGTTGCCAAGGAAGCCTCTTCTCCCACTTGCCAGACAACTGGAGCAGAGCTGGGGCAAGCCGGCAGCATTTTGTCATCTTCAGAAGGGCTGATTCCTGATTGGTCCAGTGCTTACAGGAAGCAGATGGTGCAGACACCAGGATCCTGCTGAGCTCAAAAGAGACCATCCAGCCCTGCTCCTTCCGTCTTTTTTACGTGACATTTTGTTAGTTTGAAATGCTATTAAAACCAGGGCTCTCAAAGACAAAGATTAGCACAGCCTAATTCTCTGCGTATATGCATTTAAAACCTAGACTGGCTGTACTATATTTTTGAAATACTGGCCAGTTCTGCACAATGGGTTGTGTTTTAAATACCAGATGGCTACAAATACCCAGCCAGATTCTCTCAGGGTATGCAGGATTTCTTGGCAGTGAACTGTACATTTGGGGAGGTCCATTAATTCTTTCTGACCACTGGAGTGGTAGCTGATGCTTTTAATACATTGTCTCTCCAAAGGCATCTCTAGGGGTAAAGACTTACTTGTTCAGAGAATTCACAATGGCCTAAATGCTTAAGTCAAATAAGTCATAATTAAAGTGAAGAAATGAGTTACTTAACCACGAAACTAAAATGGTGCATTAAATGAAGACAAGAAGTGATGTCTCTGAATTGGGTATTTACGGAGATGAGCAAAAATAATGATCTCACCATGTCAGCCTCCATTCTAGCCTCTGACTTTGGGGAGCCTCTTCCAGCCTCTAGACTTTTGCATATGTGTTCCCTCTGCCTGGAAGGCTGTCCCCATCCAACTCCAGAGCATGACTACCTTTTTCTCATCCCCTTGTCTGAGCTGAGATGTTATGTCCTGAGAGAGGACTTCCACAACAGTGTTCTCCATCAGCTACTTTGTACCTTTTGGCGCAGTTTTTCTAACAATTGTGTTGGTGTTTCTCTCCTGCTCCTTCTTTGGGGTATAATCTCAGGGCAGGTGCCAGTGCTTGATTCAGGGCTGTATCCTCTGCTCCCAGACCATAATGACTGACACATCCAGGGAATCAATAAGTATTTGTGAAAAGAATGAGTGATTGGCTGTCCCTTGATATTTGACAATACTTTAAAAGTATCTGATCTCTTTAGAAAAAACTCTAAATTTTATCCATACATTTAGTTTTCAGCTTAATAATTGTGAATATGTTCAAAATTTCCAATATTTCAAAACCAGAAGTTGACCTCACATGTTATGATACATTAGAAATAGCAAGTGAGGGATGCCTGGGTGGCTCAGTGGTTGAGCGTCTGCCTTCAGCTCAACTTGTGATCCTGGGGTCCTGGGATTGAGTCCCATATTGGGTTCCCCACAGGGAGCCAGCTTCTCCCTTTGCCTGTGTCTCTGTCTCTGTCTCTCTCTCTCTCTATGTGTCTCATGAATAAATAAATAGCATATTTAAAAAAATAGCAAGTGCTATGTGGAACTATGAATTTTTTTCCTTCTCATTGAGGGGGAAAAAAATGAAAGCGCAGTGCTGTGTGGTGATTCAGGGTAGAGAGAGCCGTGAAGCAATCAAGGCAGAAGCTGGCCTTCACATCTGCCTGAGAGAGTTGAACCATGGGCAGGAAGAATAGAAATAAATCCTTTGTGGTGGGGAATTCCATTGAAGGACTCTTGACTGAATTAATGATGGCAGGGATGGAAGAAATTCCACGGAATAGAGAGTGGTATTATAGTTTTTATCTTCACTAGGTTTGAAAATTCTTCGTTGTCCAATTATTTCTGGGGATATATGCTGGGTTACATTTTTTGTGACTAGGCTAGCTTGTTGAAAAATAGAATAAATCCAGCCTTCTTATATAATTAGAATAAAAGAAACCAAAGTGATGGCACAAGTCTTTCAAAAGATTTGGAGATACTAGACTCCAAAAGACTTGAACTGAAAGCCTGATACTTGTATTAAAGTAGAATTTAATGATACATTTAATGATAGTAAGAATCACCAGTTTAAGAAGGAGGGGAGTGCTAGATTGAGGAGGGGAAAAAATTATGCGGCCTTGACGATACTAAGTGCTGAATGACTTTGAGTCTTTTCTCACAGATGAGATGATACTAATAGCTCTAAAATTATTATAATAGATGGAGAAACCAAGTTTTTAATTATCCCCAATTTATCTCATTTGCTCTTATGCTCCAAATAAAAAACAAAGCTCATATTTTAAATTAATCAGCTTGCCTAAGCCCAAGAACTTGGCATCTACATCTATCTTCATATGGATAATAAGATGTTTTTGGAAATATGTGCCCACTTGATTATTATTCATTTTCCCTTTGATCTTCAAAGTGCTTTGTACGCTGATTCTTCTCTTACACTGTTTTCTTTTTAAAAGATTTATTAATTTATTTTAGATGGAGAAGGAGGGAGAGAAAAATCTGAGGCAGACTCCCCGCTGAACACCGTGTCCCTGGCTTCGTGGGGCTCAGTCTCACAACCCTAAGATCATGATCTGAGCTGAGACCAAGAGTCTGATCCTTAACCAACTGTGCCACCCCAGCGCCCCTCCCATGCTTTGTTTTAAAACCCACTGAAAAGCTGAGCAGAATCCTTGTTTAGGGTTGTCCAAAGCATTATGGTGCCCAGCTGTGAGGAATACCATTGGCTAATATGATATTCTTTAAGCTTCTTCAAACCAGACTGCCACAGTTGCAAACAGGAGTTCAGTGCTGGAGAGGCAAAGGGAGTTGTAGGATCTGCGATTTTGGCCTCATGGAGCTTATTCTCTTTTCTTTGGGTGATAGCACACACATTTTTCTGTGGGGAAGCAACCCTGAATGTGACCCAGACATGGCCATGTAGCCCATCCTGGGCTCTTGGCTGCAGTGCTTGGTTGGCGGTGGGCATATGACCCCATGCTGATCGGAGCAGAACTGATGCTGGGATTTTTTAAGAATCTACAGGAAGAAGGCTTTTCTCCTCCTTCTGGACCTGGAACTATGCTCATGTTAGCCTGGAGGAATGAGGTCCACCATGAGAATTTACCCTGTTGGGAATGAAGCAACACAGGATGGCAGGGCCATGAGAGGAGAGAGGCTACTTCTTGACAACTTCATTTGAGCAGGTGAATTCAGCCTGTTACCTGAGTTATGATTGCGAGAATCATCTATCCTCGGTGTTCAATGTTTGGTCAAGGGTGAATGACTGTCTATTATGAAGTTTTCGTGCATTCGTGGTGAAATGGGGAAAGGCAGGTTCAAGGCAATGAGTTTTTCGGGAAGCTAGCTTTCAATCTGAGGGACTGTTCCAGTGTCTAAGATTGTATGCTTCCTTACAATTTTGAGGCTAAAATGTCCTTTCTTTGTGAGAGGAGATGGTATTTTTAAAATGTCTTTCCTTGGTATATGACCTATAGTAAGTAACGCCAGCTGCTGTAGAATTCACATGTATCAATGGATTAGCCCAATAAAGTTTATGTCTTCCTCAAGTCAAATCTGAATATAGGGAGGATTACGCACATTCACTCAGGGACCCTAACTGTGGCTCTGCTCTCATTTATATTCCCAAAGTCTCCTCTCTCCAGAAGAAAGAGAAGGAGGAATTTCAGGAGGGAGGTTTTTACTGGCCATGTCTGGAAATGGAGCATATCACCTCTATTCCATATTCATTGTCCAGAACTTGCCATGTGGCCAAACTTCTCAGCAAGTGAGGCTGGGAAATACAGGTTAGCTATGTGCATAGGTGGAAGAAGAAACATAGTGACAAAATAGCCAGTCCCTGCTGCATTTGGCAAAATTAAGTTTCAAGCCTTCTCTCATGTCTCCTTTTGTTCTTTGAAATTTTAGGAGTTCACAGAATGCCCCCCCCCCCAATTGGTAAATGCTGATCTAGTTTAATTTCTTCACTTTATAAATGAGGAAACTTAATTGCAGAAGGTTAACTGACTTGCTCAAAATAATACATGTATAGGGGCCTGGGTGGCTCAGTTGGTTGAGCGTCCAACTCTTGGTTTTGGCTCAGATCACAATCTCAGGGGCGTGAGATCAAGTCCTGCATCAGGCTCTGTGCTGAGCATGGAGCCTGCGTGAGATTCTCTCTCCCTCTGCCTCCGTCCCTCCCCATCTCTCTGTCTTTCCCTCTCAAAAAAAAAAAAAAAAAGTTAAAATATAAAATGATTTTTCTTGTATCATCTAAAATCTTTAAGTACCTCTAATGTTAGCTACCTAGTGCACACATTGGGAAATACTGCCCCAAACTGACAACTGCTAGGCCAAATATGGTTTATTTTTATTTTAATTAATTTTTTTTCTCCAAAATGTGGTTTAGATTTTCCATTCCCCATACCTTCACTCACAGTTTCTCCCACCTGGGCTACCCTCCCCTCTTCATTCCATTATCCAAATCCTCTAGTGGCCAGCAGTGCCTCTTCCTTTATGAAATCTTTCCAGCCCTTTCAGACCACAGTGACTTGCTCCTCTCTGGGCCTTTGGCACCCACTGTTTTCCTCATTCTTTTGACTTTTATGGCAGACAGCACTGCTTCACCTTCAGCGTTCTTGTCTGGGGTTATTATTTGCTTTTTCATTGCCCTATGTCATGTACATCTCTAAATCCTTATGCACATTTTCATGGTTAGACACTTATTGAGCAGCAGAAGCATGATGGATGTAGTAAATGAAAGCAATGATATTGCAATCTACTTTTTTTTTTTTTTTTTTCTGAAGAACCAACCCTTAAAGAGGTAGGTAATCTGAGAATTGAAATGGGAAATACCACCTGAGCTCAAATCTATTCTAGATTCTCAGGGTTCCAGAAGGATTCTAAAAATGGTCCAAGGAGCACAGAGGTGAGGGATGGCAAGTTGTAGGTAAAGGGAGATTGCTTTAATCATACAGAAAAATGGAAAGGTTAATAAAGTCACATTCCTTTGTCCTCCCAACTATCTGGGTTATTGAATTTGTAGCATTGTTGGCCTCTTCCCTTTCCTGGAACCTTTCCTACCTCATTGGCGCTTCAATCAGGGAATTTCTTTTTGCTGCTTGAAAGTGGCTGTAAAGGTCAGGTGGGAGAAGAGGCTGGATTCAAAGGATGACGTGGCTCAGGTTCTGCAGGAGGAGAGTTCACCTTGTTCCCTTTGGGGAAGGAGGTACAGAGGTGTTTATGAGCCTGTTCTCTCCTTCCTAATGTCCTCAAGTCTTGGGGTCACTTTGGTTTCGCAATGGGCCCTTGTGTTTGGTTGGTTTTTTTAAAGCATCAGAATCTGCTGAAAGGTACAGTGTTTATTTCATTTTCTGTAATTGACATCACAGGGAAATACATTTTTTTTTAAACTGGAAGAGTTACTGTTACTGTTTATTTAAAGAATTGAATTTTTGAAGTTATTGGATGAAATTAGTAAGGGGGCTAAACTTTATACATTTAGTTTTAAAATAATTTAAGTGGAGAGGAGCAGGGAATGAAAGCTAAGAGTTTTTGAGCAATTATTTTATGCCAGATATTGTGATTCATCCATCCATCCATCCATTCATTCAGCTTTATCAATTAGGCGATATATTAGTTGGTTCAAAATTTGAAAGGTCCATAAGGGTATGCAGGGTGCTTCTCCTTCCCTACCCAGGGCCTCCAGTTTCCCTGGGTTCCCAAAGGTTACCAAAGTGTTACGATCCTTTTGTATCCTTAGGGAAATATTTCATGCATATTACACTAATATTTTTTCTTTAAAAAAATCACAAATTGTGGTAGAATGCATACTTTCCCTTTTGTCTCTTGATTTTTCACTGAACAAGTTATCCTGAAGATTATCCCAAATAGAAATGAACAAGGGGTAGTGGAAAGGGAGGTGGGCGGGGGTTGGGGTGACGGGGTGATGGGCACTGAGGGGGTCACTTGGCAGGATGAGCACTGAGTGTTATGCTAAATATTGGCAAATTGAAGTCCAATAAAAAAAATAAAAAAAGATTATTCCAAATACAGGGGGCACCTGGGTGGCTCAGGGGTTGAGCGTCTGCCTTCAGCTCAGGTCATGATCCCGAGGTCCTGGGATCAAGTCCCTCATTGGGCTCCCTGTGTGGAGCCTGCTTCTCCTTCTGCCTGTGTCTCTGCCTCTCTCTCCGTGTCTCTCATGAATAAAATCTTAAAAAAAAAAGATTATTCCGTATACATATACAAAGAACTTCCTCACTTTTTTGTAGTTTTATAATTCTCTATTGTATGAATGTGCATTATTTTTGTGTATTTAGATTATCTCCAAACCTCTGTAATTATAATCCTATAATAAGCAACCATACGTGTATTGTTATTTCATAATTGTGTGAGACTGTGTGACAAACTTGTTGAAGTGGGATTTCTTGTTCAAAGGATATGTCAACTTGACATATGGTGGATGTTGCCACGGATCTCTCCTCAGATGCTGTACCAGTTTCCATTCCCACAAGCAGAGTAGTAGGATTTACTATTATATTTTATTTAGTCTTTCCCACAATCCTACAAGGCTAATATTATTATCCCATTTTACAGGTAAAGAAACAGAGGTTCAAAGGAATAAATGTACATAATAAAGATGACACAGCTTATAACAGAGCCAAGATCTGAACCCAGGCTTGTCTGACTATAAATCTACCTTCCTTCTGCCCCACTATGCTCTTTTATCTTTTAATTTTTTTTGAATTACAGTTATATATTTCTTTTTTTTACAGGCACACATTTCTTATAAATGTTTATTAAATTCGCATACTTGTAATAAGAATACTTATAATAGTATTAAACTTTAATATAGCACTTAGCATTTCATAATGCTTTCATATTTGTAATTATGTTTCATAGGCCCAGGGAGACAGGTTATATCTGTGAGCATTTTGACACTGATAAATTCTTTTAAAAACCCACAAAATGTTTAATTACTTGCATAAGTTCACACAATGAGCTGGTATTGGAACTGGGCCTAGAAACTTGCCTCTCAACTGTTTAGCACTAGGTTAGACGTAAGGTACATGGGGGCTGACCCTGCCTTGAGCTCCAGTAGCAGGAAACAGCAGAAAACAAACAAGAGCACCCATCGCTCTTATTAGACAGTGATGATCCTCAGGCCTTTGAACTCAGCAGAGGGAAGCACATGTGAATTCGTAATGCTCTTTAATTAAGATTTTTTTTTTTAAATATAGATGCGTATAGGTTGGGTTTCTCCCCCTAAAAAATGATGACAGACTCCTAAATATGCAGTTGACGGGGGTGTCAGGCTAGGGTTACAGCGTAAGACATGAGGAACAGTCAAGTTCTGGACACCATATGAGACTAGAAGCTCCTTAAAGCAGAAATTGATTGTTCCTTTTAAAAATGAGTATTTGGTACATCAAAAGAATGTAAAGTATGTGTATGTTATAAAACATAATAATAGAAAGAACACCTGAGGCTCCACTGCCCATTCCAGAACTCCAACACACCCACACCAGCCAGACCACCCGTATAATCCTCACCCTTCCCATCTCCCCACCTCCCCTCAAGGCCCCTAAATTCTGTGGGTTTTAAAATCCATTGAACTGCCTGTAGATGTATATTCCTAAACAATACAATAGGTAGCTTTTGAGAGAGTTTCTTAATTCCTGGGACATTGTGTGAACTTAATAAACACTTGAACATTTGTTGAAAGAATGAATTAATGACAAACAAGGAGGCTCAATCCATGCTCTTTGACTAACTGTTGAAATTACCGAAGACATGGTACATCACTAAAACTTTTCGGCTGAACAATGTTCTTTGATACTTTTTATGTATATTCCTGTCAGTGCTGATTAAAGGGGCTCCTGTTGTTAGCCATTAAAAGTAGGAGGGTGGGACTCTTCAGACTAATGCAAGATCCTAATGCAAAGCTCTTTTTCATGCTTTGTAGGCATGAAGATGGATGTTGCTGAAGATAGTATTCTCTTAGGGGATCCCAGAACTTAGGAAAAATAAAAGGATCTTATGTTTTACGTGTGTAACAACACTTTTCTCTTGTGAAAATGTAAATTATTTAAGTTAATCAAATACTGCAAATGCTTATTACATTTTTCAAGTAAATGGCTGGATGTACTGTAAACACCCTAAATATATCGAATACAATATACCTCAAAAAGAATTAAGAATTCAGAAACTGCCAAAATCTGTAATGGGTGTCAGGTCATTGGCAAGTGTGGCTAATTTTATCCCATTGTCATGGTGCAGTCCTAAGGCAACAGGCTAATCAGAGAATGCACTTTCACTGTGCTGTATCAAGAACTGAAATGACTGTGTTTATTTCAAGGTCTCGGTTTAAAATGCAAACTCATCAACCAGCAGCACTGTAATTAAGTTCTCAAGAGGTAGCAAAGTTCTTTTTAAAAAATGGTGCTAGCACCGCTTGTTCTAGCAAAATAGGAGCAAGCAAGATGAGTTAGATGTTCAAAGCTAAAAACAAAACATTCCAAGAAGGTACTCCAGGCAATTTGGGACTTCAAGGGTATTAATCCTTTAGCAGGCATTTCACCTTGTGCTGTTTAAGTAGATACAGGAAAAACATATTTGGAGTCTGGTAAAATCTCAGGTAAAATCTGGTGACAAAAAGGAAAAGGTAAATACAAAACAACAATGAAATAACAACAGCAACACTTAGCATTGAGCACTCACTGCAAGTCTGGCATTATTCTAAGTATTATATGTATTATCTCATTGAATCTTCCAGTAGATAGTATTATTAGTCTCCTTTTTCAGATAAAGAAATAGAAATATAAAAATTAAGTAATGTTCCCTAAGTCCACCAGTGGTGGATGATAGTCAGGATTTGAACTATGTAGTCCCTGTTAGTTTTCTACTGCTGCCGCTAACAAACTGTCACAAATGTAGCAGCTCTAGCAACACAAGTTTCTCACCTTATGTTTCTGTAGGTCATGAAGTTCTTGCTGGACTAAAAGTAGGGTGTCAGCAGGGCAGAGTTCCTTTCTGGAGGGGAGGATGTTTCTGTGCTTTCTCCAGCTTCTAGAAGCTTCCTGCCTTCCTTGGCCCCCATCCTCCCTCTTCAGAGGCAGCAAAGGTAAGTTGAGTCCTCACACTGCAACACTCTTACCTCCTCCTTGGTCTCCCTCAGATACTTTTAAGGGACCTTGTGATAACATTGCCTCCCTGTATAAACCAGGGTACTCTCCCTATTTTGAGGTCAGCTGATTAGCAATCTTAATTCTATCTGCAACTTTTACTTCCTCCTGCTATGTAAGATAGCATCTAGCAGTAAGACGCAAACTTCTGTTTTGGGGTGTGTGTGTGTTTGTGTGTGTGTGTGTATGTGTATGTACCCTTCTGTATACCACACAGTCTGATTCCAAAGAGCACACTCTTAACATTTCACCTTACTAGTAGAAAGCAAAAGTGTTCTCATTTATTATCTGGGTAAAACTGGGTTGCAGATTTTTAGTTGTGTATAGCCCCAAGTGAATGTATCTTCAGGGAAAAAAAATTTGAAATAATTAACTTGGTCATTTTACCTCAGTGTTATTTCATTGAGAAATGTTGATTTGTTGGTAGATAGCTAAGCATTAACTGTTTTCTGAGTATAGTCCATTAAGTATAGGGAAGGAGTCCTTACCACTGAATAGAAAAGGCGGGGGCAGGCATGTCCCTCTGTGAGGGAGCAGGCCCTGTTTGCCCACCTGAGCAAGAGCAACCATGCACAGCTGGATAATAGAGGCTCCTTCCTTGCACCTTTTCCTGGTTTGGCTGGCCCAAGTCCCCTCCCTGCGTCTTCCCTGGGACTTGCACCCAGCCTGTTCAGTACATTTAACCCTACAGAGTTGTCCTCTCCCTGACTCTGCCACTACTCGCCACAAACCCACCTTTACTTACTCGTGTTGGTAACTGGATTCTGTTTAAATAACAGATTTCTTTCCCCAATCCCCCCGCTCCACTCCCACATACACTATTGCCTCTGATCAACTCTTATTAGGTCCTTCCTCTCGTTTAGCTCACTACCTGACCGAGCATTCAATGCCAACGTGACATGTGGAGACTCTTCTTTTAAAAAACGTTTGGACGATAAAAGGAGATAGGGCAACAACTTGAAGTAATTAAAGGGATTGGGATCAACCTGGGTGTGTGTACCACCTGGAGAAAGGAGCCAGGGGACAATGACAGTGATGGAGTCTGTGGAAAGATTGAAACTTTGAGATGCAGGGCGGGCTTAAATCAGGAGAGTAATTCTAAGAAAGACCAGAAAATCAGTGAGGCTACAGGTACGGTAGGCAAGACTAGGGTTGAGGCCAATGGAAATATGCTGGAGGGACCAGAATTTCTCTGGACTAGATGGGGAAGATCACCTGCAGAGAGGTAAAGGAATAGGAGAAGACGTTGACTAATGGCAAGTGGGAAATTATTTTTGTTTCAGCTAATTGCTTATTAACAAACCACCCCAAACTTCGTGGCTTAAGAACCAGCCATGTATGATTTATGATTCTGAAATCTGGGCTAAGCTCAGGTGGACGGTTCTTCTTCATATGGTGTTAACTGGACCATCCAAAGTGGTTTCTGCAGGCCTGTATCTGGTGCCTCAGCTGGGATGCCCGGGACAGTGTGGGCTCCCTCACGGCATAAGGGTCTTGGGACAGTCAGACTCCCTGCACGGGGGCTGGCCACCAAGAGGGGGAAAGCAAAGAGCTGCTGAAAGGACAGGCCCAGAACTGGCGCAGTGTTGCTTCCATGTTGATCTGTTGGTCAAAGCAAGCGATGAAGCCAGCCCAGACTTCAGGCGAAGGTGAATAGATCGCACCTGTTGAAGTCCCGAGCAGCACACACATGCTGGGAGGGAAGGAACCGAAAACAGTCATCTTTTAAGGCTCTCCAGCACAATTTCTCAGGGTTTGAGGACTCACCTGAGGTTGGAAACTATCCTTTTTCTACTGCCTCCAGAACCTATGGCCACAAACTTAGTTGGCTTACCACAACACTGTTTATTTATTTTGAAATAATGTATTCATTTCTGATCATGAAGTATAGGGAAGGGAGCAGCAGGGGTGATGGCTAGGGCTGGGAATGTCTTTGGGCCACCCCGGGCTCACCCTGCCCCACCCGCAGTCTCACAGGCGGCTGCAGAGCACAGAACAGATGCCTCGTTGCGGTTCACTTTCCAGCTCACTTGTGCAAATATCAAAACTAAAGTAACTGGTGGTTCCTACCCTCGATTTTCTAAAACTCTCATGAACTAGTAGATCATAGGCAGATTTTGTCTGTACACCTGTTAGAGCCGTTTAAAGTTCGTTTGTAGAAGACGGTTCTTTTTTAAACAGGAGCAGTGGTCAAGGCCCGGTCTGTGCCTCAGCTAAGGCCCAAGCTGCCTTGGCACCGGGATGGCTGCCCCTGGATCCCTCCACATCCAGGGCAGTGATGGAAAAGGGCAGGCCAGGGCCAAGCTTGAAGAATGAACAGTCTTTATCATGCTCAGGCCAGGAGTCCATGGGTCTTAATAAATACCTCAGTGTGGTTACCAGTTTTCTTCCTCATGCTTTGTTTTTGTCCTCTTATAGCTTCATGAGCTGGCTGGTGTGTGTTTTTTTTTTTTTTTTTCTTTACTCCCAGTAATAGACCTTGGCTTTCTCCTTCCTCATCTCTTCCAGGGTGGCTGTCACCACCTGGTACACCCAGCCAACCACCTGGCACCATACAGGTAGGCTTACTTTCACATAGACTTCAGAGGCACAAGACCAAAAGCAGCAGGAACTACCACCCACTCTTACTTGTCATAAGGTGACAGGAACCCATCAAACACCTAGAAGTGGTCCAGGGCAGCATGGGCTTCAACTGGTCTTGTGGGGCAGCACACCTCAACTGGTCTGCCCTTGTTTCTGTAGGGATTACCTGAAATATTGGTGCCCTCGCAGTGTAGGAATACAACCTTCCACCCAATAGTACCTCCTTGGTCACAGTGTCTGCTGAGTGGCCAGGAGATGGCATTGGCCGCCAAGCACTAGGATCTGCCCATCATTGTTGACAGCTACCTGTGAAAACCACATGTTTACTATCTCATGGTTTTGATTTCAGAAATCTAAAATGAGTCTTGTGGGACTGGAATAAGCTGTCTGCAGAGCTGTGTTTCTTCTGGAGGATTCAGGGGAGGGTTTGTATCCCTGCCTTTTCCAGCTTTTAGAGGACACATGTATTCTTTGGTTTCATGGCCTCTTCCTCCAACTTCAAAGCTCATCACTCCATCTCTCTAGGTCTCTTGTTCACACCTTTTCCTCTGATCTTGACCCTTGGGCTCGCTTAGATAATCCAGGATAATCTCCCAATATCAAGATCTAAGGATATTAGATCTTAATCACTTCTGTAAAGTTCCTTTTTCCATGTAAGGTTGCATATTTCTGGATTCTGACGGGGAGGAACATGAGCATCTTTGTGGAGGCCTTTATTCCGTCTACAGAAACTTCACCTATGTAATACTGCCAGTAGATAAAGTTTTGAAATTTCTCCAATAGTACTTGATAACAGCTATGGTAGAGAAAAGTAAATTGTTGAACTGATACAATTTAGGGATTGGTAGGGTCGGATTAAGGTATAAGGCCAAGAAGGTGAGTCAATGAAAGAAGCTGGTAGATGTTACTGAGTTGATTGACCAAGGGGCTGGTAGGGAGGGAAGGAATCCCAGGAATGGATTGGTAGCTTGAGAGAAGAGTGAGACTTTTCTTGAACTTCTTATCTTTATTTCCTTTTTGATATGGCTTTTACATTTTATTGGCTTCCCCCTTGAAGGAGCTTCTAAAAGGCTGCAGTGAAAGCACTTTGATTACCATTATAGAATCTTTCCTCTCTGTTGATCACATCCAAAGATTGTTATATTCAGGTTAGAGCAGCCAGGGTTTGAGCTCATGGGTGATTTCTGTGGAAGATCATATAGGATGAGAGATTACATGGTCTACTCAGTATAGATCTCACTGTGTTCCAAGACTGGGGCTAGGGGTGGGGCATCACCCAGGGGAATCTAAGTTCTGCTGCTGGACATAAGATTAACTTGATTCACAGTTTTTTTCCTGAATAAATAAAATTGGTTTTTATCACTCTTATGAGGAAATCCAGTGAAACTAGAACACTTTGGCTCCTGTTTTGTGAATCATATAAAATCGGTTGGCTGCCATTTTCCCACAGGTCTGGACTACGATGGTTTTAAAGTATCCTTTAGCTTGACTGACATTACACAGGCTTCTTCCTGTATCCCCCTGACTTCTTTTTTCCTAGAGCATTTGTTTTTGAAAATTTGTTATTGTCTATCCTTTACTCTGCCCCTTTGAGACGTAAATCTTGCCAGTTTTCCAACCCAGAAATGTCTTCTTTTCAAGGACCTAAAAGCCACCCTTTGAAGTGCAATTATAGGGCCTCTCTCTCCCAGTCTCATGGGGGTGGGGGAGCCTCACTTACTCAGCCTCCTTGCTTCAAATTGTAAAACTACTTTTGTTGTTGTGAAGATATGAGAAAGTTTATTTCCTTTGAGTGAGGCCAATTAGCACACACAGGGGGCCTCCGACCCACCAACCCACCCCCACCGTGCTAATTCTTATATTGAAGCCTCTCTAGCTCTTTTCTCTGTGGACCTAGGTGTCTAGACTTGGTCTTTATCTTCTCCCTATTGCTGGGAAGAGTATCACAATAAAAACAACTCTGCTCATCTTGTCTAGTTTTTCTTTAACGATTTCCCAGGAAAGTCAATTCAACAAGGATAAGGGAAGAGGGTACAAAGAGCACAAGTGGTTGGATTAGTTGTATGTAAGGACCAGGTAGTAAAGAGCTATGATTGCTAATTTTCATCACCGCTGTTTTCAGCATCACCCCTTACAATTTACTTTCACAATCAGCATCTCAGTTTAATCTTCAGAGCAACCCCGTGAAGTCGGTAGGACCGATTATTTTATCATTCCTATTTTACAGATGAGGATCAAGAGGGACCAAATTTAAGGGACTCATTTTTTCTAACTAGAAAGAAGTAAAGAAGAGATTTTAATCTGAATCTTCTAGCTTCAACAGTCACTGCTACCTCTACCATGAGATATATGCTCCATCTTGACTAGGACCAGGACTTCAGATGATAAAGTATGGAGAAATAAATTTGAAAGATCTTGGAGTTAGAACTGCTATTCTAAAAGCAATAGCTATAAGAAAAAAAGTGGAAGAGTGCCAAACATTAAATTGTACAATGTTTTTTTTCCTGGCAATTCTGTTCCAACTGATTGTCTGTAATGACTCCAGGAATAAGATCATATTTCCCAATAAATGGCTGAAACTGAAGTCACTGCAAATTTTATGTAAATCATCACCCCAGATGGAGATAGATGCACATTTTCTCTTTCAATTGTATTTGTCCATTTAAGTTGTCTGGAAATAATACCTGTTTTTATAGAAACTAAATTACTGTATTAGGTTTTATATACTGAACAATTTTTCTCCTTGGTTACCAGTCCTGAAAGGTGAGGATTTACCAAAGCTGCCCTTCCCTTTGGGCTTACAAAGATTGCAAAGTGTTTTTCACTCTTCAACACTGATTAATAGATTAATAGATAATTGATGCCCACAGATGAATGTCTGAAATGCAACTTTTAGGGAGGGATTGTGCTCCAGATTCTCAGTCGTGAAGCTTCTCAGGAATATAGATGCAAACATTTAAAAATCCCTTTGCTATTGCTCAGAGATGATTATTTACTGAATTGACTTGAATCTAGGACATCTTAACCAGTTTGATAAATTTCTCAAAATATTAATACTACCCCATACATAACCACATATTATGTCATAATTATGCCTAGAATTTTATTTTTTTAAAAAAGGGTACCGAGTTCTTTCACTTTGACATCTGTGAGGGTACTTCTTTGTCTTTAACAATTCGAATTAAACATTTATTGCATTAGAATTGGAATCTCATTTGTCCTCAAAACAAACATCATTGGATAAATGAGTTATTGAATAAGTATGACAGAGCAGTTTTTGTCATTTCTGTAGTCTGTATTTTTTATTGTGATAAAATGCACATAACAAAATTTAGCATTTTAACTATTTTAAAGTATAAAATTCAGTGGCATTTAGTACATTTATAGTGTGGAACCATCAGCATTATCTAGTTCCAGAGCATTATCATAACCCCAAAAGGAAACTCCATCCCCATTAAGCAGTCACTCTCCATTTCCCCACATCCCAGCCCTTGAGAACTACTAATTCCCTATTGTCTCTGTGGATTCACCCATTCTGGATATTACATAATGCTGAAATCATACAACATGTAGCCTTTATATCTGGTTTACTTCACTGAACATAATGTTCTCAAAGTCTGTCCATGATGTAGCATATATCAAAATTTTATTCCTTCTTAATGCTGAATAATACTCCGTTGTATGTATATAGCACATTTTGTTTATCCATTCATGTACTGATGAACATTTACATTGTTTCCACCTTTTGGCTCTTGTGAGTGATGCTGATATGAATATTGTTATACACATAATATGTTTGAGTCCCTCCTTTCAATTTTTTGATATGTATATACTTGCTTGGAATTTCCTCGATGTCTGTTTCAAAAACCACTGAACTGTTTCTATGGTGGTTGTACCATTTTAAATTCCCTAGCAGTGCATGAGCGTTCCAATTTCTCCATTTCCTCATCAACACTTGCTATTTCCCACTTTTTTTCATTATAGCTATCCTATAATATAGCCAATCTCATAGTAAGTATGGAAGGGTATCTCATTATGGTAAGTTTCTGTTACTTCCTATTGCAGAGAATTTACTCTGAACTTCCACCCTAAACTAGGGCATTTTACACTGTAAAATTTTACATTTTACACTATAGAGCAAAGGGTCAGGGCATGTGAGCTGGACCTTGAGTGGTTTCACTTGACATCTAAGTGTGAGGGCCAATGAAAGATGAAGCTAAACATTACATTAGAGCCAGGAAGAACGGGGCCTTTAACGCTAAGCAGAAGCACATCAGAGTGAAAGATAGTTTCAAGGAAAGAAATGCCGTAATGGGAGTTGAGAATTAGGACAGTAGAGGGTACCATGACATAGGGTGAACTGGGAAGAACAAAGAGTGGGAGTGAGTATTCCATTAAAGCAAGGCACTGAAAATGCCAAGATGAGTCATAAGACTCCACAAACACAAAGGTTTGGTCCTAGCCTTGTTGAAATGGTCCTAGGGCTCTAAATATATTAATCATTCAATCATTCATGTATTATGAGATAGCACCATATACTTTATCGCATTAGCCAAAAATGGCGGACTAATCCTGCACTCTACAGGAATGCCACACTGTTCCCAGCGGGGTAGAGATAAATGTATTTGGAAATATTTTAGGCTGTGAGTAGTTTCAGACTAAGAGTTCTAGAATTCTTTGAGTCTAAGAAGAAATCTTCTTTGAGGTGATGGTCTCACACAGAGAGAATTTTATGGTGAAAAGCTTGAGACTTGACATTTGATAGACCTAGATTTGAATCTTGTTTATTCACTTACTGATCCTGTGACCATGCTCAAGTAATTTACCTTCTTGGAGTATGAGTTTTCTGTCTTTAAAATGTATATGGGGCACCTGGATGACTCAGTTGGTTAAGCATCTGCCTTTGGCTCAGGTCATGATCCTAGGGTCCTGGGATCAAGTTTGGCATCAGGTTCCACACTCAGTGGGGAGGCCACTTCTCCCTCTGCCCTCCTCACTCATGAATGCTTTGTTTCTCTAGTGCTCTCTCTCAAATAAATAAATAAAATCTTTAAAAAAAATAAAATGGGTATAATATCTATCTCATTGTGTTTCTGGGAAGATCATTGAAATCATGCACATAAAGTGATTATACATGTAAAGCACATAGCAGACAGCCTAGCACATAGCTGGTACATAGTACGTGTACCACAAAAAGCCAAACATACTTAGACCACACCTCCTTTTTAGATGAGTGCTTGAGTTACGGTCCTGGGAAAGGTCTGTTGGAGTAGGAGTCATCTTGTGAATGTAAAAAGGAAGAGAGACAAGGGGTGAGGTCTGTTTCCTCAGAGAAGGCCTTGGGTCACTTTGATGTGAGGATAACCTGGGAACAAGGAGTAGGCTGGTGGGACCTGATTCAAGTCCAACCCCTGGTAGTCACCTTAAATTTGGCTTCTTTTTCATCGACATTAACTCATTTCATTGACATTAACTGACATTAACTCATCTGTCAGTATAAATGATTTGCAGATTATCTATAGACCAACTTTGGTTTCATTGGGAAATTAAATCCTTGTAAAAGTGTGACTGCAGTTTATTCTCAGAGCAGATATATGATGGCAGGCAATGGATTGCAGAAGCGTGTGGCACATAGCTGGGCCTCTGTCCAGCTCTGTTCTCCTCCCTGCGAGATAGAAGTAAACAACATAAGCAAGATAGAACACCATCCCTTGCTGTTGGGGGTAGTGGTGATATATTTAGCTCTTGGATGTGATGATTTGCCTAATATTTCTAACTATCTATTTGCCAGAAAATGTAGCATCCAGGACATCAGGAAAGGCAGTCCCTGGTGCCAGAGTGTGGTATCCCTCAGCTTGAGTCTGGCTTATCAGCTACCGGCTGTGGGTGTTGGCTAATACACCCAAGTGATGCCATTATTAATTATCATTTCCAGTGGAAATTTCTCATGGTTATCAGTTACCTTTTGTCAAGTGTTATGCTGGGCTTTCACATTTAATCTTGATAATAACCACATGAAGTAGATGATTAAACTGAGGCTCAGATAAACCAGTTAGTTGGCTTACGCATTCATGCAGCCAATATCGTGAACAGGAAAAATGCAATTCAGAAAGATGACTAGAGTCATTGATTACCATTCTAAGATAGCATAAAATAATTTCAGGGAAAGAGAGCTTATTTTGGATTATGTGAAGGAACCAACAACCAGTCTAGAATGGAGTTTGAGAAACTGAACAGCTCTGCATAATAAGGGACAGAAGTTTTTAGACTAAATGTCAGTGATCTGAGAGGAGGACAGGATTTCTGGAAGACAGAGGAATGAACAGAATGGAGAGTGCATTAGCACTCCGACATTAGCAAGTCAGAAAAAGGCCATCTGACTGGAAATGGTGGATGCATTTTGGGGGGCAGTCCGATCTGCTTTGAATTCAAAGGTGTTTTTTTTTTTAAAGATTTTATTTATTTATTAATGAGAGATACAGAGAAAGAGGCAGAGGGAGAAGAAGCAGGCTCTATGCAGGGAACCCGACGTGTGACTTGATCCTGGGTCTCCAGGATCATGCCCTGGGCCAAAGGCAGGCGCCAAACCACAGAGCCATCCAGACATCCCTCAAAGCTGTTTTTTGCATGATATGCGATTACTCTCCATTGTAGTCAAAGCTTAGTAGAAACCTTGTTGCCATTAGGAGTCTCGCATTGATAGCATTTTGATTGTATGGCCCATGTTTAGGGTGAAGTGACGAAGAGAAAAGAAAGCAAGTACAGGTGCAGAAAAATATGAGTAGGGATTGAGAATCAAACTTGGAGCCAGAAGGAATAGAAACATAAAAGTCCCTCCTCCTACCATCTTCAGAAATACTGGGGAGGTGCTGAACTACTCTCAAGGGTGTGAATCATTTTATTTAGATAATAAAAGAAAGGAGAATCTTAAAACTTAAGAGTCTTGGGGGCTCTTTGATCTTATTAGTGGTGACAGAGAAGAATCTTGAGGCCAGATGTGCTTGGCCCTAAAGTCCAGTTCCTTCCTAGTTGCTCACTGCCCTTGCCCGGTGCTGACAGCATTAGCACAGGATGAAAGGCAGGTGATTCAAATGTACAGTCTCATCCTTTGTCTTGGTGTCCAGGCTCAAGTGGACCCAACACTGGGGCTTCTCCTTCCCCTCTCGGCTTGTGAAAGTTGCTTTTTCACCCAGTCAATTTTAATTAGAACAACTTTCTAAAAACAAAACAAAACAAAACAAAAAGAACAACTTTCTGATGTCAAGGAGTGTCTGTTGGAGGGCACTGAAAAAGTGAAGAAATACTCATAAGCTTGATGTGAGGATAACCTGGGAACAAGAAGTAGGCTGGTGGAAACTGATTCAAGTACAACCCCTGGTAGTCACCTTAAATTTGGCTTCTTTTTCATCGACATTAACTCATTTCATGGACATTAACTCATCTGTCAGTAAAAATGATTTGCAGATTATCTATAGACCAACTTTGGTTTCATTGGGTATTTAAATCCTTATAAGTTTAACAGCCACAAAGTTCTCAGATTAGCTAGAGTAGATTTCTTTGCTAAATGAGGATTTATTTTAAGAAAGACTTCCTTTAAGGCTGAGTTTGTTCCATTATATTTCTAGCAGAATCCATGTATCTCAGTTAAGCATGAAGTGACACTGCAGGATGCATGGATGGGCCAATAGCATAAGGACAACTTAGTGACATATTATAAGGATAACAGATAATTTCCTAAGAGTAGGATTTAATATAAATATGAGGTGGAGGGCAGCCCCCGTGGCCCAGCAGTTTAGTGCTGCCTTCAGGCCAGGGTGTGATCCCAGAGACCAGGGATCGAGTCCCACGTCAGGCTCCCTGCATGGAGCCTGTTTCTCCCTCTGCCTGGGTCTCTGCCTCTCTCTCTGTGTCTGTCTTGAATAAATAAATAAATAAAATTTTTAATTAAAAAAAACAAATATGAGGTGGATATTATGAAATAATGGCATATTTTTATAAAGATTTTACCAAAAAATCTTGGTAAAAAATTAGTCATTCTATAAATGAATATTATGTAGCAATGTCTCTATAATAATGCCCTTTCAAAAATTTAATACATATATTTTATATTACATGTTCTCCAAGTAGCTACTGCAGTTATCCCTCACTTATTCCACATTTATATGGGAAATATACTTTTTTGAAGCTCAGGTAGGACACAGAAAAATAAAGGAAAGCAAGGCCTAAACAGCAGCCTAAGTCTATACAACTCAGTCCTTTCCCCAGAGTGATGATCCAGAGGAGAACATAAATAAATGTTGCTCAGTGAAAAAGTATATTAATAACCCTATATATGCATTTAGTTTAAGGAGAATTGTAATAAACTTGTAGATTGATTTCCTAGTCAGCAGGAAATGAGAAGAAGCAGTTTAGAAGGAAAGAAAGGAATTAGAAGACTGTGAGGGACAGGTATATTGGGAGCTGACAAAAAAAAAAAAAGAAAAGTGGAGGGAGGGACAACTGAGTTCTGGTACCAAAGGACTACAGCATGAGGACATAAAAACAAAGAAAGGCACCACTCTTTGAGTTCACCATGAAGTACAGGCCATGTTTCTCAAAGTACAGTCCCTGGACCAGCATCAGAATCACTTGGAAATTTAGAAATGCAAATACTCAGGCCCCACCCCAGAACTACTCAGTCAGAAACTCCAAGGGTGGAGCGGGACCATCTAACAAACCCTCCAGTGATTCTGGTGCCCACTGTAGTGTGAGGTCCCCTGGTGGTTAGGTCCTCTAAATCCAGAGAGCATCACGGTGTTTCAGCATGGTAAAATGAGTGATGATGACTTGGATCCTAGTGAAAAAGTTTCTTCATGTAGAACACCTCATCCAAGAAGATAGGAGAGTTACCAATTGTGACCATACATCTGGTTTTCCTGGGATAGTGCTGGTATAAATATATTGTCTAGTGCTGTTAAAAATAGTATTTCCTTTATTCTTGAAAGTATCCCCATTTAGTTGATAAATTATATAGTCACTATAGTTAATAGCTTGGAAATATTTCAAACTTGTTAAAATCAAGATATGTTGGAATTTACATGGGAGTTGCTAAATTCTTATCCCTTATTCCTTGAGATGACAGATAATGAGATTTTAATTTGTCAATACTTTTCTTGCTCAGACCCATTACCAACTTTCTTTGGTTAAAGGTGGATTGTCATCATTCTCCAAGCTGGGTTTTAAGCTCTTATTCTTTGCTGAATAGGAACCAGAGACTACCATGGCACTGGGGCAGATCTGTTTCTAGCTGAAAGTCCGGGTTCCCAGCCAAGTTGCCTTTGCATTTCACCTTCTTGGTTACTCACTTTTTAACCCCTGATGGGCCAGTATTTTCTCTTTTTTTCCTCTTTGCTCATCAAAATGTTATCTGGGTAAAGGGTCTAAAAGTTCACATACAGTGAGGAAAAAACTGAATATTGTCAGTTTTCTGAAGGTAACTTCAGATGTTTGGATTTGGACAGAAAATATTATATTAAGTTGTTGAAATAACATGTCAGTGTTGTTCAGTGAGTCAAATAGTTGCAAGACTCAGGAAGTAATGCGGTAGCTGGGGGCTCCTAGAATGAAGCTTTAAGCCTAACCTTCTAATCTACATAAAGCATCATGGGGCCAGTGATGGGATCTAGACTTGGCCAGTGTCCCAGCATTCAAACCCAGTGTCAGTGAAAGAGAACGACCACTAATGAGGGCAGCTTGCCAATCTCAGTTTGTTCTAGATCCCAATGTTAATATGCTTTCTTGCAAGTCAACGTATTCACTGAATTCTTTTTTCTCAGGTCTCTAATCTTATAGTCCTCCCAAGATGACTGGGTGAAGTCTTCCTAATATTGAAACCAGAGACTGACTAGATTGAATCCGTAAATGGAGTTGTTTCCAGTTGACTATCAAAAATTGTTTGTTTTAGAGCTTTGGATTTTTATAGCTACGGGGTGGCACTTAAGGATCAAGTACAGTGCTTTCCTTTTGCAGAGGTGGAAACTGAGGCATGGGAAGGTCAAGTAACTTGCCCGTGAACACACAATTGGTTAACACACAGAATTAAGATGAAGACCCAGATTTTCTGACAAAATTTCCTCTCCTCTTGTTCTTACTTGGATACTCAAAGAAGGGGTAGGGATCATTTCATAATTTTCTCAAGTTTGGTTTAGACCTTAAAATGAGGAGTAAAATATTGAAAGTGGAAATTTTGGAGACTGCTTTTATAAATGAAGATATGAGAATATTTTTCTGAAGCCTCTTTTGGAATGATAAAAATGTAGAAACAATGACATAGAATCTCGTTAATCTCAAAAAAAAAAAAACAAAACAAAAACCCAGGTGTTGTTTTACCAAAATAAATAAACACTCTGTAGTTTAATAGACCTTCATGTTCAAGTGAAACAATACGGTTTATTTATGCATACATTTACATCTCCCTTTAAAATAACAGACATACTATTTTTGTCAATGCTTTCTTTTTTTTTTTTCAAATGAATGAGCAACTTCCTCCTACTTCAGTGAAATAGGAGACTGTCCGTTTCAGTCAATGCTGAGAGCAGGATGGTTTGGTACTTGCAATACTGATATCAATTAGCTGTATATCTTGGTTACTCCAGCTCCTCCTGGGTCTAGAAGGAAGGGCAACTACTTCTTGAAAGAGTAGTCACTTTGGGTATTTCTGCTCCCCATAGGAGGTACCAGACTCCATACAAATGGGAAAAAAGAGAACCAGGAGCAAGGATGATAACAAAACCTATCCAAGGTGCAGATTTTTTTCTAATATTGTATTTATTTGGCACAGAGAAAGTGCACACAAGCAGGGGGAGCAGCAGGAAGAGGGAGAGGGAGAAGCAGACTCCCTCCTAAGCAGGGAGCCCAATGCGGGGCTGGATCCCATGATGCTGGGATCATGACCTGAGCAGAAGGCAGGTGCTTAACCGACTGAGCCACCCAGGCACCCCCAAGGTGCAGTTTTATATAGCTAAATTTTCTATTTTGTCTTCTGAGAAAATACAGATAGTGGGTTGAAGTTTAATGTATTATAAAATTTGAACCCTCATTAATGGACAAGAAGTGTTGCTTTTGCTAAAGTGCTCATACTTCATTAAGTCTTAAAATAACGGGATCCCTGGGTGGCGCAGCAGTTTGGCGCCTGCCTTTGGCCTAGGGCGCGATCCTGGAGACCCGGGATCGAATCCCACATCGGGCTCCCGGTGCATGGAGCCTGCTTCTCCCTCTGCCTGTGTCTCTGCCTCTCTCTCTCTCTCTCTGTGACTATCATAAATAAATAAAAATTTTTAAAAAAGTCTTAAAATAACAATAATCTAAAAATATCTTTAAATAATCATCTAATATTGAGGGAAAATAACGTTTCTTTCAAGGAAGTACATTTTTCATGTGGCACCTGGGTGGCTCAGTAGGTTAAGCATCTGACTTTGGTTTGGGTCATGATCTCGGGGTCCTGGAATGGAGCCCCCTGCCACCTTGCTGGGCTCCCCACCTGCTTCTCCTTCTGCTTCCTCCTCCCCCCTGCTCGTGTTCTCTCTCTCTCTCTCAAGATAAATAAATAAAATCTTTTTTTAAAAAAAGGAAGTGCATTTGGCTTTTTTTTTTTTTTCACAGAAAGATCACTGGCTAAGGTATATGTGTTGTTGTTATATTATTCTATGCTGTTGCTTATAATTTCTTATAAGTGCCACAGCAATATAAATGGTTGTATTTTTTAGGATATATTTATCTGAAGACAAATTTTGTATCTGCAGGCAAATTTACAGCTCATTCATTCAACCTCTTCTTACAGAAACAAACAAAACAAAACAAAACAAAGTAAAGAAAGCCAAGGCCCAGGAATGTTGAGATTTATGTGTTCAACCTTGGAAACAGCAAGCTAGAGCTTGAGTCCACACTAGGACTATGACATCCAAACAAGACATTACTAGATTTCATTTTATTCCTATCGTTTTTCCCCAAAAGATTAAAAATAAAAGTTTATTTAAATTTAACCCAACTTCACTAAATTCTGTGTAAAATATGATGTAGGGAAGAGTTTAAAAACAAGAGAAATAATAACAGGAAAGATAGTGAAAATCTCGGAGAACCAAGGATCTTGGTTGCGGGCAACAGTATAAACAAATTTGTTATTCCTCTTGTAAAAATATTTTAATTTTTCAAATGTAGAGGAAATATTTAAAATTAGTTTTATTACTACATAGGTTGGAGCAACTCAGAAAACATTTTTAAAAAATCAGAAAATAGCTAAAAAAAAAAAAAAAAAGGGCTAAGATTGTGTGAGCATGAGGACAAGAAAACCAGCCCTTAGACCAAATCTAGTAAGGAAACGTCTAAAGAATGATGACCCTTTCACCACCACCTATAAGATAGGTTCTCACAGAAGTGAATTAAACAAAAAAAAAGGGGGGGGGGGGAGAAAAGGAAAGAAAACCGTAAGATATACTATTTTTAAATATAAAAATACTCTTTTACTCAAGAGGAGAAAGGCAATTTTAACAGGCTAAACACAAAAAATAGTCCCAAGGAAATAGAAAATTACTCAAAGTAAAAATAAGAACTCATGAATCAGTGTCTTGAGTATAAATTTTATCTTCCTGACACATCAGGCATTATGCAACTATAAAAAATAGTGAAACAGTAACCAGGGAAGAGTCGCTCAGGTCAGTGTTTTGTATTCCTCAATTTAAGAAGATAAATGAAAAGAGAATTGAACCATATGTACCAAAACTCAATAGGAAGCCGACTTAAAAATACAAAAATACAATAAATCAATTAGTATACTTTGAGGTATATCAACAATGTCAACCTAGTTTATTTGCAACAAAGAAGATCAAGTAGCCCTATTCAGACCCTTTAAAATACTTAGTCAATAGGCAATTTCTAATGAGTATTTATCATATTTATTAAATATTTGTTATATATAGTTGGCACAGGCATTGTGATAAATGTTTTGTACAGATTATTCCATTCAATACACTCAATATGGTTCCTTGAGAGAGATATTATTATTATTATTCCAATTTTGTTGATGAGGTAACTAATCCCAAGTAAACTTCCCTAACTTGTCCAGAAATTACATAGCTCATAAAGTTAGTATTTGACCCAGGCAGGCTTACTCAAGAATCTATATGTTGAGCCACTGTTCTATCAACACTCTGATGCTTCTACCATGGTCCCTGTCCTCCTAGAGCTTAAAGTCTAGCAGCTTTTTTTTTTTTTATTATAAAATTTAGAGCAATAATCCTGAATGAGACCTGCCCTCTAAAACAGGCTAGAAATTAAATCATAGATCTCTCAACAAACATTTTTCACATTAAGTATAGTGGAAAGTGTGGGTTTTAAATTTCATGGAAGGGATGAATGTTAACCCTGGTAGACAGGAAAAACAAAACCATTAAAAAGACAAGGAAAAAGAAAAAGGAAACAGGAATAGTCTGCAACTGAAAGAGTTTAGAGCACTCAAGCAGATGTAACCAGTGAACACGTTGCTATTCAGGGAGGTGCCTGAGACGGGTATGGGCACAGTAGTTTTCCTGCAGGGTTTGGGTGATCCAGAAATGAATTGCAAGGGATGCTGCCCAGGGTTCTGTTGTCAGGTGAATTGGACCATGTTGAGTGAGGCCACTTGACCTCTGGCTGAAGGCAACCAAACCTGCCCATTGTCTCTCCTGCTGGATTCCTCTCTGAAGTCCTTGTTCTGACCCTCAGCCACCACTGTTCTTTTTCTGTTGCTTCCTTTGGGGTTAGAAGGACAAATATGGTAAGATGCTGAACTTTCTCCCAGGACCTTGTCCTCCTCTCAGGATGCCAGACTGGCTTCCTCAAAGGAAAATGATACTAATTTATTAAAGGCAAGAAGCAAACCCGGGGGGACTTAGTGATCTTGTACCCAGTTAAATATATTAGAGGCATTGAGTCATTTTCTTCTCATACTTAATTTGATGAAAATGCAATTAGTATAGAATGAATGCCAAAATTGTGGTGATACATGTTTTGGTCTCACTTCTCTTGGACCCTTTCATTGTGTTAAAATTCTTTGCTGAGGTATTGAGAATCCTAGTTCTTAAGAGTTAGAAACATTTATTTCCCCTTAGTTGTTTTCGATTTTCAGATAAATTTAGCACTCAATCTGATCTGCTCAGGCAATTGTAATTTACCTCTAAATGTGTCGTGTTTTGTTGGAATCAGGAAAAGTTTGTTTCAGCAAAGGGGGAATAATTATCCCCAAAGCATGAAGCAGACACTAATCATTATTAGGGACATTTTTTGTAGAGAGGGAAATTGAAAGTGTTTTATATATAATGGGTTCTCATGTTTGTTAATTTAGATTGGTGGAATTTACATTCCAAAAGAAGGAACAAGAAGCCAAAGAATTATACGTAGACCAATGTCCTTAGTCTTCTGATGTTCAAATATCATATCTTAGAAACATTGGTCTGAAGAGCTCAGAACCCATCTTCTGTCTCAGTAAGACAACTTCCTTCATGAAACTATTTTGGGCATTTACTATAGCTGAAAACATTTTATTATGTACTTAAATTTACAGAAAGAACAACTCATGGAACATAAAACTTTATATTTCACGAAATTAACTTCTGAAGTTTGTCAATTTAGACATAAATGTTTACATAGTTGTACTTTATTTCTTTACTTTTAAAGTTTCTTCTAATTTATACCATCTTGTTATGTGCTCTATAGCCTTCAAAGTGACCAAATATTTTTTTGAAGGCAGAATTTAAATAAATAAACTATAATAATTTCAAACAGTATATGCACTATATTTTGTAGTTAGTTTTAAAATGAACACCACTTGTTATTATAGTTTACATATTTGTAATTTTAATGAAAAACTATTTCACTGGCTGATGTATCGTAATTTGTTTAACCATATTCCATCATCCCATGTGAAAGCACAGCTATTTCATGAGAAGAATAATTAATACCATTATTATCTGGCACATTTAATCTTGAATTATGTGCTTGAATATTTTTTTTCACGATGTCTTAGAAGCAAAGCCATCACATATAGATCTTCAGCAAGGGAAAATAGCATGCTTGCATGTGCTCCTGCAGGTAGGAATGGTCTTGTTTCAAATTATAAAACTTGGACATGAAGTGGCATCATAGTATTGCAGAAAAAAGAAGTGAAAGATAAAAGTAAAATAAGACTCTTGGGACTATTTCTCAAGAGGGAATTACAGACACTTTTCAAGCTGAACCAGGGAACCTGAACGTTTTTGAGTGAGTTTGTGGAATGCATACACTCTTGAGAGAGAGATGATTTGTTTATCTTCCCTGAAATACATTCAAATTTCTTGATGATCTATGGATAACTAAACACAGGAAGTATTTTCAAGGAGATGAAAATTATTTGAAAAAAATGTTTAAGGTTTTTATTTAAATGTCAGCTAGTTAACATCCAGTGCAACATTAGTTTCAAGTGTACAACACAGCGGCTCAACACCCCCATATAACACCTGGTGCTCATCACAAGTGCATATATATATCACCTCTTCTTTATCTATTCATCTATTGATGAACCCTTGGCTACTTCCATACTTTGGCTATTGGAGATAATGCTGCTATAAACATCAGGGTGCATGTATCCCTTTGAATTGTGTTCTTGTATCCTTTAAGTAAATACCTAGTAGTGTAATTGCTGGATCATAGGGTAGTGTTATTTTTAACTTTCTGAGGAAAGTTACTCCATACTGTTTTCTAGAGTGGTTGCACCAGTTTGCCTTCCTACCAACAGTGCAAGAGGGCTCCCCTTTCTCCACATCCTCGTCAACATCCATTGTTTCTTGTGTTGTTGATTTTAGCCATTCTGACAGATGTGAGGTGATATCTCATTGTGGTTTTTATTTGTAGTTCCCTGATGATGAGTGATGTTCAGCATCTTTTCATACGTCTGTTGGTCATCTGTATGTCTTTTTGGAAACATGTCGATTCATGTCTTCTCGTTTTTTAATTGGATTATTAATTTTTTGGTGTGTTGAGTTTTATCAATTCTTTATATATTTCAGATACTAACCCTTATCATATATGTCATTTGCAAACATCTCCTCCCATTCAGAGGTTGCCTTTTAGTTTTGTTGATTGTTTCTTTGCTGTTTTTGTTTTTATCTCTTGGAAATACTTCAATGCAAGGGAGTAGGGACTTTTTAACTGCACATAGATTTATTTCATTAATTGTTTTTATTTTAGCAACCATCAACATTATCTTTGTGTTGCTATTTAGAACTATAATATTATTCCAGGTTCATTGTGGGAAAAGTACTGTGCTACATTTCAACAAATGATAAACCTTATGGCAGAAAGGAGATTTTTATAGGAAAACGGCAGTTATTGCCAGATAAAGTCTCAGCTGTATGAAATCAATGAAGGATGAGGATGGCTAAGCTCCTTTCAGATTGAAGTGTTTGCATCCTATGAATCAAAAGGCTGAGGTCCAGTCATAGAGAGATCTGGCCATAGGAGAGAATTATTTAGTTGTTTTCACACTGATCATGAGTGTTCAAGCCTAGTGATTTTGGCATCAAGGATGGGAAAAGCTGACATTTTGGTATAAAACTCTTCCATATCCCATTATATTAATGTGTTCTCAATGTTCAAGTATCTAGTCCTATTTCAAACTGATAAAATGATCAGTGATGTTAATTGTTCACTTTCTGATCAAACTCTTGCAGTTTGAATATATAGGTAGTAAATATATTTTCTAATCTGGGCAAAGTGTGATAGTGGACCAGAAAGGCAGGAATAGAGTTGATGGGAGACAGGCAAATTGTGGGTGTATTTTGTATGTAGAGCCGTTAGATGTGTTTAGCCTGAATAACTGGAAGAATGGAGTTACTGTCAATGGAGATTGGAAAGTTGCAGGAAAAACAAGATTGATAGGGGAGGATCAGGAGATTACATTTGGACATGATAAATCTGAGACAGCTATTTGATGTTTAAGTGGTGATGCTGGATAAGATTCTGGGATTCTGTGGAGTGATACTGGGCTGGAAATATGAACATGACTATTGTGCCGTATAGATGGTATTTAAAGTCATGACTGGATGAGACCTCCATGAAGATGAGCATGGATGAGAAGACTAAAGGATCAAGGACTGATCCCCAAGGCACTACAACATTATAGGTCTGAGGAGAAGAGGAAGAGTCAAAGAAAGTAGACTAACAAGTTTATTTGTGAGGTAAGAGAAAAAGCAAGAGAGTGCAAAGTCTTTAAGAGAAAGTGAAGAAAAATTATCAGGGAGGAGAGAGAGAGCATGTTTGCATCAAATGCTGTTAATTTAAGATGACAGTAGGGAATTGACCATTGGATTTAACAGTGAGGTGGTCATTGGTGACCCTCACATGAATAATTTTGGTAAAGTAGTAGAGATGAAAACCTGATGTGAGTGAGTGAACATGTAGTGGGGTGACATGAAACAATACATATTGATAACACCTTAAATTGACTCAAACTCAACATGTCTAAAACTTGAGTATTATCCTCCTCTTTAATCTATTCTTTCCCGGGATCCCTGGGTGGTGCAGTGGTTTAGCGCCTGCCTTTGGCCCAGGTGCGATCCTGGAGACCCGGGATCGAATCCCACGTCAGGCTCCTGGTGCAGGGAGCCTGCTTCTCCCTCTGCCTATGTCTCTGCCTCTCTCTCTCTCTGTGTGACTATCATAAATAAATAAAAAAATTAAAAAAAACTGTTTAAAAAAATCTATTCTTTCTCTAGGGTGTTTTATTTTTATTGATGGCACCTGCATCCTTTCAATCACTCATCAAAACCAAAGAGTCATCTTTTACTCATTTATTTCTCTCTCTCTCATCCCCCACATTAATCAACTAACAAGTAAATTTTACAGAAAAGTACACTAGGAAAGAATATGCACTTTAAAATCAGACACACCTAGTTAGGAAGTTATTTGATCTCTTAGACTCAGTTAAGGAGGATGATATTATTTATCATCTAGAATCCTTGTGGTGATCATATATATGCATATATATACATACATAGAATAATAATATATATATGTTCATATGTAAACCATATAGAACAAAATGTGTTGTTTCCCTCCTGTGTGTCACTCAAAGTGTTTTAATATCTCTTCCTTTCTACCACAACCTAAGCCTAAGACACCAAGGCCATTATTACTTGTCCTTTTGTCAACACAATCTCTAATATTTCCTCCAGCTTCCGATTTTGTCCTTGTCCAATACACTGTCAGCCTAATCTCCCTAAACCACAGCTCAAAACCATGTCACTTCTACAAGTAAAAAAGATTTTTTTAGTGACTCCTCATTACTTAGAATAAAGTCCAACATACTATAAAAACAACGGCAATCTTTTGCTCCTGTGTAATATGTAGAGCTCCCACCTCCCCGCCCCAGAATTTACCAGAGTAAGCTGGGCAAATTAGACCATTTTCTGATTCTTGTGCATGATCTTACATTGTGCTTTTGCTTATGCCCTTCCTTCCATGTGGTATTCCTGCTTCTCATCTCTACTTGTCAAACAAAACCTTATCCATCTTTCAAGGCTTAGCTCAAATGCCATGCTGGTCATGGAAACTCTCCGATCCACATCACCTACCCCATCTCCCAACCAAAAAAAATCTTTCTCTCCTTTTTCTATCCCTAAAGCATCTTTTATTTCTTTTAAAGGACACAAATCATCTCTTTCTGTTTAATAATCATTTATGAATGTGTCAAAGCTCCCTTTGTAGAATGTATGCTCTGCAAGGACAAAGACCAGGCATGATTCATCTTTGTGTTCAGTTAGCACTTAGGACAGACTCTGTCCTTTGGAAGTACTCATAATGTGTATGTTGAATTGAATTATTGGGTCCTTTTATTGCAGTTTTGGCTTTAAAATAGAAATTATTTTCTTAAGAGTTTCTTATGTTATTTGATCTTCTTAGCTGTTCATTTTACTACAAGTGAGAATAAATCCCAAGAATAATCCAAAACTGTAAAAAATGAATGCAATCCCCTTCAAGTCTACTATGGTAAAATAGCAGAGTCAACTCTAATTCAAGTTGACCAAGTGGTTTTGAAGTTGAAATGTCTTTTCAATCATTATAAAAGTTATATTGACAGAAAAGTAGTAGTATGTTTTTATTGTTCTCAATGGGTTCAACATAGGTATTATCTATTCTCTCTTACCCTTTACCTCCTCATCATTGATTTCATCTCTTTTCACTGCCAACTTAATGGAGTTGAACAAACCAATAAAAAAATAGTTGCTCCAAAATTTTTTTGCAATTGCATCGTAAACAAAAATTGTTAAAATACATTTAAAATTAATATTTTAAAACCAAGGTCAGATTAGTCAATCTTTGAGTGAAATTATGTAATACCAATTCCATCATCCTTTATTTGCAGATTCAAGCTGGGAATGCCAGGATGTGAGTCCGGCAATAACTAGCAAATCCAAACATATCCCAAGAACTTCTGTGATGACATCTACTAGTCTGACATATCAAAACTATTGTTTGTTCACAAGACCACTAACAAATTTACTAAAATGAAATATTTACCTATCTTAGCTGATTCTGAGGAGGGAACAATATGCTCTCATGCAATGAATATGTAAGTATTGATATCAGTTATGGACTGAATATTTGTGTCCTTCCCCAAATGTCTACATTGAAACTGTGACTTCTACTGTGATGATACTTAGGGGTGGACCTTTTGCAAGGTGATTAGTTTTGGATGAAGCCTTGAATGTGAGGCCCTCATGGTGGGATCAGTGTCCTTATTAGAAAGGAGACCAGAGCTCCTTCTCCACCTTGTGGGGGACAGTAAGAAGGTGACCATGTGCAAAATAGGAAGAGAATTCTTGTCAGAAAAAGAATCTGCAGGCACCTTGACCTCAGGCTTCCCAGCCTCCAGAGCTATGAGAAATAAATGTCTGTTTTTTAACCTACCCAGTCTGTGGTATTTTGTTAAAGCAGCCTAAAGTAAGACTGTATCTATCATTTGCTTTCCAAACAAAGGTACTTTTGTTTTGTTTTGTTTTGTTTTTGTTTTTTTTTGAGCAAAGGTACTTTTGTTGTCTTTCCTATTTTCACTAAAAACTCAGGCTAGTGAAGTCAACTGTGATGACACACACTTCACATTCAGCAGGTATTTCCTGAGTGGTTGTTATGCTGCAGGCCCTAGCTGGATACTTTCACATGCATTAACTCATTTAATTGTCACCATAATCTGGGAAGTGGGCATTGCTACTCCCATTTTACAGATGGGGAAACTGTACTCCAGATAGGTTAAGTGATATAACTAGTAATTGTTGCCTCCATAAAGGAAAGGTCTGTTCTGTCTCATTAGTTGCTAGAATTCTGGTAGTTAGCACAAAGGTACTAGTATCTCAGTAAATACAGGTTTGATAAATTATTGAAAGTAAGACAGAAAGCTGAATTCAAACACAGATCTTCTAATTCCAAGCCTTCAAATGCCTAGTATATTATGTCCTATGTTAATATAGTTGATACTAATTAATGTGATATTAATTAACTAATGTTAATATATTGTGTCCTATACTAAATTCATTCTTTATTTTAGAAATATTAAAGCTTTCCTATATTGTTTTAAAAGCTTACCCAGGGGATCCCTGGGTGGCGCAGCGGTTTAGCACCTGCCTTTGGCCCAGGGCGCGATCCTGGAGACCCGGGATCGAATCCCACATCAGGCTCCCGGTGCATGGAGCCTGCTTCTCCCTCTGCCTGTGTCTCTGCCTCTCTCTCTCTCTCTCGCTCTGTGACTATCATAAAAAAATAAAAATTAAAAAAAAAAATAAAAAATAAAAAAAAATAAAAGCTTACCCAGGGCAGCCCAGGTGGCTCAGCAGTTTAGTGCTGCCTTCAGCCCAGGGCGTGATCCTGGAGACCCCAGATCGAGTCCCATGTCAGGTTCCCTGCATGGAGCCTCCTTCTCTCTCTGCCTGTCTCTCTCTCTCTCTCTCTCTCTGTATCTCATGAATAAATAAATAAAATCTAAAAAAAAAAAAGCTTAGCCAGTTACTATACAGTTTTTATTATAAAGCTGACAAATGGTTGTAAAGATCTCATAGCTCAAAATTGTGTGATGTGAGAAATACTCTGTGTCCCATACTAGAAGTAACCACTATTTAGAGTTAGGCATATTTCCAGGGTGCCTGGGTGGCTCAACTAGTTGAGCGTTTGACTCCTAATCTCAGCTCAAGTCTTGATCTCAGGGTCATGAGTTCAAGCCCTGTGTTGGGCTCCACTCTGGGCATGGAGCCTATCTTTAAAAAAAAAAAAAAAAAAAAAAAAGAAGAATTAGGCATATGTCCTTTCAGATGTGCTAAGTGCACATAGGGTATATATTTAGCTACTTATACACTTTAAAGATAAAATATGGCATTTTCCTGTTCTGTGATTTTTCTTTTAAATTTAAATATATGTTATAGCTATTTTTCATATCTTGCTGTTTATTTTAGTGACTCTGTGGTATTCCCTTGTTTTTTTAACCAGATCCCTATTGGTGAATATTTAGATTGTTTTAAAGTTTCACTATTATAAACATGCTGTAATGAATACACATCTTTGGGACATTTGTGACAGTATGTTGGTCGGAGAAATTATTAGAAAAATTAACTGTTGGAGGAGATCATAGAGAGGGTGTGACTGCTGGTTGACCAGAGAGCTGGTCTGTCCTTAGCATGTATGTTCTACCTACTATAGTATGATGGCTTCCTTGTCCCCAACTGCCTTCTGCCTACTATTCCCACACTAGCAGCTGTTTCCAGAATGCAGCCATGAGAGAGTCAGGTGTTGTTTGAGACCAGGTGCACTGAATATGTGACTGAACCCAGTTAAGGCTTTTATATAAATTTTTAAGATTCTGGTGGGTTGGTATGGAGCTTGATTAGTATCATGGGCATTTAAGACTAGAGTCATAAGTTCCTTTGCTTATTGAACCTGTGGGGGGGCAGATTTGATATTATCTATAAATAATAAAAAATTTGAATAATAAATTTCATCCAGGAAACGCCCCAAGATAGTGGACCAATACTTACTGAGTCAAATGGTAAACATTGTCAGCATTTTGATATATATTGCCAAATTACCTTAACAAATGTGTTCCATTTTATAGTTCCACTATAAAATATAGTGCATGAGAACTCCATTTTAAAAATAGTAACAAATGGAACACTGGGTATAATCCATTTAATTTATCTTTTCTGATATTATTGGCTAGAAAATATGGCATTTAAAAATGTATTTTTAGGGCAGCCCAGGTTGCTCAGCGGTTTAGCGCCTGCCTTCAGTCCAGGACGTGATCCTGGAGTTCCAGGATAGAGTCCCATGTTGGGCTCCCTGCATGGAGCCTGCTTCTCCCTCTGCCTGTGTGTCTGCCTCTCTCTCTGTGTCTCTCATGAATAAATAAATAAAATCTTTTTTTAAAAATGTATATTTAGTTACTTAACGAAATTATTGTTGACCATCTCTTTCCTTTCTCTGTGGATAGCTTATTCTCCATCTGCTAATTTCTGCTAGGTTTCCTATTGGGTTGTTGTTTTAGTATTTGATTAGTAAATTCATTTGGAATGTTACAAAGGTTTGTCTTTTGCCACTCACGTATGTTTTTTATACGTGAGAATTTGATTGAATAGATAAGTTTAGTTTTCATTTGACCAGGATTCTCAATCTTTACTCCCCCCAGTGGTTTCTGGATTTCCTATTACCATGAAAAAGACCTTAATTGAAAGATTAAAAAAAAAAGATTTATTCTTTTGAGGGAAGTGGTAGGGGCAGAGGCAGGGAATCTTAAGCAGACCCTCTCCACATAGCACGGGGCCCCACATGGGGCTCGATCTCACCACCCTGAGATCATGACCTAAGCTGAAAGCAAGAGTCTGATGCTTAACTGACTGTGCTACACAGATGCCCTTCTAATTCAAAGATTTTTAAAAAATCATTTATATTTTCTTCTGTAGTTTTTATCTTTATTAATGTTTTGGTCTGTGATTCATGCATTTATCAAGCAAATATTGTATACTAGCTGTGTGTCAGGCATCTTATGTTAGTGAATAAAACAGACAAAAATGTCTGCATTCATGGAATATTGTTTGATCCATTAGATATTCTTTTAATATACTCAATTAAATTTGCTATGATACTGTTAATTATTTTAGCATTTGATTAATAGTTTAGGTATATGAAATTTACTTTGATAGGAATGAAGTAGGGATACATTTTTGTTTTTCTTTATAGGATTAGCTATTTATCTCAACTAAATATCTTACCTTTCACTGTTGGTTTTCAAGTAGCATCCTTATGGAAAACTGGATAGCTGTAAGTACTTGGTTTATTTCTAAACTCCATTCATTTTTTTTTAAGATTTTATTTATTTATTCATGAGACAGAGAGAGAGAGAGAGAGAGAGGCAGAGACACAGGCAGAAGGAGAAGCAGGCTCCATGCAGGAAGCCCAACATGGGACTTGATCCCGGGTCTCCAGGATAACACCCTGGCCCGAAGGCAGGCGCTAAACCACTGTGCCACCTGGGCTGCCCTAAACTTCATTCTGAACATTGATCCATTGTGTCTGTTTCAGAACCAGTATTATAATTATAATTTAAAATTATAATTTTAAAATTACTGTAGTTATAATGAATCTTGATTTCTGAAGGAACTGATTTCCCTTTGAAACTCTTCTTTTACATACTTATTTTTCTGACTCTTACAACATATGTAGTCTTCCAAATGAATTTTATAACTATTTTGTCATGTTTTAAAAATTCTTGGTATTGTGATTGGATCACATTGACTTTATGGATTCATTTAAGTAATTTTGTTGAATCCACTTACTGGATTCAAGAGTGAATCTCCTCACCCAGGTGTTTTTCATTTATTAGTCTTCTTTCATGTCTCACAATTAGGTTTTAAAGATTTCCTCAGGTAGCTTTTGGGTTTATCTTCTGTTGTTCACTTGTTTTTTTTTTTAATTTTGGTTATTATTTTTAACAATAATATTTTTCCATTTTATTTTATAATCTCTATAGAAAGAACAACTATTGATTTTTGTAGACTAATTTTGTAACTTACCCCTTTACTCTTTTTTTTGTTTTTGTGTTTTTCTTTAGTTTTTTAAGTACACAATGATTATCATTTATAAATAATGAAAAATTTGCTTCATTCTTTCCAATGTTTATACCTTATTTTATTTTCTTCTTTAAATGCATTGGCTTACTCTTGCAGAACATTTAAGTTTTCTGTGCCATTATTTGGAATCCTTGCCTAGGTCTTGACTTATACAGAATTGCCTTTATTACTGCTTTGCTATGACTATTATTGTTTTGGGTTTATGCATTTATTATTGTATCATATTAAGGAATTATCCATCCCATTTTTTAAAAAAAAATTATTATTTTTTTTTTTTTTTGAGAGAGAGAGAGCACATGTGAGCAGGGGGAGGGGCAGAGGGAAAGAATCTCAAGCAGTCTCCCTGCTGAGTGTGGAGCCCTACTCAAGGCTAGATCCCATGACCAATGAGATCAGGACTTCAGTGAAACCAAGAGTTGGTGACTTAATGGATTGAGCTATCCAAATGCTCCTCCATCCCTTCCTATTTCCCTAGGATTTTTAGATTAGTAAAGGATGCCAGATTTTTTTACATGCTTTGTGTTATTTGATCTCATTTGACCAATTAATAGGGCATACTATTTTAGTAAATTCCCTAATGTTAAACTATTATTATTCCACTGTGGAGATAAATCTAACTATGTTATGGTGTATTATTTTTTAATGAACTACTGATTTCTGTTTGTGAATTAATTAATGAAAATATGCTATTATAACATAAATATTTATTTACAACTTCCTTTTTTTTGACTCAGCAATGTTCTGGTGGTCTTTTTTATGTATACATATAGATGTACCCTTTTCTTTTTGTCTGTTGCATAAAATTTCATAGCATGGATAAATTACAATTTATGTAGTCACTCCTGTGTGAAAGGACATTCAAATTTTTCCTTTTTTTTTTTTTTGGTTATTACTATTATTGCTCTTTCTAAGAATGCTGTAATTAGATCCTTACACATATATCCTAATCTATGTGCAGAGTTTGGTGGTGTAGGTGGGGGAGATGCCTAGAAGTGGAATTCTTGAGTCATAAATTATGTGCATTTAAATAGATATTGTCAAATTGATCTCTTAAATGGCTATACCAATTCACATTGTCATTAGTAATGACTGTGATATCTATTCCCCAAAGCTGATAACCTCAAACAATTTTATACTTTACTAATCTCTGTAATCAATTTTTTTAAAGTATCTTCCTAGAGTTACAGTTTACATTTTTCCTTTTTGCTATTTTGTGAATTTCCAATTCAAGTTCTTCACCTATTTTTCTATTGGGTAGCTTGCATTTTTTGTATCAATTCGAAGAGTTCCTTATAACCTCTGTATTTTAATCTCTTGCCTGTTATATATTTTGCAGTTATTGCCCCTTCCCCATTTTGTTTTTTATCTTTTACTTTGTTTGTGATGTCCTTTCTTGTAAACAATTCATGCTTTATAGCATTTGGAAAACTCTGCTGGCCACTTGTGGGAAACTGTGAAAAACACATGACATCTTAGAATTAGCAGGAAAACAGCTCTGGCTTGAAAGGATCTCAGGTCTCCAGATCAGATTCTGAGAGCCACTGCTGTAAACCCAAGAGCTATATGAAGAAATCTTTAAAACCTTTGAAGATAGTTATATTGTAAAAATTTATATCCAAATCTCCTTGTTTTTGTGTGGTATCTATTTCCTGCTGTAACCCTAAATGATAAACCTATCCTGTGTGGATACCAAAGGACAGTCCAAGGGGATGGAGGGAAGACAGGGGAATTAGGGATAGGGATAGAGATAGGGATACGAATAGAGAAGGAGAAAGAGGGAAAGAGATAGAGATAGAGAGAGAAGAGCAAGTTCTCTTTTCTCCCAGGGGACAAAGCTGTCGCAAGCAAACCCATTTAGATTGCAGCCATACTAACAAAGACTAGGTGGCCCTCTAGAGCTGGCAGGAGAAGACCCGGACATTGAGCTCTGAGCCTGACTGACTCCTTTCTTGTGTCGTGGATACCTAGTCAAGTGCCAATGGGCCTAGGAGGCCTCACAGTAGAAGCTTAATATGAATAATTGGGCCCAGGGTGAATAAGAGAAATGACAGATAGGTGTCAGAGGCCCCAGCCAGTGAAAGCCAAGGAAATGTTGAGACATCTGGGAGCTTTTTTGGGCACTGATTAGGGTAGGAAACACAAGGTCGAGTGAGCACAGACTTGCTCATGAATGCTAGCAGGCAAAACAGGTGGACAAGGGACATCTCTCCTGGAGCAAAAGAGGCAGACGATACTGTTTCCAGAATGTTTCCTGCTTTCATGAAGTTGTGAGAAACACATCCTTTCCCCAGTTACTCAGATACCTTCTTACGGAGAGTAACAAGAGAAGCCCACCTGAGACACAAACATTTTGTCCCAAGCCGATTGTAGGCATTTCCTAGGAGGACAATCAAAATGGTTAAATCTTGGTGATTGTTGAAGTTGGGTTGGATATTTCATTCTTTTTTCTCCATTAACTTCTGGTGGAGCAGCATTACTCCAAAGGAAAACCAGATTCATTACAGAAAACATAAAGGAGCTATATTTTTCTGTCCCTCTGCACAAAAGTGAACCATTCTATTTTTTTTTAATTCCAATACACCACTATTTGCAATGTCAAACTCTCCCTACAGTGCTAGCCTTCTTGCCATGTATCCAATCTCATTAATGCTCAGAGGTTTTATTTATAGATGACAGCCCCTATAAATGGTGAATGCTGTTTTGTTTATTTATGGCAGCAATTTTTCTGCCTCAAATTTATTTCTTAACCCAAGGCTAGGGGAAATGTGCAGAGTTCCCAGGTGTTGCCATCTGGCTTGAGCCAAGACTTTGCAATGCCAGACCTGATGTCTTTGGAGTTCAGGCTATTGTCTGAGTATCCAGACAGAGACAAACAATTCTTGATCTTGAACTGGTTAAATTGTGCTTAGATCCAATCTGCTGAATCTTGGAATTGAATGAGATATATACCCACATATACTGGGAGTGGTGGGGAGTGAGGATGGCCCAAACTCTAAAACATGCTGCAACCTATAATTACCTCACTAATCTCATTGCTGAATTTATATGAGACCTGGACCAAGTCCCTTCATACCTTGGTTTCTTAGGTGTTCTGTCAAAGGGGGAAAACAATACCTATACTACCTATGTAATTATATGGCCAGAATTTAGAGCTTTAACTGTGAATGGTGGCAGAGGTCAAGATGAAAATCAAACTGGAGGGACAGACCAACAGGCTACAAATCAGGGCCTGGGAAAGCTATTTTAGCCAACATAGTTTCATTCAATGTGGTTTTTCTCACAAAAAACATTATACTTGATATTATTTTTTCCAAGGATGATTATACACACTCCATCTTTCCTTCCTTTTCCTACTTTCCCTGTGGGATTCAGTCAGGAGATCATCTCAGAATAAAACTCTACAAAAGTTTTTTCTAACTAGTTCTTGCTCATGTATTCCCTAGGCAGGCACTTTTAAAACAGAGCTTGCCAGAAAAGCAGCTCAATTTTTTAGGCACTGGTTTGAAATCAGTAATGTGTATTTTTTAAATAACCATTTTAGGTCAGAGAAAACTTTGTGAGTTAGGGGATTGGATTTGAAATAAACCCAAAACTGATTGCTACCTGGGAAAGCACCATATTCGGCAAAAATAGGGGAGCAAGGTGATTCTAATTAGCAAAATAGCCAGATTTGAAATAGCACAGGAGAGGGGAAAGATCTGCCCTGTTTAGGGGTCTCTCGGTGCTCTTATCATTAGTGAATATCAATGTATCTTAATTCTGTTACTTTTTATAATGGGGCCAGTTCCTCTAACCCTCTACTGTGAATGAGGCAATCACAGATGTAATTTTTCTTCTGGTCTGCAATGAGGATGTGCCCATCAGGACACACTGGGTTCTGGGACACTTGTGGCAACTAAAATTCTAAAGATGTCACTGCAAAGGACATCTGGCTATACAATCAGATGCTAGTATAGGTATACATGTGAAGGGACTTTGTAGGTATAATTAAGTTTTCCAATGTGATCACACAAGCTCTTCAAATTAGAAGCCAACAGAAGAGTCAGTAAGAGATATGAGGCAGAAGGGGAGGTGGTTGAGCTCTCAAATGTGAGAAGGATCCAGTCTGCCATTATTGGCTTTGGAGTTGAGGAAGAGGGCCAGGAGCCAAGGAATGCAGGCAGTCTTTAAAAGTTAAGAATGGGGGATCCCTGGGTGGCGCAGCGGTTTGGCACTTGCCTTTGGCCCAGGGCACGATCCTGGAGACCCAGGATCGAATCCCACATCAGGCTCCCGGTGGATGGAGCCTGCTTCTCCCTCTGCCTGTGTCTCTGCCTCTCTCTCTCTCTGTGTGACTATCATAAATAAATAAATTAAAAAAAAAAGTTAAGTATGAATGAATAAATGAATAAATGAATGAATGAATGAATGATTTTAATAAATAATTAAACAAAAGTTAAGTATGACTCCTTGGCCTTGTTCTTGTGGACAGCTGACAAGGAAATAGGGATCTCGGCTCCACTAGGACACTGAACTTAATTTGGCCAACAGTCTGCGTGAGCTTAGAAACAAATGCTTTTCCGGAGCCTTCAGAAAGGAGCACAGCCCTGCCAACACTTTGATTTCAGTTTTGTGAGACCTGAAGCAGAGGAACCCTGGAGCCACACTGTGCTCAGATGTCTGAACCGCAGACAGTGCGAAATAAGAAACGAGTATTTGTTTTAAGAAGTTAATTTGTTATGAGCAATAAAAACAAACAAAACAAAACAAAAACTCAGCTAAAACTGGCTAAAAATCTAGATAAATTAGTTTCCTACTCAATAATTAATAGATAGATAACTACATGAGGATAGGATCAGACTTAAGGAAGGCGTCAAGGGGGGCTGATTGCGTAGCACAATGACATCCAGAACTGAAGTGGTTTCTCTCTTCTCTGCCAACGTTGCTGTCCACCTCATCCTCAGGTCCAGAAGGACATGGGGGCAGAGGTTCCAAACATAGCAGTAAACATCAATATGTGTGGATAAAGAAGAGAGATCATTTATCATTTATTTTGTGCCTTTTTTTTTTGAGTGAAGAAGACTCTCAAATGACTACTCCTCTGTGTCAGAGTCTGCTCATTGTCCCCCAATATCCATCTACCCCTTCTTCCTCAATAATGAAACCTCAGATTTCTTAGCTAGACGTGTGACTGCCCAGAATAAAGATTTTATGAGATGGCCACGGACCTGAGGCCTAAGCCCTGGGATATAAGAAGACTGGGGAAGGAACTTTAAAGGTGGGGACAACTCTTCTTTACCCTTTTCTCCTGTTTGCTAGAAGGTGAATGTAATGACTGGAGCTCCATTGATTAAGGCATGAGTGACTTTGAGAATGGTGGGCCTACGTGGTGGAGCAACAAATAGGAGTGCCATACTCAGTCTGAGTGACAACCTTCAGACTTCTTGAACATTTTTTTTTCTTCTAAGCCTTTAAATTCTAGCTAGTTAACATACTAACTGTATTATTAGTCTTGGGGGTAGAATTTAGTGATTCAATGCTTCATACAATGGCCGGTGCTCATCACAAGGCCCTCCTTAATCCCCATCACCTACTTAACCCTCCAGACCCCCTTCTGGTACCCATCAGTTTGTTCTCTACAGTTAAGACAGACTTCTTGAACATGTTGAAGGGTTATGTGTTACTTGTAGTGGAATCCAGTCCCAAGTAATAATATATCCTTCAAGTTTCTGGATGGGTTACAGATCTGACAAAAGGGATGAAATGACCATGATCAGTTGAGACTAATCTCCCAGGATATAATGGATGCTGGGGAGTCCATACCTACCTATTACCTATCTATTCTAGGAAGTAAATCATAGATGAAAATTCTGATTCTCAAGGGATCTCATTTTTGGGGGACAGATTGTAGGCTGGAAATAAACTTTGTCTCTATAGTCCTCTAAGAGAAGTGTACAGCCCAAAGGAATCTTGCTGGAGAACATTACTTTTATTCTCATTGAATGGTCAAATCCGGGACCTCAGCTGATGATTGAAGTGTTCATAGTATGGGTTTTAGTTTGGGGTCCCCCAGAAGCCAACTTAGCGACAAGGACTCAAATACAAGTAGTTTATTTGTGAGGTGCAGGATGCAGTGTTAGGGGAGGAGGCATGTGAGACCAGAAGGTTGTGTTATCAACCCAAATGGGACCAAGGGCATGGGAATTAGGAAAAAGATAGAGTCCCTCTGGGTTATCCTACCCCACCCCAACTCTGAGGGAGCCCTGAATATCTAGACATCATCTCTTGGAACTCATTGGTGTGGAACTATTCCAGGCACTTGGGGAAGGTGTAGTAGAGAGAACAGATACCCATCCTGTGCTGAGGCCTGAGGGACAGGAGTAGGGCCCCAGGAGCTTCTGTGATGTGGCATATATTCAAAGGGGTCATTTACATGGCCATCCAGTAGTACGTGCCTTTGCATATACCAGTGAAAGTAGGACATCAGACCAGGAATGAGTAGATGGATTATATCCTACACTGGAGAATCGTTTCAGAAACTTGCTTAATTTGAAAGGGACCTTGGAGGGAAATGAGCTCTATTTCTTCATTTTACTATCGAAAAACTAAGGCTCTATGACCTGTGGTAACAGAGCACTTAAGTGCAACACAAGGCAAATGCCCATGTCTTCTGACTTTGTGCAACATAGAACTGGCATTGAGAGGTGGGCAGCAGCAGGCTTTTCTCTCTCCAAATCTCCACTTAACTCCTTCTTCTCTTCCTTTATAAGGACAATTATTAAAATTAAAAAAAAAAAAAAAAAAAAAAAAAGATGTGCCAAGGCAGCTTCAGCCTTCCCCCTCCCCCATTCAAGCTACACCACGGTCCTCTGCCCTTCCAACATACAAATTCCAGAGCATGTCTTGGTCTAGGACCCTAGAATTTTTTACCTCTCTGGTTAAGATGCAAATTGGAGGTGGCTTAGGTTAAATAAAGTTAGCAGAAATAGCTTCTCTGAAGTTACTTAAACATTAAACTACATTTGAGAACTGTTGAGAAAACTTGCAGGCAAAAAAAAAGGCAAAACCTAGTTTACACCAGAATAGGGGTTTATTCTGTTGAGCTGACTGCATAGTCGGCAGCCCTCTCAACACATGACCGGGTTCTTGGTTTTAAAGGGTACCCGGTGCTTTCTCTCCACACAGGCAGGGTTTTTCCATGTAAGCTGGAACAAGTCAGTCTGGTAGTTTTTGTTATTTTTGATTCCACAGTGATGATAACGTCTCTCTAGTAGACAGGCTTTACTCGTCAAAAACGCTGCCTACACTGGCCTTTAATTGGATCCTTGTGAGGTGGGTCAGGCCAATAGGCATTATTATCCCCATTTTCGAGACTGATGGAGGAAATGAGGGCACGAAGGCGTCTGGCCCAGTGCTGGGAGCAAGCTGGGACAGCAGCCAGAGCTCCACTGACAAGAGGGCTCCTTAAGTGCCATTTAGTTGGCCTTTAACTCAATTAGTCTCCCAAATGTTGTTTTTATACTGGCATTTATGGCCTTGATCTCATCAAGTGGAAGTTGTGGTTCTGTCCAAGACAGTCTTGTCGCTCACAGGGCAAGGACATGAATCAGTGCATCTTTTGAAGCCTCTTTCAGTTATTTTATTCTATTTATGCATACACTTTGAAACTAAAGAAGGTTTGTGGCTTCAGAATCCCTAGACCTGGGACCTGCTAACTACTCAATGAGTGACCTTGCAAGATCCTGTCACATGCCTCAGAATTGGTTCCCTCATCTGTAAAATAGGGTTGCTGTGAGGATTACGCGTAGTAAATGACGCAAACCATGTAGCTCAGTGCTTGAGTACTTCATATCTAGACAATGGCTAGTCCTGTTGCTTCCATCCTCCGAACATCTTGGGTCTAGAATTCAACTACTCTTCATTGCTCCTCAGCTAAAGCTCAAAGCCACCCTTGTCCTTAGGGTATTTTAATGAGTGACAGCTCCTATCTAAACTCTGTTTCCATCCATCTCCACTGAATTGTCAACAAAAAGACCAGAGGAATCTTTTGAAATGCAAATTAGATAAAAAGGAAACGCTCCTCAAAGCCCCCTAGTGGTTTTCCATCCACCCAAATCCAAAGTCCCCCCCTGTTGCCTCCAGAATCCTACAGGACCTGGGCCTTAGCCGCGTCTGCAATTTCTTCCCCTTCCCTGCTCCTCTTGCTTTCTCTGTTCGGGCTACTTTGTCTTCTTTGCCATATCTCAGTCTGGGTAAGTTCGTGCCTTGACCTCTTCATATTTAATGTTCCCTCTTCCTGGAAAAATTTTCCTTCAAATTCGCTACTTGGTTCACTCCCTCACTTCCTTTGGGCTTGTTGCTGACTGTTACCTACCCATCCTCTTCCCAACTTCCTGTCTATCAGTGTGTGATACATCTATTAATTTCCTATTAATTCAAGCAACAGATGCTCCATCAATATTTAAGATGGTTAGCAAATTATAATAAAAAGAACAGCTAACATTTATTGGAGTTTTGCTATGTGCCATGAATTTTGCTTTCCCTGGTGGGTGGCAATCTATCTTCCTGGTAGGCTCTGTCGCCTGCAATAGATCTTGGCTCAGATGATGCCTCCAGCAAGAAATCTTTCTTAATCAGTCAGGCCAGAAGTGATTCTTCAGTTCTCAGGGATCAATTTGTACCATTCCCTTTTCCCTTGTGTTGTAGTGTTTAAGTATAATAAGACATTGGACATATTGTGTACAACTTTATATAATACAAAATTTGTAGGACAACCTCTCATTTTAGAATCCATTTTAACTATTTAGGATAAGTTACATATGTAAGTTACATATACATACATATTTAAGTTGTTTAATTGAATTCACATTGATGGGTAAGTGTCACTTGGGATGGATCCCAGATCCCAGAACCTAAAATCTCAGAGTTAGTATTTTCAAGGCAAAGTTAGGTGGAGGATAAAAATGAAAATATTAAACTACAAAATTCAATTAAATACATCATTAAAAGATTATATGAATATAAGGCTGAATTGTATGGAGTTATCTCCATGGGTCTACAGATCTGTGTCATATAAGTGAAAAATTGACATATTTATAGAGTTTTGGTAAGAAGGAGTGGTCATTTCTTCTTTCTTCTTTATAGTCATTCTGTATTTATTTTCTCTCTGCTTTTGTTGATCATGTCTTAGAACTATTAGTGACAAAATAATTTTCCTGTGTTATAGAAAAAAAGACCTGTATATTGCAGTTCTTTTTGGACTATCATGGTGGTTCCAAACTGAGGTCATTTTTTTGTGGTTGTGGTACTTTAAACTTGATTGTAGAAAATCTCAGGCACTGAGCTAAGTCCTTTCTCACTTAATTCTTATAACAGCCCTATGGGGAAGGTAGGTGAATAGTTAATCACATCACGTTACTCTCATGTTTAAAAACTATCTAATGGCTCCCCATTTCACTTAGTGGAACCTCAAATCTTATTGGGGCTGTGGGACCCACCCCACCAGGACCTTCTACTGTCTTACCAAGTCTTTCACCTCCCTCCACTCTATATGCCCTTGGACATGCCTAACCAAGCTGCTTCCTGCCTTAGGGCCCTTGCACCTACTGTTCCTTCTGCCTGGAATTCTGTAATAGATCTTTCAATGACTACCTGTCTCATTAAGTTTCAACTCAAGTTTTAGTTTCTCAATAGACTTTTGGTTTAAGAAACAACAACCCAGACGCCTTTGTATGGGGTTGTCAGATTCAACAAATAAAAAATACAAAACACGCAGTGAAACTTGAATTTTGGGGCAGCCTGGGTGGCTCAGGGGTTTAGTAATGCCTTTAGCTCAGGGCCTGATCCTGGAGATCTGGGATCGAGTCCCACGTCTAGCTCCCTGCATGAAGCCTACTTCTCTTTCTGCCTGTGCCGCTGCCTCTCTGTCTCGATGTCTATCATGAATAAATAAATAAAATCTTAAAAAAAGAAATATTAAATAAATAAAAATAAACTTGAATTTCAGATAAGCAACAAATAATATTTTAGTATGCGTTGTACGATATTTGGGATGTACCTATACTAAAAAATTATCTGCAATTTAAATGTAACTGGATGTCCTGCAGTTTATCTGGCAACCCTACCTCTCTACCTCCACAGCCACTCTGTTACGGTGCCGTTTTATTTTTCTCCATGGGACTTTTCCTATTAGAAATTCTGTTTACAAAAAAATAAAATAAAATAAAATAAAATAAAATAAAATAAAATAAATAAAATAAAATAAATAAAATAAATAAATAAATAAATAAAATAAATGAAATGAAATGAAATGAAATTCTGTTTACTGGGGATCCCTGGGTGGCTCAGGGGTTTAGCGCCTTGCCTTCCGCCCAGGGCGTGATCCTGGAGCCCCGGGATCGATTCCCGTCCGGCTCCGTGCATGGAGCCTGCTTCTCCCTCTGTGTCTCTGCCTCTCTCTTTCTATCATAAATTAAAAGAAAGAAAGAAAGAAATTCTGTTTACTGTTGGACCCTCATTGAAGAAGGGCTCCATGAGAGCAGGGGGGCCCTGTCTGCCTTGTTCACAGCTTCATCCTCAGAGCCTATCATATTGCCTGGCACATAGTAGGTGCTCAAGAAATATTTTTAAATAATTGTTATAAAGGAAAAAAAAGACTAAAAAATTAGGATGGTAAGACCTCCTAACGTAGGGCATACTGCTAGCTGGGAGATTGGAATCAGACAGCATGGTGCCAAGACTCAGGAACTCTTCTGTTTTCCATCCTTAATGGGGTGGAGGGTAGTGGAGGAGGGTGGAGAAGGGGTATCACCTGCTTTTCAAGAAGCTCACTTAGTAGAAGCAAAAGACCTTTCCATCAGTAGATTTAGGGAGAAGCAAGGTCTGAACGAGCTGAACAAACCCAACTGCCTTTCAGCGAAGCAAACGGAGTAAACGCAGGCGAAAGAAAACAAGATTCCCTGCGCGTGGCGCGGCGTGAGGGGCAGTGGGCGTCCTGCTCGCCGCCGGTGCGCCGTGGACCCCCCGCACCTCTAGGGCGAGCCAGGTCCCGGGGCAGCCTCCGGGACCCCGTAGACCCGGACACAGAGGAGACCGCCCCAGCCCGTGCCAAGAAAGAGCAAAAGGAGGGCGGAGGGGATGAAGTCAGGACCGGAGAGCTCCAGGTCTCCGCGCGGCCGGGCGGGAGCAGCCGTGTGGGGCGCCGGGCTGCGGGCAGGCTCGCGGGTCGCTGTGGGCGTCCTGAGCCCCGCGGGACCCACGAGGGCCACGTGGGGGGCTGCGGGCAGCTCCCGGGGCGCAGCCGGCCCCCGCCCCCACCCCCGCGAGCCGGAGCCGGAGCCGGAGCCCGAGCCGGGTCCCGGGCGCTCCCGCGGGGCTGCAGGTCGCGCTGGTCTCAGTGCCGTGCGCCTGCCGCCGGGGGTGCGCGCGCCCAGCTGACGCCCCGCTGACGCCCCGCCGCCAGGTGCTGCCCCGAGGGCGCGGGGTGCGGTCCCGGGCGCCGCTGGCCGCGCACGCTCGGGCGCCGGGAGCTTCTGCAGCCAGAGGGAGCCGGGGCGCGGCCTGGGGGGCCCCGGGGGCCTGGAGCTGCGGGGCGCGGAGCTCCAAACTTTGCGGACCCCCCCTCCCCGGCAGGTGCGGGAGGAAGAAGCGGCGCGGGAGCCCGGCCAGCGCCCCCCTCGCGGTCCTGAAGCCGCCGGGCGCTCCCGGCTTCTGCTGCTGCGCCCGCCGCCGCCGCGGGGCCCGGGGAGGAGGTGCAGCCGGAGAGCGCGGAGGCGGCGGCGGAGGAGGCGGAGGAGGAGGCGGCGTGGAGAGGGGGAGCCGGGGGCGCAGGATGGAGCCCCGGGAGGCCGCCGCGTCCTCCTCCTTCCAGGCCCGGCTTTGGAAGAACCTGCAGCTGGGGGTGGGCAAGGGCAAGGGCGGCGGGGGCGCGCGCGCGGGGGGCCCCGAGCGCCGCACTGCGGACACCCCGTCGCCGTCCCCGCCACCCCCGGGGGGCGGCAGGTGGAGCGGCTTCAAGAAGCGCAAGCAGGTGCTGGACCGCGTCTTCTCCTCCTCGCAGCCCAACCTGTGCTGCTCGTCGCCGGAGCCCCTGGAGCCCGGCGGGGGCGGCCGAGGCGAGCGCGGGGCCACCCTGCGCCGCCGGATCCGCGAGCATTTGCTGCCCGCGGGCAAGGGGCCGGGCGCGGACTCGGCTCCCTCCTCGTCCTCCGCCTCGTCCTCCCTGTCCTCCTCGCCCCAGCCGCCCGCGAGGGGGGCCCGCGCCCCAGATGAGGGCGCACGGCGTCGGGGCCCCGAGGCGCACTTGTGCCATCAGAAGAGCTCGTCCCTGCCGGGCACTGCCTGCCTGGAGCAGCTGCTGCAGCCGCCGCCGCCGCCGCCGCCGCCCCCCGCGGAGCCCGCCCGCAGCCCCGAGACGCGCGAGGAGCCGGGCAGCAGCCAGGTGAGGCACAGGTGCGCGGGCCACGCCCCCGGCCTCGGGGAGACGCCTCCCCGGGGAGGCGCGGGGCAGCGGGGGTGCCACCGGGAAATCAGGTCGTGGCAAGGACCCCTCCCGGGCCTGCTGGGGGGGGGGGTGGTTACAGTTCTGACTTGCGCCCCGACCGTACTTTTGGTAGAAATTACACCTCCGGCCGGAGGCCATTGGGGGCAGCTTTAGGAGCCGCCGGTGAAGACGACAGGTAGGAGCCAGGCAGGAGAGGGCTAACGCCAGACATCAGATGGGCACTTTCGGGGGGAGGTCCCCTGGAAGGACTGTGTTAGCGAAGTCTCTCGCCTTCTCCAAAGAAAGATCGAGCAACTTAGAAAAGAAAATTTGCAACCACGGTTGCAGGGTGCGGAGGGGCCACCTTTGGAAACCAGTGGCTTGCGGGAAGGAACGGTGGTGCGGAGAGGTGGATTATTGGAGACGGTGAGGTCCGTGTTCGGGGGAAACCCTAAGAGCCAAAGGCTGCTCGTGCTGCCGCGCGCCCTTCCTAGAAGTCCCGGGGCGCGAGTAGATCGCGGCCCAACAGGTGCACGGCGGGAGCGTGTGGGCTGAGGTAGACCAGCTGCCCGGCCTCCCCTGAGCGTCAGCAGTCCTCGGAAGCAGTTGCGTGTTAAGTCTGTTCTCTAGGCATCGTGTTGCCTCGTTGGTCAGGCAGGAGTTAAGTTTGGTCCCATTAAGAGTCAAGTGAAAATGAACGATTCTTAAGGCGTTCCCCTGAGCAGCTGCTTTTTATTCCCTGGGTTTTGCAGAGGCGATGCGCCCCTTTTGTTAAGACCTGCAAATTGTGTACCTGCTAGCAAGGCATTTTGAAAGTTTCCGTCTCGGTGGCCTGAAGAACTTTTTTTCTTCCAGTACGTCTTGGTTTATTTAAATTCTCATTATTCTGACTCTGATTAATTATTCTTGAACTCATTTAAAGGTTAATCTTTTTAAGTAGGTTAAAAGCCGGGCTCCAGAAAACCTAAGGCCGCGTTTCAGACAGCGTGATGCAGGAATAGATGGGCCATCAGTTGAAAGTTCTTATGGTTTATTAGCTGCTTAGTATAGTTTCAGAAAGCAAGCTGGGATACAGGTGGATAACCTGCTGTTACTAATGTTCTAGAAAAAGTTTTTAATTATTCTGGGAAGAGTAAGTAGAGAGCCCTGACAAAGAGTCTAAATAGCTCTACTTTCCCTTTTATCTTGAAAGATAATTGAATAGAACTCGTGTGTCTGGTTTCAAAACTAGAGTAAAAAGTGGTCTTAAAAGGATGTTTTAAATTCAGTATAGATGAATGCTGTATATTTTAGAAGAATTTACTTTTGAGTGTGCACGTAATCCCGAGGCATAAGAACTTTAGAGTTGGGGTACTCTTTGCAGTGGTTTTTATTCACTTTTATGAACAAAAGTAATGCAACAACAAATAACTGAATTATTTTGAAGGTAGAGAGATTATTTGATTCACTAAATTACTTTGCAGGCCATTGAACCAAGATTCTGAAAGCAAAAGCGGACAATTCTTTTTATATATATAAATTTATTTTTATTGGTGTTCAACTTGCCAACATATGGAATAACACCCAGTGCTCGTCCCATCAAGTGCCCCCCTCAGTGCCCGTCACCCAGTCACCCCCACCCCCCGCCTACCTCTCCTTCCACCACCCCTAGTTCGTTTCCCAGAGTTAGGAGTCTCTCATGTTCTGTCTCCCTTTCTGATATTTCCCACTCATTTTTTCTCCTTTCCCCTTTATTCCCTTTCACTATTTTTAATATTCCCCAAATGAATGAGACCCTATAATGTTTGTCCTTCTCCGATAAAAGCAGACAGTTCTGAATTAATCTTTATATTAGTTTTTACCAGTTTTCTGACACTCAGTTTTTTTTTTTAAATATTGCTATGTAATTATGAATTTTGTACACCAAAGACCTAAGCCTGTTTTGGAGAGCATACTAAACTAGCATTGTGTGTGCCCTCACGGTATGCTGGGCACTTTATAGCCTTACTGGATCTGATCCTCCCAGCAGCCCTACATGATGGAAGTTCTTGTTGCCATTTTATGGATTAGGAAACTGACATTCAAAGACATTAAATAACCTTTCTAGGGTCACATGGTTAATAAATGATGGAGGTTCTGTGCTAAAATTCTCCTGAATCTTTTTTACATTACTATAACTGCCTTTGACCACTTTTAGAGCTTATTTTGTTTCCAAGATGACTTCAGTCCTGTGACTAATGCTTGCAAGTTTACGTACATTCGGAGGGTTTTCCCCACTCCCTGGAATCAGTTCTGTGATGTATTAGCTATATTAAGTTGTTCTTTTCTCTGTGATACATTATTTCATCTTTTATTACATCACATTACAAGTGACATTATTGAGGATACCTTCTATCTTCTAAGGAAGCTTTCGTTATAAGGAGCCGGCATCTCAAGGAAGATAAAAAGAGTAACAAAGCTAAAATGCGTTTCAAAGAATAGATGAAAGGTGGGGTGTGGGCAGAACAGTAGCCCTGAGGGGCTAGTTTAAGGCCACACCCAGTCCCAGGAAGGGGCACCTTTGTTGCTTCCCTACACCTGCAGCTCCTGGAGTCCGTTCCTTGAGAAGTAGACAGCTTTTTCTGTTAGAAGCCACAGATCTGGCTTTCAGCAGCATTGTCTCACCAATGCAGAAGCAGGATTTCTAAGTCCTTTCACGGACCCTCTGCCCAAATCTGAGAGTCAGGCTGGCTTACCTTGTGATGAGGAAGAGAAAGAAATCGAATTGGGCGCTGCAAGTAGAAGAGGACCCCCTTCTGAGGACGGTGTCCAGGAGTAGGTTGAGCTGTGCAGCACCCTGCAAGCTTCCTGCCTGGCTCCGAGATCTTTCCTTGCTCTCCCAGTCCCTGGCCTCAGAACACACTTGGGCTGGGGAAGGGAGTGCCTAGCGTAGGCAGATTCCTGTGTTGTTCAACAACAGATAGGGGCACATGAAAGGAAAGGTAATAAAAGCATTAAAAACATCTTCAGATTGCCTAGATAAAAAGAACTTTCTTTCAAAGAAGAAAGAAAATTCATTGCAAAAATAACCCAAATGTCTCAATTTTTCGCTGCTTGATCCTGGCATTAGCCATGTTCTCCAACACCTCCCTACCTCTCCACTTCCCCCTCCAGCTCAGCATGAGGCCACAACAACATATGTGCATAAACTCTGACTCTGGGTGGAGGTGTTAAGCAAAAGCAAAAGCAAAAGCAAGAAAATAAAAAAAAAATAAAAAATAAAAACTACATCAGTTTGAACTGATGGGGGAAAGAGATTTGGAAATCACTGATGTACAATGATTAAAACTGAGCAAACCTCCCAGGCCCTTACCAGCCCTCTTGCTACTCTGTGTTCTTTAGCCAAATACACCTTTGGGAAGACACTTTTGTACATGTTGGGGCATGTACGTTATTTAAAATGTTCTGCTTTGAGAAAAAGAAAAAAAAAAAAAACATTTCTTCCCACTGATTCTAGTTCACGTGCTTGGCCATATTGTCATACCAGATGCATTTCATTTTCTGCAACACAGTTGGGAAAGATGCTTTCTCAATTTGTGTGCATATCAAAAATATGCCAATTTTATGTATTCTGTCTTGATGAGTTACTAAAATTATATTTTGCTAGAATCAGGAAGCCAGTATTTTAAGATAAAGAGTGAAGAATGAATATGTCACAGTTTTTTAGGGCTTTAACAAAAGCATGAAGTTTATGAATGCTAAACTTTTATTGTTTTTTTCTTTTAAATTCATTTTGTTAAAATTGCTTCTGTAGAGAAGCAAAAAAGTTTTTGTCAAAAAAGTGGCTATTCAGGGTATGATAGAAATGTTTCAAAACATAGTAAGAAGAATATTCATTCATTGGGAAAAAATTCCTAAAATACATCTGTAAGCTCCCACAAAAAGTATAAAAAGATTTTCTAAGATTAAGTCTATACATGAAGTGTATCTTGGCTCATTAACTATCTGACCTTTTAGAGAAAGCATATATTTTTAAAAATGATTTAAAAGTGTGATTTGGGTTAATTTTTGCTATTTTCCAGGTGTCTCTAATATTACTTCATAGACTGTAACTTAATCTTGGGGAAGACACAAATGTGAAGAAACGTAATTCCTAATGTAAATGACTTAAAATCACTAAAAAACCAGTACTCCCCAAAACAAGCCCTAAAAGCAATGTTAATAGCTTTTTCAAAGTGAGAGAGAAAGGATGAGATCTTAGGAACTTTGGAACAGGTCATGAAGTTTGATGTGTGATAGCTTTCCAAAAAAATCACTGGAGCATCAATTTATTGCAGAGAAAGAGAATAAACAGTGACAGGTTTACTTTGGAGTGGAATTATTTTCCTATGACTTTTATGTTCTATGCTGCGGATCTGGAAGATCTGACTACAGCTATGAATCTTGTATATATGGAAATATTATCAAGTAAATATTACGTGAGCTCAGTAAACACTAGTAATTGCTAATGTTTTATAGTATAACAGTATATTGAAGTTTTGCCACTGCCACCATTACAAATAAGTGGGTAGCTGAAAAAAATTAATGGGGAAATTTGTTGGTCCTTCTCATTTAAGATGTAAATTCCTTTACTTGCATTGGTGGCAAAAGTAGCCTCAAGTTAACTGAGACAGTACTGGTGACATCACAATTTCACAAAGTAATGAAAAAATCTTATACTACCTTTGGCAAGTATTTGCACATTGTCCTGGAAAAGCAAAAATAAATTCTTAGATAAAATAGGATTAATAGACTCATAAAGATCATAGGACAAGCACTCTCCCTTTTTTCTTTTGCTCTGTCATTTGGAAATAAGGGATGATTTCACAAAATTAAAGGTTAGTAATGTATTTTTTGTAACTCAGAAATATGTAGTGTGGTTTCTTGACTCATGATTATCAAAATGTCAACTCAAGAGTGACGAAAAGTAAATAGTATGTCTAGGTAATACTGTAAGCATTGACAAAATCTGCATATTCAGAAGTTTGGGTCATGTACTTTTTATTAATTATAGCTAATTGCAGTGCATAGTCGTATGCTTTAGATAAGCAGAAATTTTTTGAAATCTGACTTTTTTTTTTTTTTTTTTTTTACTGGAAAACTTACTAAACATTAGGCATTTCCTTGCCTCAATCAGCCAAGAATCTTAATTAAAACCTTTTCTTGGTAACTGAGGGTTACTGTTTGAATATTGACTTTTTTGTTTGTTTAATGTGAATGAGGTAAATATTCTAGTTGTACTAGAACTTGCTTTAGATAACTTGTTTGTTTTTCATAAAATTATGGTATGAAGCATATGTATTTAGGACAAATTTATCTTTCTATATAGTTAATTATTGAAACGTGTGAGGTACCCTTTGTGTCATTTTTTCTGCTGCCAAATCTCTATTGTTTTTGTTTGTGATTTTGAATTTGTTGGAATCATTGACAATCGTGCGTCTATTTCCCCTGCATGATTAACTTTATGTGACACTTGCTTTTTTTTTTTTTTTTGTCACTGTCGACCATTTCTTCTAACTTACAGTGCTTTTTATAGGTCAGATATGTAAAGTGATTACTATCCCTCAACAATCGAAGATTTTATGCAAATGGTTTCCCCCTCCAATGTTACCAGTTTCTTACATTAGAATTTTTTTTCAGCAGGTTATCAGGCCATGATTTTCCTCATGTCTCCAAATATGTGTATTTAACATTAATTTGAATGCAAACAATGCAAAAAACCTGTATTTTCAATATAAGAGATTTAAAAGTCATGCACACTGCCTTCTTGAGAGAACGATATTCCTGTGAAGTCTCTTTAGATATCTTATACCAGCTTTATTTCTCATTGTCTCATCCTTTTAGGGAAAACTACAACACATGATAGACAAATGGACCCTCTGAATGCGTTGGGATCAATGCGCCCTCCTAATCCCATAGGTTTTATTCAGTGAGGCCCCATCAATATGAGCAACTCACCCTATCTTAAGCCTGAGCTACTTTCACCAGCACTGCTAGAGTAGGATTTGGCAAGCCTTAGTATGATCGACCTGTCTAATCAGCATTGTAGAGGGAAGACTACTCAATAAGTGGTTGCTGAGTGAATGAAGGGATGAATGGATGGGCTAGAGCTATTCAGAAGAAGTTCTGGAAAAGTTTCAAAAGCACTTTTAGTTACATAATGATGTTCCTGCCTTCTTGCTTCCAAGTCCTTTTAAGTCTGGCAGATGTATATGACCTTCTCCTCTTCCCTAGCCAGTGGCTTGGCTTTTCTCAGCTTGTACTTTAATTCTTGTTCATGTCTGTGGGTGTGAAGGGAGGACATGACACCGACTCCCTGGCCACCATATTGTATTCTCATGGAGGATGGAGGAGTGATTTCTACTTCTCAGGTCTCTGGCTCAGGGATGCATTTCTGGGTGCCAGTCTCTGACCCTGGGTATCCTGTTTTTTGCACCCACATCTCCTTTTCTGACCTCTGATGTTACAACCCCATATCTGGATTTCTAACACCTTGCTGTCATAGTCTCACTCATTTATGATCTCTAAGTATTGATCTCTGCTTGGATCTTATCTCAAGATAATTTTCTGTCTGCATCACTGCCACTTCTCCTCAAACCCATCCCCTTGAGCAAGATCAAAATCCCAGTCTCGAGCAAGAATCCTGTCCTCAGTAGCCTGGTCCATTCTGTGGCCTCTTGAATGTCAAGTGTGTGAATTGTGGTTCAGACATTTGGTCGGTTGCCTTGCACAATGACTACATGTTTATGAAACACTAAAGCCTCCCTCCAGAAAATCTGCATTGCCAGTTAATTGCATTTGCCTATAAAAGGTGTTTTTATACCTGCAGGTTTGGACAGTCGTAGCTTATGTTTTTGGGGAACACTCTTCATTATCTCTGTGATCCTGCATTCTTCCTTCTGAATTTGAAGTCCTCACAGTGCCTCCTCTCTAACATCACCCTTTTCCTCGGTCCTGCCTGCTTTCTTCTTTACCCTTAATTTTCTCTCCCTCTCTCTACTTGTAAGATGGTTTTTGTAGTGAATCATTAAGCATCTGGAACTGTGCTGCCTCAGATGGAGCCACTAGCCACACATGGCTCTTGAATGTTAGATATATGGCAGATTCCAACTGAGTTGTGCTCCAAGTGTAAGATGCACACTGGATTGTGAAGGCTTAGCACAGAGAAAAGAAGGTAAAATATCTCATTAATTTTTATGGTGCTTATACATTGAAATAATATTTTGGATGTGTTGCATTAAATAGAATATATTATTAAAGTTAATTTTACTTGTTCCTTTCCTATTTTTTAAAGGTATGGCTATCAGAATATTTAAAATGATGTATGTTGGTCACATTTTGATGTCTAGTGGGCAGCACTGATCTAGAACAGGGATTCAAACTTCGTTGCACACAGGGGCCATCAGAGAAAAGAAAATGAGCTTAGAGGGCTTGATGGGCCCGTGGTGAACCAGCGAGCCCTTGCCTGATTTAAGGGGGGGCTGCTTTTCAGCTCCAACTGGTTATTGTCAGATAGCGAAAGAAGCGTTGCTGCCAGAGTTCTTGGATTCTTTAATCCATGCCAAAAGTCTGGATTTTCATGTGAGATCTCCAGGCTCTTGAATTTTGGGCAATTATTTGAAAAAATATTTTAAGTTGTAGTCCAAATACAATCTATTTCTGGACTGAATGCAGCTATCAGAGCTCATGTCCAATTTGTCCTGTCCTCTCCCTGTGCCAGGCCCATGTTATCTGGGACATAGTAGATGTCAATACATTTTACAAAATAACGGAATCAGGAGTGGTGGCACGGAAGCCAGGATACAGAGGGCAGAGGGAGGTGTGGAAAGAGATGCTGAGGATGGGGAAAGAAGCCAATTGGTTTGGCTCTTTAGGGGATGAAAGAAAGTAGTAGTAGGTAGTAGGAGAGTGAGAACAATGTCAGGATAGGATGTTTGGAAGAGCTGGGTTTTTTTTAATGAGTATCACCTGTGTGGGTTGAAAAGGAGGAGCCATTAGAGAGGGAGAGGTTGACATTTAAGGAGAACAGAAGGATAAATGAAGGGGGGAGGTACCAAGGGGCATGGGTCCGAGTGGGCCCCGAAGCCTAGGGAGAGTGGTAGCTTCAGCCAGAAGAAAGGTTCCTCTTCCATTGCAAATGGAAGGAGACACTGTGGGCCCAGATGCAGGTAAGCAGTAGGCTTAGGGTCAACAGTGGAAGAGTGTGCCCACCTGGTGGCCTCTGCCTGCCTTGTTTTGGAGTGTGGTTAGGATTTGCCCACGGGGGTGGGGGCACAGTACTGCCACAGATAAGTGTGCTGTGTACTCAGAACCCGGGAGTCAGGAGTGGGTTCTGGGAAGTAGAGGTGAAGCCGAAGCTGTGCCCAGACTGTGCAGCTGAGCAGTGCATCCGGCCCAGCGATTGGGAGCCTGGAGGCAGCTGGGCCGGGGAGACTGAGTCAAGTGAGGAGCGGAGGGGAGTCCTTGGCAGCAGGGGCACAGGATCCCAGTGGGAGCCTGCAGCTAGACAGAGACCTGACCCTGGGGATGGGAAGACAGAAAGATTTGAAAGGCCAGGGGTTTGGCCAAACCTTCAGGGAAAGGAAGAGTGGAAGGAAGTTAATTGCACCATATTTTTCCCCTTTGCTTATGTCTGTGGTTTTTCTTGGTTTTGTTTAAAAAAAAATGCTTTTATTGAAGAGTCTTTTTCTTGGGAAGGGAGAGGGAAGGTTGAGGTTGGAATTTGCATTTATGGTTGAGGGTGCCGGGCTCCTGAGTGCCAGATTGTCACCTGTTTACCGGAATAGCTCATATTCTTTAGTTATTTTGAATTTTTCCTGAATAAGATAGTTTTCCTTTTCTCTGCAGCATGAGGCACTGAAAGTGGAGTAAAAGAAAGGGCAAAACATGTTTGTTAAAGAAAATCAGGGAAACCAGGGAAACCTCCCACATGACTCTCTTTCGTGGATTCATATGGACCTGATGTCAGAGAGGTTAAGTATTGGGAGGAATAGTTAGGACAGAAAGTTTTAGAATCCTTGGGCTCTGTTGGAAATTTTCATTCTTGGGGCGTTGTGCTGCAAAAATATTAAGATATGCTTTCTTTCTCAGGAAAGATTGACCTGTGTATGGCGAATGACCAATTTCTGAAAATTGCAAATAGGTATTTTCTCAAAATAGAAAGCATATTCTATGTAGGCCCTTAAGCTGTTTTTGACTCCTGTTCTTTTATTGAAGTATAAAGTAGCTTTTCATAACAGAAAAATTCAGCGTTTCTATAGTTGCTTTTAAATAGTATTTTCACCACACCAAATTAGAAGTCTGAGTGTTTTCCTAAAGTATCTTTTGAGATTGGAATAGATTTTGGAGAGAAGCTCTCTGTCACTACAGAGCCGTCGCCAAGCCTCATGCTCCCCCGAGGTGGGAAACCCTGAATCAGCATGGGCCGTGCTGTCTCCTGAGAGACATGGGCTTAGAATCGGGGTGGACTGCACATTCCCCTTCCCTTTTTTTTTTTTTTTTTCCTTCCCTCTGCTTTTAAAGAGCAGCTGGAGCTGAGGGGTCAGGGTGAGGTTCAGCTGTGATTGTGACCTGGCCTTGCATACATGCCAATTCAATTCAACAGTTCCAAGAAACCATTTACCTAACCATTTTGGTTGTCACCCCTCAACTCCCTCAACCCTCCTCTGCTCCCATGGGCTCCCTAGGCAGCCTTTGTGTCCTCTAGACCCAGCTGGGGCCCTTATGACTCTCTGGCCAGCCCTGTGGGGACCAGCTGAGTAGGACGGGGGGCCAAGCAGAGATGGAGGGAAGCCTGCAGTGTCCACTCTCCCAGGTCCCCTGGCCTCTGCCTCTTTTCAAGGAAGGTGAAGCTTTGTAAAATGATCTTATATTTATTCCTTTCTGCCTGACACTTTCACTTTCTCTGACTTGAACTGTTTTTTCTCCCTGGGCATATGCCAGAGCATGAAGAAGAACTGCATGGAACTTGCTGTGGGGGATTTCTGTGTATTTTGGATTATCAACCGTGCTTAGTCTGTTGACCTCTCACGGGACTCTCCGGGTGGTGTATTATATGAGTTTTGGCTCTTCATTCTCTGCCCTGCTGCTCCCTGCCATTCAGCTATTTTAACTTCTTTTTCTTTCTGGGAACATGGGCAGGGAAAATAAAAAAGGAAAGTCAGGTGCTTTTTTTTATTAGAAGCTTTTAGAATTATTTTTTTCATGGTGCAGTTTAAATAACTAGCTCCTGTGATATTTTGACAGTTTGTGTTGCTTTGACGTATGCTGTGCACGTGCACACACACACACACACACACACACATAATTGTGCCTTCACCAGGTGTGTTTTATACATATTCTTTCACACACATACTATTTTCTCCCTGGGGTCAAAGATGACCACAACAAGACCAATATTCTTCTACTTCTGTATTAATTTAATTTTATTTTAAGTAGGCTCCATGTCCAACAAGGGACTTGAGCTGATGACCCTGAGATTAGGAGTCACATGCTCTACCAAATGAGCCAGCCAGGCACCCCAATATTTTTTCACTTCTAAAATGTAATGTGATAGTACTAAATTTCAGTGATAACTTCATGTTTACAACTGGTTTAAGTCTATGTGGTCTGAGCAGTTGTGTAATGTTGTATAAAAAAAACAGCTCGGCCCCAGGGAGAGAAGAAAAAACCAATCAGCAGACAGTTTTCATGGTTTACTCTGGGGTGTGCTCTGCAAAGGGAATGAGTAATGACGATTTTTATTTTGAATTTAAACTAATGTATAAGGAAGGCCTTTTCTTCAGCCAAATGGTTCTTTCATAAGTAGCCATCTTATTTACAGCCACCACTGTAAAAGGGAAAAGAATTATGCCCTAATCTTCTGAAACCTAGAAGTCACAATAACCAATATCTATCATTAGTATTTTCAAGCGTGTCCTGGCTTTGTCCCTCACAAAGAGATCCTTCCCTTTAAAAATAGGGAAGTGTTTTGGTGAGCTCTTTTTTTTTTTTGGATATAGTTCATGTTTTAATTAGAGAGAAAGTGATAGCTTGAGGATTGTAAAGATATATTCTCATCTGAGGATACTCTTGGTACTCACAAGGAAGCTCATTTTGTGAAATTGCCTCAAAAGTTGAGTCAGAGAATCACTGAGTTAGGCCTTTGCTTTGTTGGCTGCTTAAAGAATGTTCTGTTTTCTATTCGTGTTATTACTAATCCTCACTGACTGTTTTTGAAAATATGTTCTTATACCACTTTGTTACTTCATTCATGTCCTTAATTATATCTGGATAGCATCCTGAGTGATCTATTTATTTGTGCCCATTTCGTATTTTAAATTCTATTTTTTTTCTTCTAGGAATATAAATCTAATGTGAGTTTTAAGCAGCTACACAAATTTTGTTTGCATTTGGTGCTAGAAATTTGTTGTGCAAACTAATTTTGCTTAAGTGCCCATGAACTTCTTTATAGTGATAGGGCTTGGCTCTACTACCCTGCATTTGGATTGACTTTTGTAAAATCGCAGTACATGTTCCATCTTCTGAAGTTAGATTACGTGAGGTAGGGACATGCTGATTGTTGTCCTCTGGGCTGGGCTCTCTTTGCAGTTGTGTCCTCTCACCTCCGATGTATGGCCCACCAACATGCCAGGCCTCTCACCTTGGGTCCATTTTATTTTTAAAGATTTTATTTATTTATTTGAGAGAGAGAGAGAGAGAGACAGAGACAGAGACAGAAATAGACCATGAGCAAGATGGGAGGGGACAGAGGGAGAGGGAGAAGCAGACTCCCTGCTGAGCAGGGAGCCTGATGTCAGGGCTCATCCCAGGACCCTGAAATCATGACCTGAGCCAAAGGCAGCTGCATAACTGACTTAGCCACCCAGGCATCCACCCCCCACCCCCCACGCTGAGCCATTTTAAAATAACACGTTATACCTGCTATTACTAATCACTAACCCTTCGCAGTATTTATTATGCATTGGCACTATTCTAGATGCTTTATATCTATTAGCTCATTCATTTACTACATTACTTTCTGACATAGGTTCATCGTCTTTTGCATTTTCCAGATAAGGAAACTGAGTTGTAGGAGTTTAAGGGACTGGTCCAGAGTCCCATATCAGTATAATTTGGATCCTACAAAGGAAGGCTGTCTGAAGTAGGTTGTGCCCTAGGAGCCTGGCCTAGGGAAATGGAACTCCAGGTGGAAGTTTGGAATGAGAATTTAAAGCCTTTTCTTTTTCCCCACCCCAGTATTAACATTACACCTCTTCTCTCATTTACTTCCCATCTTTTTTATCTGGAGGTTATGGCATAACAAGTAAATTTAATAAAGACAGACTTAATGTTACAGATTTTGGTATTAGGTGTAATCGTAGCTCTCCTGCTTACTTCTTACTGGCAATAAGTCCTCTTAGCTCTCTTTGGCTGCTAGATAAAGATATTGCTAGTACCTTTTATTTTTTTATTATTTTTTGAAAGATTTTGTTTATTTAAAAAAAATAAAGATTTTGTTTATTTTTTTCACGAGAGACACACAGAGAGAGAGGCAGAGATATAGGCCGAGGGAGAAGCAGGCTCCCTGCAAGGAGCCTGGTATGGGACTCGATCCCAGGACTCCAGGATCACGACCTGAGCCGAAGGCAGATGCTCATCCACTGAGCCATCCAGGCATCACTGCTAGCAACTTTTAAATGTCAGTCTTACTTAAAAAAATTCTTCCTTATCAGGTACCCTGCTGGATCATCATCGCTGTTTCTATTATTGATATTGTCATTAGGAACATTTTGTAAGTTATGAGACCCTTGTAATTATATATTATCTAGATATTACAGCCTTGCCTGGCTTCTGTCATGAATACCATCTTGTTCTATGAAAAGCATGGTAATAGGAAAAGATATGAAATGAAATAGATGTATTTGCTAAGCAGTCACCACATAGTATCTCAAATAGTCATTATAGATTATGTGCATTATCCCACTCAAAAGCTCACAGCAGTTTTAACAGATAGGTATTATTAATGTGTTTTATATCTGGGAAATGATTAGGCTGACTAGCTTGTATGCAGTCCAGCTTCTGTCCATAGCCAGTAAGTGGTGGAGCTTGGGTAGCAGACATCTGATTCCTGCTGGGGCCAGAGTTTCCTGAAACCCACCGCTCTACTGGTTAGCAGGGCCGCATCAGCGCACCAGTGCCAGGTGCAGACTGGCACCCAAACCACTGATTCGTGCTTGGTTCTGGCGCTCTTTTAACACCAGTCTTACTAAAGGATCTGAGTCTCAGCTTTGTTTTGGAGAGACAACTGGAAGAATGTGCCGTTAGTCGTTGGAGGAAAGTATCCAGAAGGATATAGTGAGTGTGAATACATTAGTTTGTTTCTTTGCATGTTCAGTTCTGAAAGCTCATAAGTGAATACTTTTCAGATCATTCTTGTGAATTCTGTATGTGTATCTGGCTATTATCACGTTGTTCAATGCCTGTGAAAAATAAAGCTATACATTCTGCAGTTAGTCTAGGTGTTAGGATCTCTGGACAAGAAAACAGCTTGTTTGTGAATATGCCTGTTAGGGTTATATTTCTTTAACAAGGAAAAGGCACTATGTAAGATAATATCTTCTGAATTTGGTACAGTTTCTCATGTTTCTTGGTAATAATGGTAACAGCACTAAAATCTTGGTCATAAGGGCTTTGCAGACAGTACTTCTTCTAGCCTTTGAGACAACTCTTAAAGGGGCTAGAATTCTTAGCCTCATTTTATAGATGAATCAGTGAAGGTTCAGGAAGGGTGAGAAAATTGCTCAGGTCACCTAGCCGGTAAGTGGTGGAGCTGGGATTTTTGTATCTAAGTAAGTGGCTGACTCCAAAACTTATGAGTCTAACTGCTGTGGTACGTGGCTCTCCGCCACACCGAAGAGCTGCTACATCTGCTCACGAGCGCTGGCATTTCTAGATATCTTGGAATGATAAAAAGATTTGGTTAAATGTTCTATATAATGAACCAGCCCCAGATGTGTATAGGTAGCTGGAAGATCTCTTTTTGCTACAGTACCAACAATTCTGGTAATATATCTTTCTTCCTTTCTCTCTCCCTTCCTCACATATTTATTAAGTATTTACCCTGTGGTAGACATGGTGTCTTGTTAACACCTTGATGAACAAGACTTACTAATTCCTGCTCTCACAGAGTTTATGTGAGTAGGAGAAACTTCCATTACATTCTTAAAAAATATTTTGTATATTCATTGGAGAGAGAGAGAGAGAGCATGAGTGGGGCAGGACAGGTGGCAGGCAGGGAAGAAGGGTAGAGGGAGAAGTAGACTTCCTGCTGATCGGGGAGCCAGACATGGGGTTCGATCCCAGGACCCCAATATCATAACCTGAGGTGAAGGCAGATGCTCAACCAACTGAGCCACGCTTCCATTACATTTTCTAAAATACACTAATCATGATCAATTATAATTATAGTAACTGATTCAGAGTAGTACAGAGAACTATAGGAATAAATTGTAAGTGGTCCTAACTTAAATTTGTGGGAAGGAGAGGGGCAGGGAAGGCTTTCTTGAGGAAATGACATTTAGGATGAAATGCAAAAAATAACAGGAGTTGGCCAGATTTGGGGGAGCAGAAGGAAGTAAAGGATGTAGCAGGTATTTCTGGGCAGAGGACATTACAGCAATTTGAGAAGTTTACCAGGGCACTTAGAGAAAGTTTACCAGGGCAGCTGAAATTTGGTAAGAAGGAAAGTATGGGGGATCAGTCTGGAATGGTTGACAGGGGCTAGGTCATGCAGGACCTCATGGGCCATGGGGAGATTGTAGACTTCAACAAATTCTGAAGCTGTTTTGAGAGCTCAGATGCTCCTCTGTGAAGAGGAGAACCATCTTCAGGAAGTTCACGACTTTGATCTGCAAATAACTGTTCTTTGCTGCTACATGACCAATATATAATTGGAACCTTAATTTGGTCACAACTGGAGCTGTTCTTTGCTACCACATTGTGCTCACAGAGTTAGTTTGTAAAGAGGTAGAAATGTTGGTTGAGGCTACTTGCCTCTTCTGAGATGTTGTATTTTAAAAATGTTTGTAAGAAACAGAAATACCTAGTGGATGAAAATATCTTTCCCCCTGGAAAAACAAGCCATTTCATTCTTCCTATTGCCTTTTTATTGAGCACTGTTGGAAGGTAAATGAAGGCAGGAAATGAGATCTAATCTCCCCTTGTTGGTACTCAGAGGGAAAGATTCTCAGAGACAACACATTTCTGAGCCTAAGTAGAGATGAAAATGAGATAAAGCCCAGTGGGTGATTTGAATGTTACAGCAGTAAATTATGGAAGACATATATTTTGTGAGCTAACAATTTCTTTCCTGAAGTTAGGATGGGGAAAAAAAAAAAGAAGAACCTTGGGAAGGGATTCTGTGAGGAGGTATACAGTTAAATTTGTATCTTGTGTTAATGTAATCATGGGTAATTAGGAAGACTGCTTGTTGAACAGATCTGAAGCATGGTGAGGGAGATTGAAGTTTTATATTTCCTTTATATTTTCCTAGATATAAAAACTAAGCTTTTTTATTTTCATGTATAGCCAATATTCACATTTGTGAAACAGATTGGCAGTAGTGCCTAAACAAGAAGGAAAGCTTAAAGAGTATAAAACCTCACCGTGATGTTGATTATACAGTATTGTAGTAAGAGGAAAAAAAGGAAATACAAAAACTTGCGACTCTAGTCCATCAATAAAACCTGAAGTAGTGGTATTAGTGGCCTATTTGCTACTTTATGAAAGCTCAGGGTATGGATTCTAGCATGTCCAGCAGGTGATGGCTAAGAAATCATACCAAGAGCTGCCCAAGTCAGGCCTGCCAATCAAGCTTTGCTCTTCCCAGCCAACCATGGTGATGACTTGCACCCAAGCAATGTGGGCTGCACTAAACACCCAAGCATTACTGCCATCTGGAGTAGGAAATAGCTTCTAGTAAAAACTCTCAGTGACATATGCCATGCCTAAGTCAAAAGAGTTATTGAGAACCTACATATTTTGCATCTGCAATAATGGAAAAATGTAATGTACTCCCCCCTCCCTTTTTTTGTTCTTTATGTAGCATTTTACTGGAGCCATAACCAAGCAAACACTATACTGTTTTACTGGGAAAGAAATTTAACAGTAATTTTTATTCTAAGGATTGTAGACCCTTTACAGAAACCAATGAAAGTTGTGACATTCTCTTCATAGAGAAATGCAAATGTACATAAATCCAGTATTGTTCATTCACCTTCAAGCAAAGAATTCGATGACTTCCAACCCATGGATTCCAAAACCCTCAGTTAGTACCCTTGGGTTGGAAGGAAGCCTCAGTGATAGCTCTTATGAAGTAAAATGGCTCCATTAGCACTACAAAAAAAAAAAAAATCAAAACTTGGGTCTTTGTTTTTTTTATTAAAGGTTTCATTTATTTCTTCATGAGAGACACAGAGAGAGAGCATGAGGCAGAGATATAGGCAGAGGAAGAAGCAGGCTCCATGCAGGGAGCCCGATGTAGGACTCGATCCCAGGACTCCAGGATCATGCCCTGAGCTAAAGGCAGACGCCCAACTGCTAAGCCACCCAGGCATCCCAAAACTTGAGTCTTTGAATTTTCAACCATGACTGCTTATGTTTATTTATCCCAGAAACTTGCAGGGGACATGGATTCATTCTTAGAAGGAAAGAACTATAGACTGGGTTCCTAGAAAGAAGAGCAGATGTGCCCAGAAATAAAAAAGCCAGCTATGGCCTGCAGCATTTACTGAGACCAATATATAATTGAAACCCTAATTTGGTCACAACTCGAGTTTATTGTTAATATGGGATTCTGTTTCCTGGAAGTTTATTTCTGCTCCCTCGTAGAGAGACTTCTTTGGGACCAAACCACTGAGAAGCGAGATTTCTTTCCTAGAGGATGTGATTTGGAATCCTCTTAGATATCCCTCTCAGGGGTCAACGTTTGCTGCCCTTGGACTTTACTCACATGTCTCTGTTCTAGCTTCTGTGGATCTAAGGCTCCTGCCCTCCAGAGATTTGTCCCTCTTAGTAGGGGAAATATTAAATATACACAAAAGATAAATGTCACTATCAAGTAGTGTAGACACCCCACTTTTAAGTAAATAAAACCATGGGGATTCCTTTTCATAGGAGATACGGAGGCTCAGTTACCTAATGGTAACTGCTGTTGGCCTAGTTTGGAGCAGCACTAGTGTGAATGGACTTTTGTCCTCAGCTCTCTCTACTCATTTTCTCTCAGTGATCCCATGGCCATATTTGACAAATAGATTTGCTAGAAAATGTAAAAGCCCACACTCTGGAGTCATTTTGAAGAAAGAGCTTTAAGTTAAAGGCAGAAGCACTCTTAACTCCCTTTAGAAGAAACCAGCCATAGACCTAACCTGGAGCTCTGAGCCTGGAAGCCTGACTCTCTGCTTAGGGCAGCAGCCTATGAGAAGGAGGGTGCGGGGGCCTGGGGTCGGGGTGGGGAGATGCGTGCTTGATGTGCCAGGAGCCAGGAGATGCACCTGCTCCTGAGGATGGGTCCTGTGGTTCTTCCAGGGGCGCCAGGCTCAGGAACACACAGTTCCCATCATAATAATGGGAACATTTGGGGAGAAGTGGGCAGGAATGCAGATGTCTAATGAGATGAGTAGAGCTCAGGCACAGAGATGTCTCATTCAGGACTCTTCCCTTGTAAGCAACGGGAGCTCAACTCTTTCTGGCTGTGGCTTCAACAGAGAGTATACTGGCTGCAGGCTGGATGCAAAGCTTCAAACGATGCCATCAGGTCTCTTGGTCTCTGCCCCTCTCCTCCTTCTTATCTTTCCTCAGAATTGCTTGGCTCTGGGCTTTTTCCCTCTCAGGTAGTTTCTTTCTACCTATTGGCCTCCAGCAGCCCTTTATACACAGTTCTTTGGAGTGAGTCTCACTGGAATGATTGGGCTCTTGCTCTACACACTGTGGCCAGGAGATGAGGTGCTTAGCCAGGTCATGTGTGTAGCACAAAGCCCTGGAGTGAGGGGAATCCAACCTGCACCATGGAGACTGAGGGTGGGAGAGAGGCAGGTCCTTAAAGGCTGATCAGATTGCTCTGGGCACTTTCTGAGGTGGCATGTGGCCTTTGTCAGCTTCCACCATGGCATGCGGTGGCCAGAGGCAGAAACTGCAGAAGGTGATGGCACAGCCCATCAGCCTCATCTTCAGATACTTGCAAAATAGATCTCGGATTCAGGTGTGGCTTTATGAGCAAGTGAACATGCAGTTGGAGGGCCGTGTCATTGGTTTTGATAAGAGTATGTGAACCTTATATTAAACAACACGGAAGAGAGTCATTCTAAGACAAAGTCAAGAAAGCACCTGGGTCAGGTCATGCTGAAAAGAGAGAATATTGTCCTGCTCCAAAGTGTCTCCGACCAGAAGTGATCCATGAAGTGAGAAATTCTTGAGAAAGCCATGTAGTTTGTTTTTTTAGATGTCCTTTGTTTGGGAGTGTACTTCTAAAACATTTGTTCGTATTGTTTTGATTACCTTTATGTTATTACCAGATGACAATAAATGCTGCGGGATTGTTTTTATTAAAAAAGATATTGCTATGGACAGGCAAAAATTTCCCATGTACACTTGGGGTTCTGTCAATAATCAGCAGTTGGGAAGATGAATGATCAGGCGTGTGGAACATTGATCTGTGAGCTGCTGGACCTAACTACTGGCCTGGGGCACAGGGCTCACACCAGCCCTGCAGCGGGAGACTTTCTCCTGTGTTTTTTATTCTATACACTGTGCTCATTTTACATTAAAAAGTACATCAGATTTTTTTTTAATTTATTTATTCATGAAAGACGCAAAGAGAGAGAAAGAGGCAGAGACACAGGCAGAGGGAGAAGCAGGCTCCATGCAGGGAACCCAATGTGGGACTCGATCCTGGGGCTCCAGGATCACACCCCGGGTTGAAGGCAGGCTCTAAACCACTGAGCCACCCAGGGATCCCCCATCAGATTCCTTTTTTAATGCCTTGCTATACTGTTGGAAAGCTGTAGTAATGAGATGAATGGGTTTAAAGTCAGTTTTGGTACAGATGATAACACTTGCATTAACTTAAAGACTCTCTCATTAATTGAGGCCTAAAATGTTGGAAAAGAACCTATAAACCATACTTTACATAGATAGATGCTGATGCATGGGGGATAAATACACTGAAGAAGTTAAGATGCTGTCTTCTCCTTTTAGAGAGTCTAGTGTAACAGCAGGTCCTGATTCACACCCCACTCAGTAGCAGTTGCATTTATATAAATATGCTATAGTAGTATCCATCCATTGCTGCCTCAGTTTCTCTGTTGTCCCTACTGTCACACTCTGGAAAAAAATTTGCCTTTAGAGGATCCCTGGTTTCAGTAAAAGGAAGAGAAGGAAGTGCAAAGGAAGACTGGCCTAGGCGAACTGCCCACCCCCAGGTGACGACTGGTTGACTTTGGCATGGTGGAGACAGGATGAGGCCGACCGTCTTCTAGCGCTCACTAAGATGCTAGTCTCTCCAAACCCCACGGTTGTCTTTTGTAAAACTAGAGGAATAGCACACTTACCCGAACATGTTCTTAAGAGGGTCTAGTGAAGCAGCATGAGTTTCTGGCATGTGTTCAATGCTCAATACATATTCATTATTCTCCTATGATGCCCGCCCCCCCCCCCCCCCCCCGGCCCCGCAACATCACTGTTAATGGGCTGTTATTCTCAACCCTTGGCTTAACAAGTGTTTTCTCTAAAAGTTACACTCTTGTCTTTTAGAGCTTTAAGGACTCATCATTCATACTTGAGCATGAATTCATTCAGTTAGATTCTTTCCTCCTAATTCCTAGATAAAAAAAACTAAATTTTGAAGGGATGGGTCAAGTTGACTGGATGGGAATGAATGAGCTGTAGAATTTGTGGCAGTGACCTGGGCCTGAGGGGGCGCTGCAGGACTTAGTAGTTGGCGGGCATGCTAGGAGGCTGGAATATGGTAGAGCTTTGAGAAGGGGTGTGTGGGGAAGGGAGAATGCTCTCTGAAGGCTCTCTTTGGTCCAAAACTTGGCTGCAGCAGGACTCTGGATCTGGCAAAGGAGGGAGACAGTACCATGCTCTCCTTCCTGTTGCTCATAACTTCTTGCCCCCAGACCTTGGGCTGGAGCTGCTAGTACTGTGTCAGGAGGTCTCATCTGGAAACCAGCCCCGTTTGTGACATTGCTTCCCTGGGCAAATGCAGTCTGTAAACAGCTTTCTGGAAGCTCACCAATTCAGGAAACCAGGGGCTGCCTGCACTTTACAGATAATATTTTTGTAATGATTAGCCTTCCTACACTTGAACGCTTTTCTTCACCACAGCCCAAGTGGAGTGTCTCCGAAAGGGTCACTTTTAGTGACTTCCTCTGCGTAATATATGCCTTGTACATAGTAGATACCCTACCAGTGTGAAATCAAATTTCATAATTAGTAAATAATTTTACTACTAATTGAAAAAAAACTTAATTTTTGAATTACCAGGAATGATTAGGGGTAGATGTTATGGTATGACATAAATGAACTTTATCTTTCAGTTTTCTGATATTTATTGAATAGCTTTGGTCGTTTATTAAAAGAATATCTCAAGGAGCTCTTTAGATGTAAGTTTTTAAAAAATCATTCAACGCATCTTTATCAATTTCTTAGTATTTGTGCCACAGTGAACTTTTTCTTTTTTTTTTTTTTTTTTTTTGTGCACAGTGAACTTTTTCAAATAAAATATTTCATAAGTCCAAAGCCCTGTTTTTTTTTTTTAAAGATTTTATTTATTTATTCACAAGAGACACACAGAGAAAGAGGCAAAGACACAGGCAGAGGGAGAAGCAGGCTCCATGCAGGGAGCCCGAAGTGGGACTCGATCCCGGGTCTCCAGGATCAGGCCCTGGGATGAAGGTGGCACTAAACCGCTGAGCCACCAAAGCCCTGTTTTTTTTTTATTTTATTTTATTTTATTTTATTTTATTTTATTTTATTTTATTTTATTTTATTTTATTTATTTTATTTTATTTTATTTTATTTTATTTTATTTTATTTTATTTTATTTATTTTATTATTTTATTATTTTTTTAAAGATTTATTTTTATTTATTTATGATAGATTTATGATATTTTATTTTATTTTATTTATTTTATTTTATTATTTTTTTAAAGATTTATTTTTATTTATTTATGATAGACATAGAGAGAGAGGCAGAGACACAGGCAGAGGGAGAAGCAGGCTCCATGCTGGGAGCCCGACACAGGACTCGATCCCGGGACTCCAGGATCGCACCCTGGGCCAAAGGCATGTGCAAAACTGCTGAGCCACCCAGGGATCCCCTAAGGCCTGTTTTTAAAGAAAGGATTTAGTTAACATGTTTTAAATTGTCAGACTCAGAACAATTACATAAAGTCTGAAAAAAACAGATGAACCCAACATAAGAGTTAAATGCAGGGTGCCTGGGTGGCTCAGTCCATTAAGCCTCTGCCTTGGCTTGGGTTGTGATCCCAAAGTCCTGGGATCGAGTCCCACATTGGGCTCCTTGCTAAGCAGGGAAGTCTGCTTCTCCCTCTCCCTCTGCTCCTTCTTTCTTTTTGACCAACTCTCTCAAATAAATAAAATCATAAAAAACAAAGAAAGAAAGTTAAATGCAAACTTTTGTTTACAAAACCGTAAGTTTTTTGAGTCAGGCTACCTCTTACTCTCCTGAGAATATCCCACATTGCTACAACTATTACAGGGATATATTTTTCAAGGTTTAGTAGGCAGAAATAATCAATTTCTCAAATACAGATTTAGAATGTGATTCCTAATACTTTCTTTGCTTATAGTGCTCCACATAGTCCTCCCTTGGGTCTTTTGCTGAGAACCGATTTAGGCACCTTCATCTCATTGTTGGTCCTTTCATATTATTTATATTTTTATTTTTGTGTGTCATTTCCTTTCTCTTCCTAAAAGTGGGTGTAATGCCTAAGAATAGTGGTGCTTTTGGTATCCTCTGAAGGTATTTTCAGAGTTCCTACCCAGACACTGTGCTGGGAGGAGAGCAGTATGTAGGAGTGCCCATTTTCCTTCGCCATCTCACAACAGAAATGAACTACAAGCTCTCAGATGTCTCCTTGATTTAAAAAATGCCTGTGGTGGTCTGTTGATTTCTTTTTCAAGAGGTTGGTCCTCTTAAGACCTACTGGCAAGAGTAAATGAGCAGGTGAAGCCTAAGTGAGAACAGAGGCATCGTGGAAACTTTGGTGCTCCCGACAGACCCCTTCCTGTAGTGATGTGCCCTTCCTCCCAACCCTGGGGCTCTAGGCTATGATGGCCTCACAGCTGAGCCCCTCCCTGGGCATTGCCCTTGGCTATGGGAAACCACCTCTCCCAAGGTTGGTGCCCACCAAGGGGCTGCTCAGAGCCAATGCCTGCTTGATGAGAAGTTATAAAGGCCCACATCTTGCCTTCATTGGGGCATCTCTGCAGTCCAGGCTCCAGGCTCCCTGTGGGATCTGTTTCAACTCCATTGAAACCACTTTGTAGGTCTCCTTCTCCTTCCCAACCCTGCCCCTCTCAAGTCTTTACAAGTGCAGTTTGGGGACACCATGTTTACTTCCAAAAACCATTTGTGTGCAGCTCTTCATCACCGAGAACATTTCTAAGAAATTCATTCTAACAGACACCATTGTTGAATTTCTTGAAGAGATCTCTTAAGTTTTAGGAGGAAACAATTAGATGTCATGGAAACAGTGGCAATGGTTTTGAAGAGTTTGGTGATACATGGGCATTTTGAAGACAATCAGGGGAAGTTTTGCTGATGTGGTTACACCCAAACTTAAAATAACATTTACTGGAGGTGAAGAAACAAAGAAGCGCCAGAGGGCATGGGCATTAGGTGGCACCAGAGGGCAGTGAAGTTAAAAGGAGATAGAAAAATACTATAAGAAATCATTTATTATAGAGTAAAAAATTTAAGTTTTTAAATAAGTATTTATAAAAATATCCCCAAATGCTAATGTGGGAGGAATCTTTTTTAGCTACAGAATCACATTATGGCCTGGAGATTCAAATGTTGTGAAAAATTAGTTTAAAAGCGCCTACCACTTACTATTCATATACTATCTCACTGCAAAGATCAGGAAATGATCTTCAGCTGTCAAATGAAGAATTCTGTAAATTAGGCATTCTTTTATTATTTGTCAGGATATAAGGTCTTAAGGGGGTTAAACGTCTTTCCTAATAGTATATTTGCCTGGAGGAAGAGCAGCTACACAAGTGTTAATTGAATGAATGCAAGAATCAGTGGATAAGGCTGGGAGTTGAATGCAAATTCAGGATTATTTATTTGTTTATTTTTACTGTTAAGAGGAATGGAACTTACATCAGAAAAGTTGCACAATCTAATAGGACTTTGAGTACTTTTGGTTATTATCACATTTACATAAATGTGCCGTTTTGACTTTTTAAAAACATTGAATGAACTTCTAGGAATCTGTTGCTAGGACATAAACAAAGGTTTGAGCCAAATATCCATGTAGGTATTTGTTCATCACTCTGTTACTTTTAACATCACTCTGTTACTTTTAAATTGGAAATGTCCCAAATATTCAATAATAGGGAAATGCTTAAAGAATTTAATAAACTCTCCAGCTTTTTATGTGATATTTTAAAATATTTTCAGAAATATTTATTGATACACATCTTAAATAAACTTTATTTTTAGAACAATTTTGTAATTACTGAAAAATTACAACGGTACAGCAAATTCCCATATATTCAGTACTCAGTTTCCCCTATTATTAACATTCATCATTACTAATGGTACATTTGTTGCAGTTAATGAATTGACATTATTTTTAACTTAAAGTCCATACTTCATTCAGATCACCTTAGGTTTTACCTAATGTCATTTGTCTGTTCCAGGATCCCATCCAATATACCAATTATATTTTGTCATGTTTCCTTAACTCCTATTGGCTATGACAGTTTTTCAGATATTCCTTATTTTTGATGACCTTGATAGGCTTGAGTATGGTCAGATACTTTGTAGAATATTTCTCAATTGGGATTTGTCTGATGTTTTTCTCATTATTAGACTGGGGTTATGGAGTTTGGGAAGAAAGACCACAGAAGTAGAGTGCCATTCTCATCAAATCTTATCCAGGATGTGTACTATCCACTTGACTTATTATGGTCATTGTGAACCTTGATTGTTTGCCTGAGGTAGTGCTTAACTTCTGTTAAGTTATTCCTCCCTACGCACTTCCCATACTGTATTCCTTGGAAGGAAGTCACTATACACAGCTTACACTTAGGGAGTGGGAAGTTATGTTCCATTTCTGGGAGGCTGAAGTATTGATATAAATTGTTGAAATTCAGCAGAAGAGATTTTTTTAGTCTCCTCATTATTTATTTATTAAATCATTGATTTATAACAGTATGGACTCATGGATATTCATTTTATAGTCTGAGTTATAACCAGCACTAATTTATTTACTTTTTTTTTGCTCAGATTGTTCTAGCTTTGGCTGTTGAGAGCTCTTTCAGTTGGACCTTGTGTCCCTTTGGCTTACTTCCATCTTTGTATGTGTATTTATTTTCTTCAGTATTTCCTTTCTTTCTTACTATAAGACACTCAAGGCTCATCTGTTCTGTTTCCTGCCCTAGTCCTAGAATTAACCATTTCCTGAAGAATCTGTAGTTCCTTTTATTGGAGAATGATATTAGAAACCAAGAATACAAGATGTACTCATTGCTATTCAGAAGCATCTTTAATGGCAAAGGACAGTGTTTATTATAATCTGAAATGTTAAAAACACATAAAGTTGGATAAGCAGTGATATCAATTGTGTATATGTATAAGCTATAAATACAAGTTTGTAGAAAAGTAAAAATACCAATATAGCCACAATTCATTATCAAAGGATTATAATATTTTTATACTTTTCTTCCCCCTTCTTCATCCCAGTTCTGGATCATGAATCATATCTGGCAGTTACAAGAAAGAAACAGCAGCTAGTGTTTTTTTTTTTTAACATTAAAATTATTTTTTTAAAGTAAAATGAGACACAGGGCACCTGAGTGGCTCAGTCAGTTAGGCATCTGCCTCTTGGTTTTGGCTTAAGTCATGATCTCAGGGTTGTGAGATCGAGCCCCACACACATCTGGCTTCACACTGAGCGTGGACCCTGTTTAAATTTCTCGTTTTCTCTCTCTCTCCATCTCCCTCTTTCTCTTTCTCAAATAAATAAATAGCAAAATGAGGCAGATCTTGTTAATGTTGCACATCTCAGACTGTATTTTACTAATCATTAAGCAACATTCTCAAGGTGTATACCATGAATTGAATCAGAAGCTGTTATCAATATCTGTTTTGAGGACAATTTGAGGACAGTTAATGTAATGAGGGAAATTTCCCAGCAACCAGAGTGTGGTTGCCAGTATTAAAATGACTCATGAATGTTTTTCTTACGCCAGGGTTTCTTAAACTTCCGTAGTTCATAGGTCCCCCCATACCTACCCACCACCTGTACAAAATGTGTTCAATCATTTTCCCTAAGTTGATTCTTTTTAAACTCAAGATATCCTTAAGAAAATTTTTTTCACTACCCAAAAGTAAAAATCTCCTATCTTGAATAGAACATGAACAGAACACAAAATACATCAGAACATAACAATGTTCCTGAAGTTAAAAATAAAGTGAAGATTGTGCTGATGTAAAGTCAGCACGTAAAAACACGGCCGAAAAGTTCTTCATGGTCTTGGCCCCTACTTCAGCACCTCATCTTGCTTTTTCTCACTCCCTCCAACTCAGTCACACTTATCTTCATTTAGAGCCTTTTATTGATCCCAACCTTCCTCCCTCCCCGTTATGCTGTTTCTTCTTCCTAGAACATTTAGTTCATGTCTGCTCATTTGCTAGGGATCAGCTCCTCCTCAGGGAAGCGGTTCTCTGTCTTCCTGACTCAATCAAATCCCCAGGTATAGTTCTTTTCTTTACAGACTCTGCTTTGTAGCACTGTTCCTAGTGGGGATGTTGTAATAGGGAGTTCATTTGAGTGTCTGTCTTTTTAATTTCCTCCATGAGGGTATGAATCTGGACACACTGTTGTAATCCAAGCACATTGGATAGTGCCTGGCCTATAACAGAAACTCATTAAATACTGAAATGTATGAATAAATGAATAAATATAACATTCCCTAGGTGTTTGACATGATTAGTGAATTCCAAATATTCCTGTGCGTGTAGTATTTTTTTTTCCCTCTTCTTAATTTGTTTTTTTCACAGGTCATGTTGAATTTGACTAATAATGGGGGATAGGGAATAAACACCAACTAGCTTTTTGTGCCCCTGAGAAGGATTTTGAGGTTCAAGCCTTGTCCTTCTCACTACTCATCTCAGACTCCTGCTGGCTGTTTGACAGCTGGCATCCAACTGGGTATAGCAATGGGAGGTGGCTTGGAAGAGAGAAGCCAGAGTATTTCTCCTGATACCTCCATGCCTCTTTTGGAGGCTCTGGCCAGGGTACTATATCTTCTATGCCTCCAGGCCCCCCACTCCCAACTCCTTCCAGGATGGTACCTGCTTCACTGGGGACGGTTGGGCCCAGTCTCCTCGTCCTTTTGCCCATCCCTCCTGAGGGTGACAGTAACTGCCTGCTTTTGCCAAACTTGGGATGGCCTTGTGGTCCTCTGGCTTCTTAGCTCTTCCACCATCTGTGCAGCCTGCGCCCCACATTATACTGCCCTTTGCTTCAAATACTCAGAGTGGTGTGTATTTTCCTTACTGGACCCTGACTAACATAACTTCAGAAATCAGGCTAAAAAGAGAAGGAGGAAACACACAAGACTGTACCCCACTAACTATGATTGTAATAAAGTGATTTCTTTAGTAAAATAAATACATAAATAAATTCCTTTGAAACAGTCTTTCACCCTCTTTCACTATCAAATCATAGGAGTCAGTATGGCCCACAGCCTAATATATAGACCAGTATGGTTGTGCTGGGAATGGTCTACTGGCAGATGGGCCCTAGACCAGCCCAGATGTGGTGTCATGTCCTATTGCTGGGTGCACTCCAGGATAGTTTCCTGACACTTTGCTCTGATTTATTATTATTCAAAATAAACCTTTATTTATTTTCCTTCTCTATCTCTTCATTTCTTCTTTCTATTCTTTCCTTCCTCCTCTCTTTCATACTTCTTCTCTTTTTTTTTTTAAAGATTTTATTTATTCATGAGAGACACACAGAGAGGCAGAGACACAGGCAGAAGGAGAAGCAGGCTTCATGCAAAGAGCCCGATGCGGGACTCGATACTGGGACCCCAGGATCACACCCTGGGCCGAAGGCAGATGCCCAACCACTGAGCCACACAGGTGTCCCTCATCCTTCTTTTTTGAGAGATATTTTAGATGTAAGGCAACTCAAACTAGAGTTCTGCCCATTTAAATACCATGATGTGGATTTTTACTAAAAGAGTTCTATGAGTACAGTATTTATCCCTTTATTTAAGAGCGTATGATGCTCCTGATTAGCCATTGATGCTCTGAGCTACAGATGAACCACCTTCCCTTGTACTGGATTATGGCTAAACTTCCTCCTGCTTCAGTGCCAGGATGCACACACACATTGCCTAGGAAGGGCAGTGACTCACTGATACTGGGGGAAGAATTGTTGAGAAGTTCTGGAGCCTGGTCCTTAGAGGCAGGCTGCATTTGGATGCTAAGGGAATTAGCCTGTCTTTAATTCCTGGTTCTCCGACCCTCTGCTTTATATGTAATATTTAACCTTTTTTCTCTGTGCTTCTGTTTAAAATAGGAACCATGAATCACAACCCTCTAAATTTATCTTTTCTGGGAAAAGGGTTAACAGTAGCTCTTCTTAGTATCCTTAGTGTAATTTTCTAGCTTGGGGCTCCAGGACCTATAACTTTCCCATTATTCACAGGGCTGGGTGTGGGATCAGTGAGTGGGCAGGAACTATCCTGGCTTGGCAGTGTCGCTCAGTTATTATCTCTCTGCTCTGAGTAGAAAGCGTTTAGTTTTTATTTCCTTCCCAGCCCTAGTATATGGTCAGGAAATGAAAGAATGAAAAGTAACAAGGACCACTACTCTATTCTTTAAGTTATCCAAATCCTATCATTCTTTAAAATTGAGGGAACTTCTAATATCCTAAAATGTCACTGGCTATTTCCATTTAACCGTGTAGCTCTCCATCATTAGTCAAAGACTGGCTGTTTGCCAGGCACTGTGCTAGTGCTGGAAATCCAGACAGTGGAGTCAGACATGGTTACCACTCTGGAGTTGACAGCATATAAAGTTATTTGCTCACTTTTGGAAAGCTCTTACTAGGAACAAAAATGTTTAACTCCTGTAATCTCCTGCAACCTGTACAGGTTTGGCATATAACATTGGCTTCAAATTTTCATGATTATGCCTATATTAAGAAATAGATTTTACAGCAGACTCTGTACACACACCCATGTATGCATGCATAGTTTAAAATTCAAGAAACTTAGTAAGACAACTTCTGATACTTTCCATTCCAATCTATTTTTAAAATAGATTTGTCGGGTTTGGCCATTTTATTGATTTCATGACTCACTGATGAGTTGTGACCTACAATTTGGAAAAGACTGATATCAATATAATTTGGAATTGTTGTACAAATTAGTGTAACAGTGCTCTCCAAAGATGACTAATTGGCTTGGCTAAATCAGAGCTGAGAGCACACATTCTGGAGTTTTCTCTCCTGCTTCTAAATTTGAATAGCACTTATATAGATAATTAATTTGGCAATTAATATATGCACTGGCCTTTGAAACATATTTTTCTATTGTATAATTAAATTTTTTTTATTATTACTTTTTTTCTTACTACATTTTAAGCATCTCAATAGTTTCCATGCCTGTATTTCATTATAGCCCCACGTGATTTACCATAACTCATCTAGAAGAGTCCATGTTAATTTTATTTGAGATTAGATATGGAAAGACATTATTGTAGATGATGAGAAAGGACAACAGGCTTTATTAACAATCAAACTTGAAGTTAAAATATAAGCTCTGGAGCTAGTCTTTGTGGGTTGGAATTCTGGCTTCACCATTTACTAACTGTGTGGTTATGAATGAAATGCTTCAATAGTTTATGGTTTGGGAGACAAGTTATTCACATTTTTATTGACTGAATTTTTAGCAGGTGTAATAAACTTGTCTAGCGAGTTAAAAAATCTAGGAATTTATTGCTGATGCAATAAAAAGTTAATATAATAATAGATATTTTATGGCCCAGACTACAAGTATGTTTAGCAATTATGAAAATTGCAAACTAAACAATAGACTGTTTGCTCTTAGGAGATTGGATTATGCTTTCAAATGAGCAAATTTACAATTCAGTCCCCACCACAGTGTTTCATATGCAATGAAATGAAATGTCTTCTTTTCAGAGCCTTTAATAGTCCTGTCTTTGCATGTTAGTTTAGATTTACACACTTATTTTCTTAGTACTTAGTACTTGTACCTTTATTTTATTCTAATAATGTGTCCTGTGATTATAAAAGGATATATGTCCATTTGGCTTATTCTTTAGTAATTCTTTTCATGAATTTTCATTGGGAAAAAGCAAAGACAGAGATTTACTGTGGAAGGTTAATATGAGGTGGGTACTTAATACATCATCTGTGTTTGGAGTACATTGTTTAATTGCACCTTGGTTCATTTTCTATTAAATGTGAACTAGTGCGTGTCATACACTATCCCTTCTTCTTATTTTGAATGGTGTTAAACTTACTGTGGTCAGTGGGAACTTCTTAAATTATGCCAGGGGAGCACTTATCCCATCCTCTGGTAATGTCCTTATACTTGCACATAAAAATTCCTGTAAAGTCTATGAATACAAAATGGGTATTTTAGAAATAAGCCTTTATTTCTAAAAAAGACAGTGATTTTTATATAGATAAAATTTTAAAAATTTTATAGGTGAAATTTTATAGATGAAATTTTAAATTTATAGAATTTACAGATGAAATTTAAAAAATCATCTCATGTGTTCTCACCCCTTCATCTCTTGTATATTCTTCTAGTTGCCTTATAACCTGCCATATCTATTGTATTAGCTGGTGACTTTCATTTTCCAAACATACCAAATATTCTTTCCTTAAATGACTTGAATGATTTATACCTTATTGGCACTTGATAAAAAACTATTGGTATTTTTTGCAACAGTCATCTAGAAGATACATAAAATGACCTATTTTTCTGTTCTGCCAAGGTTGTTAATGCATTATTAAATGGGCAGATTGCCAAGTTATTGATAGACTTGAACTGCATTTGCTGCAGTGTTTTTAATCTTTGAGAATTAATCTACTGACAGTATGGAGTCCAATATTATTTTAGTTGTTCCTCATGTCTATTATCTGTGAAACTAAAGGCAGAAAAAAGTGAGGATTAGGACTGTGATTATATATGTGGGAAAAATAGGAACGGAGTTCCTACAAAATAAAAATACAGAAGTGCAGATCCTAGTCCCAGATTGTGTAGGTTCAGGTCCCAATTACAATATTTGTAAAAGGGCAAATGCAAATGATAAATTAGAGTCTTAATTATCCTTTAAAGTAAGAGATGAGACTTCAAGCTCCTGCCTTTTCTTAGAGTATTTAGTTTAGAAAACTTAAAATTTTAAGTTCTCTGTCCGTTTGAAATGTGTGCAAATCTTTTAAAATGCCAGGTAAAACTTCTCGCTTGAAGACCCAGGTATATCTTTCTCAAGGACCTGTGAACCATCTTTGAAATGTAAATTTCAGGGAGGATAGCACCCTCATCTCCCAGTTTCTGTGGGAGAAGAGGAGCCTAACTTTGGTAGGTGTCTAGTCATCTATCTTCTGTCATAAAGATGTGAGAAGTATATTCTTCCTTTGGAGAAAGCCAATTAGCACAGCTGATACTTGAATTACTAGGTGAGTTTAGGATGAATGTCAAGTGACAAATGGTGGTGCGTCAAATTCTCTAATCTTGGAATGCCTGGGTGGCTCAGCGGTTGAGCACTTGCCTTCCGCCCAGGGCATGATCCTGGAGTTGCAGGATTGAGTCCCTCATTGGGCTCCCTGCATGGAGCCTGCTTCTCTCTCTGTGTCTCTGCGCCTCTCTCTCTCTCTCTCTCTCTCTCTCTTTGTGTCTCTCATGAATACATAAATAAAATCTTAAAAAAAAAAAAAAAGTTCTCTAGCCTGAGGACCAGTTCGTCATGGGTTGTATCTGCTTTGCTAGATACAAAGGTGGGATTTCTTCCTGTCTTTGCAATCTCTTAGGGAAATTATTGTGGCACACATAACATTCTGGTTTGATGCTTCTTCAGTAATAATTTAGAATAATATTTTTTCTCTTTCCCTTCATCCTTTGTGGAGAGGTTTTTCTATGTTGGCAGGGGATTTTGTTTTGAATTGCATTTCCCCAGCACTTACTAGATATGTGATTTGAAGCAAGTTTCTGAATCTCCATGTATCTTATCTATTTCCTATACTTTCCTTATCTGTTAATTGTAGATAATAGTAGTATTTGTTACTACTGTTTTTATTAGGCATGTTGTAAAATTAAATATAAAATGACTAAATATATGTAAAGTAGTTAGAACAGAGCCAGTAGTAGTAGGTACTGTATGAGTATTAATTATTGTTATTACCCTAAGTAGAAATTTAAATGCTCACTAATGTTATTTTAAAAAGAAGTTTTGGCTTTACTAAATTGTGGTTCCTATTCAATACAGTGTATTTCCAGAAGAATTTCAATGAAAAGACCATTAAACTAAGAAATTCACAGTAAGACTTAAAGTCTCATCCCAAATTTCACCACCCACATGGAAATTGTGGAGTTAAATACTGTTCGTGAATTTGAAAAATCTGTAAAATATTACTCTTCTAGTGATAAGTCATGGACTCAAAATCTTTACCACAAAGGCTTGCTTGACCTTTGTCCACTTCTTCAACCTGAGCCTCCTACCATTCTTTCCCTTGGTAACTAGAAAGTAATCATACTGACATTCTTTAGTTTCCTCTAACAGCCAAATCTGTTCTCACCTCAGGGTCTTTGCACTTGCTCTTTCCTGTTTTTGGAAAGCTCTTCTTTCACATTTTTGCATTGCTGGCTCCTTCTCATTATTTTCTCACTTGACCCTGTTTTGTTTTATAGCAATCGTCACTATCTGAAATTCTTTCCTGTATTTGCTAAATCTGTGATTATGAATATGTAAGCTTCCTGAGAACAGGAGCCTTATTTGCTGAATAGTACAATGCCTTGAACATAGTAATGTCTCAGTAAGTATTGAATGAATTAGTGGATGAATAAAATAAACTATCCTTATCAACTGATCCTTCACTGATTTAACAGATATTTGTTGAGAACCTCATCCTCTACATACTGAGGGAGATTCAACATTGTCCATGCAATTTTCACTATTTATTGGTGACGTTAAGATGTATATCATAGAACTTTAAAAATAAAACCATTGAACTATACACCTATAAGGAAAAAGTGGGATATGAAAAGGAAAGATCTGTTTGATAAGCATATGCTAGCACAAAATTTCACATTTATGTGTTGTTACATTTTTATAGAAGAAGAAAAGGCCTTAAGAAGTTAAGTAATTGTGAATAGATGGGTCAAAATTCAAACTTGTATTGGTCAGACTCAAAATATTATTTTCTTTCCTTTTAAAAAAAATTCACTTATTTATTTGAGAGAGCACAAGCAGAGGGTCAGGAGCAAGGGGAGAAGCAGACTCCCTGCTGAGCACAGAGACCAACATGGAGCTCCATTCCAGGATCCTGGGATCATAGCCTGAACTGAAGGCAGATGCTTAACCAACTGAACCACCCAGGGACCCTGTTTCCTTTCCATTTCACTAAAAATGAAAACCCTCTCCTACGTCAAAAACTTTGAAGTGTCTGAGATTTTATTGTTCTTGCAAGTTAGCAAGTTAGTTGCCATAGTTTCATGGATACTGACAGAAGACATTAGAACCCTGGGGCAGAGCCAAAGGAGTTAATGACTTATGACATAGAAGATGAACTTTTTTTGTTTCTGTTTTCTATTGCTTTTCACAGTGTTCTTAACAAGAAATATTAGGCCCTTTGTGGTGTGAGCCCCACAAATCTCATCTCTCAACACTTTCTTAGTCAAACTATGCTCTGTCTCCAGGTTCCATACTTACTCAGTGTGAATGATCTCTTTTACTATTCTGGAGCATGCTTTTTAATCCTAAAGCATGGAATCTCAACTGAATGCCTAAAGTTTTCAGCAAGATCTCTTCATTCTGGTTGCACCAGAACTCCATCTTCCAGCCCCATGCACCTTTGTAGAACCTTGTTTAGCTCTCACCTTCGTATCAGATGATGTCTTCTGCTAGGCCTTCTTATTTGTACCAAGGACTCATTATAAATCCCCTTAATGATTCCCAGTTTGCTCTCTTCCCACCCCCTGAAACTTGGCATTCTATTCTCCCGGCCTTATTGGCATACTGAGATCTCTGCTCCACTTGGTATGTGTTTTCCTGTCCTGTCCCAGTAAAGGTCAATCCTGGACTAAGTTAAGTTTCTCTTCTTTCCAGAAGCATATTTGTATGCTACTTTTTCTTTTCGGTTCAAAAATAATGCCGTCTTATATTTTCCCATTTTATAGCTGTCCCTCCATTTCTGCTTTAAACCAGTCCCATCTTTTCTTATCATAAGAGATTTTCCAAGAGTTTCATTTATCTATTGCTTTCACAGTCCCTCATTACTACATCATCAAGAGGAACATGTTTAATAAAATGAAATTTCCCTTGTTAGGGGAATCAGGGTCCTCATTTCACATATGTGTATCTCCTTCTGAGAGCTGGGATTCATCTTATTTATTGATTGATTTATTTATACATACTCAATAGCCATAGTTGTACTTATTTCCATTTCAGTAAGGTATTTTTTTTTAGGTTTTATCTTGCCCTTTCTTTTGGAACATCTTCCTCTATTTTTTTCATTTTGCTTGACTCTCTGTGTTAGTTTCTATGCATTAGATGAACAGTCACTATCTCAGTCTTGAAGGAGTGGCCTCATGTAGGAGATGGAACCTCATCATTCAACTTTGCTCTAGATCTTGGTTGTCTTTTAAACCTTTGTGGTTATTAAAGCAGCTCATTTTATTTTTTTGTAGCTCCCAGTAGTTGAGGGTGCCATGTTCATTCCCCAAAGGGGAAGATTTCAGTCAGCACATAAATTCAGATTAATTGGCAGCCAGACTCTCAAGCAGTAACTTTTAAGTATGCAAATATACTGTGGGATGAAAAGTGTAAACCCCACTGGCCACAAGTACAAGGCAATCTGGAGCTGTCTCCCAGGTAGTGTTCACAAAAACTGGGGCTCCAGATGAGTGTTACAAGCTCTTTCCTGAGAGATACTGGCAAACTGTAGTGAGGCAGCAGTGGGGGGAAAGTGTAGAGATATAGTGCCTGCCAGAGGAGAAAAAAGAAATAAAAGTGGGGAAAAGCCTAGAGTTTTGTTTTGTTTTGTTTTTGTTGTTGTTGTATTTTTAAAGATAGTATCCACTGGCTGGAATAAGACAGAAAGAGTGAAAAGATGGCACCCACCAGTCTCTGCCCCAGAAGACACCCCAGCGGGCCCACCAAATGTGTGTCAAATCAGATGCTTGTCCCTCAGGCTGACGTTCCAAGACAAGTAGCTGGAACAGTTGTTCCCACACAAAGTCCAGACACTGATTATTATTATTTTCATGCTGTGCCCTGAGGTGGGTGAGTCCAATTCTGCAAGCCCCACAAGAGCCATTGCTCAGTTTGCTTCTTGTAGATGTGAGCCCTGTTGGTTTTCAAAGATAGATGTTTTGGAGGCTCATTTCTTGGGTGCAGGTCTTAAAAATTGCGGCACCCAAGGTGGGGTTCAAACTCTTTGTTCCTTAGGGAAAAGCCTGGGGTTTTGAGTTCCCTCTGGATTATGGCTCAGTGCACCAGAGGTGAGGTTTATGGATTGTGTCCCACCATTTCCTACTGTTTTGTTGTGTGCTTTCTCTGCCTCATCCAACACATAGGAATTGCTCAGCCAATTCTGTCCCCCCCCCCCCCAGAGGATGTTGTTCTGTATGTAGCTATAGATTCTGTGTATTTGTTGGTAGTGGGGAACAGGTGAGTTCAGGATCCTCTTCCATTGCCATTTTGAACTGGAGCCACTGGAAATTCTAATTTTGACAGGAGCTTCAATGACTTCTTTATGGGAATGGCTTTTTGGCTTTTTATAACAGATAGTTTTTTGCAGCATAATTGCAACATAATTGCAGCATAATTTATTGCAGCATAATTGTCATATAATAAATTTCACATGTTAAAAGAATACAGCTTGATGAGTTTTGAAATATGTATACATTGTAAAATCTTCATTGTAATCAAGATAAAAAACATTTCTATGGACCCTGAACATGAATCCCTTATGCCACTTTTTAATCTTTCCTTTCCTCCATCCCCTTGCCTAGGCTACCGCTGATCTGATTAATGTAATTATAGCTTTAACTTGCATTTTCTAGAATTTTATGTAAGGGAGATCCTATACTATGCATTTTGAAGAGGCCTGGATTTTTTTGACTCAGTATAATTCTGAGATCTATTAATATTGTTTCAGGTATTAGTAGTTAATTCTTTGTTATTATTGATTGTATGGATCTACTTTACTTTGTCATGTCCATCTGTCAGTGAACATTTGGGTTATTTCCACTTTGAGGTTATTACAAATAAGGCTAGAAATGTAAAATGTATTATTGCTTCCAGTAGAAGAGTATATAATTGCTTCTCCCTATATAATAGGGACTCTTATTTAAAAAAAACTGGCTTTTATTATTTTATTTTTTTTCTTTTATTTTTGAAACTGGCTTTTAAAAGGCCAAGCTGACCCAAGCTGACCAAGGCCTTCTAGTACCTCTTGCAAGGCAGGGCTGCATGGCCTCATCCCATGTGACTCAGCTGTCTCTATTGCACTGTTGGATGGTGATAGATCACATTGGCACACCCTGGCCCAGAGCAGCAAGTCTGGGACTCTCCCCCTTCAGGACCCCTGGGGCATACCACAGAGGTTTCCTGTTGAATGACCCTTATTGCCCTGGGTAGGACCCAGCCCTCCTCTCTCCCCACACTAACCTGGGAGGTACATAGAGTATTGGGCTAGAGTAAGGGAAATGGGCAGATCATGTTTGGAGAGGACTTTGAATTTTGATTGCTATCCTAACCTTGGCCTTTGACTTGTGATTCCCCTTAGCTCCTAGGAGAGATATCCTAATATCTCTTAAGGACTCATGCCCCTAAATTATCCCTCTCCCTCATTTTGGTGTAAAGGCTGAGAGGGCATGTATCCCTTCTCCCTAATCCAGGGGTCCGTAGATAAGGGATAAGAGGTTTTTGTATTTGCTCTATGGTGCTTCCCCCAGACTCTGCTTATCCCATTGCAAGGGTAGGGGGCTTGGGGATGGGACTCCCTTTACCAAAGCTAATATGGCCTCTCATTAATCCTTCACATCTCTGAAGGGTTTGGGCCTAAATGAATATGCCAGGGGAGGCTTGCTGGAGGGTTAGTGGTCCTCAGGATGGGATAGCAACATCCAGTGTGTAAAATGGAACTTGGAGGTGTTGAACAATGAACATGTATGAGGGAAGGACTGGAGCTGGGGCCATTGGCTGCACTAACTTTGGTAGCTGTTTAGACAGTATGTGTCTGGAATGGGATGGGGAGAGAGCTAAGCTTGGGCAGGGCTCTGGGGGGCTTAGTATAGGGGTGGGAAGAGCTATCTTGGGGCTCTGACCATACTGTGTCATGGTGGAGGGTACCCTCCTGTGTCCCGCAACTTCTGCTTTAACAATTAACTGAGAGGAACTGAAAAAAATAAAGATGCCAATCATTAGAAAATTTTCAGAATCCCAATTAGATCTCCAAATGACTGAGTTTGTATAGCACTTTTCCTCTTTGCTTTTCTTTTCTTTTTTCTTTCTTTCTTTTTTTTTTTTTTTTTTCATTAATGCCTCACCGGAAATAAGTGGGAAACAAGAAGAGAGAGAGAGAGAGAAAGAGTGATATAATAATTTAGAAAAATCTAGTTCTGTTGGTTAAAGATGAACCTATTCATTTCTTAGTCAAAAATAGCCCCAGGGCTGTGTTTTAAATGAATAAGGGTCACATCATTTGAATGACATGATTTAAAGCATTCTTCTGAGGACTGCCTTTGCTCACTAAGCCTTTTACATAGGCATTTTGATTCATAAAGGTGTTGATGTTCATTAAACCTTATAGTTGATTTATATTTTTATTGTCTCTACCTATTTTCACTCCCTGAGAGACTGTGGTTCAGTGTTCCCTTTTTTGGCAAATATGTAACTTTCTAGCTCTTCAGCCTATTTTGCTTCACGTAGTTGTGCTTTAAATCTCCTCCAGAAGAGGAAATGACTCATTTCTATACAGTAGCATGTAGGTGTTTGATGAATGTTGCTGCCAGGTAGAAATAGACTGTAATGCCAGTGTAAATGGAGTTTTACAGCTACTAAAATCTGAAGGATTTAAATTTTCTTAGGAATTTAAATTGAGGGAAAGTAACTTTAGATGTTGGTAAGGGCTTGATGTTCTTTGGGCAAACTAAAAAGTGGTATGAATGTTAAGAAATTGCCTGTGGCCTAATGAAAGAATGTCATGTTCTTTAAGATGTCTTGCCCCCTAAAACATTGTCTGGGGACTGTGCAGGTTTGAGCAGGATGATATCCCAGGTGTATTATGGGCCTGACATGTCAGATCAACCCAGATCACTTTGTAAGATTTCTGACTGTTGAGAATTCACAGAAATTTCCAAGTCTTTGTGTTCTTCAGACTGCTGTGGTATAAGAAATGAGGAAGTAGGTTGTATAGTTATCTTCCTTTGCAGACTTCTTAATGTCCTAAAAATAATGGCATTGTCCTCATTTTACAGACCATAAGAAATTGAGTTGCAAATACTACATTGTCCTGCGAAACAGCTACCAGACTGAAACATGAGAAAGGTCTTTACCCACGTGGAAAGGCTGTTGTGAGTGCTTTTTAGGCACAATTCCCACATGGGTAGGGTTTATGAAATATTAAGAGCAATTATATGTAGTAGATATCTGGCTAATTATATGTTTTCTTAATTTATGACAGTGCCTAGGACAGCACATTATGTATAATATGTAGTTAATAAAGTTTCATGAAAATGGGTAAATTAAAAACTGAAAGATGTGTGCAGTAAAATTTTAAATTGTTCTTTGAGGTTTTTTGTGAAACTATGTTTTAGACTTTGCAATTGCTAGAAATAAATGTAATGATTTTGATTTTTTAATTTGTAATGTTTTTATTCGATCATTTAAAAGCTGCAGTATTATAGCATCTCCTTGGATTTGCGAAACTTGATCAAGAATCTCTATTTAAGAACGAAATGCCAAAAAAAATTAAAAATGGAATATCTGGTTGATTTGGAATCAAGTAAAATAAATAATACTTAGAAGATAAAATATCCTAGTAGGATATTTTCTAGCATTAATCAATCTGAAGGAAGAAAACGGAGTGTGTGTTAATAGACAACAAAGAAAAATATACTTAACTGGTCAGAAAATAAGCTATAAGCATGAAAAGAAATGTTTTCTTTTGATGATCAGAGATTCTAAAGGTAGAGAATCTAATCTAAATGTAGAGGTCGAGAATTGTTTTGATTAAATGTTAAGATGGTACATTGGCAGGACTTCAGTGCGCATGACCAAGTTATATGCAGCTAACAAAGATCTTAGAAAAATAAGCCTGCGTGGATTTGATAGGTCAGTTTATCAAATATTCAAAAAGTGTTTTGAATATTCATTGTTTGTCAGTTTCCTAGGTGACTGAGGTAGAGCATCTGCCTTCAGAGGGTTCATGTTGTGCTGGGAGAGATAGAGAAGCAGACCAAAAATTACAATCTGGAGTTTAGGAATGCATCAACATTCAGCCTTGGCCTCACTATTCAGTCTGAACCTGCTGTCAGGTCTGAGCCTTTGGACAGCTCAAGAGGAAATACCTACCCTTAAAGTGTCTGTCATCCCTGAACTTGTGCATGAATCCCAGGTTAGCATCATATCTAATCTACACAAAAGTATCTCTTAAGTTTGCCAGGTATAACATCACTCTTAAGGTTAAAGTCTGAATGTTAACTCTTAAATACGGATAAGTGTTGTACATATAATTTAAATGCTAATATCCTCACATGCTTTTTATGTTGAATGTTAAATTTCCAGTAAATAAATAGAAAAATAGTTGGACAAATAGCACAAATACTGATATGCTGTGTTATCTAGATGACTTTATGAAGAATATTATATATTTTCAATAAACAAATATCTATAAAATATAGTTTCTATATAAATATGTACATTGCAGAAATTTAAATAAGAATATATGAAAGAAGAATGCAGGTTAAATCACATTATATTTCTAATCTTCAGAGAACCATAATATTTGTAGAAAACTTTAGGACTCAAAACTTCACAAGGAGGAAAAGTTCTACAAGAATGTGTAACAACATCTATGAGAAATCTTTAATCAGACATAATAAATAACATACGAAGTGTGAAATAAAAAGTCATAGGAGTACCTCAGGATCTCAAATGAAAGCAAGCATCTATGTAGTAAAGCAGATGTGTAGTGTGTTAGCTATAGGGGCAATCTAAGGACTGGTGGGACCAAGAAAAAACTGAAAATAATTTTTACATGAAATTATGATAATTGTAATACTAATTAACATATCTGATAAAGTTTCACAGTTATTCTTACTGTCCATAAACATGTGTTATGGTGAAATCGACTTCAGCCTTAGCTTTGGCTAAATGTAGATTTTAGGACTCAGCCTCCATTGGACGGAGGTGCACACAGGTATCAGAATATGAAAGGAATATCTTTTACTCAGTTTGGGTCAAGTTGATTTTTCTGACTTGTCTCGAAAGATGAGTGGGAGTTCATGAGTTCAAGAAGGGGTGTGGTGACTACAAGGGAAGAGAATGGAGCCCCCCAGATGTTTAGCATTACTGAGGCAGAGCATAAGTCTGGGGTTGTGGCTGTTGAGACTAGGGAGGAACTGGGTCATGCAGAATTTCTCTGCCAGGCTTCATGGTTTAGGCTTTCTCTTCTGAAAATCCTTACAGAGAGGAGTACTTGCTCAATTTTGACCCCTCGATGACTTGCTCAATGATGACCTGAGTGGCAACAACGTGGGATTGGATTTGACAGAGTTTAGGAAGCTACTGGAATAGTGAAGGGACAAGGTAAGGGGAACCCAAATGAGACATTGGCAGGATTGAGAAATGTTTCAGATGTAAAATCAGTAAATCTGACCCTTATTGATTTGGGGAAGCTTGAGGAGGTTCTAAGAAACTGCCTCAGCTATGTAGTGGAGTAGCCAACTGAACTGTGGTAGGTGTAGAGATGTGAATGCAGAGGGAGTTTAAGTCTATGGTAAGGGAATGTGTAATATTGAGCTTTGTGTCAATGAGTTCTCCAATGGAAGCCAGCAGAAATCTGGATGCATGCATCTAAAGCTCCTAAGAATTTAGCACACACTGAAGGAGTTATAGATTTGAGACTCATCCACAAGGGGGGGGGTAGATAAAATGATGGAAACGGTGGGATAACTTGAGGAGAGCTGAAGAGTGTTAGAAGGTGATAAATGCCATGGTAAAAAGAAAATCAGAACATGGTCAGGAGAATGAAGAGGGCTGGAGCTTAGGGAAAGGGTTTGATGTTTAAAATGGGTAGACAGGGTGGGTTTAATTGGGAAGGAGAGATTGGAGAACAGATTTGAAGGCTGTGAGGGAGTCAGCCACTCACAAGTCCATGAGAAGAGTCTTGGAGGCCAGAGGGGACAGTCAGAGCCAAAGCTCTGACTTGGGAGCATGTCTACAGTCTGGTAGGAACATGGAGGAGACCAGGGTTGTTGGGAAGGGTGCATGAAGTGTTGCAGGGTTTGAGCAAAGTAAAGACATGACTTGCCTTAGATTTTAAAGGAATATTTATGGCTGCTGGGCTGGGAATAGACTGGGGATAGAGACAACAGCGTAAGAAAAAACCATAAGGAGGCTGATACAGCAACCCAGGAGCTTCTAGTCTTATCTCCTGCTGAACCCTGGTTCATCGCATATGTGCCCCTGTCTCACCTCAGGACCTTTGCTCCTGCAAATCTTCTTATGCACTATCCTTCTCCTTGCTGTTCATCTTTGCCTAACTTTCTTTCCACCTGCTCTTTGAGATCACTTTTAAATACCACTCACTCAAAAAAGAGGTCTTCCCTGACCATGTGTCAGAGACCATGTGAAGACCATGTGACTACATTAAGTTCCCATTGTTATATATTCTCAAGGCTCTTGGTGATTTTCCCTCTAGGATCTAAGTATGTGATTAAATAAGTCTACATTCCTTGGAGTCTTGCCTCCATGAAAAGTGTACACTTTATGAGGATAGAAACTTAGGGCACTCAATAAATATTTGTTGGATAAGTTGTGAATGAATAAATGCATGATTGAATGAATGAAATAATGAGATGGAAGGAAGACTCAAATCCTCTAACTGGCCATCAAAAGCACGTGCCCTTTGCCTCTCTCTATCCCCTTAGTCCTTTAGAAACTAGAAAAGCAGAGCAGAGAGTTGTAAACATGTACACAACAGTCTGTAACTCAGTGCAGGAGAATGCCTATCACAAGAGGAAAAAATCAGCAAATTCATTGAATATCTTTAACTTAAGCCAGACATTCTGTGAGTTGAAACAGTTGATTACAGACCTCTAGGAGTGACTTCTGTTTGCATTTTATGTTTGATTTTCACTAGTATTGTAATTCAAACCTGGGACAAGACTTGCCAGATATATCTTATAACACACCTTTAATTAAACTCTTTATTAAAACCTACAATGGTGAAAATAAATAAACCTCACAGCACAGTAAATAAGTTTGACAGGCCTTCTGAAATCCTAAAAACCCTAAATTGATCTAATTTTGCCTATCTTTGTAGAGTTCTTTAGGGTGCTTGCATGTGCCTTGTATCATTTTCATAATTTTACCACTGGAGGGCTCAATGGCCTTTTTAATGTCTCTTTTAAGAGACCAAATTTTACATTTGTGCAACAGTAAGACTTAAGAGATAAAAAATTTTCTCCCTCTTTTGAAAAAATCTGTTTGGTGTTTTTTTGTTTTGTTTTTGTTTTTGTTTTTGTTTGGCGAGGGTCTACATTTCAGTATCTAAGTGTATGTGTCATTTCAGGCAAAATGTTTTCATAACTGCCCTCAAAGATGGAAAGTCCTGCCATTGCTGTATGTATACTAAAATCAAATAGGCTGCACTAACCTCTATCCCAAAGAATACAAGGGAATCGGGATTGTATCAAGCAAGACTTTCAGTGTATGCGTGTGCCCTGGTGGTACACTTGTGTGTATCTGCTGGTGGTGGGGTGGAGAAGGGGTGAAGGAGGGATGGAGGAGGAGTCTGAGAGCTCTGCGCGTCCAAGAATTACATGACTAATGTAGTTGGGGCAGGAATGGGAATATTTTTAAGGACTAATTGAAAGGATATAGGAGTGGGTGGGAAAGTAGTGCTCATGGATAGTTCCAGGGCTTGTTGGTATTTTTGTTGTAAAGACTGTGACTGCAGTTCTTTCCTGCATGTGTTACATGCATATGTGATCCTGCTTCTCTGAGGCTGATGCGGGAGCACGGATTGAGCAAAAGAATTCTGATGTAAGTGCTACATCAGTTTGGCATCTGCACAATTTTTTTTTGCAGTATTTTGGAGGCACTTGGAGTGACAATGAGGCATTATGCAAATAACTTAGAGACAGTGTTGGCCCTCAAGTGAAAATATAAAATGAACACAAAGCACAGAGATGGAAATATCAAAATGGCTCTCCCAGGCTTGGTAAGACTTAACTACGAACTAATTGAAAAATTAACATAATATTTAAAGAAATAATGTGCCAGTTGGAAGGGAGATGACTTCTCAGACTGCCACCTACATGGGATTAGAGAAGAGTCTGAAGGAGGAACTGGAGGAGCCTGGCTAAGAACTGCTCATGAAGGCTGGCATGGCAGCTTCAGTCCTCTTGACACCCCCACCATGGTGATCGATGCTTGTATCCCTGTGATTCTGAATTGCCAATGAATTTTCCTTGTTTTGATTTCATGCTTATTTGACTACATTTGGTCTATGATTTGGCCTTTTTTTTTTTTCCTTTTTTAAGATTTTATTTATTCATGAGAGAGACACAGAGAGAGGCATAGGCAGGGGGAGAAGCAGGCTTCCTATGGTGAGCCTGATGTGGGACTTGATCCCAGGACTCTGGGATCATGCCCTGAGCCAAAGACAGATGCTCAACCATTGAGCCACCCAGGAGCCCCTGTGATCTAGCCTTGTATTGCTTCACCTGTTGCAGAGAATGTACTGGTCAGATCCCTGTGTCAGGTATGCTTTCCCATCAGTTCAGCAGCCACATGTGTGGTGTGTGGAGACAATCAGGTTCTGGGCCAGCAGAGGTGAGAACAAGGCTCTGGGCCATGGGAGGTTCACCAAGGTTTACAGCACTTTCTTAGGCTGCAGCTCTCCCATGGGCTGTCACGGTGATGCCTCTCACAGTCCACTTTCCTTCCAGTTTCTACATCTCACTAAATATTTCACAGAGTAAATCAGAAGGAAAGGCCGAGACCAGAAGAAACTAGTTTTAAAAAGGAAATACTAAGCATTGTAATTATAAAAATTCTTAAAGAGGGAGCATTTACTATGAGCTTAACATTGTGTGTTTTTCAACCTTGTATTCCACTGAGGTTTTGCCAAGAAAATAAAGTGGAATATCTCCTCCTCGGAAGCCTGCTTTTTTTTTTTTTTTTTTTTTTCTTTTCCCTCCCTGTGAAACAGCAGCCACAACTTGTAGTAGAAGCTGAATTATGTAGGCAGAGAACAGCCAACAAGGGACTTAGCTATCAGGCCTCCTACCTTGGTCATGCCTAGAGGAGCTGAAACAGTTCCTTTACTCACAGATTTTGGGTCCATCCTACCAGAGGTCTTCTCTTCTGGGTGGTGCTCCAACTCACTGTATCCCTAATGGCCTATTATGAAGCCACCTCAGGAGGTGTTTCTGGGAACTTCAGTGTGGGCTCAGCAGTGGTGCCCACTGGTTCTGGGGAGAGTTTAAGGGGCAGAGAGGTGGCAGCCAGCATTTCCTCTAGACTGCCTGTGTATGGGTACCTTGCTTGACAGAGTGCCACCTTGCCAATCCTTCGAGGATCTTTGGGATTTCTGGAACATGCCAAGAAGAGGGACTATGGATAATTACTATACAATAAGCATTCCTAGGAACTTTCTGGGGATGTAAGCTGATATGAAAGTGTCTTAGATTACATGGATTGTAAAGAAGCATCAGAATACCCAGCAAAAAATGGCTTCAATAAGAAGACCATTTCAAATCTCACTTAATAGGGAATTTTGAGATTCCAGGGTCAGTTTGGCAGCTCATCAGAGTCTTCGAGTGAAGGCGTTCTTCCTATTGCCCTTCTGGATCATCAACACGTCACTGAAGTCTCCTCTCATATCCTAGGATGACTCCAGTGGTTTCACTTCTCTCATGTTTCTAGATGTGATATATGCAGATATGGTTTAACCTCTGTGAGGCTGATGCGTGGCATGTGCTGAGCAAAGGAGTCAGTTTGGCATCAGCATACATTTTTGTTTGTTTCGGTGATTTTTAGGAGGGAAAAGTGGTGTCTCCCTGCTTTTTTTTTTGCCAGGGAGGAAAATCTTTCCTGTGATCCAGCAGGCTGCTTTTGTAGGCCTTTTGGTCAGAACAGGATTGCATGCCCACCTTTCACCCAGTTACCAGCTCAGACCATATAGACCTTCAATCTAGACCAATCACAGTTGGTCTCCTATGAATAGGCATATTGCTACTCACCAATCTCATAGGAAATAAAGGACATAACATAAGAGGAAGGTAGCCAGCTGTTAACTATCTTTTCCAAGATCAGAAAAGAGAGAATTGACTTAAAAGACATTAAAGAGAATTTATTTAGAATGCCGCTAAAGCAAGAACATGCAGCCAAGAAAGTGGTGTTGTGCTCTGGACCATATATTGACAGTGAGCATATTTATCACTAAAGGTTTTCTGAAAATCAAATTAGTGGATTTTGACTAGAACATAATTTGGCCTTGGAGGCTGAAAGATGAATTAAGTGACCTTAAGAGTTTTCATCATGTTGATAAGGAAAAATGTCCTCAACAAGGAATTAAGTCAGAGCTGTTTTCAAATCCTACGTGGGTTTGGCCTCTCAGGCTTTGAGAAACAAATTCAGAAGTATAATCGATTTCATTTCTGTGATCATGTTCTTCTGGTCCAGTTGGTCTGATACTTTACTCTGCACATAAATAAAATGGGAGCTGGTTAAAGGCATAAATTCTTGGGCACCACTTCTCAGAGATGTTGATTCAGAGAGTGTATAAATTATCTATTGCTGCACAACCAGTGATCAAACTCAGGGACATCGAATAGTTCCTCCTTACTGTTTCGCAGTTCTGTAGTCAGGAGTGGTTCTCGTGGGTTCCTGTGTGTTTTCCACTTTAGGTATCACAAGGTTGAAATCAAGGTGTCAGCTGAGTTGGGCTCTTAGCTGAAGGCTCTGGCTGTCTACTTTCAGCTTCCCTCCTGTTGTTGGTAGAATGGACTTCCTTGTGGTTGTAGGGCTGAGACCCCTTTGTCTCACCTGCTGTTGACCAAAGACCCCTCTCAGCCCTAAAGGCTGCTCTCAATCCTTGCCACACAGCACCCCCCGCCCCATTTCACTGGCAGAGAGCTGCTCTCCTCTCCCATCCCTCTCATTTCTATCTCTGTGACTTTCCCTTCTGCAACTGGCTAGAAAAAACTCAGCTTTTACTTATTTATTTTTTAAAGATTTTATTTATTTGGCAGAGAGCACAAGCAGGGGGAGCAAAAAGAAGGGAGGAAACAACCAGGCTCCCCTTGGAGCATGGAGCTCGATGCAGGACTTGATCATAGGATCCTGGGATCATGACCTGAGCCAAAGGCACATGCTTAACTGACTGAGCCACCTAGGTGCCCAAAACCTGCTTTTAAAGGGCCTCTGTGGTAGGTTAAGCTCACCTGGTTAATCTCTCTGGTTTAAGTTAACTGAATAGTGACTTTAATTACATGTGTAAAATCCCTTTTGTCGTGTAACATAATATCATTGAGTGACACCAGGGGATGGGTACCACTGGGGACATCTGAGAGTTCTCCGTACCACGGTGTGTCTGGTGTGGGACTCCTGTATCCACAATTAGCAAACTCCTCGCAAGATTCTGAGGCAGCTCACAAACTGAGTCAAGTACTCTTGCTGAAACACAGTCGCAGCTATTTTTGGGGATTAATCAAACCCCTTGGAATGAGAAATCTTAGAAAGGGAGACAAAAAATGTGTAGAAACAAAATTAATGTGTTGATGCAATTTTCTGTGAAATTGAGATTTGTCACTTAGATTTCTAGGCTCTGGAGAAGGTAGTAGTGGGTCAGTCACTTGGTTAGAAACTATATATTTTTAACTCTGGGTTAGACTCTGGACTGCTTTCTATCTATGAGGAATCGTGTTCTATTTTTACTCTTTTTTTTTTTTTTTTTTTCCCCCTCTGCAGGTCAGGACGGTGTTGTTAGAAAATTGACTGGTTTATTTGGCACGTTTATATGAAATAAACACAGTGTGTGTGGTGGACGTGTTTGAATTTATAGCAAACACTCTGGGATTTTACCTAATAACTGTTTCCCTTCTTCACTGCAAAGAGGCTACTTTTTTTCTTTTTCTCATTTTTTTGCTTTTGTTCTGGCTTCTTTCACTCAACATGATGATTTGAGATTCATTCCTGTTGCATGTATCAGTAGTTCATTTCTTTTTATTGCAACTAGTATTCTATTGTATGGATATACAGCAATGTTTTTATTCATTCACTTGTTGATGGACACTTGGTCAGTGTCCAGATTGTAAATAAAGCTACTGTGAGCGGTCAGATACTCACCATTATATGGAGATAGGCTTTCACTTCTCTTGGCTGGATACTTAGGAGTAGAATGACTAGGTCATATGGTAGCTGTATAGTTAAATAGACTATAGAACTGTTTTCCAAAGTGGTTTCACATTTTACACTCCCAACAGCATGAAAATGCACGACAGTGCCAGCTCCTCTATATCCTCACCAGTTCATATGGTCAGTCTTAAATGTGAGCTACTCAGGCAGCCCGGGTGGCTCAGTGGTTTAGCGCTGCCTTCAGCCCAGGGCATGATCCTGGAGACCCCGGGATCGAGTCCCACATTGGGCTCCCTGCATGGAGCCTGCTTCTCCTTCCTGTCTGTGTCTCTACCTCTTTCTCTCTCTCCTCTCTGTGTATTTTCATGAATAAATAAATTCTTTAAAAAAAGTAATAAATTTGAGCTACTCTAATATGTATGTAGTGGTATCTGGTGGTTTTTAAAGTGCATTTCTCTAAAGACTAATCATGTTGAGCATCTTTATGTATGTAAAGTTTTGCTAAAGTGTCTGGCTTGCCCACTTTTAAAGTGCAATATTGAAGAAATTATTATTGAGTTTTGAGGGTTCTTTCTGTGTTTTAGATTCGAGTCCTTGATCACAAGTATGATTTGCAAATATTTCCCCTGGTGATTGTTTTTTTTTTTTTTTTTCATTCTTGAAACCATGTCTTTCAAAGAATAGGAGTTTTAATTTTGATGTGGTCCAATTTATCAATTTAAATGTTATGGGGACGCCTGGGTGGCTCAGTGGTTGAGTGCCTGGCTTCAGCTCAGGGCATGATCCCCAGGATGGGGATCCAGGATGAGTCCTGCATCCGGCTCCTTGTGGGGAGCCTGCTTCTCCCTCTGCCTGTGTCTCTGCCTCTCTCTCTGTGTCTCTCATGAATAAGTAAATAAAATCTTTTTTAAAAAGTTATGTATGATATCTTTATTTTTGCATCTAAGAAGTCTTCACAAAGGTTTTACCCTGTGTTTTCTTCTGGAAGTTTTATAGTTTTAGATTTTACATTTAGGCCTATGATCTATTTCATGTTAATTTTTGCATGTTACACAAGGCATGGATTGAAACTCACTGTTTTGCATATGGGTATCCAATTGTTGTAGCACCATTTATTGAAAGATTATGCTTTCTTCACTGATTTAATTACCTTTCCACCTGGAATATTAGTTTTCCTTGTAATTGTGGTCTATTTCTGGACTTTCTATTTTAATCCATTGAACTTGTTCTCTGTTTTTATATCAGTACTATACTATCTTGAGTACCATAGATTTATGGAAATCTTGAAATCAAACAGTATTAGTCCTTTAACTTTTTTTCTTTTTCCTGGTTGTTTTGGATATTCTAGGTCATTTGCATTTTGTTATGAATTTTAGATTTAGTTTATCAAGTTATACAAAAAATTTCCTGCTGAGATTTTGATTGGGTTGTGTTGAATCTCCAGACCAATTTAGAGAGCATTGGCTTATCAACATTGTCTTCCCACACATGAACACAGTTTGCTATTTATTCAGATTTTTAATTTCTTTTAGCAGTGATTTACAGCTTTCAGTATTAAGGTCCTGCTCATCTTTTGCCAGATTTATATCTAAATATTTCATATATTTGAGGCTATTATTTATTGTATTCTCTTAAAATTTCAATTTCCTATTGTTTGTTGCTAGAATATGAAGATCACAAGAGATTTGTGTATATTGATGCTGTATCCTGAAACCTTGCTAAGCTCTTCATACTCTGTCTAGTAGCTTTTTTATAGATTCATTGGCTTTTTTTACACAGATGATTATGTTATCTATGAATAAGGACAATTTTACTTCTACCTTCTAGATGTCCAGGTTTTTTTTTTGTTGTTGTTGTTGTTTTGTTTTTTGTTTTTTGTTTTTGCTTTTTTTTTTGTTTTGTTTTTTTGTTTTGGCTTATTATGCTAGCTTGAGCTTCCAGCAAAATGTTAACTAAAAGTGATGAGAGTGACCATCATCCTTGTTTTATTTATGATCTTTAGGAGGAAAGCATTTATTTAGTGTTTCATCATTATGATGTTAGCTATAAGGATTTTTAGTTGTTTTGTTTTTTGGGGAAATGCCCTTTAGTAAGTTGAGAGAATTTCTTTTCTTTTTAAAAGATTTTATTTATTTAACAGAGAGAGAGAGAGAGCACAAGCTGGGGGAGCTGCAGGCAGAGGGAGAGGGAGGAGCAGGCTCCCACGAAGCAGGGAGCCTGTGTGAGTCTCAACGTGGGCTTGATCCCAGGACTCTGGGATCATGACCTGAGCCAAACAGCAGATACATAATGGATTGAACTACCCAGTACCCCAGAGAATTTCTTTTTATTGTTAGTTTGGTGAGTTTTTATCAGGAATAAATGTTGGATTTTTATCAGTTGTTATTTTTGCATCTATTGAAATTATCAACTGGGCTTTCTTTTTGAGTTTGTCACTATAGTGATTACATTGATTGCTTTTAAAAATGTTAAATTGGGGATCCCTGGGTGGCGCAGTGGTTTAGCGCCTGCCTTTGGCCCAGGGCGCGATCCTGGAGACCCGGGATCGAATCCCACGTCAGGCTCCCGGTGCATGGAGCCTGCTTCTCCCTCTGCCTGTGTCTCTGCCTCTCTCTCTCTCTCTGTGACTATCATAAATAAATAAAAAAAAATTAAAAAAAAAAATTAAAAATGTTAAATTTTTATATAATATTGGGTTGGACATGCTAAAATTTTATTTTAAATTTTTGTATCTATGCTCATGACATTGTAGTTTTATTTTATTATGTTTTTGTCTGATTTGGTATCAGAAATGCTAGCCTCTAGAATTAAGAAATACTTCCTCTTCCTCGGTATTTTTGGGAAGAATTTATGTAGAATTTATATTATTTCTTCTTTAATATTTGCTAGAATTCACCAGTGAAGCCATCTAAGCATCAGTTTTCTTTGTTTCTAAGGTTTTGTTTTTTTGTTTTTTTCAAATTGAATGTTTTTACTCGTTTTAAGGCTATTCTGGTTATCTATTTCTTCTTGAGTCAGCTTTGGTAGTTTGTGTCTTTTAAAAAAAACTTTAAAAATTTGTGTAAGTTGTCAGTTTTGGGATTGTCATTCACAACATTTATTCATTATCCTTTCGGTATTTGTAGAAGGTGCAATTATGTCATTGATGGGTTTTAAATATCTATGTTTACTCATATTATCCTGAAAGTAGACATAAGCTTTCTGAGACAAGGACAGAAAGCTTATTATTTACAGCAATAACTACATTGGTTCCCCTGTCCTTAACATTTCCTTTTTCTTGGGAAAGTCACCCAACATATACTGGAGTTTGAACTGAGGGTAAGGAACTGCAAGAATTTGAATCTCAGAATGTATGTAAAGGTTGAAGTTTACCCTTCTGAAAGAGAAAGAAACTGAATTTTCTCCTTGGAAAAAATGCTCCTTGGAAAGAGGAGGGAAGGAAACGTCTCAATGTTTATGCTTTTTGATTGAACTACTATAGTAATTTCTTAGAATCTACTTAGTGTAATCTGTGTGTATGACTTTTCCATCTCACTAGATCATAAGCTTTTTAAAAACAGGCACAACTGAAAAAGTACTTGTTGTGGTGTCTTATATATAATGTATTTTAAGCAAGTATTTAAATGAATAACAATATGATTTTGCCTTCTTTTGAGCTCTTCAGCCATTCATTGTCTGAACTGTTTTGGTTGATATACACTGAGCTACCCAACTAGATCAGAAGCTTCTTGAGGTTAGAGGCATGCCTTATACATTTTGCATTTTTTTTTTTGATAAACCCTTTGTATCCTTTTTTTTTTGAAGCAAAGACTTAATTGATTGATAATATTAAAATAAGAGAATGATTTAGTGATGAAAAAATAGTGTAACATGTATTATAAAATGCTATCCTTCCACTGAGTCCTCTGTCTTTGGAAGGGTATAGAGATATAGTGCATCATCAGAAAGAAAATAATGTTCCTCCTTGACATTCACACAAATTCTGGAAGATGGTATAGACTATTTTTTATGCTTCCCATCAAGTTGCCTTTTAGCTGGTACAAAGTCTGTCTCTGATTGGAGTCTGATCTCTCTCTGGCTGTTCTCATTTTCTTCTTTTCTGAATCCTGGAAGCTGTTAAGGTTCTCAATTTTGTCCTTGGGTCCATCTAAGGAAAGGTGACGAGTGGTTCTCTCAGTGCTCATAGAAAAATGCTTTAGGCCTTCAGAGTATACCTGGCTAGAACATCTGTATGCAAAACATGCTTTTCCTTTACTGATATTAACTATCACTCAGCAATAACTTTTAGGGGTTCATGTATTACAAGAAAGCCACAATCTCTACTCTGCTTTTTACCTCTTACAGGTTGGGAGTGAGGAAGAAAGAAAAGAGCTAAAGAGAAAAGAAAAATATAGTGGTGCCACAGGAAAATCATAGGCTAGTCACATGAAATATGGGCACACTCAAATCTTTTTTTTTTTTTTAAGATTTTATTTATTTATTCATGACAGTCACACAGAGAGAGAGAGAGAGGCAGAGACACAGGCAGAGGGAGAAGCAGGCTCCATGCAGGGAGCCCGATGTGGGATTCGATCCCGGGTCTCCAGGATCGGGCCCTGGGCCAAAGGCAGGCGCCAAACCGCTGCGCCACCCAGGGATCCCAGCACACTCAAATCTAAGCTTGAATTTACCAGTTTCACCAGGATTCAAACTGTCAGTTTCTAATTTTTTTTCTAAAAGAAATGCATCAGATCTTTCCCTTGTGGTCTGTGAGGCTTAGTAGGCTTGTCTGAGTCTATTTGTCTGGAGGCAGAAGACTGGAAGGGGTTTTAAGAGACCTTTAATTCAGAGCCTCTTTCTTTATAGTTATCTAATATCTTCTTTTTTGAATAGCTTAAAATCCTATTGTATTTTATAACCCAGCATCTGTCTGGACTTGCATTTTGTAAATTGCCTCAGAAAATATTCTTTCTTGATGACCTCATCTAGAAAATGACCTCAAATTAATTTTTTTTCTTTGCTTCAAATTCATCTTAAAATTAGTAGAGTTTAAAATGAGATTGTACTTTAAAAGCAAGTTATTAGATTTTGGTAGATATTTGGAAATTTTTTTGAAAAGTTGCATTTTTTTCTCAACAATAAATATTTTCACAAGTAAAAAAAAATCTCAAATTTACAAAATTTAACAAAACTCTCTCATGGAAAGTAGTGGAGGGAGACCTCGATACATGTTGAGTTTTGAGGGTATGGCAAAAGAAAAAAAGTTTTGAGGGTGTGACAAATGGTAAGGGAGGGTTTTGAGGGCGTGGCAAAAAAAAAGTTTTGAGGGTGTGGCAAATGGTAAGGGAGGGATTAGTTAACGGAATAACTATGGAAGGTATTTATTATGGACATATGGGCCACTGACTGAAATCCACTCCAAGCAAGAAAAGGCCTGCATATGTCACACAGAAATTCTCAAGCTTTTTGTGCTTATTTGACAGCCTGCAGAATATTTGTTGGTGTTGCTTTGGTGGACTGGAATATTTGTTTAATAAGGCAGGAGGTGGTAAAGGTTCTCTTCCAATTAAATAACTATAAAAAATGATATAGCAGTGATACTCTACTCAAATATATAGAACATACTTTCCTAAAGGCAAAATTTAAGAGCAAACATATTAATAATAAATATGTCTCAGGTCCAGGGGATGACCCAGTAACAGTGGTAGAGAAAAGAGGGAAGGGAAGATGGAGAGAAGACAAGTTGGGGAGGAAAAGACCTATAGACACAGAGAAAAACAAAACAAAACCCTAGGAACAGAGCAAGGCAGATTTAGGGAAGAGAGAGGGAACCCTGAGGAAAGAAGAGAAGACAGCAGCTAGTACTGTGGAGTCTAAGTAGAATCTAAGGTGGAAGTGAAAGGCTAAAGCGTTCTTTCTCGCTTGAGCTTGGAGTATTTACCACTCTTGGAAATAAGAGCTGATTAATAGTGTAGGACAAATGTATATATACATATATATATTTATTATTAATTTATATATATTTATAGTGTGTGTATATATAGTAGATATATACAATATATTTATCCTATAAATTAATGTATATATACACACATGTGTGTGTATATATGTGTATATATATATATGCTCTTAGGGTGTTGAAGTTCATGCATGCCTGTTGTCAGCTAGTCTCTTTTGGAGCTGGTACCTTAAAATTCCTTGCATGCTCTCATATCCCCGGTCAGAAGCCATCACCACCTTATGTGGTCACTCAATATGTTGTCAGAATTTTTGTTCAGAGGGAAGTCAGTTGAAATATTCCAACATCCCTAATCCCTATAGTACTGACACTTATATCAGATAGTGAATAACCTGACCTTTTAACTGCCATGTTTTTGTGGGCCTTTTTATTTTTTATTTATTTATTTATTTATTTTAAGTAGACTCCACACTCAGCATGAAGCTTGGAACTCACAACCCTGAGATCAAGACATAAGCTGAGATCAAGAATCAAGAGTCAGGCACTTAACTGACTGAGCCACCCAGGTGCCCCTGGTCTTTTTTAAAATAGTAGCAAATAAATAGGCCAACAGGTGTTTAATGAATAGTGAGAAGGCTGAGTTCATAGGGGAGGCAGAGGAAACATTACAATGTAAGAGCTGCATTGGTCTACTGGTATGAGCCACCATGAGTTGTTTTGGCACATTTATCTGAGAAATGAGGAAAAAGTTCTATTTGTAGGCTAAAAAAACTCTGTAGTTGACTGGTTTAGTTTTCAGATTTTAATTTACGTTCTCTTTCCAGCTGAAGCCTTTCAATATGTACAGTGCTGTTCAGGAGCATGTTCTGATGCATGTTCTCATTTATACGTGGCAAAGATGAAGTTGAAAGAAGTAATTGCATGTCTTCTCCATTGAAAAGTTAAAGACCTATGTTTTTCTCTTTAAATGTTTGAATAGAGGAGCTGATCAGAAAGAGGACGCTTGACTTAGGGACAGTACAGAAGCAATTCACATGCCACACAGATGTCCTCTGATGATGCCACTAAGATCCTGTCCAATTTTGAGGGTCCGTTTGTACAAATTGGCCTTTTGATGGTGTCTTTTCTGTATTTGTGATTACTATAAAGCAGTGATTCTCAATTCTAACAGAAAATGCCCTCTTTTTTATAACAAGTAATTTGTAGTGACTCATCTAATATGTTAAAATGTACACTTGCAAGAGATTAATATAGTCTATTATAAAGGAGTAATAAGAGAAAAGCCATTTGTAGTAAAAAAAAATATCTATAATATCTGAATACTTAATCGCAACTGTCCTGTTGCTTCCAAATGTACCCTAGGGAGCGATGCTACCTTCCTTAAATTTGGAAGCATTGTAATAAAGTAGCATTTCACACAACTCTGCTTTCCTTGTTGCTTTTGTCTTTGGCATTTTTCTTATTTCTGTAGTCATTTGTATCGTTATGTTTCCTTGTAATTGCTAGAAAATGAGCATAAGAATAGGAACATCTAAATTTATGCAGTCTACTTCAGAATTATTTCAGCTGTGGGATTCTGGACGTAGATTAGACTAACCTGATAAACACCCTTTATATGCTATTTAGGCCAAATCCATGCACTTCTGTATCATGAAATTGTCCGTTTCTTCTGAGGCAATATTAAATTATGTCAGTGCAAACATTTGTAATGACAGGATATTTATGGTGTATCTAGATTCTTTACCTCCTGGCATTTAATTACCAATACATTTTCAGGAGAAAAAAAAAGTTAAATTTTTTTCTAACATGTCACTGATTAACAGAATACAAAATCTCTTCATAGATATGTTTGAGACAAGGCAACGTCATTGTGGTATTTATTCAAGTGAATTCTCCTTTTTTTAAAAAAAATTATTTATTCATGAGAGACACAGAGAGAGAGGCAGAGACATAGGCAGAGGGAGAACCAGACTCCTCGCAGGGAGCCTGAGGTGGGACTCGATCCTGGAACCCCAGGATCACGCCCTGAGCCAAAGGCAGATGCCAAACCACTGAGCCACCTAGGGGTCCCTGAGGTGAAATCTGACCTAGAATGTCAGAAGTCTTGTCCGGAGTATATATGAAGTTATAGTGTTTCACTGGGAAATTAAATTTGGGTTGATGCTTTCAAGAATAAATGGAAAAAATCAAGTTAAGGTAGCTTGACTCCTCTAATCTAGTAGGAAATTAGGGAGCAGATATGTACTTGATAAACAAAAAATAAAAGTTGAGTTGAAAAATTAGAGCCAGGGGATCCCTGGTTGGCTCAGCGGTTTAGCCCCTGCCTTCAGCCCAGGGTGTGATCCTGGAGACCCGGGATCAAGTCTCACATTGGGCTCCCTGCATGGAGCCTGCTTCTCTCCCTCTGCCTGTGTGTGTGTGTGTGTGTGTGTGTGTGTGTGTGTGTGTGTCTCTCTCTCTGTGTCTCTCATGAATAAATAAATAAAATCTTAAAAAAGAAAAATTAGAGCCATACAATGAAAGAAAAAGGAAATCATACTCATGGGTGTATAATTAATTTTAGGATGTAAATTTATAAAGCTGTCATATTAAAATAAAATTATAGTTTAAATATTCCTGTTAAGTTTTCACTTTTGAAGTACTATGGATCATGTGACAAACCATTAAATGTTCTCTATTTTTCATCTTCTGGCCAACCCCAGTTAGTGTACTTAACCATCTATAGAGGCTCTATGGCAGGGAGGTTAAAAGTGTGCCCATGGCTTATTAGCAAGTTGAACTTGGGCAAATTGCTTCTTTGGCTTACAAAACAGACACAATATCCACCTCTCATGAAGTTGTTACGGGGATTACATGGGTTAATGTGGATAAAGCACGGAGCAAATGCAGGCGTAGGTCAGTTATGATTCTAATCACACGTGTATGAGGGCAGTGACCTCTCGCTTACCTATCTATGGATTGTATCTGTCTCTGGAAAATTATCCGCATATCCTTGAGTGCATAGGCACAGCCCTTGTTATCCAGACTGGATGCCTATCTTAGGCTGTATTCCCTAGAAGCTGACCTTGACAAGATTTGTTTCTGTGAACATTATTTATTAGGAAGTTTGCTCAGAAAGGCTGGTAGGGTGTTAGGAAGGCAGGATCGGACAAGAAGAAGGCCCAGCAATATCGATCAGTCCCAGAGGGCAGAGCTGGCTCAGTGGTACAGGGGGCCCTGGAGACACAACAGGCCACACCGGAGGGGTTCCTATCAGAACAAAGGAGCTGGTGTGATTGTACTTCTCCATCCTTTGGGCATTGGTTAAGTGATGCTTCTGTGGAGACATGACTTCCCAGGCACTTTTATCTGCCCTATGGAGCGTCAGCAGAAGAATTTTTTTTTTCTTTTTCAGCAGAAGAATTTTTATTTGGGTAGTGAAGATACTAGATTCTGTTGTTCGAGGCCATACCAGGTGTGTTAGGTTTCTATATTTATATTGAGTGAGTTGGCAACTTTCATTTTGCTTCATTAAGTGCTGGTCACTTCCGAAATGCCTGCATGGTTTGCTTTTCAAATGGATCCTGAAGAATAAAGGGGAAAGGAGAAAAAAATGAGTGGGAAATATCAAAAAGGGAGACAGAACATTAGAGACTCCTAACTCTGGAAAATGAACAAGAGGTGGTAGAAAGGGAGGTGGGCGGGGTGTGGGGGTGACTGGGTGATAGGCATTGAGGCGGGCACTTGATGGGATGAACACTGGGTGTTTTTTTTTTTTTTTTTTTTTTGAACACTGGGTGTTATGCTATATGTTGGCAAATTGAACTCCGATTAAAAATATGTAAAAATAAATAAATAAATAAATAAATAAATAAATAAATAAATAAAACAACAAAAAAACAAATGGATCCTGAAAAAAGATGTGAAAAGAACAGATGATAGCGTGTTATTTTTTATTTTTATTTTTTTAAAGATTTTATTTATTTATTCATGAGAAACACACAGAGAGAGAGGCAGAGACACAGGCAGAGGGAGAAGCAGGCTCCATGCAGGGAGCCTGATGTGGGACTTGATCCCGGGTCTCCAGGATCACGCTCTGGGCTGAAGGCAGCACTAAACCGCTGACCCCGGGTGGATGTTATACTTTGACTTAAACATTGTTTAATTTGACTGCTTACTTTCTCAGCACACGTGCAGGAAGTTTCACCCCAGAGTTTACAGTGATGCTGAAAATGTTGCTTCACAAGTGAGGAGTGGAAAGTTATCCCAATTCACGTGCTGGATACTGTGTGCAAGGCTCCAGAAAGTGTATTTCATTTAGTCCTTATCACATGCATGTGATTTGGGCATAACTATAATTTTAAAAGAAAAGAAATGGAAGTTTGGAGAAGTTAAAGCTTGATACCCAACAGTCATTAGCATGATTGATGGTTGTTCATAAATATTATTCCTCTGAGCCATGAAAACCACGATGATAATTTGTAGAGCATCACTTGGAGATTGTCTGCCTTTTTGTTCATTGGAGTATTAGCATACAGAAACCACTTTTCAATTTAAAGGAGGCAGATTTTTGGGACATGAGAAATACTAACTGGGTAAAGGATTAAGAAAAAAATTCACTTACGTCCTTTTACTTTGTTGGAGGCAGCATAAAATTTGTGCCTTCCTTATTTATTTATTTATTTATTTATTTATTTATTTATTTAATTTTTTGTGCCTTCCTTTAGACCAATCCATGCACACCTGAAATTGTGCTTAGGGTCATCGACTTCCTTGGTTGGTTTAGACAGTTGTTTAATTGCAGAGAAATTGGACTGTGGACCTATTCTTTGGATGCCTGAGTGCTGTGCATTATTTACTAATAGCCAAATCTAAATATCCCCATAGGAGTTGATAAGGCAAGAGTGAGTCTTGAAAATTCTTTTGGTTTTATTAGGAAGATGTCTACAAAACTATTTCCCATCCCTGCAGGGTTTGAAGGGATGCTGTGCACATAGAAACCTTATTCCAGGCAGCAAAGGCTCACTTGTGTTCAGGCCTACAGTAACTTGGTTCCACTGGAGAATAAAATTTCAGAACATGCTCTTTACAGTGGTTGACGATTACTTCACCAGACCCATTGCATTTCTCGTGTTGCTAAAAATCAGAATTTCCTTTATTTGTGCTGTGTTTCCCAGAGTTTACACATGATTTCCTGCTATTTAGATACATTTCTTAGAAATGTTTTCAAATAGCCTCATTGTTTATTATGAAAAAGACCTAGAAAAACAGAAAAACATTTCTGTTCAAGCTGATCATAAACCATTTGGTATGATCTTTAAAAACACGCAGATGAACAGGTTTTAGGCAGAGTATGGGGAATGACTTAGAGACTTTAAAAATGAATTTTAGACTTAGACTCAAGCTAACTCGAAAGAGGAGCTGTTACATCCTTCTGATTCCCTAGTGAATATTTCTGAATTTAGACTATTACTGCAGCCATTTTTTTTTTCAGTTTCGAGAAATATGCAAGGAAGGCTTGTAGAATCAATAACAATTAAATGATAACTAATACAATTTATTAATGCCCCTGATTAACGAGTCATAACCAACAATGAGCTACTGGTTAAGCAAAAGTGCTCGGTTTACTCCCCCTGAAAGGGAGCTTCAATGAATAATTGTTCATATAATGTGTTGTGCTATATATAAAAGCACAACGAATATATATTAATTGTATACTTACAAATGTAAGGTGATATACATAAAACTGTTATATAATTGAAAGATTTAAAATGGACCTAAGTAAAATGATTATCTTAACTCATCCTAAAATCCTACCTTAAAAAAAGGTAAAAGCCAGGGCAGAAAAAGGGAAAACATCAAGTTTACCTTTTATCATTTAATAGACACTTTTCATTTCCCCTTGCATTTTGTGAGAATGTAAATGAAGACATCACTGCAGTACAACAACTGTAAAACCACGCAGCAGAATTCTTTAACAGTTGTGGAAAAATAAGAAATTTTGTTCCATTACTAAACTCAAAGAAACAGTGTTGAATTGAGAGTCGACAATCAACGCTTATTTTGTTAACCAAGGACTAATGTTAAGTGAATCTTTAGCATTAGCAAACTTTGAATGTTAAAATATGATTCTTAATTCAAGCTAGTTATTGTCCAGAATCTGTTCTTTCTTACTCAGTAAGAGATGTACAAGGGCCCCCAATTTCTACATGGTACCTGGGTGCTAGGAATAAAGGCTTTATTTTCCCATCAGCTCACAGCAAGCTGTGTCCACATGACAAAGTCCTGTTTGGACATGACACAAACAGCCTTGGACTGTGAGGGAGGAGTGCATGCTGAAGATGGCACAACAGCAAAGTAGCCAGAAACTGGGTGCCTGGCAACATGGAATGCCATACCAGACCCTTCCTGATGGTCACACCTCTGGTGTTAACCAGAGTTAACTTTGGAAGACACATCAAATTCTTCTTCTTTTGGTCACTTATGAGATGATTTTCTGTGCAAATAGATCTTTCCTCAGATTAATAAAATTCGGTGTCACGTTCTCAGATCAACAACAGCTTTGAAGGCCTGGTTTACAAGACCTCCTGTGTCAGACCTCAGTGATCAGAGAACTCAGATGGCTAAGACAGGTGAACCTACACCAAACTCATCAAGACTTTATATTCAGCAACTATTGTCTGTCACCTGAACAAATGAAACAACCAACACGTGTATGAATATATTTTGGTGTTAAAATATTTCCAGGGGATCCCTGGATGGCTCAGCGGTTTAGTGCCTGCGTTCAGCCCAGGACCTGGTCCTGGAGTCCCGGGATTGAGTCCCACATCAGGCTCCTGCATGTGGCTTCTTCTCCCTCTGCCTGTGTCTCTGCCTCTCTCTCTCTCTCTGTGTCTCTCATGAATAAATAAATAAAATCTTTAAAAAATATATTTCCATATTAAAAATGTATCTAAATTTTCTAAAGGGCACAGGTCAGAATATAGAAGACAGAAGTGTGCTGCTGCTGGTGGTGATGTCAACACCTTTGATGTCTGCTTTAGTCCGTCACCACTATTACAGATGGCGTCTCAGATGCATATCTCAGATGTACCCCATTGGTCACCATGGGGAGTAGAGGACAAACTCAAAGCCACCTGCACCCCTACACACAGCTCTCAAGAAGCATTATTTCTGTTTTGGTCCATATGCAAAATCTGTCCAGACAGATGGCTTTGTCTAAATGGGAGACAAATTTAGTCTTATAAAAATACTTTGGATAAAGATTTACTTCCTAAATGGAATCTTGTATTCTTTCAAAATTATAAACATAAAAACCCAAACTTCTCATTGACACTTTCTAATGAAATCATAGTTTCCCCCCCTGTTTATTATAAGCTTTGTATTTATGTGACTGCCAGTCCCCTTTCAAAGCATATTGGCATGTTAGCTGATTTTGAAGAGTTGAAAATGCTTCTGACTGCTATGTTTTTACATGCTGGTTGTAGCACTATGCTGGACAATGTATTTTGGGCTCTCTAAAAGAATGTCACTTTCTTTCTCCCATAAAGTTAAAAATGTTTTGCTTTTATTTAAAGCATGTTAGGTTTTTTTTTGCATAATTTTTCCTGCCTTTACTGATGTTTGCAACACTTCTCAATTTAGTACCATCTGTGAATCCATCAGCTTGCTATTTACTGCCTCTTTTAGATCATTAAGGGAGATGTTATGGCAATAATGCTTTATTTACATGTCACTTTCCCAGGAAACTCAGAGTATATTTATAAAGTTATTGTATTAAACAATGGCACCCATGTGAGGTAAAGAATTTTATAGTTAGAGAGCATTTCAATACCAGTATGACTTATTTAAAATAGAAGGAAATATTTCAGGGATAGTAGAGTCTAAGTATGTTATTAGGTATTCTTGTTGCTTTGAGCCATAAGGAAGCTGTTGCAGTGCTTCTGGTAGGTTGTGTAATGACATGAGAGGTAGGAGTGATTATATTAAATTGATGAATGAGTTTTACTTTTTTTTTCCAGTCCCCCTTTGGGGAAATCCAAGTTTTAATTATTGTGAAGTGGCAAAAAGCCAATAATATTAGAGGAAGAGGGAGAAACAAAAGAATCAGGTAAAATTAATTATTAAGGATGATAAATAGTTTCATCATATTGTCTCTCTTCCTTTTAAATTATGACATCTTCAGTGTTCAGACGTGCTTCGAGAGGCCTGCAGACCAAGGAATTCTTTGTGAAAATGAGAATCCAGTTGCATTACTGAATATGTGTATTTTATTTTATTTGAAAGTAGTGTTGTATTGTGGCAGTATTGTGCTTAGCACAGAAAGCTGTCTCTTCTGTAGCTTCTCAGTACTTCTACTGACTACCCAGTGGCGTAGGCCATTAGCAGGTGTATAAGGAACCTCAGTTCTGGGTTATCCCTTTTTTTATCCTGAGATTTGAATGTCAGAAATGAAATGTCATCTGTTAGCAACTCGTACCACCTCTGCAAGTTAGTTCAGGAACTTTGGGCTCCTGATTTAGATGATGCAGGCTGTTGCTGAATTGAGCTTGAGATCTATCAGGTACTTATTATGGAATTAAAGTTAGGATCATCCAAAACAGTGTATGGTGTTTAACAAAATTCTGGCTGATATTTGACTTTGAAATTTATATTTTCTCTTGTTTCTTAAGTTCATTAATTATTTCAGTTAGGATTTATTTATAAATGAGCTTTATAATGGAGAATCAAAGGAATAAAAATGAGGGGGCAGAGATATAGCTACAGGCATCTCTTTCAATACGAATATAAAATTTATGGCAAATTTTGGAAAGTAGAGTTCCTATATTCTCATTTAAGTTGCTCCCCAGGAGACTTGAAGAATACATGTGGATTTGTTTGATGGACTTTTTTTCAATTTACTGTGTCTACTGGGTGAGGCAGTGGCTTTTGGACCTATAGCTAGTCCAGTGCACTGAGAGAGAGTTTTATGAGGACCATCTAAAGCTGATATTCAGTTTTTGTTTTAAGAACAGCAGTGAGACCTAAGGCCTACATGAGGCCCAAGGCAATTAGAATAGAGCCTCCCAAATTTAATTCATTTGAGTATTGTCATTTCATTTTTGCCATATGTGTTCACAACCTTCATTATTACCTACAGATTCTCCTGTAAATTCACACAATTTGGGTTTGAAAGGAAATTTTATATATTACTACCACAAGTCAGAAAAGTCTTCTTTGAAAATAGAATATCTATAAAAATAAAAAGACTAAAAACCAGAAAAAAGGTATATAGTTCTAGCTAGATGATGTTACTTGGAGGTTCAGTGCCTGAGAACATCTTTCTTCTGTTAAGACAAGAATGGAGAGATGTTAAAAGCCTGCTAGCACCAAAACTGAGGTTTTTCTCCTTGATCTTAAACTTTGTTAATCTTCAAGTCAGAGTTTTTAATATACTGTTACCACCTAAAATGATAGCCTAGACCATGGTTTAGGAAATAGAGGATTAAAAAAATCAAAGAACATGGATCTAAAAGCCCAATCAAGTCAGTAATTCATTTATTCATTCAACTTATGTGCCTCCAAACTGAGTATGCTATTTTGACCAAAGCACACAAATCCTTGCCTACATGGATTTCCATGGAGTATAGAACTTTCCTTTTAACCCCTTTTGTCATGCATAGTATTATCCACTCCACCCCCTGCCCACCACTAAGACAACCTTTTTTTCTGTCCCAGCTCTTCTTGCTTATTACCTGAGTCCCGTGTAATTTTACTGTAGGGACTAGATATCAGTCTACTCCTTTTGTCCAAGGCTCAGCTTTGGAATGCACCTTGGTCTTGTCCACAGCCAGAGCTTCTCCAAACCTCTATTAAACTAAATATTTAATAATATTTCAAGTTTCTTATGCTATTCCTGGAATTCCTATAGGATCAGAAGAGTGCGAAAGCCAGGAGACATCTAATATTATGATGTGTCCAGGGTCCTGGTCATTCTTTCTGTTTGTGCTATCCTTTGGTAGTGAGTTGGTTTTAATCCCAAAATGTGCTCTGGGGCCTAGACTAAGCAATGTGGTCACATCAATTATCTAAATATTGCCTGGTAAAATTATTTCCCTGAAAGTGGCTAATATAAAAGACATTTATTGTATTAATATGGTTTAGTGTACTAGTAAGTACTTTTCTAGGTTTCCATGTAAAATCTTTCCTTCAGTGTTATTACTAAGCCTGAGAACATCTTCAGAGGCAATACCTGTGATCTCCCCAGTTAACTCTCCATTTTCTCCATAGAAATTAATCTCAAGGTAGACTATCTTGTGTCATGAGAATTTAATAACAAAGATTATGGCTTAATTTTCCATTTGACAGAGGAAACCAGTTATAGCCAAGACCAGCTGTGTTACTAGGCCTCCCTCATCTTTCTTGGAACAAATATTAAGTGTTGTCTACAGTTAGAATGTGGAACCTCCAAATTCCACTTGTTGTCCTGACTAAGCTTCAGTGTAATTATATAAAGTGCTTTCAGAAAGGGGTACACCTCTTCCATTATCCTTCTAAATTTAGAGATAATAAATTTTGACATCCTCCAGGGGAAGAAAAATCTTCAAAACTCTGATGAAAGCAAACCCATGAGCAAATTTAATAAGTAATGGCAATGGTAAATTCCAGGAAAGAAAAGCTATTTACAGTGTATGCTAGGAATATTTGGAAACAATACTAGGAAATATGAATGTGCTAGAATGCATGAGTAATACATATTTTTTAAAGTTTGGAGTGGTATCAGTGAGCATACATCTGTGGTCTTACTGAAAGCGAATCTGTCTTGTTGGTCTTTGAGAGCTTTACCGTGTGTGCCTCCAATTGTGAACACCGCCAGGGCTGTGCATAACCATATACATATGCTAGAGTCATGTACCCCTTGGGGTAGTCAATAAAAATGCTAACTGAAAAGAATTGATTTGTTTGTATTTTGGGTTTTTTCTTCCAGAGATAGCTTCAGGAGAAATAATTCTGGCTGCCCTCTTGTACTTATTAATGATAGTAATTTGGAGATGACGTCTTCGAAAAGCTTGGCATGCAAGACAGCAGGGAACAGTTGCACAGCTTAGATTGGAGAGACAATAAGTATGTGTTTGTTTGCTGCCAGATTATCCATCCACTTAATGCAGCTCTGCAATTTCTCACTTTGCTCTATCAGTGTGTTGATAGCAAGAATTTATAATTCTCCATCTCACTCCTCAGCATGTGTGACCCACGTCTCTTGTAATGGCTGCTTCGGAGTGTTGTGGTAGATGGAGGGGCTTTGACATCTGGTGGAATTTCCTCTGAACACCTCGAGAGAAACTCATGTAGACGTTTCTGTTGGGGCATCCCAGCAGGTACCTGTCAGCCTTGGGAGCTTCACGCTCTTTTGAGCTGGAAAAATGCCAGTAGAACACATAATGCCAAGAAAATAGTCTTGCTTTGGGTAGCTATGGAAAAAGGACAGGCTGTAAGATGGAGTAGTTCTTAGTAATTCTCTGGAAAGGCAAGGGATGATTTTCCCAGCACTAGTTCTCTGGACTAAAGCCCAGGCTTCCTATGGACATGCCATAGCAAGAATTCCTGGCAACGTAGCGGGATCTCCAATTATGCCAGCATACACTTACAGAGACATCTATGAATAGAAAGGACATTGACACAGGGCATTGACAAAGTCATGACTATTTTTAGATAACATTTAGTGTATACATTTTCTCACTGGAAAAGGAGTCTCTATTTACCATAGGCTTCCTTAGACTACTAGGAAAAACATGTTAACAACAAATGCCAAACAAAGATCAAAGAGTTAACCTATTGGTGACTTGTTTCCATTCAGATCAAAGAAGGTAGATTCTTGGTTTATCAAATTGAGAGGCATATTATTTTAATTATATTAATAAGCTAGTATATTAAATATATTAATCTGAAAGTTATTGGAAATGTTTAATTTCAAAGACATCAAGAAAATATTGAATTGTTCCAATAATGTTATCCCTTCAGGTAGTGTAAAAGTTTTTGTGCTTTTTGTTTTTGCTTTTTAATTCTTTAGGTATTTTTTTTAAAGATTTTATTTATTTATTCATGACAGACACAGAAAGAGAGAGAGGCAGAGACACAGGCAGAGGGAAAGAGAGAGAAGCAGGCTCCATGCAGGGAGCCCGACACGGGACTTGGTCCCGGGTCTCCAGGATCACACCCCGGGCCAAAGGTGGTGCCAAACCACTGGGCCACTGGGGCTGCCCCAATTCTTTAGGTATTAACAGTATTTAGTCAAGGTATGGGATAATTCTCAGTGTATATACTCCTCTTTATTTAAAAATAAATATCATGAGCATGTAAGAATTTAAATTTGGGGTGTTGAAGGTGGTAGTTGTTGACTGAATGCATTTGGGGCTAATACGCTCAGAAAGTGAGGTTCAAGAGAGGCCTTGGCAGCAAATTACAGTGGATTATCACTGCTGTTTGCCTTAAACATTTTTCAAAGAATCCTTCGGTTTTCCTTGAAAAATCACCACCAGTGAAGGGATTGGTTGAAGAATGGGAGAAATAAGTGCAGTCTTGGGTAATTTTAATTCTTATTGCCAAAGACTATTCCATTGTATTGGATTTGAAGCCTTGCTTTCCAATTTTTCTTGATAATACCCGGTATTCCTGGAAAGGTAAATAAGACAACTAAGGTATGACTGAGCTATGACTTTGAATTCCAAGGTAGAAATCCTACTCTAGGACAAGTCTGAGGTGAAGACTGTGGAGAAGCTAATTAGCATCTGAGTTGCCCTTTCTCAACTCTCTAAATAATAGATAACTCTGAAAATAAATAAAGAATAGCTCCACTAAGTTGAGTGAATAGCTCCACAAAATACCTCACGATCCAGGTGTTTTGTGCTGACTTGGGTCTGCTCTGTTCCAGTAGGGATATATATAAGAGGAGCCATGAAGAAGTTAGGAATTGTGTTCTTATGAAAGACTCCTAACTCTGGGAAATGAACTAAGGGTAGTGGAAGGGGAGGAGGGTAGGGGGTGGGGGTGACTGGGTGATGGGCACTGAGGTGGGCACTTGATGGGATGAGCACTGGGTGTTATTCTATATGTTGGCAAATTGAACACCAATAAAAAAATAAATTTATAAAAAAAGGAATTGTGTTCTTCATATAACAGATTCCTCCACTATTTCTATAAATATTATAGTATTATAGAAATTTCATTTTTCTCACCAAACTAAAAGCTGGGAGGTAGGTAGTTACTGGCTCAAGGATTCTAGAGTCTAGGTTCTGCAAATTTCTTGCCCTTTTCATTGTGGTCTCATGGTTAGAAGACAGCTGCTCCATCTCTAACATCACATCCATATTCCAGGCAGAAAGAATGGGAGGAAAAAAAGTAAAAAAAAAAAAGTAAAAGAAATTCATGAATTAGCATGAGTTTACTCCCTTTTTGAGAAACTCTTCAGTCTACCTATATCTCATTGGCCAGAATTATATTGCAGGACATCCTCTGCCTGCCAGAGAAGCTGGTTGTTGTTTTCTGGATGAGAACATTACTATTCCTCACTCGACAAATTGACATTCTCTTAGAAAGGAAAATGGAAATGGTAGGAAATTAGTCTGTCATAAAAATCCTATCATTAATGTTATGTCAAATAATTCTTAAATCTATTCATATTTCTTTATTCCCCTGTTACTATATTTAGCAAATTAGAGAAAAGAAGATATCAGTTAATTGGATTGATCAGGGAGTATATCATGAGGATGTGGGACTGGAAGATGAATTTTGAAGGTTAGTTATCCTTTGGAGAAGAAAGTGGGGTAGGAGTTCTAAGCAAGAAGAAAAGAGGGAATAAAAGCCCCAGGATGGAAATGATCATCGTACATATGAGTGTGATTCTGGTTATGGGCAAAGAGACAATTAGGAGATCAGAGTTGCATGAGCTAAGATGTTTAGAAAAATCTTAGAGGTATTTCTTTAAAAAGTAGAATGGATTGGAGAGAACTGTGTCAGATACTCAGATCTGATTTTTATATAGCATTATGGAGAAGCATGAAGGAATCCAAATTATACTCTAAGAGAAGCTCTAATTCTTAATATCTGAAAAAGAAGGAAACTCATCACTCAATGAAGCCTCCATCGACAGCTACTTAATAGGCATTTCCCGTTTCTATACTCATTATCTTTCAGGCTATTTTGAATTTTCTAAGTTTTTAGGGTAATGTATATTTCATTACCTTCCTAGAACATAGGAAGAAAAAAGACATGTGTCTTTTTCATGTGTCTGTCTATGTCTCATAGACCACCTGAGTCAGAGGAAGCTTATTCACAGTAGACGATATGAACTAGATAAATTTTCTCTTGAGAACCTGAGGGTTTCTGAGAGTCTTCATAATTTTACTCTCAGTAACAGAACTACCTACCTGGAAATAGGGTCACTGACCAGGAGATCCAAGAGCGAGAGGAGGATATAAATCCAAGCAGAGGAAGCCATTGCTCATGGAGAAAAAAGTGCAAAGAGAAGCAAATAGGAAGGTTTATGCTGAAGACATCAAAGTTTCCAGTTCTTAGAGGTTTGGCTTGACTTTACTTTTCCTGCAGTGAAAATCTAGTGTCCCTTCATTAAGTTTTCTTAGTTTCTTAGAGCATGGGTTTCTCTTTCTTGCTATTAGTTATACTCGCCACAGACAGAAATATATTTAAATGATATTTCTCTATTTGCCTATTAGAGGGATGAGATTACATTAAAAAGGAGAGGTACTATTGATACATTATATCTTTTTAAGTGGCAGTTTAAAATCAGTGCAACCAAATTCCTCCAATCTTATTCTTGCATGATAAGCCTCATTATTCCTGTTTGAAAATTGCAGGATTGGTAGTGAATTTTTTTAAAAAAGACTTTATTTATTTATTCATGAGAGACACATACAGAGAGAGAGAGGCAGAGACACAGGCAGAGGGAGAAGCAGGCTCCATGCAGGGAGCCCAACGTGGGACTCGATCCCGGGACTCCAGGATCACACCCTGGGCCGAAGGCAGGTGCTAAACCGCTAAGCCACCCAGGCTGCCCCAGTGAAGTCTTTTTTTTTTTTCCAGTGAAGGCTTTTTAAAAAAGAAGTCTGTGTCATCTCTGAAATTCACGCAGATTGTCTTAATGTACTATTATTTACATATTAGTCCAATTAATTATCACAATTCATCCAATCTTGGAAGCTCTAATAACATAGGGAGGATATAAGTGGATTTTCCACATTTTTTGGGGGAAAGTTAGAATGTTCTATAGGGACCAATCAGAAGTACATTTAGTAAAAGAACACAAAACCATGGTTATGGGTTACCTTCTCTATTGTTCTGAGACTTTTGGTCTTACCGCAGTAATCACAATCACCTCCTTGGACTGTTGGATGAGAATTGTGTCATGCGCCAAACTTGACCTTGAGTAGTTCATCAGCATGAATCCAGGAATGCTGCAAAGCAAGCACTAATTACAAGAGAAGGTGTTGCTCTCACTGCTCAGTTTAAGCAGCTGAGAGGAAGAATGAAGGTCAAAAGAACTGCCATGATCAGGGTCATACAACTTGGTTTGATGTGATGTAGCTTTGCTTTAGGGAGGTCCTCTCTGTAATAGCAGTACAAACATTTGGATGAAAAGAGGCTTTTTCAATTCTTATTAATTTGTGGAGTCCTCCACTGGACGATTTGAATATTGTCTGTGATAACCTATAGGTTACCTATAGGTTATAGGTCTGAGTCATAGCTCCTTGGAAGGGTGAGGTTTTAAGAAGGAGGGTGAGTGGATGCAAGCCTCCAGTTTTCTGCCCCTGAACACATTAGTGGAGATTATTTTGGGGGGAGAAAAAAGAAATGAGAGAAAAGAAATGAGGCAGGATAATGAAAAGACCTAGTACTGCCCTTGCATTGGACAAAGAGCATCTGGAGGCCACAACTCAAGGGGATGGGAAATATGTGAGGGTTGAGATGTATTGAGGAGATGAGAATTTAAGGGACAAGATGAAATTCTCCTTTCTCACAAAATCCTTTTATCCTCAATCCCTCCCCTGACCCCCACCCCTGCCACTGTGTTCTGTTTGTTTTCCTAAAGAGAGATGAAGAATCGTTGTGTATTGAGCACTTGCTACAGCCCAGGCTTTGCTTTAGGCTCTTCCGTGTCCAACTTCTAGCCAGTCCATCAACAGTCTTGGGAAAACTTAGATGACCCTGCACAGCAAGGTTGTCTGTGGTGATCTAAGTAGCATAAACTACCGATCATTGGTAAAAAGTAGCCCCTGTGATTGTTGAATCAGAAAATTAATATTCCCCTAGAAGGACTTAGAAATAACAAGTAGAAAAGTTGTTAGGGGCATCCGGGTGACTCAGTCGGTTAAGCATCTGCCTTCAGCTCAGGTTATGGTCTTCAGCCCTACATTGTCAGGCTCCCTGCTCAGTGGGGAGTCTGCCTCCCTCTCTTCCTCTGCCCTTCCTCCAGCACCTCTCTCTCTCTCTCTCTCTCATGTGTGTGTGTGTGTCTCTTCTCTCTCTCATGCTCAAATAAATAAAATCTTAAAAATAAGTTATTTTCTGTGGCTGGGCATATTTATTTTTGATAGTTCATACTGAATTTATTTTTTGGTTTTCCAAATAATTTTTTCAAAAGAGAGAGAATGAATTTCTGAAAACTTGATTCCTTGAAATTTTTTTTCACTAGTGAACACTAACAAGCATCAAATTTGGTGGCTTTATAAGAATCATCAATTGTATATTATAAGTGCTTCTCAGGTTGTAACTAGCATTTTATACATGAATCTGATCTATCTCTGCCTCCTAGGGGGCTGAGGTGCTGATAGTTAGTTTTATGCTATCGGAGTTCTAACTTTGCATCAAACTATATGTGCGGTGTTCCTCTGCATGCAGTACAAGTGGGTTATTTGTTTGTAGGAGTTAGCAATTCTTCCCTTTGCTGGAAGAAGAGGGGATGGTCATCTTCTCTTGGGAGGGGTCAGCTTTCACCTGTAGTCTCTATTATTATAATTTTTCTTTAGAGATAACTGATATATTGAGTACCCATTTGTATTACAGTGTGCTTGTAGAACTTGAAATAACTTTACTGGAGAGTTTTAGGATTTTTATTAAAATTAAAATTTATTATGCATAGATTATTGTGTGATGATTATGTCTCTTAGAAGTAATACATGAAAGAGAATATTACCTAAGTTAGCTCTTTACTTAGTTTCATTTGTGGTTTTTATTTTCTTTTATTTTGTTGAGTGTTCTGAAAGAGACCTTAAAAAATTAATGTGATTGTTGAAAGAATTAATTAAGCACCCAAGAAAATCTATTTTTATATTAGAGAACAGACACTCTAGTTATGTATTTTGCATTCAGAGAAATTTATGAATGATAAGGTTAGGCATGTTTAAATTTCTTTTTAATAGGAAAATAGGTTTGATTTTCCTTGTGAAGACTTAAAAATTTTTATGCATAAAATTATGTAACAATGTGGTTTGATACTTTAAGAAATCATGTTATTTGGAAAGTGGACAAATAGATAAATAACATTATCTCTCTAACAAAAACACTTAACATAATCTCAAACCAATGAATTTGTAATTCAAAGAAAAATCTGCTATGGAATTAATTTACGATAGATAAAATTTCACATGAGTTACTTCATTGGAGTGTTCGTTTTTCTCTAGTGGTGAGTTATTAGTAGAGATAATTCAAATGGTGAATGATTAATCGGAAATTTATGGAATTTATGCCAATAATATCTTAGAAATTCATAAATGTATATTTCTTGATGAGAAAATTAACACACTTTGGTGAGACTTTATTCACATTTTGTGTAGTAGTACCTTATAATATCATTTGTTATAGCAGAGGGTTTCAGTTCTCCAAATGAACACAAACCAATGGCAGTTAGGGCTTGCAATTAGTCTTTCTCCCCTTCAAACTGGTACCAACTAAATTTATTTACATTTGAGAATCAGACATGTACAGGACAGAATGTTCCTGTTTGATATTTTATGCTTTCTCATTTTCATGCACTGCTAAGATATTTTCTTGTGCTCTTTGGCAAAGGGAGAAGTTAGCATAGCACAACTATTTTTTTTTTCTGACCTCATTTTGTTCTTTTAAAAACTCAGTCTTATGCAGCACCAAAGTGGCAAAAATAGAAGGATCTTAATTCACATTTATAGGGTGTGTAGCAGGTCTAAAAAACATCCCTGAGCACCCAAGTCAGAAGGTGCAGGTCATTGAGGGAAATTGAGCAGGGGAGTCAAGCTTCTAGGATGTACTACTGATTGTTGCTGAGCATTATGGCTAGAAACTTTTAATAGAAACAGCATCATAACTGGTCTTCTTTTATCCCCTCAAGCTCGTGTACTCCTTACAAAGCTCATTCTGATTATACAAGGATCCACAAGTAGAACAAAGATGGCTACTTTTTTTTTTTGGTACTATAATAAAAAAAGATATGGAACAATTTTATTGTCTTATTAACTATAATTTAACTTTAAGAATTTCTCTGAAAGGGGATCCCTGGGTGGTGCAGCAGTTTGGCGCCTGCCTTTGGCCCAGGGCGCGATCCTGGAGACCCGGGATCGAATCCCACGTCGGGCTCCCGGTGCATGGAACCTGCTTCTCCCTCTGCCTATGTCTCTGCCTCTCTCTCTCTCTCTGTGTGTGTGACTATCATAAATAAATAAAAAATTAAAAAAAAAAGAATTTCTTCTGAAAATGTTTATTTCCTTATAATTTCTACTGCAATAGCATTTTATCTAGCAATAAATTTTATTTTTGCTGGGAGTCAATTCAGTGTTGTATAATATCATAAGCTGTCAGTTTATTGTTTATTTTTAATGTAAGTGCTTTTCACTTGGTGGTGCCACAATTCAGTAAACATTTGTGCAGCATTTATATGCTAAGAGCTTTGTGGAATTTTTTTAAAAAGAGGGAGATTGTAAATTAGTAGGGGAAATGCCTATATTTGGTGACTGTATTATGGAAAAGTATGGGTAAAATGGGTAAGAGAGGTAAACAAAATAGACTAGTTAAAGAAATACAGTATTAATTTTGACTGAGGTTTTGGAGTAGGAGTGACATTAAAAGGAGCTTCCCAAGGGAATGATTGTTTAAACAGGACCTTGAAAGATAAATAGGATAGGGTGGGAATGTTCCAGGTATGGGTTGGTGGTGAAGTTGCCTAACATGAATTAAGGTGTAGCTATTGGTGAATCTTAGGTATATTCAGAAACATCAAATAATCCATATTTTGGTAAATTGATGCCAGACTATGCAAAGGGTTGAAGGCTGTGCTGAGGAATCTGGACTTTATTTTGTGAATATTGGGGATTCTCTGAAGGCTTTTGAATAGAGAAATAACCTATAAAGACAGTAACAGATGACAATAGGAAAGATATAGGTGAGAACGAGAAAGGAGGAAGGAAGAGGGGCCCAGTCACATAGAGATATTTCTTGGGAGGCTACAGGTAGTTCAGAGAGAAACAGTGGATTAAAATGAGAAGTTCATGATAATAATGGGTATCTGAGTAACATAGCTGGGGTTTGATGGCTGATTGGACACCAAAGAGAAGGAGTAAAGAGGAAAAGAGAGGAGTCGAACATTTTCTTCTTAGCATTTTGACTTTGTCCCTGGAATGGTGATGCTCTTAGCTAAAGGTAGGAATTTTGGAAGACAGCAGGTGAATAAAAAGTTCCATCTTGGTCCTATTGTACGTGGGAATTAGTGGTATGTCCTGTGGAGCAGTCATGCATTGTGATAAAAGTTACATTGATAAAGGTCTAGATATGTTAAATGTCTTCCTAACATTGGAGAAAACATATATAAAGGGAACAATTATAGCAAAATGAGGACAAAAAGATGACGGAGAACAGGGTCATGAAAACAAAGAAGGAACAGTTTACAATGACGCATGCTATTGATTGGAAAAGTGGATTGAAACTTGAGAACTCATTGACTTTTCTGAATAATATATCATCAGTGCCTTATAAAAAAGTAATTTTAAGGTAAGCAAAAACAGACAATAAGTGCTTTTTAGATTTATTTTCTTAGGAAAGTTTCAAGATGGAAAGATTTAGTACCTACTCCGCGTCTCTTTCTGTGGTTCTTTTCCCCCCGACATCCGTAACAGATGCATGGGTTTAGGCTGAAGTTCCAGTTCCTCTACTTGTATACTCCTGTTCATATTGTTTAAATTCTCAAACCCTAAGTTTCTTTATCTGCTTAGTGGAAATAATGTAATGTCTACCTCAGAGAATATTGGGAATGACTAATGCATGTGAAAGCATTTTATGAATTGTTAAGTGAGTCCTATACAAATGTTGCTGTTAGTGTCTGTATTGACTTTTACTGAAGTGGTGGATACAGAATGAACAACTATTAGTCTTTTTCTTGTTATTGTTTCAAGGAGTGATTCTTCTTTTTCTTACTTTTGGATGTGTTAGAAAGCGATTCTATGTCTTACATGAGGTTGTGTTTCTGGTCTCAGCCATCTCCCCAGGTTTTCTAATCATTAAATTCTGTTCTTTCTCTTCCTTTACTTTCATTCTTATTTTTCTCTTTCACCTTCTCTTTTCCTCTTCAATCAGATTTTTATTAATCAGTAAATTTTTAGAGATTTTATTTATTTATTCATGAGAGAACAGAGAGAGAGAGAGGCAGAGACATAGGCAGGGGGAGAAGTAGACTCCCTGTGGGGAGCCCCATGTGGGACTCCATCCCCGGACCAGGGATCACTCCCTGAGCCGAAAGCAGGTGCTCAACTGCTGAGCCACTATAGTTGTCCCTATATTTGTTGAGCATCTGCTAAATGCTAGGAATTCTTTTGGGGATCTGAGCATATAGCTAGTCTGCAGTCTTTGTATTTATGTTTGTTTACCAGGCAGTCTTAGGAGACTCTGCATTTATCCCTCTCAATTACTCTCTCTCACTCTAATGAAGCTCGTTATTCATATTGTAGACCTCAGTATACTTCACGTTGACTATTCCTGATCCACTTCATTTTGTCTAAACTCTGGTTAATTTAATCAGAATTAGCAGAGATATTTAGCATTCTGAAGAATGTGCAGGAAACTTTTTAATGTCACCTCTACAGTGATGTTCATTAGGTAAGGATACACGCAGCTCCCTATTTGTGTTTGTCAGAGATTGAGGGGAGAAAACTTTCAAAATACGTATTTCAGCCTGGAAGTTGTCAAACTTCTATCTCTCGCCCTTCCTCCAGAAGCAGTCTCCTCTACCCACCCTCATTGCCCTGTATTGAGGAATGTTTCTCATGGAAATTGGCCAAATTCTTCAGTGTTTTGGAATTAGTCAAAGAAAAAAGGCTGAGACTGATTCGTCTATTGGACAGAGATAAAATGATGTGTATATGTAATTTGATGTATGTAATGAACAGATTCCTGAAATCACAATGAATTGACATTTAATATATTAAATAAATTGTAAATGTAGATACAATTCAAGCTCTCTGACCTCATGCAAAACCCTTCAAGTGTCTTTTTAAAAATAATCTGTAAAATGAAGGATATAAATGTCCTTTTATCTCTGTAATTCTATGATACCTGCTACTTAGGGATTCTTCTGATGTTTTTTCATATAATAGCTTTATTGAGATATAATTCACATATCATACAATTCATTTTAAGTGTAGAATTCAGTGGTTTTAGTATACTGATAGCAGTGGTTTTAATATACTGACAGAATTGTCAAACAATCATAATTTGGGAACATGTTTATCATCCCCCAAAGAAATCCCATACCCATTATCACTCATTCTTCATTTCATTCCAACCTCCTGACCCCTAGGCAACCACTAATCTACATTCTGTTAGTATAGATTTTCCTATTCTGAACTTTCCTATAAATGCAATTATACAATATGTTGTCTTTTGTGTCTGGCATCTCTCATTTAGCATAATGTTTTCAAGATTTATCCATGTTGTACCATATATCAGTATTAATTTTTATTGCCAAATAACACTCCATTGTAAAGGTATATCACATTTTATTTATCCATTCACTAATTGATGAGCATTTGGATTGCTTCACTATTTGGCTATTATGAATAATGTTGCTCTGAACATTTGTGTTCACTTGTACACATGTTTTCATTCTCTAGGGTGTATAACTAGGGGTAGAATTTTTGAGTCATATGGTATCTCCATATGTAAACTTAAAACTCCCAGTTTCCCAAAATGACGCATCACTTTACATTCCTACCAGGAGTATATGAAGATTCTACTTTCTCCATATCATCACCAATATTTGTTATTATCTGTCTTCTTGATTATAACCATCTTGGTTTGAAATAACATCTCATGTGGTTTTGATTCGCATTTCTCTCATGGATAACAGTACTGTGCATCTTTTCCTGTGCTGACTGACCACTTGTATTTCTTTCTTTTTATTTCTTTTTAAAATATTTTATTTCTAAGTAATCTTTCCACCCAGGCTTACACTTACAACCCTGAGGTAGAGCTGCGTGCTATGCTGACTGAGCCAGCCAGATGCCCCTTGTATATCTTCTTAGAGAAATATCTATTCAGATCCTTTGCCTATTTTTACTTGGCTCATTATCTTTCTATTATTTGGTTTTTATTATTGAGTTATAAAGTTTTTTTTAAATATATCTTAGGAACAAGTTCCTTACCAAACAAGATCTATAAATATCTTTTCTTGTTCTGTGGGTTATCTTTTCACTTTCTTGATGGGATCTTTTGAAAGACAAAAGATTTTAAGTTTGATGAAGTACCTTATTTTTCTTCTGTTGCTTGTACTTTTGATGTCCTATGTAAGAAACCTAAGAAATCTAAGGTCATGATGATCTATACCTGGGCTTTCTTCAAAGAGTTTTATAGTTCTAGCTCTTACCTTTAGGTATGTGATCCATTTTGAATTAATTTTGTTATATAATGTGAGGTAGAGGTACAATTTTATCCTTTTGTCTATAGGTATCTGGTTGCTCCTGCATCTTTTGTTAAGCAGACTATTTTTCCCTCTGTTGAAAATTAAATGTGAGGGTTTATCTCTAGACTCTCAGGTCTGTTGCATTTCATCATATTGCTAAGAGTACTCTTTTTTCTCTCTTCTACGGACTGAATTTTCTCAAATTTTCTAAGACCAGCTTTAATGTCTCCATTCCATAAAGCTAATCTCCTTTTTTTTCTTCTGGCCTATAGGGTTATAAGTCATAAAGAAATGGAACGAATTGACTTAAGAGTCCCTTTTTAAAAGAGTCTTCAATTTGGAAAATGTCCAATTTTGAATTCAAGGCTTGAGGATCACAGAGCCCTCACAGATAATTCCATTTAACCTGTCATGTGATTTTCAGGTGCAAAACTCAGTGAATTTGCATAAGCAGAAACTCATTTGCATAGGACAAATTGATGTACATCTGATGCATATCTGTACTTAGTAATCAATGCATTTGCAAAAATCTAATAAAAATGTGTCCTGAACATACAAGATCTAAAATGATAAATATATTAAATATCCTTCAGTAGAAAAGAGATTGAGTTATCTGATCCAGTGAAATTAATTTTTAGTAAGATGGCATATTAATTGAAAGCTTAAGATTAATGATTTTTACTTGCCTGTATATTAAGTCACAATTCACTTCTGCCACTTTTCTTCTCAAATAATCAAAGTATTGAATTTTTCCTTCACTTGGGCAAGTTAGCTTTTAACATGGTTTTACTGGTGTTCTTTAACTCACTCATTCACTTATGCAGCAATTCCTTTATTAAATTAATTTTTAAAGTGTGCCTTTATACTAATTTCTACAGGAGATGTAAATAAAAACAGAAATCCTTATTCTACAGAAATTTATAATTTATTAGAGAAATTAAAATAACATAATATGGACTTCCAGTTCAATAGTACATGTGTCAGCTTCCCTTTGCCCCGACATACACGCATAACACAGACACACAAATATGTACACATCAGCACAAAGAAGAGACAAGCTGGGAAAACAGATACAAGATAGAATAAATTTAAGTTTGTTTCCTTATGCTAACCGGTAGATTCTGTGATTCATAAACATACATGGACACAAAATATTAGTGTGTGCTTGAAAAACCATCAAAGTGAAAGATGAATTAGTAGAAATGATTCCAGACCAAAAAAGATAAGTTACAGAACAAATAGAAAATAAGAAAATTCAATTAATATCTTCTAATGTTTTTTGTATCCATTAAGTAAAGCAAATGTGACATTATAAAATTAAGAAAATAACCTGGAAATTTAAATATATAGAAATAAATTACAATAAAATTTGAATTGAGTAAATCACAAGTTGCTTATAGTTGAAAATGAAGTAAGATCTGAAAGATAAAGCCAAGGAAACTATAAATTTCCTAAGAATAAATTACTACAAAATCAATGCTAAAACAGTAGCATTTTGTTCCTTCACAGTTTTGGAAACCAGGAGTGAAGTCTAGGTACCAGCAGGATTGGTTCTTTCTGGAGGCTGCCATGTGTCTCTCCTAGCTTCTGGTGGATGCTGGCAACTCTTGGTGTGCCATGGCTTGTAGGTCCATCATACCAACCTCTGCCTCGGTATTAACATGTCCTCCCCCTATGTGCCTGTATATGTGTTTCTCTTTTCTAAGGATTTGCCGTTGAATTCAGGGTCCTTACTAATCCAGATTAGCCTCATATTTACCTTAATTACATCTTGAAAGACCTTTTTCAAAATAAGGTTATATTCTGAGGTTCCAGGTGAACTTATCTTCTCATCTACTACAGAAACATATGACAGAAATGGAAAATATGAGATCAGAAGTCTTTAAGGAACAAAAGAATAAATCCAGTCGAAATTACCATCCAAAATATTTAACCCATGGTGTGGCATAGCCATAAATTGATCAAAATGGAAGCTCTCCAGTCAGAATTTTTTAAGATTTTATTTATTCATGAGAGACACACAGAGAGAGGCAGAGACAAGAGGAAATAAAGAACTAGCAGAAGAAAATATCTTGAGGCTTAAGAAAGGTTAAATCTAAATTTTGAAGGAGTTCAGTAAAGGTCAACCAAGATAAATGGAAAAGAAAAACAAAACACCTAGGAAAAATTAATTTGGAATTAATTTTGAATTTCCTAAGAGAAATTCCCCAACTCTGAGAATAAGGAAAAATCTGAAAATCTTCCAGTGAAAATAAGTGATTTACCTACCAAGGAATATTAGAAATATGAATCAAATTTTTCATCCTAATATAGGATGATAGAACTCAAAATAGCAGTATTTTCCACTAATGATCAGAAAAATTAGGGAACAACAAAGTAATAACAATAAGAAAGAAACTTCCTATTCACAATTTCTGGAAAAGGAAACTAGTAGCTGGTGGAGAGGAAGACTTTTCATTTTATGCTGTTTCATATTTTGTTGTTGTTGTTATTGTCATTAAGAGCAGTTTTAGGTTTACAGCAAAATTGAGAGGAAAGTACAAAGATTTCCAGTATACTTCCTACCCCATCTATATAGAGCCTCTTCCACTTCTCAAAATCTAAAACTCAGGACACCTGAGTGGCTCAGTAGTTGAGTGTCTACCTTTGGTCCCTGGATCGAAGCCTACTTTGGGCTCCCCACAAGGAGCCTGCTTCTCCCTCTGCCTATGTCTTTGTCTCTCTCTCTGTCTCAGGAATAAATAAATAAAATCTTAAAAAAAAAACTAAAAATAAAAAAATTGCAGGCTAGTTAACTTTAATACATTGGTTAAAAATGAAATGGAATACATTAATTTATGACAAGTTGAAGCTACATTTTATTGTGTAAAATTTTTAAAACATCCTGTTTTCTTTTTAACTATACAAGTAATGTAGACATTCATTATTTTTGTAGAAATAAGTAAATGGGACAGCTAAAGGTTCCTTTGAATTCTTCCCTAGTCCCAATCTCTACACGTGACATATGCATATATATGTATTATGTATATGTGGTATACATAATGACAGAGAGATCTCTACATAAGTGCATTTGTGGCTGCATGTGAGTGTGTGATATTTCTACATAATTGATGTCTTACTATGCATATTGCACAACTTGGTTCTTTTCATTAATATGTGTTAGAGATCTTGGTATATTAGTCCTTAAAGATTTACCTCATTGTTTTTAACTGCTGCACCAGATCCCTATTTAACTACTGTCTGATGGACGATCATTTATTTTGCTTCCAGCTTTTGCTCTTCCACCTGTAGTCTGCATTGAACCTTTTGGGGCATGCTTCATTGTGCTCACTGATGTGGAGATTTCTGTAGGGTGTAGAGTATAACAGAGATTGCTCTATTATAGGTTCTACACCTTTTATGTTTTAGTAGACTTTTCTAAATTGCTAAATTAATTTGCTTGTGCAGATCTAATCATTGATATTACAAAGTATTAAATCTTAAAAGTGGACCTTGTGAAAAACAACTCCTTCCTGCTCAGTAGCAAACTATAACCCTGTAGATAAGGGGGAAGAAAGAAAAGAAATACATTGGAAATGAAGCTTTGGATTGGAATTACATAGTTTTATCACGTAGTGAACATGGGGAAACTGTTCTGAAATATACATTGATCAGCTACTCAATTAGCTGTGGTGCCAAAACCCAAAACCGGTAATCCATAACTGCATCAATCAGAGGGGTGTTTTGGGAAGTTCCTCTGGTTTGATACTCTAAGGTTTTTAAAAAAGTGAATTGAATAAAAAGAAAACTTAATAAAACTGAGCATAATTTGAGAATAATGGGGGTCTTGGGCTGTTTTTAAAAAGTTCCCACTCAAACTAGGATCTTCCTCATTGGTGGTACTATCCAATGATGCATTCCAGGGATGAATGAATTTAGTCAGCTGATAATTGACTCTCCTGGCTGCATACTTCCACCCTAGGTCTCCATAGCCCTTTTTGTTCAAGACACCTATGCCCCAGTTTCCTTATCTGTAAATTGGGGCTATCTATCTTAAAGGCTCCTTGAAGAGGAATTATTTTAATATTTTTATTCTTAGCACAGTATAAACAGTGAAATGATAACTGCTATTATTATGATTATTGTTGTTGAAATATAGTTAGAAGAAACATGTGAGAAAAACTCTTACGACTAAATAAAAGAAGGGTAATTTACATTTACCCAAACATTTAACCCAAATTTCCCAGTCTTTTTTATTTTCTGATATAGGGAATAGATGTGAGTTACTTCTGTTTTTGTCTCATATAAGCTGTATCTCTCTGCCTCTATTCAGCACAGACTCGGAGAGCACAATATAAAATATGGTCAAGGGGTGCCTGGGCGGCTCCGTCGGTTACGTGTCTGCCTTCAGCTCAGCTCCTGATCTCAGGGTCCTGAGATCGAGCCCCAAGTGAGGCTCCCTGCTTAGTGGAGAGACTGCTTCTCTCTCTCCCTCTGCCCCTCTCTGTGCTTGTGTTCTTTCTCTCTCACTCAAACAAATAAATAAATACAAATCTTTAAAATATGGTCAGGTTACCAAGATATATGTTTAATCAGTCCCTATTAAAATTTGATAGAGGGCACAGCACTTATTCTTAAGAGTGATGAGAATACCTAAGGAGTGAGCCAGCACACTGAGCTCAACCTCTCTGGCCCAATGCAGATTTCAAAAAGATGAGGGATCACATATAAAGGAAAGAACTGAACGTTTTCAGAATATGGTCTCGTGGCTGGCATTCTCATCTTCCCACATCCTTTAATCTCCCTTTGGGTACTAACTCATATATCCCTCTAACTTTTATATGCATAAAATAACTTTTATATGTATGAGCCATACTGCTACCATTGAAATCTGGGTCTAGGAATTATTATTTACTTCTGAGTGTCATCATTTTATGCCCACTCTTCCCTGTGTCAGTTATTTCAGAAAGCCCCAGTGCTCTAGTAACTGAACATTTGGATCCAAACCTGTACTCTGTATAGTGTCTGCCTGTCATATTGGTACTTACTATATTGTCTGCTCCTGAACCCCTTTTTCCTTTTCTTTTCTGATTGTATGTGCATCCTTTAATTCTCTCTTTCCTTTTGGAAAAATACAGTTTACTAGTAGGGAGGCTCTTTCTATGATCATGCTGACCTGGGAGCTCCATTTCCTTTGCTCCCCACCATTGCTGAACATCTACTTTTTATTTTCTTTTGTCTTCAGTCACAGTAGTTTCTCTTTCTCTCTCTTCTATTTCTCTCTCTTCAATAGATATGAAATATTATTTCATTCTTTTTTTAAGAGGGAATTTTTATTGGGCATCTGAGTGGCTCAGTCAGTTAAATGTCTGACTCTTGACCTCAGGTTAGGTCTTGATCTCAGGGTCATGAGTTCAAGTCTTGTGTCCGCTCCACGGCGGAGAGGGGGAGGTGTGGAGGGCATGGAGCTTACTTAAAAAAATAATAATAATAATGGTTTTTATTTCCGAATCTCCCCTGAGCTTCCATGGGTGGTGGTAAATGGAAGGTAGATAGTGTATATTGAAATTGTCTCCTCCAGCCAGCTGCCAAAACTCAAGACTGTGAGGCTACAGTGTCCCAAATCTTTCCTGGAAACATCATAAGCAAGAGCTTCTCTGTCATCTGTCCTTCTGAATCCCTGGAGTGTGTTCTAGAATGTGCTATCAATAAGGATGTTCCTCCTGCACTTTGGTTGTCTGCCATCTTTTTAGTCTCCAGATTCAAGGTCTTTTAGGCTTGGCTAGACTCCACTTTGTACTTCTGCTGGTGCCAAATTAACCAATCTGCCTTTCTATTTTGAACCTTCTCTGAAAGATATCCAGCAGTTTCTTATTGCTAAGGTCTCTGTCCCCAGTTTTAAAACCTTACAACCTGTGTTTTCCCTTGTGATGCCTCTGGCCTCATTTGATCAATGACCACCCCTGTGTCCAGGATCCCATTTCTGTGGGTGCTAGTCTACATGTTTTGAAGGTTCCTCTCCATGCCATCCACTTTCTGCCCTGGTTCCCAGCCCAAATATAGAATGGGCTATTTTGGTTACTTTTTCTCCCTTGATGGGTTCAGGTCTAATTATGACCATGGACATGGGTTGTTTTTTGTTTTCATGTGGGTGTCATAGAGTCATTATTGTCTCCATGATATTAGTTGAAAGTTAACATGTTGGATCAAGTAGAGGATTTTTGAAAACAGATCCTAAGAAGGAAACTTCTAATGATTGAAAGTAAATGAGGTGAATATTTTAAGGAGGTGTCTTTCTTTTCTTTTTCTTAAATCATGCCTCTGGATACCATTTGATCATAAGAGAAGCTCTGCCCTTCATTTTCCTTCATAGTTTCAAGTTCCTCTTCATAGTAACAGACAAATTCTCATGGCAGAATAGTGAGGTTAGGGGCAAATTTAGGGAGCCAGACTACCTGGATTTGAGTCTCATCCTGGCCACCTTTTAAGTGTGTTATCTTGACCAATGTTTCTTAATCTCCATTCCATAGTTTCCATTACATGAACATGATAATAGTGCTTCCCTCATTGGGCTCTAAAAGGATTACATTAAGTTAAAGTCTATCTTATTATCATCCTGAACCAAGAAACTAGGTGATAAATTCTGCTTACCATATTCATATGAGCTTGAACTGATGAAAGACTAAATTTTTTTTTCCCTGAAGTTATGCACATTTATCATGTCTTTATTCTCTGTCTGTATTCTCCTAGAATGTTTGTCCATGTTAATGTCTTTAAGTTTATCTTAGAGCACAGCGCTCCATGCAAATATTACTTAATAAAAGGTTTTCAGTGAACTTGATAAAGTGTTGGGTTTACAAAGCTTTCAAAATATTTAAATTCTAGAGTCTTAATCAGCCTGATATAACTGTGTAACTGTGTATGTATTTGATCTCTTTGTGAACTTCATCCTCTGCTTTTTATGTAAATGTAATCTGTTCTCTCAGAACAGGTGAGGCTTGAGTGAGGTCATCTATGAATGAAAATTCTTTGTAAACAGAAAAATGGTATGCAAATGTAAAATATATTAATAGTAAGTAGTTTTATGGATTCAAAAAATAATGAGTCATCTTCAGGTGAAAATAAGGCAGTAGTGGTTAGATTCATATAGTCAAAAAAGCCTTGAAGATGATAAAATGTGTATGAGATGCTTGCCTCTAAATTGGCGAATCAAGGACCACAATTACTTATTTCCTTGTTAACTGTCTTTAGCTATTTATTTATTTATTTTTCTTTAGCTATTTATTAAACTTTAACCATGCTTAACATGATCTTTTAATATATTGAAATTACTAGAGCATAATTTTGTTGCCCACTTACTTTGATTAGGGTATAACTTTGTATAGTTTTGAGGAAAAACAATGACCTTCTTCTCAGACTCAAGGTAAATCCACTTACATGACAGGTGAAATATTATATGCTTTATACTTGATAATTCTTTATTTTCTAGTTTGTAGTTTCTCACCTAGCCTACCTTCACTGTCAGAAGATCTCACCAGCAAATAGTTCACTCACTCAAAATATTCCTGCTGATGTGGAAAAAATAGGAAATAAATGTCATTGGAACCATAATAGGCTTTTGTAAGTCTTGGTTTCAATATTGATATAGATAGCCTTTGTGCTCTTATGTCCTCTGATATTCTTTAGTTAAAGCCTTCCAGCCTCCCAGAAAGGCCTGAAAATGGTAAATATGTAAGTTAAAATAATGTACTATTTTATGGAATGTGGTTTCAAATGCTTTTTCAAGACATAGAAAAATGTCAACTTTTATTAATAATTACTAAAATCAGAACTTCCTTGATTTTTTGAACTTCCTTGATTTTAACATGTGTGTACATATATATGTACTTGCTCTGTATCCTACCAGCTCCCTAAAAGAGATTTGCAAAAGAATATGATCTATAACATAGACAAAGTAAAGCAAATGAATCTTAATAGAATTTATTCTAGAACTTGGGAAAGAAAAGGAAGCAGATTTGTTCAAGAGGCTAATACAATTATGTAATGAGTAGCTGATTTATGTGCCTTTAATCTTCATGGAAGCCAGGGGAGAACATGGAAATAGGTTGAAATATATAGTCTCAGTATCATAAAGGAAAAAAACATGTTAAATTCTTAGTACTGTATTATGCATGTGGCTTTATATCCATGATTCACCACCTGTGGGAAAAGGCTTGCCAATACAAAACATGTCTCTTTTATTTACTATTTATATATTTAATTACTTAGGTTGACATAAAAACTTTTTTCATTCCTTGCATACACAGTTTTGGGTAACAGCAGAGTATGGGTGATTGGGAAGATGTTGCTGTAGATAAAAAGTGAAAATTTTGAATATATCCAAGTTTTAGAATACTGACTGTATAATTAGGATTCTGACTTGTTGGACAGTAACTATTTCAATAATTGGGAAGTGAAGTTAAATTTCATTTCAAAGTTTGGAACTTGTCTAGGAAATGAATGTTTTATTTTTACTATAGCTACTTGGAGTTTGATTCCCAAAGCACAAATCCCTTTAAAAATCTTAGCCTAGGAAGATTTTTTTAAGCAATAGGAGGGAAAGACAATGTTTGCTCAACTGTAGTAATGTAACTTGTAACAGGGGTTGGGGTTGGTTCTGGAAACATTTATTCATTCTTCGTGGTTGTTAGTGACATATTAGTGACCATTTTAAAGAGGATAGTAGAGAAAATATTTTCAAGCAAACTAATATACTTATTTTTAACTTTCTTGAAAAAAATGAAGCAAAGGAAAGCAACTCAAAGGGACTCATAACTGAGAGCCATGGGTTGGCTGAGAAGGTGTAGGCATAGAAAATAAAAACAAATTTCTCCTCTGGGTAAAAGGATAAAGACTCCGGCAGATGGCTTCTTAGATTAATGGCCTCCTTTGCACATTCATAAGTAGAATAGAAAGTGGTGTATAGATTGGAATATATTGTTGTATTTTTGTCATCATTATTAAAACTTCTTTTTGAAACTTAGGGGCATTTAGAAGTTTTAGAAAAGTTTTATTCTGCTTACATTAAGTTTTAGTCTGAACACAGATGTTTTTAATGTGAGCCCTTTGGTACTGATATTTAAATAGCATTCCCTGGTATATTTTAATGATGAGTAGATTTTATGTTTTCATTATAAAAAATAAAATGGAAAGAATAGAGAATATTTACTTAACAATTTACATTTATTTCAGTCTATTTACTTTGATCTTCAGAATCAAATAACTTGTAATAAAGTTTTGGAGATTAGTGAACTAGCTATGAGCTATTTAACTATTTAGTTAAAGCTATTTTTTAAAATAAGATTTTATTTATTCATTTAGAGAGAGAGAGGCAGAGACAGAGGCAGAGGGAGAAGCAGGCTCCATCCATGCAGGGAGCCCAACGTGAGACTCGATCGCGAGTCTCTAGGGCCAAACCCTGGGCCGAAGGCAGGCACCAAACCGCTGAGCCATCCAGGGATCCCCTAGTTAAAGCTATTTAAGTACAAGACTTTGTGTTTCATGCTGGTCTCATACCATAAAACCAAATATATAAGTTTATTTTCAACACCGGAATTTTGAAGCTTTCCGAATTTTAGTCCCTGGAAGTTTTATTTCTTTTTGGTTTCATGTTGTCTAAACAAAAGTTAATTCTCAAACTTTATCAAGTATCCATATAGTAAATCTGTCTTTCTATCAAGTCTTTCCCCAAATATGCATCAAATAGCATGCATACAATACTTAATACATAGAATATATTTTGCATTTTAGATATGTTCATTCATTTGTTTGATCCTCCAGTCTTGTCTGCAAAATAGGGAAGTCATTATTTTTAGCTCTGTTTTTCAGTAAGGGAACTAGGAAGCAGAGAGCTGGTGTCATGTATTTCAGATTTCTTTTTTTTTTTTTTTTAAGATTTTATTTATTCATGAGAGAGAGAGAGGCAAAGACACAGGCAGAAGGAGAAGCAGGCTCCATGCAGGGAGCCCGACATGGGACTCGATCCTGGGAATCCAGGATCATGCCTTGGGCTGAAGGCAGGCGTTAAATTGCTGAGCCACCCAGGGATCCCAATATTTCAGGTTTCAATAGCTCCAGTCTTTCCTGGGTTCCATATGGAATGCCCTTAGTAGATTTCCTCCCAACTTTGAATGGGAAGAGATTAGAAAATCAGTATCTGTAGAATATAAATGTCTAAAAAGAAGAGGTTTAGCAGGAAAAAAAAATACAAAAAGAGCTTGGTGTATTGCTTTTTTTTTAAGCTTCATTCATTCATTCATTCATTCGAGAGACAAAGACATAGGCAGAGGGAGAAGCAGGCTCCCTGCAGGAACCTGATGTGAGACTGATCCCAGGACCCCAGGATCACAACCTGAGCCGAAGGCAGATGCTCAACAGTGAACCACCCAGGCGTCCCATGGTGTATTGCTTTTATGGTGAATAACTGATCATCTAAATAACCAACTCCAGAATAGCTGAATGCTGCCTTTATACTCAGCATCTCAGACATCTTTTTCCCATGTCTAAATTTTTTTTAAAAAAATTAACATGATGTTGCTATTTCGTAGAATTGACTTCCTTGCAGGCTCATTGGAGATGCCAAATATCTGGAAATTCAGAATTCAGTGCCAGTTCCAGAAGACGTAAATAGTAGAGAGCTGTTTGTATCCTTACCAGGTCTCTCTTCCAGACTGTGGTGTGCTGCTGGAGTATGTGTATTGGAAACACATTCTATTGCTTTAAAAACACAGCAGAAATTGAGGCAGTTGAAGGCCACTAATAAAAGACTGATAGCATCATCTTTAAACTTACTTTTCTCTAGTGTCTACTTCAGTCTCTTTGCATATGTGCCACTCCTGCCAAGTGTGGTATCAGAGCCACCAATCATTATTTTCCATGCCGTTTAATCTCCCAGTCTATTTGCTGATTCTCTGAAAGTCCTTGGTAATCAAAAGTGCATAGTCAAGGGAGGGTGTATTAGTTCGATGAGTTCCTGAACTGACAAATTCATTTGTTTATTTAAACCTTAAACATAACACTGATTAAGCGAATGTGGAAAAATGCAAATTATAGCCTGTGCAAATTATGTCATCATCCGCAGTATCTCACTGAAGTGTAGGCTTTAGGATTTCCATTTCCCCACACACTCTATGTTGTAGAAAGGTAACAGAGATTTTCTCACTCCTTTTTTGGCTTGTTTTTTTCCTCCAGCTTGATTGAGATATAATTGAGATATAACATTGTGTAAAATCAAGGTGTGCAATGTGATGCACAATATTTATTACAAAATGTTTACCACAATAAGGTTAGTTAATGCGTCCTTTAAAACCTTACATGATTAGCATTTTGTTGCTATGGCAGTGAAAAACGTTAAAGCTCTACTGTCATAGCAGCTTTCAGGTATTGTTAACTATGGTCACTATGCTGCACATTAGATCCCTGGAACTTACGCATTTGATAACTAAAAGTTTGTACCCTTTGATCAACATCTCCCCATTTCCCCAAGCCCTCAGCCCCTGGCAACCAGCTACCATTCTACTTTATGTTTCTATGAGTTTGATATTTTTAGATTACACATTTAAGTGAGGTCATCTGGTATTAGCCTTTCCCTGTCTCATATATTTCATTTAGCATAATGCCCTCAACATCTATCCATGTCATAAATGGCAAGATTGCTTTCTTTTTTATGGCTGAATAATGTGTGTGTGTGTCTGTGTGTGTGTAACTTTTCTTTATCTGTTCATCCATTGATGGACATTGAGCTTATTCCAAATCTTGGCAATTATAAGCAATGCATGTTCTCTCTTTTGCTGACTGGTGTAGCTTCCCTTTAAGGCCATCTAACCAGCATATAAGATGCCTATACCACAACCTCCCCAAATACTTGGTTGCTTCTATTCTCAAGTTCCTAACCTTTTTTTCTGTCTGTCCTACAAAAATGTGGATAGTTTTTAAAATAACTTGTTGAGGTATAACTTGCATACAGTACAAAGCTGGGACCTTAAGAGACCAGTTTTGTGGTTTTGACAGATGTGTATACCATGTAACCCGCACACTGATCAAGATGCAAAGTATATCCATCATCCCAGAACACTCCCTCCTGTCCCTTTGCAATGATGTTTATCCCTCTCTTTCATTCAGGCATCCACCAATGTGATTTTGAGCATAAGAGATTAGTTCTGTTTGTTCTAGAACTTTATATAAATGAAATATTGACTTCTTTCATTCAAAATAATGTTTGTGAGATTATCTATGGTGTTGCATGTATAAACAATTTCTTCATTTCTATTTCTGAGTGAGATTTCATCATATCACTGTACCATAAATTGTTCCTCCATTCACCCATTGATGGACACTTATTCCCAGTTTGGGACTCCTATAAACAATGTTATATGAGATCATGTGTACAACTCTTTTTGTTTTAATGAAACCTTTTATTTTGAGATAATTTTAGATTCACATGTAATTTTAACAAGTAATATGGAGAGAGTCCACTTACTGTATATTTAGTTTTCTCCAGTGGTAACATCCTGTGAAATTATGATATGTTATTACAACTAGGAAATTGACATTGATATAATTCACGGATCCTCATTCAGATTTCCCAGTTCTACTTTTTGTGTGTGTGCACATATGTGTGTGCCTTTATTTCTAGGCCATTTTATCCCACGTGTGGTTTTGTATATTTACTGCTGCAGTCAGATACAGATCTCTCATACTGCCTTTTTATAACCACAGGCATCTCCCGTATCCCTAACTCCCAGAAACCACTAATCTGCTCTCCATCTTCATAATTTAGTGACTTCAAGAACATCATATAAATGAAATCACACAGCATATAACTTTTGAGATTGGAGTTTTTTACTCAACATAATTCGCTTGAGATTTATCTAACTTCTACCTTCTACCACTAGTTGTTGCTTCCTATTGGAGTTTGTTTTTGAATTGGGGCTATTATAAGTAAAGCTGTCATGAACATTAGTGGAGCAGCTTTTGTGTGAACATAAGTTTTCATTTCTCTGGCATAAATGCTCAAGAGTGCAATTGCTGGGTCATGTGGTAGTAATAAGTTTCATTTAAAGAAACTGCTAACCTGTTTTCTAGAGTGTCTGTACCATTTTGCATTTCCAGCAGCTGAGTATGAATGATGCAAATCTTCTGCATCCTCAATAGCATTTGATGTTGTCACTTTATATTTCTAGCCATCCTTTATTTAGTGTGATACCTCATAGGGATTTAATTTGTGTCTTTAATGGCTAATGATGCTATATATTTTTTCATGTGCTTCTTGGCCATTTGTTTATCTCTTTTGGTGAGTGATCTCTTCATGTCTCTACATACTTACCCTTCTTCTGTGTGGACTTTTTTGTTTCTTTCCTGTTTACTTTCAAGAATTCTTCATAGATCTAGAGACGAGTCTTTTATTGAATATTTTCTTCCACGTATAGTTTGTCTTTTTATCCTCTTATGAGGGTCTTTCACAGAGCAAACATTTTTAATTTTAAACAAGTTCATTTTATCAGTTTTTCCTTTTGTGGATCATGTGTTTGGTGTCAGGAGACTATTTGCTTGTTCTAGATCTCCAAGATTTTCTCCAATGTTTGTTTCTAAAATGTGGGGTTTTTTTTTTCTCTAAAGACTTTATATTTTACATTTCATATTTAAGTCTGTGATCCATCCTGAGTCAATTTTTGTATAAAGAGGTGTGTGAACCTTAGTCACAGCCCATTTTTCTTTTTCAACTAAAGATGTCCAATTGTTCCAGCATTGGTTTTTTGTGTTGTTGTTTGAAATGACTCTCCTTCTTCCACTGAATTTCATTTGCCTCTTTATCAGAAGTTGGTTAGCGTATTTTGTGTGTTTGTTTTTGGGTTCTCTATTTTCTAGAGATCATTTGCCATGATCTCTTGTCTATACCTCCACCAATATCACACTGACTTGATTATTATACGTATACAGTAAGCCTTATTATTAAAGTGATTTTTATCCTCACTTTATTCTTCTTTATCAAGACTATTTTAGTTATTCTAGGGGCTATCGTTTTTCATATAAATTTTAGAGTAAGATTGTCAATATCTCCAAAGATGAAATTTTGATAGGAATCATATTAACAATGTATACCAATTTGGAGACAATTAACGCCTTTAGTCTGTTCAGTTTTCTAATCAATAAGCAAAGTATATCTCTCTATTTATTTATGTTGTTTATTTCATCAGGATTTGCAATTATTATTATTATTATTTTTTTTTTTTGGTGAGAGAGAAAGCCTGTGTGGGGAGGAGGAGAGGAAGAGGAAGAGAAAGACTCTTAAGCGGGCTGCATGCCCAGCATGGAACACAATGAAGGGTTTTATCTCATGACCCTGAGATTATGACGAGCTGAAACCAGGAGTTAGACACTTAACTGACCGAACCACCAGGCATCCTGTATTTTGCAACTGTTAGAATGAGATCCCATACACGTTTGTTAATTTTATACATAAGCATTTAATTTTATTGAAAGTGATCCTAAATAGTGTTATGTTTTAATTTCAGTTTCTACAGATTCATTTTTAAGAATGTGATAGTTATTTGTGAGTTGGTCTTGTATCTTGCAACCATGCAAGCATTAGAAACATACAGAATTCCGGTGTATTATATTCTGAAAAAAATATATCAGAAGTCTTTGGTACAGTGCTTGTCTTCTTCTCATTGTATAACTTATGACACAGAGTGAGCATCTTATATATTGACAAATTGTCATACTCCTTTCTAAGTTTGGATCAGCTTCCAATATTTTTTCCTGTGTGCCTTTAATGTCATAAAACATCTCTGAGAGTAATTTTAAGAGGAAGTGTTTGGCAAGGGTGGACGTCTGGGACCTTTTCCATCAGAACCACTTTTCTCATTTATGTCCAAAGTTCCTCTACATACTTATCTAGTTTGTTGAATGGTGACAGTGTCAACATTCCCACCATTACATATTTCTCCTATAACCTTATTTACGGTTAACTCAATTTCACTTCCAGTGTTGTCATTTTTTGATCTTTAATACATTTTCGTTTTTCTTGGCCAATTTTCTCTTTCAGTTATCCACTTTTGTAAAATATCTCATGTGTTTATTAGTGAGAGACAAGGAAACTTCAAAAGTATAGGTTTTGCTTCTGTGAATGAGCTGGATACCAGATATACCATGATCAGTCACTGACAGATTTAAAAAGAAGTGATGTGATCAGTTACTAATTATCATCTGTATCTGTTTTTATTTAAAGATTTTATTTATTTATTTATTTATTTATTTGAGAGAATGAGAGAGAGAGAAAGAGCATGAGTGGGTTGAGAAGCAGAGGGAGAAGCAGGCTCTATGCTGAACAGGAGCCCAACATGGGGCTCAATCCCAGCACTCTGGGATCATGACCTGAGCTGAAGGCAGATGCTTAATGGACTGAACCACCCAGGCATCCCTGCATCTGTTTTTTATATAGTGATTTGTGGACTGAAGGGCCAACAGCAAACTTTGTACTTTATGCAATTACTTACAGTTAATCTATTATGGCAACTAAAATTTGAACTATGTTGTTGAGGGACTGGTGTTTGTAACTAAATCGTGGTGACTGAACCACATGCGTTTTGGAAGTGTGCGAAGTGAGGACTGTGTGTGTGTGTGTATGTGTGTGTGTGTAATACAATGCCCAGATGTGTGATAATTGTTATAAAGTAAAATGAAGAAGGAATTGGGATACTGGGTGTGTGTGTGTAAGTGCTATTTTATATGATTATGGAAGTCCTCTTGATAAGCTAACATTTGATTAAAGACATCCAAATGAAGTGAAGAAAATAGAGCATTGCTAAGATCAGAGTGATGAAAATGGTATGTGGAAGCAATAGCAAAAGCCAAGCCCAGAGGCAGGAATGAACTTGGAGTGTTCAGAGAATAGAAAGTCAGCCAGTGCAGCTAGCATGAGGGAGAGGAGAGGAATCGGATTGCCTTGGAGAGGTACTCAGAGGACAGATCATGCAAGGCCGCATAGGCCATAGTAAGAAGTTTGGATTTTATACTTTCTGTGATGGGAATCCACCAGAGGGTTTTAAGCAGAGGAGTGATAAAATTTTATGTGCATTCTTAGATCATTCTGACAGCCAAACTATAAAGATTGGCTATGGGGCAGCTATAGTGGATGCAAGAAAACCAGTTGGGAGCCATTTGGAACGGTTCAGGTGAGGGAAAATGATGGTTTTGGTCAGAGTTTTAGCAAAAGAGAGGAGAGAAAAGGCCAGTTCCAGGCTATGCATATCCACAAGGCAGAACTGAGCAGACGTGTTACCAGTTTGGGTGTGAGCTATGAGGAAAAGACAGAGATTAAAGATCATTCCTAGTTTTTGGCTAGGGCCCCTTAAAGTATGATAGCATCATGTATGGAAATGGAGAAAAAATTAGATGGAAATGGAGGATACATTTCCTCTTAGACATGGTAAGTTGAAATGCCTGTCATCACCTATTTATAGGGCAGGGAAGGGATGTGAGCTAGAGGTACAATCATGGGGGCTCATTGGCATAGAGATGTTACTTCGAACTCAGAGCTGTATGAGAACCATATAGGGAGTGACTAGGAATAAGAGATGGTTAAGGACTGTACTCTGTGGCAACCAACTGCATAGGTGAGATAGAAAGGAAAAATCCAGCAAAGAAGATCCCAAAAAAAGAGTCAGTGAGGCTGTGGGAAAACCAAGGCACAGTGCTCAGGAACCAAATGTTGATAGTGTTTTGAGAAGGGAGAAGTTAACAGTTCTGTCAAAATGCTCTGAAAAGGTTAGGTAATGTGGGCTAATTAACTTGGTAGTATTTATAGGAGATGTTGTGGAAGAGTAATAGAGTTCTGGAATGTCTGAAGACAGTCCAGGTTGTGAGAAAATGGAGAGAGCACATATTGGCCACCTCTTTAAAGAGGTTTGTTATCATGGGGAAGAAAGAAAAAGATACTATCTGGAGCAAGGTATTAGGTGTAAGGAGGGAAAAAATATATGTAAATTTATAAATATATATATATAGGTATTTATAATCATATTTTTTTCTCTTTCAGAATGTTTGTATGCATAAATTTAGTGACCACAGGCTAGTTAAGTAACACCAAATCCTCACCAACACTATTCAAATATCAGTATATTAACTGTGACTGAAGTATTAACTTTGCTGCTGCCCCTCCAGTACACAAATTGTGATGTAATTAACCTATGAGCAGTGACAGTCCTATCACTTAAAGTGTAGTAGTGACTGTGAATCTGTTATACAGCTCACACACAGTCTGCAAAGCATAGAGGTGTTGCTTATTTCTCAGTGATATACCCGTATACTTGGGTTTTAAAAGCACTATTCTGATGAATAATGCTCCAGATGACCTTGATCCTCTTGTGGGACTTGAATAAAATGTGAAAATCTGCTTCTTACCGTCAAGCACAACTTCATTAATTTGGCCAGTGGACCACAGAATTATTTCAGTCTTCAAAACATCTTATCTTAAATGGACTTTCAGACAGGGTATTGAATTAAGATCACCCTTTTTTTTTTTTTAACCGAGTTTTAGAAAAAATAAGACATAATGCATACAATTGAAAATATTCAAGCATCACAGGAGAAAGTAGCAGTCAATAATAGGCAGTTTGGCAAAATCTTTACAGTATTTGAGTTAAATGTAAATGGAGTTACAGAAGAAAGCACTGACTTGGAAATGTTAGCACTGCTTGTAAGCGTCAGCACTATTTAGATTTTAGGGACTCCAGATGTGTAACCATTTAGTGAATGCAAACTTATCCACACAGATGAGAAAAGTGGCTGTCATGAATGAAGATATCCCATAGAAAGTGATGCTGGCAAAAAAACTACATTGAAGGAACTCTAGGGCAGGGTGGGGGGTGGGATGTGCATTTCATGACTGTTGAAAATGCAATGGATAAGATGTTGGTGAAGTGGGAGAGTAAGTTCTTGTCTCTTGGGAGTCGAAGAATGACTCTCGAGGACAAAGCAAAGTGAGTAAAGCAATAGAAATTTATTAACTGAGGATACAGAAAAAGTTCTCAGGAGTAAGAGAGATCCCTACTGGGTTGCCAATGTGGGCCTCCACTGAAAGTCTTTTATTTAGAACTGACAGGGAGGGATCCCTGGGTGGCGCAGCGGTTTAGCGCCTGCCTTTGGCCCAGGGCGTGATCCTGGAGACCCGGGATCGAATCCCATGTCGGGCTCCCGGTGCATGGAGCCTGCTTCTCCCTCTGCCTATGTCTCTGCCTCTCTCTCTCTCTCTGTGACTATCATAAATAAAAAAAAAAAAAAAAAAAAAAGAACTGACAGGGAGTTTGCAACCTTATCATTCTTGTGATGTTTTGGTTTGAGTAAGGACTGGTGATAACATCTTTAATGGCTTCTTTTTTGGGTCTGGTTATTTGTTGTTGGTCACAGATGACTGTCATAAAACAGACACCCTCCCTGCCCACACCTAGGGCAGAGTAGCCTGTTTTTTTTCCCCTTATCTCTGGTGTCATTACACCTCAGCATTTTGGGGATCTCTGTGAGCCTGATCCTTTTGCCCCTGACCTCTCTCTCCCTCCCTAGCCTCACCTGTCCCTTACTCAGTGGAGGCTAAAAGAATTTTTAGAGACTGATTCAAACTTAGAAACAAGTATGGCAATTCGCCAAAGCACAGAAAAGCTGTATTCCAAGTTGTACAATAAGAAGGAGGCAAGTTTAAAATATAGTTCGAATTACTCTTGCTAATTTTTTTTACAGAGAAATAAAGCACTTAAAATTCTCAATATTTTTAATGTTTTAAACTAGAGTATACCGGGCAGCCTGGGTGGCTCAGCAGTTTAGTGCTGCCTTCGGCCCAGGGTGTGATCCTGGAGACCCGGGATCAAGTCCCACATTGGGCTCCATGCATGGGGCCTGCTTCTCCCTCTGCCTGTGTCTCTGCTTCTCTCTCACTCTGTCTCTCTGAATAAATAAATAAAATCTTTAAAAAATAAAAATAAAAAAATAAACTAGAGTATACTAAATAAAAATTAATTTTACTATTTTTTTCATTTCCCTATACATTTATAACTGATAATAGGAGTTTTTTTTTAACGTTTTGATTAAAAAAATTTTTAAGTCATGGAGAATTGTAATTTTTCCTGTTGGTTATTAAGATAGTTTTGTATGGTTGCAACTTGCTTAGTCCTTTTCATCGCCCAACAGTACCATGCCAAGCAAAGACTGCATATATTTATATAATCTGATGGTTAATTTTATGTGTCAGTATGACTGGGCCATAGTGCCCAGATATTTGGTCAGTGTTCTGGATGTTTCTTTCTAGACTGACACCTAAACCACTGAACCTTGAGTGAAGCAGATTACCTTTCAAACTGTGATAGACCTCATCTAATCAGTTGAAAGCCTTAGTGGAACAGACTGACCTCTCCCAAGCCAGAAGGAATTCCACCTGCAGACTGCTTTTGGGTTTGTACTGCAGTCTGCCTTGAGTCTTCAGCCTGGTAGCCTACTTCATTAGATTTTGGACTTGCCAAGCCTCCATAACCACATGAGCTAATTCATTAGAATAAATCTTTCTCTCTGTCCACAGACACACACACACACACATCTAGTTGGTTGTGTTTCTCTGGAAAACAGATATATATATCTGTATATATACATATATATTATGTATAAGTACATATAATATATAAGTATGTATTTGTATATATGTGTATATATATGATTTATATGTCTGTGTCTGTGTATATATAATATATATATAATATATATATATATATATATATATATTTTTTTTTTAGGAAGTTCTTTGGAGACAATTGAGAACAATTCTATGCTCATTGTTATGTGCCCCAGACCTAGAACAGAGGTGGGCACACCAAGAAATATTTGTTTAAAAGCGAAAATTCTATCAGTTGCAATAAGAAAGACAGTTTCTGAGTCCTTTCACGTCAGTTAACTCGTTTGTTTTTGTCCAAGATGCAATAAGGTGTGTAAATAGTAACTACCACTACTTTACAGAGAATAAACATGGTCCTGGAAAGTTTAAATCAGATTTTTGGTGTTGGAACTAGGTTTCTTGCCTCTTAATCTGTGTTATGTGCATTATGTCCTGATAACATTCTTGGAAGACAAGGGCAATATAAACGTCAGTTTTTCCTGTTACAGTTTTACGTTTGAAAAGAACTTCTTTTAATTTTTGTTTCTCTTGGGCCAAACTGAATTTGCCAGGGATATTGTGTGTTGGATAGGGTTGCTATTGGTCCACACCAACACCATCCCTCAGGTAGGAGTCACTGTCCTGAGGGCACCTCGATTATGTAGAGGAAATGAGGCTGCAGAAAGGCATTTCCCCTTACACTTAAAATGCAGTAATGCTGCAAATTTGGATTTCCCCAGAAGCAATTTCAAGCAATTTTTACCAAAAGTTATCCTTTAAAATGCTTTATTTTTTAAAAAAGATTTTATTTATTTATTCGTGAGAGACACAGAGAGAGGCTGAGACCCAGGCAGAGGGTGCAGGGAGCCTGATGCAGGACGTGATCTCATGACCCCCGGGTCATGACCTGAGCTGAAGGCAGATGCTCAACCACCAAGCCACCCAGTTGCCCCCTAAAAATGCTTTTGAATTTTATTTAAAAGTGGAATTTTTCCATAGTAACAGGAGTTGAGAGTTTTTGTTTGTTTGGGATTTTTTTGGCATGGTGGTGATGTAGTTTTGGAATATAGGTGAGGTTTAGTAGGGTGAGGTCTGGAGCTAACGAAAGAATTCTTGAGACAACTTTTGTGCAAAATACTTAAAGCACACAGATGGGACCCAAGGGCAGAAAGAGCTGCTGCCCAGGGTTGTGAGGGTTGGCTGATTATATACTTGAAAGTTGGGAGAGGTCAGGAAAAGGGAGGTTTCAAAAAGATTTTCATATGCTAAAGAATACTCAGGATACTGGAGGCCTTGTCCTAGTCAAGTTAAGGCTGTTTTTCCTTCTAGCAAGGCATTAACATTAAACTAGTTGGCAGTTTCCTGAAGGAACATTACATTCTGCTTGTCTCAAGTATCTGTCAGTGGGTTAATTGTACCTACATTTTCTTCTAGAAGCTAGGTTATTGATTAAAATGCTGGGGCCAGCCAGGAGTGCCTGAGGAATGTCACACATACCCCACCTTCTGCTTTGTCCTCAGCTAGCCTTCTGTTCCCTCATCAGTAAGAGGAGGATTTTGCTTGGGAAATTCTAGTTTCTTCCATTTGCCCCCAATCCAAAATGTTCTATTTTCTCCCCAACTGAATATATAGCTTTGTGAAAAAGAGAGAGGAAGGTACCGGTATCTGTTGAATAGGTACTGTCAGCCACCCCAAAAGAAAACCAGAGTCTAATATCAAGGGCTTGGTTTAAAGCTTAGTGTGCCATTTCCTGCATGTTTGCTGTGCTAAAGAGCAGCAAATGTTTAAAACTATTCCCCTTAGTTTAAAACTCGCCTGACCATAATGAAGCACGTCAGTTCAGGATGCCGTGAAGAGCTGGAGAGGTGTCAAGGGCTGATATTTCAACATTGATGAATGAATTGCAATCTTACAAGGATGATGTTCACTTGTAATTTTTAACTTAAAAAAATTGGTCTAAAAGCACAACATGAGCTTAATTCTATTTTGTTCCCATTGTATATGAAAAAAACCCCAAGTGTTTAGTGTATTCTTTTCTTCAATGGTACTAAAGTTGTTTATCACTTGCTTAAGTAATATTTGCTTATTATGCTTATTTATTTAAGCATGGAATCTTGACTTAAGTATAGCCATTTTCTCCTCACCCAAAACTTAACATTTATCCCAATAATATAATAAGTGCTAGAGATAAGAAAGACAGGGGGACAGAATAGGAAAAAAAGAAAGAATCCAATGTATAGCTAACACAATAGAGGTAGAAAAATACAAATGGCTTTCTAATAACTAAGTAAAATGTGTACATGAACTTAGTAAATAATACTGTTGGTTTGTAGACATTTTTTTTGTATTTTAGATTAATTAAAAATGGTAACTGACAGTTTATTGAGTGCTTACTTTACATCTGGTTCTGTTCTCCATGAAAAAAACCTCTCAGAATCCACACAACAACCTTGAGGTCCACTGGAACTGTCCCCATGTTGCATAGGAATTGAAGGTGACTGGAGAGATGAAGCAGTTACCTAAGGCCACCATGTTTGTAAATAAGTGGTGGAAGGCTGCCCAGCTCCCTTGCATTGTGCAAAACAGACATGGTGTTGTGCCCAAGATTGCAAATCCGAGAAACCACCAAGGAGCTGACAATGATGCAAGCACACGAGGGTTTATTTGCAAGCTTGAGCTTGGGTCCAAGTGTACCCGACACAGCAGAGCAGGGACTTGGACCCCGAGGTGGGTTACAGCTGGGTTTTTTATGGGCTGGTCTAGGGGATTTTCAGAAGGGGTGGAGGAATTTTTTTCCATTCCAATATGGGAGAAAGGGGTGGGGGAGTTTCTTAAGATCTGATATGGGATTCTCTGCCAAGGACATTCTGCAGTTTTTCCTGTAAAGTTCAGCTCTTATTCACAGGGGCCTAAGATGGCTGTACTTGTGCTAATGCTAAACTTGAGGTGGAATGGCCTTAATTTTCTCGGCCTCCACAATGGCTTGTGTTGTTGCTGCTTATCACATTGGTACTTTTTCAGATGGCTGTATGTGGAAACAAACAACTATTTCAAAATTGCTCAACTAAGCCATTTCTGACTAAATTTAATGAGCCTTCTAATTTCTAAGCCCAACGTATACCAAATTCAGTGATTAAATAGGTTTTTAAAATATTAGTGTGTACATTGCCAGTGTTTTAATTACCTTATTCCAATTTTTTAAAAAAAGTATTTACTTAGCTTTAAACATTATGATCAGAATAATCCATTATAGTTTAAAAGGTCACATAATGATCCACGGCTTAAAATGAAAAGCTGTCGCTCTCTCCCTAATTTTCTTGACATACCCTGCAGCTCTCCCTCCCCGCACTTCAGTCCTAAAACAAGGATTTCAGTTCTCTCATTTCCTCTACACATTCTCCTAGTAGACTTTGGTTGAATTTTCATTAAATGTGATATCAATGTTTTTAGTATTATGACTATGAATATGTATTCTACAGTTAAGTCATAATTAATTTCCTTCACGTGTAATTTATTTTCCTAATTTTTTTGTTTAGTTTTCTTTGAATTAATATTATGTCTTTCCACATTCTCAAGTAACTGTAATTTTCCATGTAGTCAAACTTGTCAAATCTGCCTTTTTTTTTTTTTCTTGGAGATATTCTTGCTAGAATTCTCCAACCCTGGTTCCCACCTGGACCAGTTGCTCTCTAGGCTGACTGAACCTCTGTCATCCGGGGACTCCTTTGTCAGTCTGGACTTCTTGTTATATCTCATTTAGGTTGGATCCCACCTCAGCATCCTTGTAAATCTTTTCCTGGTTTTACCTCTTTGATTTGGTGGAACATATCCTCCAGGAGTTTTCTGAGAAAAAGTATTTGAGACCATTTTTCTCCTACTTTTCACATACAAAAATGTCTCAGCTATTGCATGGTTAATAGTTCTGGTCCAAGGAATAGTTTTCTCTTAAAATTTGAAGACGTGATTCTTTTGACTTCTAGCTTCTAATATTTCTTTGAGAAATTCAAGCCATTTTGGTTTCTGATTCTCTGTACTTGACCTGATTTTGCTCTTGGTTTAGGATTTTTACTTTATCTCTGATTCTGAAATTTCATGATCATGGGCATCGGTGTGAAGATTTTTCATAGTTGGGCTCATTGGTTTGTGGGCCATTTCACATGATGGATGCTCTTCATCTTTGGAAATGTTCCGTTCTTCTTTTGCTTCTATTGCTAGCTCTCTGTTCCCTTTGGAACATTCACTTATTTGTTCAACAAATATAGTTATTAAGCATCTTCTCTGTGCCAGGCATTGGGATGCTGTGCTGGAGGTGGCAGCAGTGAAAGCATTGTTCTCACTGAGCAAGTTAGTCAGACATTGGGCCTTCTCAACTGAGCCTTTAATTTTCTTTTTATTGTATTCCTCCTTTGGTTCATCTACTTTGCTCTGTTTTCTGAAAGATGTCTATTGCTTTGTATTCCAGATCTCCTAACTGATTAATTTTTAATTTCAATTCTTTTATTTTTTTCCAGTTGTTCCTTCTTATTCTCTGATTGTTTCTTTTTTATAGTATCCTGTGGTTTGTTTTTTTCTTCTCTGTCTCTGAGGAAATTAACCAAAACAAAAAAAAAATTTTTTTTAGAAGTAGTCCTCTGTTATATGCATGGTTTCTATTTACTCTAAATTGCTTTTGTGGTTTATTTATTTGAGTCTCTTTCGTGTTAGTGGCTTTCCCTAAAGGTGTGATGATCCCTGTCTATATGTGTTAGTATTTAAGAGTTAAGCACTAAAAGGCTAATTAGATACTCTGCCTATCTGTGTGAGTTTATAGTCTGTTAAACAATAGTGTCCCAGGAGGCAAAAGAGGACAGAAAGTGGAACTGAGGCAGGACAGGAGTGCTGGGATCAGTGTAGTGTGTCTGTGTACCTAGATAAGCAATTTAAGCTTTATTCTATAAACGCTGATAATCTCAATGATGTTCATATGTCAGGTGAGTCTTTTGCAGTTGCTCCTTTTAAAGATTGTATTTCTTTCTTTATGAGAGAGAGATAAGAGAGAGTGTGTCTGCACAAGTGGGGAGAGGGGCAGAGGAAGAGAGAGAGAGAGAGAGAGAGAGTGAGTCCCAAGCAGACTCTGCTGTGAGTGTGGAACCTATTGCAAAGCTTGAGCTCAAAACCCTAAGATGGTGACCTGAGCTGAAATCAAGAGTCCCACGCTTAAACTTAACCCAGACGCCCTTGCAGTTACTCTCTTTAGATGCAAATTTCCTGCCTTAGTTCCATTGTCTCATAAACATTTCTCCCTAGCTAGGATAATCGTTTAATATTAGTGACTAAATATGAATCTATTGCTTTAAATTGCTTTATCTATTGTAATTAGTTCTTGCTTTTGAGTACAATACCAAATTATCACTCTACCCAGTTATACTGTTGCTGTCTAGGAAAGATCTGAGTTCTAATTCACTGAAATCAATTACAGCCTCATTGGCCCCAGTGTTAGTCACTTAATGGTGAGTATTTTCTGGGTACGTGTTTCAGTAACTAATTAAAAAAAGATAGCATTATCAGTCTTTGTTCCATGGTACATAATAACTTTTATTTGTTCAAAGTACAATTGAGTCTTGTACAACATGGGGGTTAGGAGTGCCAACCCCCTGCACAGTCAAAAATCCACATATAATTTCTGACTCCCAAAAAGTTAACTACGGATAGTCTACTATAGGCTGGAAGTCTTACCGATAACAAATAGTTGATTAATACTTGTATTTTGTATGATAGATGTATTATGTGCTGTATTCTAATAAAGTAAGCGAGAGGAAAGAAAATGTTATTAAGAAAATCATAAGAAAGAAAAATATATTTATAATACTGTACATATAGAAAAATAATCCATGTGTAAAGAGACTGTGCAGTGTAACCCTGTATTGTTCAAGGGTCAATTATAACTCCAGGCAAAATAACTGATAGTGTTCAGCTCAATAGACCAAACACCTCAAGACAGTTTCTTTTCCTTAAGAAAAATAGCTGAAAAATGGTTTAGTATGTGGTATACACCTTGTGTAAATCACTTGGTGTAAACAAAGTAGAAACAAAGTTCCTGTTCAGTGAATATGTATACTTTTTTATTGTGAGGCTCTGAGGCTGATTATTGTGGTCTCTCGGAGCCCTTTGCACCCATGAACTTTTGGAGCTTTGCCCTCTGGTAATACTGCCCCAACCAATGGGGCAATAAGTTAAATGGTGAGGTCCTAGGCCTCAATGCAAGGAGAGAGCACACAGCAGCCCAGAAGGTCCCATACTTCTCTTCGTTCACTTCATTATTCATTCAGCATATAGGTGTTTTGTGTAGATTATGGATCAGATACCACTAACAAAAGGCAAATTTTCCATATTGGTAAATCTCTGCTGTACCTCCTGTAGTGCCAGACATCATACAGGCACCAGAAAACTGTTGGCTGATGAAGAATGGTAATTCACCTATGCCTTTGAAGAAGGTCAGGGAGGGCTTTCTAGCACGCTGGCAGTTCAATAGAAGAAAATCCTCAGTGAAGCTACTAACACAGCAAAGAGTTTTAAAAGTAATGAGAATTATGAGCTGCTTTTGACAAGAGAGGTAGGAATCTAGCCAAGGGACAGTGGAATGTTGCAGGAATCTAATTTTTAAGTGTTTTCATGAAAAACACACTTACTTGCATTTTGATTATATTACTATTGGGAGGAATGTTTTGATCTAAAGAGATGAATGCTTATAGAGCGGCCTCACCTCTTTGGAGCACTTAAGGCTCTTATGAAAGAGGAAAAATGAGCAAGGAATTCCTCCGAGTGGCATAGAGAAAAGTAAACACACTGATGCCATTTTCTCCTGGGGGGAAAAAGTGTAGAAAGCCAGATCTTGAGCAGTCTGAGCAATTTTCACTTCCATATAAGACTGGAGCTCATTGTTAGTGGTGTGGAGAGCAAGAGGTGACCCTCTGTCATTTCACATATGTCGGGAGAATGCTTTTATAAAGACTTAATTCAGGGAATGCAGTTTATCAACAGTGGCTATAGATTTAATATCAGCGAGGACTGGAGCTATCAAGAGAAATGGTAAGAGTGGGGTTATGGAAACTTTGACCAGGAACCAGGTTACAAGGAAAGGGATGTTATTGTGGTCCTTACATGTCCTGAAAATGAGGCAGGTCAAATGCAAAATTCGGGACCAAATGGGGAGGTTAGAGGCAGTGGGTAGAAATCTAACATGGGTAAAGACCTAGGAAGTATCCAGACACAATCAGCAAGTGCAAAACTATGTCTTCATTTCAGTTCAGACCAAGCATGAACAAGCAGGTAAGTAACTGAGTCCTCAGAGGTGGAATCACAGAGACTCACAGGTTAGGACGCAAAGGCCATGGTTAATTCTATGGTTGAGTTTCTAGACGCCTTCAAGGGCTAACAGGTGTGTCACAAGCCAGTGAGGGAAAAATTTGGTGGCTGGTGGTCTTTGCAGCAGACAGCTAGATCCTCTGAGAAGTCTGCAGTTTTAAGTTGTGTTTTGATTTTATGTGTGAATGGCATTTGAATTTCTCAAAGCAATTCACACCTATTATCTTGCTGATTCTCATGATCTTTGACACACACTGGTGTAGATACCTGATCATGATTTTTTTTTTTTTTTTTTAGTTTCAGTAAAAACAATTGCACACAAAACCATCAACTTGACCAGCTTCATTTCTACTCTTTATTAAATAGTACAGATTCTGTGCCACTTATGCAAAGAGGGAAGGCTCCAAATATGCTGGGGATGCTCTAAAGTCGGATGGTCTAGGATGATTATTGTGTTTATTTACTTTGGTTTCACTGAGGCACAAATGACTAACTTTTCACCAAAATGCCACCCCTATTTCATTCTGTGGAACTGTCTCTGGGAAGTCACTACTCAGCAAGGAATTGTATTTCTCAGCTTTTGTTTAATCTAGGTGGGGCCATATGACTGCTTCCCACCAATGACTCACGAGTAGGAACTATGTCACTTCTGGGTCAAGACAGTTCAGGAGTGGGGGGTGTCTTACCCATCCTTCTCCCATCTTTCTGTCAGCTGGATACAAGGGATTCCCTCTAAGGCCTTTGGGATGACAGGGCCACTACATGGGTGGAGGAGCTTGGGTCCTTGAATGACCACCCAGAGAAAGCCACCTGTCAATAAAGAACATTCACATTAGAAAGTGCGAAATGGGTGTGTGGGTGGCTCAGTCTTTAAACTGTTAAACACCTCCCTTTGGCTCGGGTCATGATTTCAGGGTCCTGGGATCAGAGCCCCATGTCAGGCTCTCTACTCAGTGGGAGTCTGTCTCTCCCTCTCCCTCTGCCTGCTGCTTCCTCTGCTTGTGCTCTCACTATCTCTCTGTCAAATAAGTAAATAAAACCTTAAAAAAAAAAAAAAAAAAAACCAGCGCGAGAAACAGATTTATATTGAGTTAGGCCACTTGGGGTTTATGTTCAGCATTTCTCATGACCCTGACTACGTACATCCTTTTACAAATGAGAATTATGGGTTGCCAGATTTAGTAAATAAAAGTATAGGACATTAAGTGACTAAAGCCACAGGCGTGAACAAGTGAAGACAATTAGTATTCTCATTCTCTCTCTCTCTCTCTTTCTCTCTCTCTCTCTCTCTCTCTCTCTATATATATATATATTTATATATGGTTTTTTAGCATATATATTTAGAAACTAACTAAAAGGATTCTTATTTAGGTAAAATGTTCTCAATTTTAAAACAATATCTAGCTGTTATCAATGTAAATTTAAAGTTAAGAATGTAGGTCTTTATATCTTAATGCATAACAATGTTTAAAAAATGGAAATCCAAAATTATTAGATTATGTCAAAAAGGTATATTTATAATTGTGTGCCATTTTTTAAAAGGTGAAAAATTTAAAAAAAACTTGATTATTTTAAACATGGTTTATGGAACATGAATTCCTAATCCCTTAGAAGAATGGGAAAATATTGCTATAATTTTTGTATTTTTTAAAAATTCAAATTCAATAGTGTAGCTGGAAAACAAGAAGAGTATTAAGAGTAGAAATAAAAACTAATTATAAATTTGCAAAACTTACTGAAGCAGATCGGGTTCACCTCTAATTCTGACTCTCAGGAAAGGGTGAATCAACATGAGCCACTTACTGGTTTCCCCTCCTGGAATTAGCTCTATAGAAACTATAAAAGGAAACAAGGAACCAGGATAGGGCAATATTTGTATTTCAAAAGCATTTTTTTAAATTCTAGAGGATATCTTTCAAGGTCATTTGATTCTAATTCTGTGAAGCCCAGTTAGAACTCTGTACATTACAGATAACTGATAGCAGTGCAAAATAACCACAGACAAGCAAATTTTTTCTATCCAACAGCGGTTCAATTGGCTTTTCTTCTCCCCCGTGAAATAGTTTTTTTGCCTATTGCATATTCATTTAAATACTCCTGATCCTTAAATATGTTTCTCAACAGATTTTTTTTTTCCAATTGTAACTGAAAACTTTATTTTATGTTAGGCTCAAAGCAAAATTGAGGTGAAAGTACAGAGTTCTATATACTCCCTGCCCTTCCCCCCAACCGCCTTCCCAGAAAGTCTACTCTAAACATCCCATACCACAGTGACACGTTTGTTACAAATAATGAACATACATGCACATACCATATTAAGTCCATGGTTTTAATTAGGGTTCACTCTTGGTGTTGTACATTCTATTCATTATGACAATTATATAATGACATTTGCCTACCACTATGGTAGTATCATAAATGCCCTAAAAAAACACAAATAAAAAATTATATGACAGTTAAATTTAGATTTTAGATAAATAGCAATATCTTTAATATAGTAATCATTTATAAGAATATATTTTCATATAAGTATATGGTCAAAGTTGCATGCATATTATACTAAACCTTATTCGCTGTTCATTTGAAATCCAAATTTAGCTAGACATCTTGTATTTTATCTGATAACCCTAGAATTATGAGTAAGCAAATTGAAGAGTTGGTGACATAATTGTGTTTAGGACATTAACTATGACTTTGTTGTATGAAACATCTTATTTTGGGAGAGATTTGTTTATTAGCAAATGTTTTCTTTAATCCTATCCTCTATAGTGGATTTCAGAGTTTAAAACCCTACGACATTTACTTTGTAGATAAAGTGTATAAAGTGAGAATTTGCTAAGGGGCTGCTTTAAACCTGTCCCGAAGATGAATAATAAAGGAAAGTGTTAAAAATAAAGCAGAAACTAAACATGAGTTAAATGTTTTACACAAGTAGATTTTTTTTTTTTTTTTTTTTGGTGGAGACCAATAATTCTACCCTTTAATTTCATACTCTTATGAAGGGGATAAAGGATAAAAGTTCACTGTATTCTCAAAGAAAATTATGGAGAGCTCAGGAATACTGTCACTGCATGGTGGGCTGGTTCCTTTTCTGTCTCACTATGAGGTCTTGGAAAGTAGAATATATGAACTTACATGCAGAAGTAATAAATCATAGATACAAAGAATTTCAAAGAATTACCAATTAAAGAAAATAAAAATTGATTGACTTTATAGTATCTTAATCAAAACTTCCTAACATAAATTAGAAAAGCTGTTAAGAAAAGTGCCTTTTCAAAATAAAAGCAGGAGATAATGTGACAGATTAAATTAGGGGAAAATGAGTGATTCTCTACTATCATTTAATTAAATCCCCCTTTTTTTACAGAGAGAGAGCTGCGGCCCAAAAAATTATGAATATGCCTCAAGACACACAGATAATTAGTGCTACAAAACCCAGCCATGTGCTTTTTTTTCTTATGTTCATCTCTTTTTCATACAGAGAAATTGCTGCAATGGAAGCAAACTGAGAAAAAAGACCAAATTCTGTTTTATCAAAATTTAATTTCATCATTAAGAGGACAATATCTACATTTAATTGCATTATAGCACAAAAGTACAACTCTGTCATATGACACATTTCTCCAGGAAGAGTAGCAAATCATACAAATTCTGAATATTTAAATGTCAAGACAAGGTTTGTACACTACTGAATACACAATATTGCTCAACACCTGTTAAGCAGTACTCCTACTCTATATTGTGGTAACATTTTATATGTCACTTTTTTTCCATTCATTTCAAAGAGTGAAGGGATTTTCTCTGCAAGAGTGAGCCAAAAGAACATTTAGGATACTTCCATAATAAAGGATGGATTTTTACTGTTAAGCTAATGCCAACTAAGAAATACTAATACGTGGCGTATATATTGGGACTACAGCACAGTTAACCCATTATCTATCTAACCTAAAAAGTCATGATGTATCTGTCACATTGGCAACGGAGGCCATGTTCGTTCAATAGTTATTGATCATCAACTGGGTGATAGACGCCGTGCCAGGCTGGCACAAATGTGGGCTTTTCTGATTCTTTCCATTTTGCTATCCTAAGTCTTTAACTCCTTAAAAATAAACACAGAATTAAGATATTTTGGGTAAAATTGTGATTAGAAAAGTGTACTTCGGGTAGATTTATATTCAGAGAAAACAAATTTTGATGTCTACATTTTTAAAAACTCAAGGTATTTTTTATTAGTCAATAAAATTAAAATTCTGAAAGTCTGGAGAACATAGACTTGTTCAAGTAAGAATGATATTTCTGATGTTGCTTTCTAGTTTCAGCCATTTTTAAGATGTGACTTAAAATTTAGCTCTCTTTTCTGCTTATACTGTGCCTTTGCTGAGTGGAGCCAGAAAATGGTCCCAGCTGTTGCTGTTAGGTCTATATGTAAATCCACAGGGAAAAGCCTGAGGTTGAGTAATGTTCATACTTGACAGATTTAGTAGTAATAGTGACAAAGAATCTCATTGTTACAGGAAAAAGTAAATTATTATTGAATTTGAGAGAAATGAAAGTAATCTAAAATTTTCCTTGCCACCAAAACGATGTGCGTGCAGCTTTCACAGTTTCTGATTGGATTGTGGCATTCCTTTAATATTTTGGCTGAAGTGTCTCATAGCTATATAATAAGCTTTTTAAAAACAATCCTTTAAAAATAGTTTGATAAAATCTTGCTGACATAGTAGTCTGTCGATTTAGCACCATGTGTGGTAATCTGTTTGCCTCGTAGCCCATAATTGATCTGAAGGAAGTTGTCATACAGCTTTGTTTTCACTTACCCATCTCTTTCCCCTCATGGCTTCTCTCCCCTGTAATAATTCTAGCCAACACTTAAGTGTCGAAAAACACTATCCAGTAATTGTTTCATTTCTTTTCCAAAAACAGAATTTTTATTATCTTAATAAATGAAGATGCAACCTTTTCCAAGAAATGAAATTCTGTTTATGATGAAATATGTAGAGAAGCAGATCTATATCTAAATATAACCCTGTATTAGAAACATCATGGGTTTATCTTCCCCAGAAATATTATTGATGCTATTCCTAGGCTACTTCTCTTCTTGTATCACATGTTCTTCTTCGGCACCTTCTTTACACCAGTAGTGTCAGACTGCCTACGTACTAAATGATTTCTAATTCTAAATGCCTGGAACCCACTGTTCTACTGACATCCAGGTATACATTCTCAACTGCCCCATTTGGGACATCTTAACAGGTGTCCCAAATGGACTACAGCACCTTTCCTACAAAACTAATTCCTAAATTCTCCTGCTTCTCTAGATTATCTTTATATGGGAGTACAGCAGAATAATTAAGAGCATAGGCCATGAAATCAGATTGTCTGGCTTCAAATCTTGACTTTGTCACTTTCTAGTTGGAGACCTTGGGCAAGTTATTCAGCTTCTCTGTCTTCACTTTTCTGATCTTCAAAACAGGTAAAATACCTGTCTCTTGGGGTTGAATGAGACTTGAAAGAACAATCTCTCAGCAGCCCTAGAATTTCGCTTATGTTCTCTAAATATTAGCTTTTATTACTGTTTCCACTACATGCATAATCTAGTCAATCTCTCAAATTAGAAACTAGCAATTTTCTTCTTTCTCTCTTCACAATTTATTTTATCATCTGGATACATCATTACTGCTCCCTGAAAGTCTATTTTATCTATCCTTTCTTTCCCTCCTAACACCACTTTTAGTTAAGGTACTCAATTCTCACCTAGAATAACCTAACTTCCTGCTTCCATAGAATTTTCCATTACTACTTGCAATTTGTCTAATCATGTCACTTCTTTAATTACAAAGCTTCAGTAACTCCATTACAGCCCACAAGACTAAATAAAAATTTTAGCAGTGCTTACAAGGTCCTTCATAGTCTGGCTTCTTCTGCTTGCTTTCCTAATTTCTTCTCCTGGGCTTTTCCCATGCATGCCTTCCATCCAGACTTAGCTATTTCCAATTCCTGAAACATACCATGTTGTTGTCATGCCTTCATTTATTTCCACATGGATTGTCTCCTTTGCACATGAGCTATGTCTGCCTGCTTATCTGCTTGGTGCATTTCTCATTTATTAAAACTTAGCTTCAAAGCTACTTTACAGAAGAGCTCTCTGATCTCTTCAGGGAGACTCTGTTGCTTTCCTTGATTTTCCATTTCATTCTTGGTACTTTCCTTATTTCTTTACTCTAGGGTGCATCTTCCAGACAAATGACTCTCAAAAAATTCTTTATTGTACCTAAGAATCACAACTAGAACTTGCAAAAATTCCAAGTCATGGGTCCTATGGTCAGAGATTCTGATCCAGTGGATCAAGTTGGAGACAAGCCTCTCTTTGTTTATGAAATTTCCAGATGTATCTGTGCACACCAGTGCTTTAGACCATTCTTCTGTTTTACTCATTACTTTTATCTTTAGAATCTTGCATATCACATAAAGAAGTATTATGGTACTTAACAAATGCTTATTGGAAATAAAATATGATGTTCTGTTCTGTTGCGCTAGCATACATAGTGATAGAGTAGCTAACATACCTGACACAAACTAGGTCATCAGCAAGTGTGTGATGTTTGGCCACATGAATGATTGAATGAATGAGTGAATGAATCAAAAAAGTTCAGAGAAGAGAAACTGTTATCATAGCCCATTGAATCTCTCAAATACTGCAAATGTCAGATATGTTATCTGAACTTTTGAATAGTTGAGATTTGAAGTAATGGTTGATATCTCTGAAGGCATATTTGGAGACATGGTACTGTGGTTTGAAATTTTTTACACTTGATGAACAGTTTCTTTTATAAAATTGACAACCTGTCATAAAAATCAGGTACTCTGACTTGAATTCTTCTCTAGACATGGTGTCATTCTACTTTCACATGGTTGTAGATTGGGATGGTTGCCTACAGGTAACATCAAATACTTTTTCAAAAAATAATCATCTTAAGGATATGGATAAATACTTATGAGAAACTCAAAAATTCTACATTATGAAGAAAAAAGATTTTTTTGAATTTTAATTATTTGCTTTTGAGTTTAACTATTTGTCTAAAATTAAAATGTGCTTTTTAAATTATATGCCTTTTGGAAAATGCTGGGAATAGGCTTGCCATAATTTTTTTTCTGGATCCTTGACAGTAGTGTCCTTAGAACATACTAGGTTTAATACTTATTGCAAAAACATATCCTATAATGTCAAAAGCTATCATGGCCTTTTTAAATTTCCATTTTCATTCTGTTTTTTCTTCTCAGCCAGATTCTAGAATTAATTTGTACACAGGGGGTTATAAAATTTTTATACAGAGTTCTATTACACAGAGGTGTGTGGAAAAGTGAAATCCATTAAAATAAATGTCTCATGACTAAAATCTCAAGATGAGATTTGCAATAAATAAATGATATGTAATGACCAAAAATCCCAATGGGATGTGTTTAGTGCTTTAGAAATGCTTAAAGAAAAAAGAGCAAGATGTCACAGTTCAGGTGTCTGGGTCTTTGTGGAATCAACGGCTAGGCTCAATATATAACATTTTAATTTTGTGCACTTACTGTCAGTTCCACTTATTTACTTAACCAATGGTTGGATAGTAAATATTTTAGCGTCTGTAGACCATGCAGTCTCTGCCACGACTTCTCAATTTTATCATTGTTGCAGGAAAGCAGCCACAAGCAATCCATAAAGGAAAGGGCATGGCCATGTTTCAATACGTTTTTATTCTCAAAAACACGCAGCTGGCTGAATTGGCCATGAGCCATAGTTTACTGATTCCTGTTCTACATAATCCTATTTTTGATTCCAAAAAATGAAAAACTAGGATAGACTGTGGTTGCAGTGGCTTTGCTTATGCATTGCTTACTTACCATAACTAGAAATCTTAAACTTTTTTTCATGCTATTTTTCCTAAGCATTTAGTCACTCCTCAAATCAAACCTCCCACAGAACTAGGCTGCTCTGGTAAGGTAGGATACATGAGAAAATATGAGCTAATAAAGGACCAGTGATGAATGCATGAGAATATATGGATTATTTAAGTTTCATCTGTATATCAGATATTGGGGACATTATATTTTATTACCAAATCAGTGTGCTGAAATATTTGATTTTGTGGCTTTAGCTGACCAGTGACATGGATATAAAAAGCTTCATAGGGGATCCCTGGGTGGCGCAGCGGTTTGGCGCCTGCCTTTGGCCCAGGGCGCGATCCTGGAGACCCGGGATCGAATCCCACGTCAGGCTCCCGGTGCATGGAGCCTGCTTCTCCCTCTGCCTGTGTCTCTGCCTCTCTCTCTCTCACTGTGTGCCTATCATAAATAAATTAAAAAAAAAAAAAGCTTCATATTTTTTGCACAAACCGTAACAGTTAATTACAGGAGGAGGCAAAGACGTTTACAGATTGTGACAAAAGCCCAAGTTTTCCAAACTGGAATCTCATTAGGAATGTCTTTGTTAGTGAGTCATTTATTCTACCTCTTTTTGTTCTTTATCTTCAGAACCAGCATGAGCATGGCTGTGAAGAAAGCAGATGAGAATTTTAAGGAAATACTGTAAGATATACAATGCCAGGAAAGTAGTGTCTGTGTTTGTGAATAAGTCTGGTTTGAGCTGAGGTAGGTAGAGAACAGGAATCATTGGATAAACTGAAGCTTCCTTATCCACCCTACTATATAATACATATGCAGTATATTTAAAACCCACAAAAGAGGTTTCCAAAGTGGTTTGGGTATTTAATTCAGAAATTCTAATTCACTTCACATTTCAGATCTTTACTCTTGGGAGTTGTGTTTGTTGGCCTTGAAATGTCTCTTGGACAAAGTGTTGGTCATTAGTTTTCTTTTGCTCTGTAATAAATTATCATCAACTTAACACAAATTTATTATCTCACAGTTTCCATGGGTCTGGAGTCAGTGAGCTCTTCTATGTCCCTCTCCTCAGAATCTCAGTAGGCCATATTAAGGCGTCAGCTACACTGTGGTTCTCAACTGGAGCTTGGGGTACTTCTTCAGAGCCAGTGAGGTTATTGGCAGAATTTGGTTTCTTGTGACTGGAGAACTGAGGTCTGTGCTGTTTTGATGGCTGGCACTCAGCGGTTGCTGTCAGCTTCCAAGACCACTTGAGGGCCTAGCACGTGGCAGTCTCCCAGTATGGCAGCTTATGTCTTCAGAGCTAGCCAGGAAAAACTTTCTCCAGTCTGCTACTACCGGTCTTGTGTAGGGAGCGTAAACAAGGGAGTGACTATCTCCAACTTCTTGGTCAGATAGTAGAACCAAGTAAGAGCAACCCTATTCTTTTCTTTTCTTTTCTTTCTTTTCTTTTCTTTTCTTTTCTTTTCTTTTCTTTTCTTTTCTTTTCTTTTTTTCTTTTTTCTTTTCTTTTCTTTTTTCTTTTCTTTTATTCTTTCTTTCTTTCTTTTTCTTTCTTTCTTTCTTTTCTTTCTTTCTTTCTTTTTTTAAGATTTTATTTATTTATTCATGAGAGACAAGGGCGGGGGGCAGAGGGAGAAGCAGGCTCCATGCCTGGAATTTCAGGATCACGCCCTAGGCCTAAGGTAGACACTAAACTGCTGAGCCACCCAGGTATCCGAGCAACCCTATTCTATTATAGCCACAGATCTCCCACTCTCAAGAGAAAGGCATTATGTAGGGCAAGTATTTGGGGGGCCATCTTACAATTCTGCCTACTATAGTTAATGGGCAATTTTTGTTTCCATCCATGGCTTTGGGGTCTGTGTAGTTTAATGGGTTCTACCCATCTTGTCTGTGTGTTGCAATGTTGGAATATGATTAAAATCCTAAACTTGATTGCCAGTCTTTACTTTCTGTCTTTGTTACAGGCTCCATTAAGGGGCTCAAAGTTAAATATTTTAAGGATCAAGGGGTCAGTTTGCAAAAAAAAAAAAAAAAAAAAAAAAGTAACTTATTTATACCCTAGCTTTCCCTCTTAGCCATTAACAAGCAAAACAATCATAATCATACACATTCAGATAGTTTCAAAAGTTAAATTTATACTTTAGCAAATTTTATGTGCAAGGTGATTAGGTGAATAAGAGTTCAACAATCTTGCCAAAACTCTTCCTTAGAACATAGGAATATACTAAGCCTGATTTTCCATAAGTTATATGCTTTTTCCTGTCTTTCGCTCCTTATAGCATTGACCTCTGCAAAAGGCCTTTAATTTAATTTAATTTAATTTAATTTAATTTAATTTAATTTTATTTTATTTTATTTTTTTATTTATTTATGATAGTCATACAGAGAGAGAGAGAGGCAGAGACACACAGGCAGAGGGAGAAGCAGGCTCCATGCACCGGGAGCCAACATGGGATTCGATCCCGGGTCTCCAGGATCGTGCCCTGGGCCAAAGGTAGGCGCCAAACTGCTGCGCCACCCAGGGATCCCAAAGGCCTTTAATTTTAGCTCAGCATCTCCTCACCTGTGTCTTTAGGTTCAAATCAGCAATCCTTGGGTATCCTTCTAATAATTCTTCAATATATACTACATTTGAGTAGAACTCTAAGTAGCAAAGGCTTAAAAGGAATATTTGATTTCATTAATAATTAACGGAGTGTTTATATTCCTAATGCCATCTATTTGTTTCCATTCGTATCCATTGGGTATATTAACTATAAAATTATGCAAGCCTATACTTTCTATTTACCAAACACAGCTCCCCAATATAGTGCCTAAACTGTGATGACCTCTATCTTCTCTCTAAACCCCATGCAACTCATCATATTTACAGTTTAACCAACTTTCCTTTATGTATTGAAAAGGAAAACTTCTCTGAGTAGGATATCCCCATCAAAGTTCCCCGTGATAAATTATGGAAAAGACAGAATTATCATAAAATTTATTCATCAAGGTCACACTTTTCATTTAAAAAAATCTGGTATTTAATATTATTATATAAGGTATATCATGGTTAATTTTTCTAATATTCTAGGTGTTCTGATTTTCATTATCTTTTTTTGTTGTTTCACTTATTTTAAAAATTGCTCCATCTAGGAATTTTGGACAACATCCTCAGACTTTTAGTTACATGATTGAATAAGTTATTTGGCATAATTACACACAGCCCAGTCTTTGGTTTTCAGTTTGGATCCGGTATAATTTCATTTTGAGGAAGTTAATTTTTTATAAGCCAAAATATACTTAATTAGTATGTAAATGTGGTGGCAGCTGTCTTATTCTTCGTGTTGGATGTTAGAATCAGAGCTGAAAAAAGACTTAGAGTTCATCTAATTCTATTCCTTTATTTCACAGATGAAGAAATGACTATGGAGGGAGTTAACATCTAGAAGAAATGCATTCAAAGCTTGGGAATGGTTCCCTGGCCTCAGGTTTCTGTTGGCGTAAAAATTTCATTTCGCTGCTTCAGTGTGCTGCACTTCTAATTGTATCATGTCAAACCCTGCGAGCTTCTTTCTATTCTGAAAGATACCTCATGGTTAAAGTTAATTCTTCCAATATTCTAGGTACTCTAATTTTCATGAGGTGTTCTAATTTTTTTCACTTCATAAAAAAGCTTGTGGAATAGCTTTTCACAAGAAACAACTGAGTCCTGGGCATGTTCCTAGCTCACCTTTGAGGGGGGCACAGTGAGTCAATTATGTGTTGGTGACTGAGCAACACAGTGTGACAAGATGTGCACAAATACATCATCAGTACAGCAAAAAACAATAGCACTACAGCCATCAACAACTCAAAGGTTTCTGTTGACAGCATCATTGTTATGATATCAGTTCTTATTTTCTTTTAGTGATATCAGTTCTAAATGAATAAAATGTTAAATGTTATTTTATCACAAAGGGATATTTCTTGCATCATTAAAAATTATTTAGTATTTCTTTCAGGCATGATTTTCAGAGAAGAGAGATAAAAATATAGTGTCTTAATTTTTTTAGAAATACAATAAAAATCTTTGCTTTTTAGAAAGACAAGCATGGATAATTCAAAGGCCTTTAATTACTCATTCTCTTTGGAGAGGAAAAAAAAAATCCTTAAACACAAAGACTGCTCCTAATGAGGCTTCAGAATCCTGAAGACCGTTCTGGCAACTGAGAGCTCCATTTCCTCTTTATGGGAAAGCATTTTGGCTCAGTACCTCTTGATCACTCCTCAGAGAGAGAACCACAGAGCAGATTTAGAGACACATTTTTTACTGCTTCAGAAGTTTATCTGTTGACATTACAGTGAGCTTGTCAAACTTCTGTGCAAACTTGGATGTTTGGGAGGATTTTCTCTCATTTCGGTCTCTCTCTTTGTGCCCACTCGCAGGTCCCTGGAGGGCCGGTGGAGAACTGTCAGTACCAGGGTGTCTGAGCCTATTCTCCTGGGCACAGGTCACTGTGTGTTTGTTTGGCCTGTTGTGCTGGTTTAAGTTGCACTGGCCAGGATTCAGTTTGAGTTCTTGGGTTCATTGATCTTGTGTGTTTACAGTGATTACTAGAATGACATATTGTTATGTTAATGGATGTGGCTATGTTTTCTTTTCTTCCCCCTCATTGGAAAGTCATCTTTCCCCTTCTACCCTGCTCAGCAGGAATATTTGCCAAAGGAACAAAACAAAGAAATAGAATTGAACTGCAGTCGTCATTAACAAAGCTGAATAGGTCTAGATTCACTTTCTGGGTCCAAACTTATCCGCATTATTCTAAAGTTAGTATTTTCCCCCATATCTGGCAACATTCCCCAGCTTCTAAATGGAGAATTATCCTAGATATTATCTATATATCTTGTGATGAACCTTGAAAAAGAATAGCGAAGAGTTAAGGCCCAAGATATGCGAGAAATCTGGTACCTTTCGTATAGAAGGCATTTCTCTGGCTTTTGGCTTTCAGTCTGATGTGCCTGGGGCTTGCTGCCCAAACTCATGCTTCCCTTGAATGCCTAATTTGAAGATGCAAAAATTGTGGGATAGAATTTGGAATGATCTTGGTGTTTTGATCAGATTTAAATGGGGGAATAAATCCAAATCATCTCTCATGTTTGAATTTCCATTGAATCTCACTAGGGTGGTAGAGGGCAAGTGACATTACTTGTAGGCTTGATTTCATTTTTTTCTTTAGTTACTGTTTTGACTATATTAAATGATTTTAGATTTTAAAAACTGGTGTAAATTGCACTCATATTCCAAAGCTTTTTTTCCCCCAGACTGTTTAAAGGAAAGATAAATGGCAAAGTATTATCTTTGGCTATAACCTAGAATATTCATCTGTAAAAATCTTAACAAGTTGCTGGTATTTGAAATTGCTGGTTGTCTAAGGAGGGTGACATAGGGATGTTGCTAGGGTTTGTGTGTGTGTGTGTGTGAGAGAGAGAGAGAGAGAGAGAGAGAGAGAGTGATTAGGGACTGTTGTTCTGGGAGTGCTGGCCTTTCTCGTTGGAGGCATTGAGTCAAAGGATAGAGCAGAGAGGAAATGCCAGGTAAACAACCACTGCTGGGTGAGCAGAAAGAATTTTGCCTAAATATTAAAACAGGTGGCTTTAGGTAGGATCTCCTAATCCAAATAGAAAAGAGAGAAGGGAAGGCAGGTAAGCAGGGAAGTGGGTTGACAGCATTATGGAAATACAGCACTAGAGAGAGTCCAAGGTGGTGTCAGTAATGGGCTATATTTAACTATTAGATCCTTCTCTAGTGGAGCTGTAAAATAATGATCCTTTCAGATGCTATCCCATGATAATAAGCTTAATGCAATAATATTACATTTAAATATCTATCTATATCTATATATTTTTCCCTATGGCATCAGTTTTAGATCCTATAGCCTTTAGACATATGAAACAGAAATTCAGGTAATTTGAGTGTTTTTTTTTAATTCTCTTAGAAGAAATGCTAGATATAATACTTCTGTGGTAATCGAAAATGATATGATAATCTTATTTCTTAGGAGAATAATATTCAGTTTATATATTGGATTTTGTTGTTGTTAAGTCTGTGTTTTAATCCAAAAATAGTTGGATAAGAATAAAAAAAACTGTTCAGGTAAAATCAAGGTTTCTGCTCTGAGGGCTCACATATGATTCATGAATTCTTACTTAGGGACCCAAAGCATAAAATTTAATGACCTCTTTTTCCATAGCTGTTTGGATCCAGCAGCGTAGAGGGATATCTTCTTGCTAGAGGCTGGCTCCTTGGCAGAAGGTTTAGCCTAAGGAGGGCAGGCCGGGGGGTGGGGGTGGGGGAGCAGAAATCAGAGACATGTTGTTGTATTAGTTATGAAAATAAAGATATTTATAACATTCCAGCCATCAACAGAAGTTTGAATTATCCTCATTAGGTTATATACTGAAAACAAATATTGAGAAGGGATATATATTCCTTTTTAGGAAGCTTTCATTAAAAGTGGTTAAAATATAGGGGCACCTGAGTAGCTCAGTTGGTTAAGCGTCCAACTCTTGATCTCAGCTCAGGTCTTGATCTCAGGGTTGTGAATTCAGGCCCTGTGTTGGGCTCCATGCGGGTGTGGAGCTTACTTAGAGTAAGTTGTTAAAATATGAAAATACTCCTTTTGTGACCCGAGAAATTGAGATCCTAGAACTAGTTGTTTTCTGGAACTTTTCTTACTTATATAGACCAGTTCATTCTAGAAATTTATAGTAAAATGTGTTATTTGCAGAGAATTGGGCCAATTTGGGGCCTGTCAAGCAGAAATCTTTTTGTTAAAACCTATGAGCCTGTGGGTAAGGATGGAGTCTGTCAGCTACCTCTGTTTTCTCTGTGTGTCCTTCTGCCAGGGGTGAGACAGAGTGTCCAGTGGTCAGGCATCCTGAACAAGAAGGGACTGCCTCTGATACATGGGAGTCACAGTGGGCAGGGGAAAGATTCTCAGCAACCTATGGTTTTGTTGCTTTTTGGGATTGGTCCTTGTCTTTCCTTTTAGAATTTTAATTTTCTTGTCATTAGGAAATAGGCTACCTTTCATTTGCACAGTGATGTTTGTAGTTTATATTCCACATCTTTTGTCACATTTAAAGCACTAGATTTTTCTTCATGAGCTTGGGTCATTCCATGACTTGAAGCAGCATAGTTACTATCATTTACTTTACCATTGCTCTTCTTGCTTTTTAAAATGTTATTTCCTGTTGATGGATTTTCAGGTTTTCATGCTATACACACTGAGCCCAAGGTCAGCAGTCCAGAGCAATCCTGGACCAGGACCCAAAGAATTCTTTTCATTCTCATTGGTTCCATGCAACTAGACTGAAGTTTGACTCGAAATGGTCATTTGGAAAAATAAAATAAGATAAAAACAGAAAGGGAGGCAAACCATAGGAGACTCTTAACTCTAGGAAGCAAACTGAAGGTTGCTAGAGGGAAGGGGGTGGGAAATAGGGTAATTGAGTGATGGGCTTTAAGAAGGACCCTTGATGTGATGAGCACTGGGTGTTACATGCAACTGATGAATCACTAAACTCTACCCTGAACCTAATAATACACTCTATGCTATCTCACTTGAACTTAAATAATATATATTTAAAAAGGAAACAGTACTTTGTTAAGTTTTTCCTTAAATAAGTTAAATTTACAACTTGTAGTGACTGTGTCCTTGTCCACAGTCCCTGCTTATATCTATTTTGTCTCTTTACCCATAGTGACTGTAATAATGGAAAAAACAATGGTAATTTTCAGTTTTCCAGGAACTGAAGACTTTGATTTCATATGTCTGCAAGGAAATGTTACATAGAGTCTGATCTGGAATAAAATTTCCAAGCATGCCGAGGAGTTGTTCCTTGTGCAGAAATCTCATGTTTGATTCCTAATTAGAAGCACAAGTTCTATTTTAAAAAGTTATTATTTTTCCTGTTCACTTTATTTCTTGGCAGAGAGTTCACATTAGTACTAACAATAGGAACACATGATAAGCCACGATTCTTGTTAACTGAAGACTTGGCAATTAGGAGCATCACGTGGTGTCTTTCTGGAGACAGTGACCAAGCTAAAGTCTGTGTTATGAAAATCCCTAATAACCAGAGTTAACTTTGTACACAGCCTTCATGAGACCTGCCTTAGAGCTTTTAGACAGTCATTTAATAGTAAAAAAAAAAAAAAAAGGATGCGGATGATTCTCCTGACAAATCCTTCTCAATCAATGATGAAGAAAGAAATTTTGAATATATTTGAAAGAAATGAAGTTTTAGTTCCTTTAGTTCATAGTAGCTCTTATACAAAAACATTAGTGTTGAAAATGGAGACTACCAATATACATGAAGTCTTACTGTGTTTATTCAGGTAGTTTTTCTAACAGTCTTCACCAATAATTTTTCTTTTTTCTTTTTAAAAAATATTTTTATTTATTCATGAGTGACACAGAAAAGAGAGAGGCAGAGACACAGGCAGAGGGAGAAGCAGGCTCCCTGTGGGGAGCCTGATGTGGGACTCGATCCCAGGACCCCGGGACCACGCCGTAAGCCTAGAACAGATGCTCAAACACTGAGCCATTTAGGTGTCCCACCAATAATTTTTCTAAAGAAAAACCTTTTAGGGGCACCTAGGTGGCTCCGTCAGTTCAGCTCTGGTCATGACCCCAGGGTCTTGGGATTGAGCACTGCATCAGGCTCCCCATGGGCAGGTAGCCTGATTCTCCCTCTATAGCTCCCCCTACTTGTGCACTTGTTGTGTGTGTGTGTGTGTGTCTCTCTCTCTCTCAAATAAATAAAATCTTTTAAAAAAGAAAAAGAAAAAGAAAAACCTTTTAGCTGGCATCTTACTGCCTCACATAAGTGTATCTGATCTGATTTAATAAAACTACTCATTAAAATGAAGGTAAAAGTTAAATTCTAATATGTAAAACCAGTACTGGTACCTGCCTCATCCCCACCCACCATCCCCCCCCCTCTGCCACCCCCCCCCCCACAAAAAAATGAAGGAAAGAAGGGAGGGGAGGGGGAATCAAGAAGACTGAGGATGAGCAGAAGCAAGATTGCCAGATCCTGGGGGGTGAAGAAACTCTTGACAATTTGGTATCAGATGGCAAAAAGGAGCAAAACACAAGTCAGATGTATGGGCCTTTGCTTTAAAAAAAAAAAAAAAAAAAAAAAGGCCAAATCTCAGTCCTTGCACACTACCAGCTGTGATCTAAATTGAGCCAGGATCCAAGAGTCCCCCAGTCATGTGTATAAGTGCTAGACTGTGTGGGGAGGGTGTTATCAAGTAAAACAGGTATCCTTGATTCAACCCACAAAGTAGCCTCCGTAATTAGTGTGTTTTAGAAGTATTGGGGGAAAAAAGGGCTTGTTCTCTTGAGTAACCAGCATATATATTCATTACAGTCTTCTCACACTTTTTATTTGCTTGGTCAAATCCTTTTAAATATCCATAATTAAAGTCAAGGTTAACTTTCCAATAACAGGTTCCAAATTTATAGGAATCAAACTAATGAGATTTTATTAAATGTCAAAATGCCTGCTTTTAGTTATTAGGCCTGACTCCGTTTCCTGTGAAAAAAGTTTCAACTTGGTACAATACCATCTTTAAGGTTCTTAGGAAAGAGAAATAGCCTGGGTAAACCGCTCAGCCTCGGTGTGAAAGGGCAGTGAGTGACTTTCTTAATGGGCTGAGATGACCCAGGTCTCTCGGGGTTTGTCTTATGCTTCCTCTGTGGGAAAATACCTCCATTCTGAAATCTTCAGTCTTGGGAGATATCCGTAGTCTTTTCTAGCACATTCTCATTAAATTGTTCTTAAAGTAAAATCCTAGTTCAAAGGTATATTGTGGCAACTGTTTTTCAGATTCTAACCCCCCCCAAAAAATTTTTTTACTTTGTGAAGATTTCGAATCTTCACAACTAGTTTGTTTTAAAAGTATGTACACAGAATAATTTCCCATTTGATGAAAGATTCCTTTTGTCCTCTCAAGGTTTCTTTTGGAGTATAGAGAAATAATAAATGAGCCAATTGTGTTCACTTCTCTTTTCCTGTTACTAATTGACCTAAAATCCCTTCCGTATACATGGCCAGTTCCAGATTGCAGATAAGGATATAAATGATAGCTGGGGCTTTCAAAAACAGGACTAGAAAAAAAAAAAAAAAAAAAAAAAAGGACTAGAGTCAATGGAACAGGTTGCCCAAAATACAGTTTTTTTAATGGAATGTCCGATTATTCTCCTGAAGGCAAAAGCCTGTTTGTCCTTTGGAGACATGAGACAGTTTCTTGCCATCCCAAATCATAGGTACGTCTGGGAGCAGGAGGGTTGGAAGGCAGCAGAAAGCCAGGCTGAAGTAAAAGGTGATTTAGCTCTTGATGAGGGGACCATAGAAGAGAAACCTGGACCAATTTACAGTGAAGGTCCCTTTACACTTTCAATTTTGTCATTTTATTTTATTTAAAGATTTATTTATTCATGAGCGACAGAGAGACAGAGACAGAGGGAGGGGGAGAGGCAGGCTCCTTGTGAGAGAGGTGAGACTTGATTCCAGGACCCTGGGATCACGACCTGAGCCAAAGGCAGACTCAACCACTGAGCCACCGAAATTTTGTCATTTTAGAATATGTGCCCATTCTTCTCTGGATTATCTGTTTTTTAAGCAAAGTTTATAGATATGGACGTTGATTAATATTCTTTAAATATTCTAAATATACATTTATCATTCAGCTATTTTTTTTACATTACATTACTTTCAGGTATATAACATAAAGATTTGTTAAGTCCTACTATGTGTCAGCTTATGCACTAGATAATAATACAGAAGTTAGTGACAATTTTACTTTTGAGGAGATCACAGTTAGTAGGGAGTGGGGCTGATGGGCGTTGTCCAGGAGACAGCTTCTGTGGATCTGTAGCTGTTTAGTTTTGGGCCTAGGCTCCTGGGTAAGTAGCTACAGATAGGAATGTTTTATCTGGAAACCAATCTACAAGTAGCAAGAATTCCTCTTATCTACTATCAGACTCAAAATATCTTTTAACTTTTTTGTATTTTAATAAGGTTAATTTGAGAGTCCTTTCAGAATTCCTTTGAGTTAAAATCATTTGGGAGAAAAGAGAAAAATGTAAAAAGAAGCCCTCTTGTCCCCAGAAAGGAGAGGCACAGGTATGGCGACAGGCAAATCCTGCTCTCACCTGCACTCATTTTCATTTGACATGCTGCGATTTCTAGATCTTTTTATTTCCTTAAAGAAATTTGCATTTGCTAGAAAGAACACCATGCAAATATTTGTAAATGTCTAACCCTGTTTCTTCATGTTGGGTATATTCTCAAAGGTTCCTAGGTTTTCAAGACGTTAAGAATAATATAATATAATTTAGTTCTGTTTTGAGCAGCGTATGTTTCTGGCTATTAGCATGCACACATTTCATTCTTCTATTCTTGGCATTTATATTTTGGGCTTTGACATGAAGATCTACCTTTTTTGGTGAATGTATTATATCATAATTATACTTCTTAATTGATACTAAAATAGTATGAATACTGAAAGAAAATTCTAGAGGTTTTTGAGCGAGTACTAAATTTTTAAAACTATAATTTTAAGATCACACTGCGAACCGTTCTTAAATATATATACACCTAGAAGAGGTAAATGAAAACTCTGACAAATTCAACACTCCAGAAAAGGATCTAGCTGAAAATAACTGACAGTGGGATTGTCATTACAAGATACTAGAGAAAATATACTCTATTATTTTGTATATGTAGCATGATGCATTCTATGTTACTTTGTCCAGATATATTACAGATACTAGTCAAAAATTATCATCCAGATAATAGGCAAGCTCTAAATGTCACACTCTAGGGGCAATGCCAGTTAAAAAATCAAGTGAGAAATAGAGAAGGTAATTATGTGTTGTGATGAGGACTCTGAAGAGTGACATGGGGATTGTCAGAGGCGGTCTCCAGGAAGAGGTGATAGTTACCTTGTGAACTGAGAGGTGGGAAGGCTGACTATTCCTTCTGTTATCAGGCCTTTCCCTAAATTTTTCAGAGGCCCTTCCAGACCAACGTACTAGTCCCATGATATTTCTTTTTAAATGGTTTGTATAATAAGGCATTTTAGAAAGGAAACTAGAGCTGAAAGAACTGATGATTCTTTCTTTGTATATGTAACTAATCTAGTGTTCTTGTCATAATATTCTTACCCTTCTAGAAAGTTACAGGTGAGTCTAATGAGAAGATAGTGGATGGGGACTGAGGAACCCATGTTCTTGTTCAGCTCTGCTGCTACTATCCTCATATCATAGAAACTCCCTGGTCCTTGTCTAAAAAATAACACAGCTGGCTACAATGCTTTACATTTCTCTGCAGCCCCAAAAACATCACCCACTGTCACTAGCATCTAACAGAAAAGTCTGTGCCCTCATCATTCAGTTGTGGTGAGCCCACTAGCAGACACAGCACAGATCTCCTGGGAGAATGAGGAAGGGATACTATTAGAAATTGTTGTGAAAGGTGTTTCAAAAATGGGGAAAACGCTTCTCATTTAAAAATGAATTTGAGGGATCCCTGGGTGGCTCAGCAGTTTGGCGCCTGCCTTCGGCCCAAGGCCTAATCCTGGAGTCCCAGGATCGAGTCCCGCATCGGGCTCCCGGCATGGAGCCTGCTTCTCCCTCTGCCTGTGTCTCTGCCTCTCTCTCTCTTGGTTTCTCATGAATAAATGGAATCTTTAAAAATAAATAAATAAATAAATTTGAAGCAATTCGACAATATTTAAACCAGCATGAGTGTTCTCTAGAACTGGAGTTCTAATGTTTTTGATAGGACTTTCATTATATTTCCTATAATTCAATATTTATGTATTAATGAGCATTTTCTAAGACTGTTGCATATAAATCATGTTCAGTTTTTTGGTGAGGGGACTGACATGTTACCCACTTTAGGGGAACAGTCTTTTTTGGTGGTTGACCACACATACAAACAAACAAAATTATTTATTTATGGTTTGTTTTACCCCATGAACATTTGAAGCGGCTTCTAGTAATGTACATATCAATAGAAACAGTTTGGATGAAGTAAAACATAGATGGAGAGGAAAGCCATGTTCGATGAGGGATCAGCAAGCAACAGGATTCCACAGAGCTGCTGAAGTTAAGGTGAAATTTCAGCTCCTGTCTTAGTAGTGACCAAAGTTAAAAGAGAAGCTCCATGTCCATGGAAAGAAAAGTGTGTTGACTCTTTAGGAGAGGGAAAGCCTTCCCTAGAATACACATCTTAAAGAAATTGCATGCTGCTTTTGTTTTTTTTTTTAATTTTTATTTATTTATGATAGTCACAGAGAGAGAGAGAGAGAGAGGCAGAGACATAGGCAGAGGGAGAAGCAGGCTTCATGCACCGGGAGCCCGACATGGGATTCGATCCCGGGACTCCAGGATCACGCCCTGGGCCAAAGGCAGGCGCTAAACTGCTGCGCCACCCAGGGATCCCGCATGCTCCTTTTGAATTGGGGGATACTATTTGGTGATGACATTTATTGAGCACTTTCTTTGTGCTAGGCGTCCTACGTGTTTTACAAGCATTTTCTCCTATCATCTTCACAATGACTGTATGAGCTAAGGACTACCATGTTATCGAGGACAATGCCAAGGCTTTGGGAATCCAATCAACTTTTTATGCCATGTGGTTCCTAACAGTCGAGGTAACGCCTGGACGACCGCGGGGCCTGTCTTTGTCATCACTATGTTATACCTCCCCTGTGCAGTGCTCCCTATCTTCTCTAGCCGGGAGCAAGGTCGTAACCAGCAAGCCAGCCACAAGTACGGCACTAGACCTCATAAAGCCATTGCTTACAACATCTCTGAAGGTAAGCTGGGGGGGCATCATGCTGAAGGAATTCAGAAAAGATTTCTGCTGCAAACTGAGAATGTCAAACCCCTGGCTCAGAAAGGTTTTGTTAACTGAGGTTTAAAATCTAGGCTGTTTGAGGAACAGATGGAATGTACTTCACGAGCAATCTTTGCAAAATGTAATCTCTCTCCACGTGGGCTTGATGCAGTTGAACAGGAGACAGGTCCAGGCACGAGTCTGGAGTTACTCTTTGTCGATTCTAGGGCAGTTCAAAGTGAGGCAGGAAGACTTAGTGGTGATTGGTCTGGCTTGAGGGTAGTTCTAGGCCTTTATGAATTCTGTTGCCCTGCCTCTTCTGGTCAGATTCTGGTACTCAATATCTCAGCTTCTTTACCCCTAATATAAGGATAATAAGAGATTATTGTAAACATTGAAAAACTAATGTGTGTCAAAACCTACAGCTTAGTACATTGTAAGCCTTCTGTGAGCTAATGGCTGCTTCTGTTTCTCACTTCTCCTTCTCCCTAACTTCCTTGTCTTAGATTTTCTTCCTTCCCTTCTACCCCCCTCCTTTGTGATCTTCCTCCCTAACTTCCTTCCTCTCCACCCTTTCCCTCTCATTAACTTCCCATTTCCAGCTTCACTCTCCTCTTTCATTCCAGTTCAGCCTCCCATCCTCAACTGAGCAAATAGCTGACACCTTTCATGAACCTGAGGTGTCTAAGCTGGACTCTTCCTGAGTGGACAGAGCTACTCACCCAGGAGGGCAGCCCAGTTGGTAACAAGATCCATCTGGGAAAACAAAGAAGCTGTAGCCCTGTGGGAGCACACAGAAATGGAGGGGGCAGTTCTCTCTGATGGGGAGCATTCACACCCAGGAGGTGATGTTTCTGTAGGTCATAAGAAAGAAAAGAATGGATGAGATTGAAAAGGGAGGGAAGAGATGTCAAGGCATAAAAATCACGATGATCAATACCTATACATGTGAAAGAATGAAGTGTTTTAGTGTACTGGGAGGGTGGCTTTGTGTGATGTAGCACATAAAGACAGTAAAGTGGTTTAGGGACAGATTTTTAAAGCAAACTCTAACCACCCCGAAATCCATTATGATTGCTGAGTTCCATGTGGATATGCTAAAGCCTGACTCTTAATGTGCTTATTTTCTAAAATAGAAAATGTTTAATAAACTGATTTGAAACAGTAAACCAGGCTATAATTTTTTCTCAGCTTATTGAACCAGAATACTATAATGTTCCCTGAACCCAATGATATTTCATTTGGCTTCAGAACTTGTCGATTTCACAGGATTTTTTTGAACCAAAATTATAAACAGTAAGTCATAAGTGTCATTAATATTCTTGGCTTATGAATGTAATATATATTTTTTTTCTTTGCAACCTTTTGGTATTTATGACCCCTGACTGAGAAGTTGAAAATATGTATTATTATTGACTATATTTTTTCATAGTAAGAGAAATTGTTCATATTTGATGTGCAAACATAATTTTTTCTTTGTTTTATTTCTCCACACTGGTATTGGAACTCTGCTTGACTAATGAAATATTGATTTTCACATCCCTCCGTGTCTGACTCTAACCTTTTTTCTAACTTGAGGGAGAAAAAGGATATTTCCTTTGCTATTAGGCAAAAGTGAATTAAGATCCCAGAAAAATAATGTAACAAAGAAGTTATAATAAATGACAATGGCTGTCTTGGAGATTGCTTGCTATTTAGTCAAAGACAGTAGCTGCAATAGTATTTGAACACTGAGAAAACAGATTATTTTAATTAATTATATTCTGGAGTAAATTGATACATCAATAGCTTCTAATTAATCACACCTCCCTTGATCAATGCCCCACTCTGACTTTGAGTTTGACCATGTGATTTTTCTTTGATGACTATGATATTAGCAAAATGTTGCTAGTGGAGCCTTGAAACACTTGGGGTTGTGTTTTTCTTGCTGTTGTTGGAATACATCTGCTATGTGAAGAAGCCCTGGTTAGTCTGCTGGAGACCTGTGTGGCCCAGCCAACAGCCAGCACCAATGTACGTGTGTGAGACCATCTTGGACTATCTAGTCCCAGCTGCAATGCGTATAATTGAAGCTGCTTGAATGAGTCCAGCAAAAGAACTGCCTGGCTGAACCCAGTCTAAATTGCCAACTCACTGAGTTCTGAGCTAGAAACACAGTTGTTTTAAATTACAGAGTTGGAGAGACTTGTTTCACAAAATTTAAATTCCGCATGTGACTCGCTTATACCATGAGAGTAGAGATAGATCTCAGAAATGAACCTGGGTGGCTCAGTGGTTGAACGTCTGACTTTAGCTCAGGGCATGGTCCTGCGGTTCCGGGATTAAGTCCCACACTGGGCTCCCCTTGAGGAGCCTGCTTCTCTCTCTGCCTGTATCTCTGCCTCTCTCTGTGTCTCTTATGAATAAATAAATAAAATCTTTATTAAAAAAGAGAAATGAACCTAAACTAAGTCTTTAAGTGCTTTTAGTGGAATAATATTTAATAGCTCAAGATATCAAAAACATAGTTTCAAAAAGCATATGCTAAAATAATTAAAACACTTGAAGTGGACAAATTAATTATCTAAAGAGATATTTACTTGTTATTCATAATCCCACCTATTTACAGAATGGATTGGAAGCATTTTACAGTATTAAAACATGCAGACACAGGTAATTAAAAAAAAGAATAGAATGAAAATCAATTAGGTAGATAAGAGAAACAGATGAAAAATAAATACCAAGAATGCGCTAATTATTATTATCAGGAGCTCAACTTCAGTCTGACCTTGAGTGGCCAAGAAAATGTAAAACATTTTCAGGTTTTTACAGTTCTTTTTATTCAAGTAGGAAGCACAGAGATTCATCTGAAGAACAGACCTGTTTTTCCTTCCTTAGGAGAAATTTAGTACATGGACCTTAGTTGCAGGCAGAAGATTTTTGACCACTGTTTTACGGAAGTTACAAAAGGAATATTCTAATGGACATTTATTGTATTGTCTCTTCTAAGAAGCTTAGTACAAATGATCAACTCTTAAATCAACTCATGACCTCCTTAGGGTCATTAAGTGTGATGATTTTCATATAAGTCAGATCCTTGGTCAGAATCAAGAAATATTTAAGTCCACTTTTCCCAGCAGCTCACGGGGTTTATGGCAAGCATTCACCACTTAAGGAGTTTTGCAGAATGCATGAGTGTATTTACAGAGCACCTGCTTGTGCTGGGCCCAGCAGGGAGCACTAGAGCGACTACGGTGAGCAGGTGAGCGGAATAGCCCTGCCCCTGCCCCCCATGTTACTTAGGTAACTGTGGAGACAGGTGTAAATCCAAGTCACCCTGTATATAACCACCGAGATCAGTGCTTCAAAGCCAAAAATACAAGGGACCTAACCTACCTGGGAGTGACAGAAGGCTCCATTGTAAAAGCAATATTAGAACTGGGATCTACTTGGTCAGGCATTCCCACCAGATGAAGGAAGGGACAATGGGAGAGAGCATGCCTGGGACAAGAGGGAGCCTTTTGCAAAGGTGCCAAGACAGCCAGAGCACAGAGCAGTCAGGAAGGAAGGCAATGTGCCTGGTGAGCAGAGTGCAGGAGTGTGGTCTGAGATGAGTCCTGAGTCTGTGGTCATCAGGCCTTCCTCATACTTATTTCCTGGGCAAAGAGAAATCCCATCAAAACACTTTTTTTATTTTTTAATTTTTTTTTAATGTGTCTTTCGAGCTTTTTTCTCCAATGAGCACATACTTTTGTATTGGGGGAAAAATTGCTTACAAAAGGGAGTCCCATGAAACATCTTGTAAAGAAGTATCACTTTGCTAATTTTTCATGGCTTGGCTTCTTGTTGTACTTAATGTCCTACCCAGCTTATTGTAGTTAATTTAAAGATTTAATTGAATCAGCAAGAGATGGCAAAACACATAGGTATAAAAGAACAAATGTGCTGTCAGATGTGATTATCCAAATGCCCCTTAAGAGCAAGAGTTATGTATCCTGCCCAAAATGTTATATGCAGTATCTACTGACATTAATAGCATGGTAGGATGTTCCTAGGGTTCTCTTTCTTCAATTTTGCTGATTGTACAGTAAGAGATTTTGTTGTTGTTGTTAATTCTCTATGGATTTTTCACAAATCTTCATCTTTTCAGGTAAAATTACACTTAGTGAAAAAAAACTAAGTGATTTAGAACAGGGTTTAATAAAAAAAAAGGTGATTGCACTGAAAGTATAATTATATTGAAAAATAATATGTAATGTTAAGGTAATAAGACTAACTTTTTGTGTGGCTCATAAACGACAGATTAAGAAATTCTAAATGTTTTTTGAATAATGGTGTAACTGGAATGAGGATAGAGCCCCAATAGGGGAAATATTTCAAGAGACTGTATGCTTATGTGTAAAATTATGAATTCTGGAATGCATGTTTACACTATTTAATGAATTCGTTTATATTCATTCATTCTTTTTTTTTTTTTAAAAGATTTAATGTATTTATGTGAGAGAACATGAGTAGTGAGAGGGGCAGAAGTAAAGGGAAAGGAAGAATCTTCAAGCAGACTCCGCACTGAGCATGAAAGCCAACATGGGACTTTGATCTCACAACCCTGAAACCATAACCTGAGCCCAAACCAAGAGGTGGACTTTCATGCAGCTGAGCCACCCAGACACCTCAACCATTCTTTATTGGATGTGTAGTATGAGGCCAGTTTTATTCCAGGTCCTTATGATATGTCAGTGAATAAAAAGTCAGAGATCTCTGCCCTCTGGCAGAGGAATTTACATTTTAGGGTAGTATAGATAATCAAAAGTAAAATAAATTAAGTAAATTGTATATGTTAGAAGTGATAATTACTAAAAAAAAAAAAAAGTAGAGCAGAATAAGGGGGTTGGGAACGTACCTAGACCAATGTACCTACCATTATAAAACTGAAAAAGAGACCTAAATCAAAGTAAATAATGAGATTACTTTTAAAATCTCTCTTTATCATTAAAAAGCCTGACTGTGCTTGAGGTCCTTGCCTTAAACTGCATTTAATGATCACAGCCTTGGCCAAATTCTGGGGTTATACTAGCATCTATCACTGTTTTATGATCCAGTGAGTGAGGGCTTTTCAGCCCTCGGCATCAAAACCCAGCTTCAAGGGGGTGCCCGGGTGGCTCAGTCTGTTAAGTATCTGCCTTCTGCTCAGGTCATGATCTCAAAGTCCTGAAATGGAACCCTGTGTCAGGCTCCCTGCTCAGCATGCAGTCTGCTTCTTCCTCTGCCCCTTCCCCCTTTGTGTGCACTCTCTTATACCCTCTATCTCAAAGAAATAAAATCTTAAGAAAACAAAAAAATGAGCCATAACAATAAAAACAGATCTATTGAATCAAACGCATTCTCTAAATCATGTTTTCTGGAGCTCACTCTGCTTTATTTATAACCCTGTCTCTCATATGCTGGGCCTTGGCCTTTCTCTCTTCTCCTGATTACAGTGTCCTAGAACCAAGGGTTATGCAGAAGTGGTATGAGAAGGGCAGGGTTTCCTTCCTTATTTTCAGAGGCAACTCTGACAACATCAAGGGCTGGAAAAGCAACTCTATTTGTTCCTCTGTTATCCCCAGAGAGCATGAGAGCATTTCAGCAGGCGAAAGGGAAATAATTGACACCAATTTTGACCACCAGTAGTTTACCAGGATGAGTTGAATATAGAGTGAACAATGGAATTAATTGCAGTTAAAACAGTAACAACAAGAGTGACAAACCTAGAATTTTCCTCAAACAGATTTAAAGATAATAATTTATTTTTTAAATTTTTAAAAAGATTTTGAGACAGTGTGGGGGGAGGGGCAAAAGAAGCGAGAGAGGGAGAATCTCAAGCAGACTCCCCACTGTGAAGCTCAATCCCAGGACCCTGAGATAATGACGTGAGCTGAAACCAAGAGTCAGATGATTAACCGACTGAGCTACCCAGGTACCTTAATAGTTTACTGAATGAATAATTTGTACCCTTAAATTCTATTTCCTGGTACCTAGCCAAAAAGTCTCTTCCTGGTGGAAACAAAGTACCTATACTTTGTTTAGGGTCCATCCCACATCAGTTACCTCAAAGTGTCTGGGGGGAAAACACACTTTTCCCCAGAAAAAGATTGGAGACTCCAGTATATTTTGTGCTTTTTATTTTGAAGATTAGGTAACTGTTCCTGTTGGAGGCTAGGTGGAGACCAATTGTGATGAGCCATTCAGGGCAACACATTGCAGTTAGGGAGTTTATTGAATTAGATGCATGTAATGCACTGGATGAGAACCATGAAACTTGAAAGTTGTGAGCTGAAAAATACAGGGCCTTTCTGTCCCATGCTCTCTCTTCTAAGATGTTCCTAAACTAGTATTAGTCTAGTAAAGAGGTTTAGTAAAGATAATTTCTTTGATTTTTGGAAGATATTGGATGCTTTATTTTCTGTATAGTGTTTCATAAGTGTGGATATAATTTCATAATCCCAGTAGAATAAACATGAGCCATCATTTTTTTAGACCTCTTTCACTCTTGACTTCTGATAATGTTTTCCAGGTGGCTACTGTAAGGCCTTGTAGCTATGTTTTTATTGTTGTAGAAGCTCTTACTCTGTTTCTTTTTAAACAGCTGCATTGAGATATAAGTCCTATACCTTACAATTCATCCATTTAAAGGATACAATGAAATAGCTTTAAATGTAACCACAGAATATTCATTACGTAATCAATTTTAGAACATTTTAATTAACTCAAAAAGAAATCCTTTGCCCCTTAGTCATCACTTCTAGTCTCTCCATCTTTCCTACATCTCCCTTTCCCAAGCCCCCCACACTGGCATCCACAACTGCTAATCCACTTTCTGCCTCTGCAGATTTGCCTACTCTGGATATTTCATATAAATGGAATTATGCAATACGTAGTCCTTCATGACTGGCTTATTTCACTTAGCATAATGTTTTCAAGATTCGTCCATGGTGTAACATGTGTTAGTATTTCACTTCCTTTCTTTGCTAAAGCATATTCCATTCTTTGGCTATACCACAGTTCATCCATTTGCTAGTTGATGGACATTTGAGTTTCTACTACTCAGCTATTATGAATAATGCTGCTGTAAACATTCATGTACCAGTTTTTGTATGGATACATGTTTTCCCTTCCTGTTGGGTGAAATCTCTGGGAGCGGAATTGCTGAGTCATACAGTAAGTCTACATGTAATACATTTCAGTAATGGTTTGAAGAACTGTCAGAACATTTTCCACAGCACTCATTCTTGTGCTTTGAACCACCATGACTAGCTGTGGGTGATCTTCCTGGAGCTTTAGGTAAGTGCAGGGTACTCACTGCTAACCACAATTTTTCCTAGTTGGCCAGCCTTTTCCTCCTCAAACTCTTCCATAGTCTCCAGAGTGAACTAAGCATATCTAATTGTGTTTTCCCTGTTTAAGGCCTCCACTGCCTTCTTGGTATCACCTGAATAAGCCCAAGCCCTCCATAAAAAGTCATTAGGAGCACCGACCATCTGCCCACTGTCCACCTCTCCAGCTTTGTCTTGCTCTACTCTCTGCTTCCCATTTTAGGTTCCAGCAGCACTTGGTGGCTCCGGTTCCCCTTAAATATCATTCTTCATTCTTTGGACTTAAATCATACATGTCTACTGCCTCTAGGCCCAATCTGGGTTATTTCTATCCTGGGGTTTTGGATGTTCAATTTGACTTTAAAATAAAGAATTGAAGGATACATACAGTTTTCAAATAACCGGGAGAGTAGTTGAAGGGGATTTGTTGGCATAGAAGATAAAGATTTTTGGATAATTAGACATTTCATATGCATGATTAGATGAATGCAGGATGAATGAACTGAAGAGATTTTCCAGACCTGATACGCTGTGAACACTAATTTCAAGGCAAATTTAGTATATGTATATCATTTTAGTCATTCATTCATTCATTAATTCATTCACTGAGCATTGATTGAACATTACTATGTGCCAAGTACTATCATAAACCCTGGGGATACACCAGTCAATAACATAATATATCTGTCCTCATGGGGTTTACTTTTCAGTAAGGAAAATAATAAATAAATGAAAAACATTCAGGTGGTAATGAGTATGAGAAATAAAGGAGAATAATCTGATTTCATTGTATCATTGCATGGTGGGAAAGAAAACTTAGATGAACAGAAAAAGCCTTGTTGAATTGGTAAACTTTGAGTTGATATCTAAAAGACAAAGCGACAGCCAGACAAAAAACCACAGTTATCAAATTCCAGGTTGTCAGGGCAAAGGCACGCTCAGGTGCCAGCTGGGGTTAATTTTAGCTAATAGCAGAGAGTTAGAGTTTGATCATTTTATTATTCTGTCTTCAATATAGCAATTTATATGTTTAAATCTGTTTCATAAGAACTCAAACTGAAAAAAAAAAAAAAGAACTTAAACTGGACGGTCGATCTACCTGGAAGTAAACACGTAATACCTGTATTAGTCTGCTTGGGCTGCCATAACACAATACCACAGACTGGGTAGCTTTAGTGACAGAAATTTATTTTGTTATAGTTCTGCAGACCTGAAGTCTAAGATGAAGGTGCCAACACATTTGGTTTCTGGTGAGACCTGTCTTCAGACTTGAGAGTCTCCTTGCTGTGTCTTCACATGGTCTTTCCTCTGTGCATGCAAAGTGAGACAGAGCTCCCTGCTGTCTCTTCCTCCTCTAATAAGGACACCAATTAATTTGAATTAGGTCTCACTCTTATTACCTCATTTAACCCTAGTTACCTGCCTAAAGGCTTCATTTCTAAATGCCATCATATTGGAGGTATGGCTTAAACACAGGAATTTTGGGAGAACACAATTCAGCTATAACAATTCCTGAGTCATTTGAACACCCTAAAAAGGTAACTACATCAATTAAGTAAGCTGTTAGATTGGGAGGGACAAAATAAAAAATTGCACAATAGAATAGTTTCTAAATAGTTGATGGACACTACTCCCCTCCCTTCCACACAAAACATACATATTTTAATGTTTAATGTGTATGCCATTCCATGTTAAAAATTTCTTAACCTTTTAGAACGTTTTGCTTTTCAAGGATTAAAGTCCAGCGCATTCAGATTCTTGCTGGCTGGTCACTGAAAGATATTTCAAGAAAGATCTTATGAGTTAACTATAACCTGTTCTAGGTGAAGTGATATCTTTAATATAAATATGGAAGCACTTTTAAGTTTTAACAAAACAAAAAGACATGCAAAAGATGAGAGAAGCTATGGAAAAAATTGAGATAAATACCTTTACGGTCTTAACTCTTTCGATTTTACCAAAAAATTTGACTAAGTGGTTTAGTCATCACAAAATCCAGGATAGCAGAATCATATACTTGTAGGAAATAATGCAGCGTGTAAGTTCTACAAATAGATTATGCTTTTGCTTTCCTATAAAAACTAAGAAAATGCCTTCAGCATATGTACTGTAAATGATAGTGATGGAATGAGCAAGGATTGCAGATATTGTAGGGTCATTTTAAAGGGAGAGCACATCAGAATGTAGTTCTGGGCTCTCTTGAATTTAAACAAGGGGAGAGTACTGCTTTTCAGAAGCTAATGCCTAACAGACATCTAGTCACTGCTGGTTTGACATACATTCTCAGTATGGATATACCTCTAGTGTTAATTTATTTTAAAACATCATCATTATCTTTGGAAATCTCATGTTCCAGGATAAATAAATGTTCTAACTGAATAACAAAACATTTATATTCAGTAAAGAAATAATCAGATTCTTAAGTCAAAATATAAGTGAAATAGTCAATTTTTAACAAATTATGTAAAACTGTAACTGTCTAATGCACAAAGAATACAGGAGGAATATATATTTCCTTTTAATGAAGCACTGGATGTACTTTTGAAAGGATAATTTGGAATAACGTAGACTGGACTCACTACAGATTTGAAATAGATGCTCAGTCTTTCCAGGTGATCTTCTTTCCCCTCTCAGATAGTTATCTCATCTGAGATAGCATTTTTGCTCTTTCTTCTTAAATCTCCAGCAACTTCTCTTAGTTGATTATTTCTCCAAATACAGAGAAAATAAACAGAGTCGGGCAAACTGTACTTTGTCACACTGCAAAATCTATTGACCTTGGCCAGAAGCCATGTAGAATGGCTGTCATTTGCCTGCTCCACCTAAGGCCACATCTGCCATCAGGGCCCTGGCTCCCATCCACAGCTCAGAGACTCAGCTCTGAGTCTTGATTTCTTTTCTCTCCCATTTCTGGATTTTTTTTCTCTCTCTCTCTCTCTTTTTTTTTACTGGATAGTTCTCATTTGGCATGTGAACATGCATTAATGCCACACATTTATAATTAAAGAAGCAAAAATCTCTTTCTTCAGCTCTTGTCATCCTCCAAGTACTTCCCCATTCCCTTCACACCTTAAAGTGTATTTTTCTTGTCTTATGCTTTTCTTCACCTCATGTCTTTTCAATCCAGTTTAAGTTGGTTTCATTATTGCTACTCCACAAAATGGCTTCTATCAAAGTCAACATCATCTCAATGCCAAAGGTAATGCTGCTGATGGTGATAATAATAAAATATCTCTATAAAGTTTACTATGTGTCAGGCACTATTCCAAGTGCTAAATAGATATTCGTTTAATTCTTATAACCACTTGTGTAAGGTAGATACCGTTAGAACACACATTTTACAAATAAGGGCACTTGAAGGCTAAATAACTTGACAAAAGTGTCATTTTTGATAAGTGATAGAACCAGGATTTGAACCTGAGCAGCCTGGTTCAGGATTTCTTCCCTGTACCCTTACACTATTCTTTATCTATATCTTCCTTCTCACCTCAGCAGCACTTAACATGATTAACAGTACCCTGCATGAACCACTTCATCTCTAGGCCTCTGTAAGCTCTGCAGAGTTTTAAGTTTTATTTTAATTAATGAATTTTAATTTCCTGCTTTCTTGGCTATTCTCCCTGAGTCTCATTTGCTGGCTCCTCATCCTCCATCAGCCCATTCTAGCTTTAGAGGTTATATAGTTCCCTAGGGCTCTGGCCTCAGTCCTCTCCTTGACTCACAACCTAGCCTCATAGCATAAAATACCATCTCTACACTATTGACTTTCAAATGAACATTTCTAGGCTGGCTTTTTTTTTTCCCCCATGAGCTCCAAACTTCCAATAGTCAATAGCCTACTCAGCCTCTGTATTTTGATTTCTGTAAGGGATCTGAAATTCAACAACATTGGCCAAGACAGAACTATTGAGTCCTGCCACTACCCATTCCTGTGTAAACCCCCATCCCGCAAGTATTTCAAGTCTCAATTAATGACAGAAAGACCATGGGAAGTACACAACTATATTTAGTGAAAATGGAACCATATTCTCTTTGGAGTGCTATTTTGGATTCCCATGGTCAATCTTTGGATAGATTCTGAAAGTCTATAGAAGTGTTCTGGTAAGAGAGCTAGTGCATGTAACCTGGGAACTAGCTTTCGGTTGTACACATTCCAGCCAGTTACACATCATAAATACTTGATAACAACATCACAGCAAACTGTCAGGAGGAGACTGGGAATCAAAAGCTGAGAGTAGTTTTGAAGGTAAAAGGAAAGTTTTAAAGCCTCATTTTGAATCCTTTGTTTAATCCATACGTTTTTGAATCAGATTTTTCCATTTTATAAAGTGCCTTTTTCCATCTTATAAAACAGTCTGACAGATAGTGTGTGCTTTCCCACACAAATCTGTCAGTGCACTCATCTTTATCTACCACACCCACCTATGGTTCAAATTCGAAAACTTTCTGAAGCAGAGAATGCCAGTCAGCTAGAGGTAGTTGGGTGAAAACTCAAAAGTAAAAATTCATCATAAATCTTCATTTATCTGGGATCCTAAGCTGCACCTTATGGGAAACTGCTAGATGGATAAAGGCCAGGGCCTCTGTGGCATCTCTCAGGCCCCAGGTTGGGTACACAAATAGGATAGACACACACAAACTCTTAAATTTGTATATATGACCACTAAAAATATTTTCTCCTCTATGCATTTAGACATCCAAGAATGTCTCAGAATGCCTTTATTTGTACATTGCTACATGTCTTTACCCAAATAGATGAGCTCTTGTTATAATCCAAATGCTTTCTTGGAAAGTAAAAGTATGATCTTGTCCTGAATGGAAAATTCTCTCTCTCTTAAAAACTCTGCCTGTGTCTCTGCCTCTCTCTCCCTCTCTCTGTGTGTGACTATCATAAATAAATAAAAATTAAAAAAAAAAAAAAAAAAAAGCTCGATGATGTCCGTAGTGAAAGAGGGGTGACAAACATTTCACATGCAAAGAGGTGGGTGTTTCCTTGCAAATCCCAAGAGGGGTCATCTCTTAAAAGTATTTTCTCTTCTGACATACACATTATGGATCCTCAGTGATATCAAAACTTTGGCTAAAGCCTATGGTTAGTCTAAGCTCATAAATCTTGTTTAGGCTTTTTTCTAAACCTATAAATTATAAAAAATCAACCTCTTTATATGTTATATACTATTCCTCCAGTATTAAAAGAGGAAAGCCTATTTTAATGATTTTACTAATTTTTAAAATTATAATTGCAGTATAGTTAGCGTCCAATGTTATATTAGTTTCAAGCGTATGATATACTGATTCAACAATTCTGTACATTACTAAGTGCTCATTATAAGTGTACTCTTAATCTCCTTCACCTATTTCATGCATTGCCCCACCTACCTCCCCTCTGGTAACCATCAGTTCTGTTTGTATAGTTAGTATTTAAGTCTGTTTTTTGCTTTGTCTCTTTTTCTTTGTTTTGTTTCTTAAATTACACATATAAGTAAAATTACTGGTATTTGTCTTTGTCTTATTTCACATACCATTATACTCTCTAGATCTATTCATGTTGTTGCAGATGGCAAGATTTCATTATTTTTTGTGGCTAGTAATGTTCTATTATATATATATAATATATATATATAATATATGTTTGTGTGTGTGTGTGTGTGATATCTTCTTTATCCATTCATCTATTGATAGATGCTTGGGCTGCTTCCATAATTCGGCTATTGTAAATAATGCTACAATAAATATAAAGGTGTGTATATCTTTTTGAATTGCTGTTTTCATATTCTTTGGGTAAATACTGGATCATGTGGTAATTCTTTTTTTTAATTTTTTTAAAGATTTTTTTTTAAGATTTTACTTATGTGTGTGAGAGAGCATGCACGCACGTATGTGCATGCACATGCATGAGGGTCAGAAGGTGAGGAAGAGAGAGAATCCCAAGCAGACTCCATGCTGAGTGTGGAACCCAGTGCAGGGCCTCAAGCTCATGACCTTGAGCCTATGACCTGAGCTGAAATCAAGAGTAGGATACTTAACCAACTGAGCCACCCAGGCACCCCTGGATCATGTGGTAATTCTACTTCTAATTTTTTGAGGAACCTCCATACTGTATTCCACATTGGCTATACCAGTTTGCATTCCCACCAACAGAGCATGAGGCTTACTTTTTCTCCACATCTTTGTTAGCACTTGTTATTTCTTGTGTTTTGATTTTAGCCATTCCAGTAGTGTGAGATGATATCTCTTGTGGTTTTGACTCGCATTTCCCTCATAATGACTGGTGTTGAGTATCTTTTCCTATGCCTGTTGGCCATTGGTATGTCTTCTTTAGAGAAATGTCTATTCATGTCTTCTGTCATTTTTAAATTAGGATTATGTGATTTTGGGGGCGTTGAGTTGTATAATTTTTTTAGAGGATGTCTTCAAGTGCTTTAATAGAACTATGTATTCAATTGCTTTTGGCAAAGGGTTTCTCCAAATGCCTGCCTGAGTTAATAAATGCTCAGTCCCTTCTAGATAGTCTCCCAAGAGCTTAATCCCTGAACTCCATGGCAGTAAGGAGAGGACAGCACATTATCCCTGAAGGAACCCAACCCTGTCTATCAAAGGTGAGTGCTCCCTGACCTCACAGGAAGATCTGGGGGTGCTGGTGACATTGTAGGGAGACACCCATACTGGATCCTTGCCTGGAAGAAACCTGGATAGATCTAGAGGAAAGTAGTACAGCCAGGTGGCATGGCGCCTACCTGTGGCCATCCTTGTAGTGTGCCTGGGTCTGGATGGTGGGCACCAAGGTGACCAAGCAAAAGAAGCCTGACCGGGGTCCTTGCTGAACCACCGGGGAGAAGCAGGAGGGTGTACCCATGTAGGTGGACACTTGATCTGAGGGAGGGCTCAGGTTGGTGCTGGTCTCTGCGAGGGTAGGATCAGAGGGAGGTGGGCTGGTGAAGAGTTACAGTGGAGCCTCAGGTAAATCCATAGGCATTGCCAAAGACTGACTCAGCTCCGGCTGCACCAACTCGAGTTGTGTAAATTTTTTATGTATTTTGAATACTAACCCTTCATAGGGCATGCCCGTTGCAAATATCTTCTCCCATCCCTTAGGTTGCCTTTTAGTTTTGTTGATTATTTCCTTCATTGTGCAGAAGCTTTTTGTTTTCATGTAATCCGAATAGATTATTTTTCCTTTTCATCATATCTAGGAAAATGTTGCTATGACTGATGTCAGAGATTACTGCCTGTGGTCTTTTCTAGGATTTTTATGGTTCCAAGGCCTCAAATTTAGATCCTTAATCCATTTTGAGCTTATTTTTATGTATACTATAAGAAACTGGTCCAGTCTCATTCTTTTGGATATTGCTGTCTCGTTTTCTCAACATCATTTATTGAAGAGACTTTTTTTCCATTGCGTATTTTTCCTCCTTTATTGAAGATTAATTGACCACATAATTGTGGGTTTTTGTGGACTATTTTGTTTATTGATCTATGTGTCTATTTTTGTACCAGTACCATACTCTTTTGATAGGTTTATAGTATATTTTGAAATTTGGGGTTATGATACCTCCAGTTTAGGGTTTCGTTTCCCCCCTCCCCCAAGATTGCTTTGGCTATTCAGAGTCTTTTGTGGTTCCATAGAAATTTTGGAATTGTTAGTTTTGTGAAAAATGCTGTTGGTATTTTGATAGGGATTGCATTAAATCTGTAGACAGCTTTAGGTAGTATGGACATTTTAACAATATTTATTCTTCCAATCCATTAGCATAGAACATCTTTCCATTTGTTTGTTCATCTTCAATTTCTTTCATCAGTGTGTTGCAGTTTATAGACTATAGAATGTTCACTTCCTTGATTAAGTTCATTTCTAGGTATTTTATTCTTTTTGGTACAATTGTAAATGAGATTATTTTCTTAATTTCTCTTTCCACAGCTTCATTATTTATATATAGAAATGCAATGGATTTCTACATATTGGTTTTATATCTTGTGAGCTTACGGAATTCATTTGTCAATGTAAGTAGTTCTTTTTTTGGCAGAGTCCTTAGGGTTTTCTATCTAAAGTACATTATCTGCAAATAGTGAACATTTTACTTCTTCCTTACCATTTTGGATGCCTCTTATTTCTTCTTCTTGTCAATTTGTTATGGCTAGGACTTCTAGTACTGTGTTGAATAAAAGTGGTGAGAGTGGGTGTCCTTGTCTTGTTTCTGACCTTAGGGAAAAAGCTTTCCATTTTTCACCATTAAATATAATGTTAGCAGTGGGCTTTTCATATATGGCCTTTATTCCACTGAGGTATGTTCTCTCTAACCCTACTTTGTTGAGAGTTGTCATCATGAATGGATGTTAAACTTTGTCATGCTTTTTCTGTATGTATTGAAATGATCATCTGGTTTTCATCCTCTCTCTGGTTGATGTAATGCATCCACATTGATTGTTTTGTGAATATTGAACTATCTTTGCATACCAGGAATAAACCCCACTTGTGGTGAATGACATTGTGGTGAATGACATTTTTAATGTATTCTTGAATTTGATTTGTTAGTATTTTGTTGAGGATTTTTGCATCTATGTTCTTCAGAATTATTAGCCTATAGGTCTTTTTTTTGTGGTTTCTTTATATGGTTTTGGAGTTAGAGTAATGCTGGCCTTATAGAACGAATTTGGCAGTTTTCCTTCCTCTTCTATTTTTTTTTGAATAGTTTAAGAAGGATAGACCCTTCTTTTTTTTTTTTTAAGATTTTATTTATCTGTTCATGAGAGACACACACAGAGAGAGAAGCAGAGACTTAGGCAGAGGGAGAAGCAGGCTCCCTGCAGGAATTCTGATGCGGCACTCAATCTCAGGACCTCGGGATCACAACCTGAGCCAAAGGCAGATAGATGCTCAACCACTGAGCCATCCAGGTGCCCCTTAACCCTTCTTTAAAAGTTTGGTAGAATTCACTTCTGAAGACGTTTGGTCCTGGATGTTTGTTTTTTGGGAGTTTTTTGATTACTGATTCAATTTCATTGTTGGTAATTGATCTGTTCAAATTTTCTATTTCTTCCTGATTCAGTTTTGGGAGATTATATATTTCCAGGAATTTATCTGTTTCTTCTATGTTTTCCAATTTACTGGCATATAGTTTTTCATAGTATTATAATTGTATTTCTGTAGTTTTGGTTATTTTTCTTCTTTCATTTCTAATCTTGTTCATTTGAATTCTCTCTCTCTCTTTCAATGAGTCTGGCTTGAGGTTTATCAATTTTGTTTATCTGTTTGAAGAACTAGCTCCTGGTTTCATTGATCTGTTCTTTTTTTTATAAAAATTCTATTTTATTTCTGCTCTAATCTTTGTTGTTTCCTTTTTTCTACTGGTTTTTAGCTTCTTTAGGTATAAGATTAGGTTGTTTGAATTTTTTCTTACTTCTTTAGGTAGTCTCTATTAGTATAAACTTCCCTTAGAAAGCTTTATGCTGCATCCCAAAAAGTTTGGACTGTGTGTTTTCATTTTCATTTGTCTCTGTGTTTTCTCTTTGATTTCTTGGTTGATCCATTCATTGTTTAGTAGCATGCTATTTTCCCTCCATGTATTCATGTTCTTTCTGGATTTTTTCTTGTGGGCAATTTTCAGTTTCATACTGTTATGAATAGAAAAGATGCTGGTATGACTTCATTCTTTTTGAATTTGTTGAGATTTGTTTTCTTTTATAATATGTGATCTATTCTGTAGAATATTCCATATGCACTTGAAAAGAATGTATATTTTGCTATTTTAGGATGAAATATTCTGATTATATCTGTTAGATTCATCGTGTCCAGTGTGTTATTCAAAGCCACTGTTTCCTTGTTGATTTTCTGTTTGGATGATCTGTTGCTTAAGTGAAATGTTGAAGTCTCCTACTGTTATTGTATTACTATCAATTACTTTAGTTAATAAGTGCTTTATGTATTTGGGTGCTCCCATGTTGGGTGCATAAATAATTACAATTGTTATATCTTTTTGTTCAGTTTTTCTCTATAGTGTCCTTCTTTGTGTCTTGTTACAATCTTTGTTTTAGAGTCTATTTTGTCCAATAGAAGTATTGCTGCCTTGGCTTTCCTTTTCACTTCCATTTGCATGATAAATGATTTTCCATTTTTCTGCTCTCAGTCTGCATGTGTCTTTAGGTCTGAGATAAGTCTCCTGTGGGCAACATATAGCTGCGTCTTGCCTTTTTATCTCTTCTGTCACCTTATATCTTTTGATTGAGCATTTAGCCCACTTACATTCAAAGTCATTATTGATAGATGTGTATTTATTGCCATTTTGTTACTCATCTTGTGGTTGTTTTCGTAGTTCTATGTTGTTCCTTTCTTCTCTTGCTCTTTTCTCTCACAGTTTGCTGGTTTTCTTTAGTGATACACTTAGATTCCTCACTCTTTATTTTTCACGTATCTTTTACTGGTTTTTGATTTGTGGTTACCGTTAGGTTTGTATATAACATCTAATGCATATAATAATCTCTACTAAGTTGATGGTCATTTAAGTTAGAACCCATTCTTTATGCCTTTCCCCTCCCTACCTTTAAGGTGTATGATATCCTAACTTAATCCTTTTATTTTACAACTCCCTTGACTGATTTTTATAGATATGCTTAATTTTACTGCTTTTGTGCTTCCTACTTTTCTTACTCTTACTTATGGTCTTCCTTTCCAGTCAAAGAGTTCCTTTTAACATTTCTTATAGGGCTGGTTTAGTGGTCATGGATTTCTTTGACTTTTATTTGAGAAACTCTATCTTTCCTTCTCTTCTGACTAGTATCCCTGGTGTTTGGAGTGTTATTGCCCACGGTTTACTTCTTTCAGCACTTTAAATAGGTCATGCGTCTCTCTTCTGGCCTGCAAACTTTCTGCTGAAAAATTAGTTGATAGCCTTCAGGGCTCTCCATTGAATGGGATTATTTTCTTTTCTCTTGTTGCCTTTAATATTCTCGTTTTATCACAACTTTTTGCCATTTTAATTACTATGCATCTTCTATTTGTTCCATCTAACATATTTTTAATTTCAGTTATTGAGCTTTTCATCTCTGATTGGGTGGGTTATTTCTTTTAAATATTTTTCTTACTGTTTGGAAGAGGTCCTTCACTCTTTTCTTCCAAATATATATATATATATATATATATTTTGTTGTTGTTGTTGTTCTGGTTTTTTATTTGGAACATATTCCTCTATCTCCTCACTTTGTCTAATTCTCTGTATCTATTTCCATGTGTTAGGAAAGTGAGGTACATCTTCTGCTTTAAAAGTAGTGGCCTTTTGAAGGAGAGATCCTATAGTGCTCTGCAGTGCCCTGTTCACAAGAACCCAGAGCTTCAGGATATCTCCTGTTTGTGTTGTGTGCACCCTACTATTGTGGCTGAGCCACTTTTGCCTTCAGTCCAGTCATCTGCAGTGTCTCTCTTTGCCTGTTGTGGACAGGGCTTAATCCCAATGTTGTTAGTGGGCTAGTCTTCGGCCATCTTGAGCTTGAATTGAGTCAGACTAGGCATTTGCCAGAGATGCAGCAACTCCAAACTGCAGGTTGCTTTCCTTGTATTGTCCTCTGAGAAACTATTGTTGGTGGGCTGGACCTGCAATCAGACCGGATGTCTGACCCGAGGCCACTGCTTGGGCTGTAGTTGGATTGGTATGCATGGTTATCTTCCCCTTTTTCCAGAGCAGCAATCACCTTGGAGTGCTGTTGGCCCCTATTGGGCCTGCTTCACACTGGCAGTCTCCTGACACCACTTTGGATGGGCTCCAGCCAAGGGTATATAGGAGGGGCCAGGTCTACAGGAAGATGCTGAATCAGGGTGCATGGTGTTAGTAAGCTAGGTAATGAGCATTTGTGCTATGCTGGTTTCCACAGGTGTCTGTGTGTCTAGGCTGGAGTGTTGGGGAGGAAAATGACTCCTGCCAGCTCCTTTGTTCCAGGAGAAATCTACTGATGATCTCTGCCCTCCGGCACATGCTCTGATATTAGTAAACAAATCTCCCTCCCATATACTTCAGACATTTTTCAAACTGCTACTTCTTTTTTTTTTTGATTTTATTTATTTATTTGAGAGAGAGCAAGAGGGAGAGAGCATGAGCAGGAGAGTGGGGGCAGAGGGAGAAGGAGAAGCAGACTCCCCACTGAGAAGGGAGCCCAACAGTGAAGCTCAAACCCAGGGCCCTCAGATCATGACCATAACTAAAAGCAGATGCCTAACCACTGAACTACCCAGGTGCCTCCAAACTGCTGCTTCAGTGCTATATCCCCACAGCGCTGTTTGTTGTGTTATCTCTTTAAGGACAGGACAGGACTCAGTTTCTCCTTGCCCTTCTGGATTTCCTAGAGTCAAGCCTGCTGAGTTTTGAAGTTTCAGGTGTTAAGCTGCACTGATTATAAGAACTCATGAAATTATGCTCCTCTGGTTTTCATGCAGATTCCTTGTGCCTGGAGTGCTTGATGTGAGGATCTTGTCCTCTCCCTTTTCCTTGCTTGCTATGTCCCTCACTGCTGCATGCAGTCCCAAAGATCCATTTAGTTCCTGACCAAGATTCTGTTCTTCCTAACTTCTTTGATGTTTTCTCTTCTCTATACGTAGAATCTGTCTGCTAGTCTTCAGGTCATTTTCTGGGTTATTTATGGTGATGTGGGTGCTATATCATGATATAATATTCTAATAAATACTTCTTTCACTCTTCTTATGTGAAAGAAGTTTTTATTCCATAATATGTTTATTACATCTTACATGTTCTGTGCTAATTATCTCATTTCTTTGATTTTAAGATGAACTTTGTATTTCATATTTTAACATTCCAGAAATTAAAGTGTTTCTTGTAATTGTCATTTTAAAATTAATTGGTAATGTTTTTATTCCTTAATGGAACAATAAATAATAGTATGACACAAAATAATTATGTTTCTCAGATTGGATGGAATATGCTTTTTTTGTCATCTGCTTTTTTAAAAAATAAATGACAAATTGGAATAATGGGTAAAATAAGTGAAATAATGGTTGTTAGGCTTTTATTTAGACCTCCAAATGAAAATTTAAAACATTTTAAAGTTTATTCCCAATTATTTATTGTATTTAGATGTTAGGCTGTGGTGTGATAGGATGGAGCTAGCATTTTAAAATTACTACATTCTGACTTTCAAATGTCATTGCATGATGTAGATGAGGAACTGCTTTGGTGTAGTTTAAGCACAGTGTTTAATGAGGTGATTAAATCTATATATTTTTTAAATGCTAGTGTTTGGGCATTTATTCTAGGTACAGTTCCACTGAGGTTAACTTGAGGACTGGCTTTGACATTTTCAGAGAAGAGTTTAAGTATTAGAAAAATGTCCAGCAGCACCTCCACTGTAACTGCTTTGTTATATAAGGTACAGAAATGATATCCCCACCTGTATTGGCATGTGGACATGGGCTTAGTTTCCTTAAGATATTATAGCCAGGAGTCCATGGATAGTGTTCTTTAGTGTGTGTGCCTCTTTTGAAACATTTGTTGTATTCTTTCTACAAGCCTGGCATTCTAGAAGATACCGAAGTACAGGAAAGATTAAGTTAAATCAGATGTGGATGCTTCCTAGAGTATGAGTCTATTAGTATAAGTAAATAGTATGTAAAGTGCGTAAATAGCTAGAACAATAACTTAGAGAGTAATCAGTGTCATAAAAGGTACATAGATATGGAAAAAGATATTATATCCATCAGAGAAAGATAAGGAAAACTTCATGAAGAAGCTATTCGTATAAAACTGATTAAAAATTAACACAGGAAATTAGTTGTTTGGTCTCAATCACTGGAAAAATCTATTTCATTGATTTTTCATTTTTCATGTTCAACTCCATTTAAAAAGGCCCCTTACCACAATAATAATGGGTTTTTTTAATGTATAGTTTTAAGTAAAAAATTCTGTCCAAATCAAAACACTTTTTGGGTATTCTCATTATTTGACAAATATAACACAAAGTTAAAATGTATGAAATTGCTAAAAGGTTTGGTAGTGTGAGCTATGTGAGCAACGTCTGAGATTAACCAACCATAAACTACACTGAAAACACAATTTTGGCTTCATATGAAATAAAAGATCTCAAATTTCATCATGTCTGCCACAAGATATGATAACAACTTTGTGGGACTCTGTACTTCCCATTTGTTCAAGCCTTTGTTTTTCAGCTTGCCGCTGAAGAGAACACACCTTCATGGTCACATTTCCCTAATTTAGCTCATAATCAACATGTAGCTCTAATGTTCTTGTTTTCTTTTAAGAAGGCACCACCATCACTAGTTGCTATAAAAACAGGTACAAAATAGACAGTAAACATTTCCATTGGAATTTAAGTCATCATTTGCACAGAGATTTATTGGCCACAGGAGATCGATATCTCATATATATATATTTTTTTTTATTAAGAAAGAGGCATATCTTTTTTGTCAGAACTTTGGACATCTGAACAGGTTTAGGACCTTTTGTTATTGCAGACCAAGTGTCTCTAAAAGTGTCCTGTACCTTAGCACCAGGAATTGATGCTTCCTCTTCCTTTAAAATAATATGTCCTCTCAAATGAAGCTTACAAATGAGGAGTTGTTTTGCTGAGATCTTAGAGTCCCACGTCCCCTTAGGTTTCAGAAACTTACAGAGACATAAGTGACAGCAGAAATCTGAAGTCAGAGGCTATCACAGTAAATCTTATCACCCCGCCCCCCCCCAGTATTGGTAGAATAAAAAATCCTTTTAAATGCTCAACTTGACCATAAGAACTTTCACGTTTGGATTGAACTTAGCCTACCAGTGACTGATCTTGGGAGCAATTTTATGACTCTTTAATCATAAAATTTATATATTCTATGCCACATTTATTGGCAGCTACTATCACCTGGATGTCTGTCTTGCCTATGGATCTATCTAGTAAGGTCAGTGTGTTACTTAGGTTATTGCTAGTGGCTAAAAAAAATAAGCTCCAAAATTACAGGGGCTTAACACATTAGAAGTTATAACATCCACTATATGTGTTTTTGAGCTCTCCTAGCACCCAGGTTTCTTCCCTACTGAGACTGTGCTATTTCCTAGGAACCTTGGAATCCTTTGTGTTCAGAAGAATGACAGAGGATGGGGAACTTGGCTACTAAGTGACAGAGATCTCTTGCATCTACATTCCACTAGTGAGAACCAGTCATATGGCCTCATTTAGATGCAAGGGTTGCTGGGAATTGTCACTGCCTGGGCAACTGGTTTCCAGAAAAACACATGATAAAAGAGTGGGTTAATTTGTTGGGTTTACAGGATCTGCATAATGGCAGGAGCCCATCAGTTTTGTTAGAGAGTAAGTCTGTCTGCCCAAAGTTGATCATACTGGATTAAAGAAGATACTGTGAAAAGTCCTGTTGTAATTTGTTTTGAAAGCTGTGTTTCTTTGGGAAACGTATTTTACACCCATCAGCCGAATGTTTGTCAAAATACCTTGAAAGCAATACCTAGGTTATTGTGATAATCAACACCAGTCCACCACACCCATATTAGTAATTTACTTGTTATAGGCATAGTCTGTGAATGGTTCTGTTGGGTGATTTTGTGAATTCAGTAAACCTACCTACTCTTTTCTTTTGAAATTTTGCATATCCCTTCTAAAAGGCTATGGGAGTTTATGCAAAAGTACTTTTGACTTGTTTTGCTTCTCTTCCAATGTTTGAGCTGATGAAGTATTGATACAAGGAAATTGTCTCTTGCCAAAGGTATTAACCTGCAGCAGAATGTAAAGAGTAAGAGCTGTTGCATCAGAGGCATAGAGTGTGTTAAAAAAATACTTCCCTCGTTAAGATCAGTAGATTTGTCTTCTACTCTCATTTTCTGCCTCGGTATGACCATGTGACCATAGGCCAGTCCTCACCATCCTCAACTGTTAAATTAGACTTGAATCTGATGACTCAGCTCTGACTCTTTCTGCACTAAAACCTCTTTTTGATCCATAGTTTGAAGACTCTGGAATCTAAGGAGGACAGATGTCATATTCTAGAGTTCATTTTATAGGTAAAAGGCCTCAAGAGTTAAGACTAAAGAGAATATTGCTAGCATGTCAAGTTCTTCACTTGGTGAGCAAAAAAGTCCCTATCTTCTGAGAATTTATATTCAGATTAAAAAGATAGTTAAAATCTAAATGAATCTGATTTTGTAATTATCTCTGAGTTTGGGGGACTTTTGAGAATTTTATTGGGCCTCTCAGCCTTGTATCATTCTTATCTTTCCAATGATATCCTGCTTCACTTTTGCTTAAAGAGTGCGTCCTCTAAAAAAAAAAAACAAAACAAAACAAAAAAAAAGTGCGTCCTCTATATTGGGAAATACAGGGGCCCGCTTCAAATAAACCTAAGTGGTCAGGATTGAATTTGTTGAACACGAATATCCCTGAATTCTGAATGGTCAGTGTCACTGGTCCAGTCCCCTGGAGGAAACATGTTGATCTCAGGCTGTGTGTTGATTAGTTCAGACTCCTGACAAACTTATAAATAATGCTGAACTTACCCTAATCAGGTAACTCTCACGGGCCAGGTTTTGACTCATTTTACAATGAAAATAATTTTACTTCTATCTATCTATCTATCTATCTATCTATCTATCTATCTATCTATTTATTTATTAAATATGTATATTTTAAAATTTATTTATGATAGTCATATAGAGGGAGAGAGAGAGGCAGAGACATAGGCAGAGGGAGAAGCAGGCTCCATGCACCTGGAGCCTGACGTGGGATTCGATCCCGGGTCTCCAGGATCATGCCCTGGGCCAAAGGCAGGCACCAAACGGCTGCACCACCCAGGGATCCCTTTACTTCTATTTAATGTCACTTTTTTTCTGTGATTTCTTTGAATGACATGGTAAGTATTATTTTAAATTTCTTTTAAAAAATGTAGCATCTGTTATATAGTAGGTATTGAACAATAGGTAATTACCTATTTTTTCTACCTATTAATAATTTTTCCTGGGTTTTCATCCTTTCAAAGCTGTCTTGATTCTGGATTTTTTTTCACCCCATGCTATGACCCCTTCACAAATATTTATTAGCATCCACTAGGTAAAGAGGACCTTATTATATGTATTGGTGGACACATAGGGAAGGGATTAGGTGGTACAATTGGGAAAGACATCTGGATATGGGTGGAATTTTACCAGTTGTTGGCAAAGCCATCTTTCCTTTATGACAGATGGAATCAATGTTAGGAAACTGAATTGATTTGAGGATCTTAATGGTCTAAGAATTTTATAAGCTGTCTAGGTATTTGAGATTTATTTATTTTTATTTTTATTTTTTGTATATATTTTTATTGGAGTTCAATTTGCCAACGTATAGTATAGCACTCAGTGCTCATCCCATCAAGTGCCCCCCTCAGTGCCTGTCACCCAGGCACTCCGTCCCTCACCCCCCTCCCCTTCTACTACCCCTTGTCCATTCCCCAGAGTTAGGAATCTCTCATGTTTTGTCACCCTCTTTGATATTTCCTACTCATTTTCTCTCCTTTTCCCTTTAATCTCTTTCACTATTTTTTATATTGCCCGTATGAATGAAACCATATAATGTTTGTCCTTCTCTGATTGACTTACTTCACTCAGCATAATACCCTCCAGTTCCATCCACGTTGATGCAAATGGTGTATATTTGTCCTTTCTGATGGCTAATATTCCTTTGTATATATAGACCACATTTTTATCCACTCATCTTTCAATGGACACCAGGGCTCCTTCCACAGTTTGGGTATTTGAGATTTAATTGTACTATTCCATCCCTTGTTTTGCTCTTTTAAAATGTATTACTGGCTTGTATTTGAGCCATAACACATTAAACTTGTTATTAATCATTAACACCTCACTGTGAATTATTTTTTGAGGTTGCTGTGTGCTGGTTAATAAGGTGTGTCAAGGCCTGGGACCTGGCAGGAGGGACCTGTTCTGACTTTTAGCAAAGGTTCACCGTTTCCATCTGGTCCTCCACATGGGGTCCAGAGTTTGGCTGGCTGTTCTCACAACTGTACCTGGAACAGAGTACTTGAAGGGAGTGTGAAAAAAGTCTCTTTCATGTAGGGCAGCTCAGGTAAGGCTTGGTATTTTAAAGAAAATGTTTCCTGGAGACTGTGGAGAAAGGAAAGCAAAGAACAATGCAGAGCACAGATTTCCTAACCTTAATGACAGTGCATGCTCAGATTGACTTGGCTGATTCCTAGACCCTGACTTCACTGTGTCATTGGGAGATGAACCCCAAAATTCCTGTTCAGTACAACTCTGTCACGTTGCCTCTGAATGGAGAGACTAAATGGGCTACAAATTGGCTGAAGTGTTCCTGCCTTGTCCCACCTCAAGAAAATTGCTTTTCAGGGGCACCTGGGGTGGGGGTGGGGCTCCATCAATGAAGCATCTGCCTTCAGCTCAGATCATGATCCCAGGGTCCTGGGATCGAGTCCCCAATTGGGCTCCCTGCTCAGCGGGGAGTCTGCTTCACCCTCTCTCTGCTGCTCCCCCACCCCCTGCTTGTGCTTTCTCTTTCTGTCATTTAAATAAAATCTTAAAAATAAGGAAAAAGAAAGGCAAATTGCTTTTCAAGCTCTGAGTATGTTATTCTTCCCTGTTGGTACTTGGACAAAAGGAGAGAAATACCTTTAGAATTTGCAGAACTTCCAGATTCATGGAGGTGAGGGGAATACAGCACTTGAAGGAAGGTGTAACACAACTGAGAGCTCAGGAAGCCGAGGGCTGAAGCCGAAACTTTACTAACTTCTCAGCTCTACTTAGGGTTTGCTCTACACAACAGCTTTGAGATTCCTACCAGATTTATTTCTGTAAAAGCTATATGCAAATTCTATTTTATCTTTTTGTTATGACCTACTTAAAACACAACAAAGTGTTACTTTTATTTATAAAGGGTGAGTGAGACTAATATGAGATCTTTGGAAAAGGTCACTTTTTTGACTCCTCTTAAAGTTCTCATCTAGTTTTATGAAAGGTGTTGCTGTATTCTCATGAGGAAATGGAAATGAGACTCTTCACTTGTTAAAAGTGAATGCCCTGTAGCAGTACAATACCTTGTCCTCTATTATACCTATGCTATCATACCATGCTCTAAATAAAATTAAATATATTAGAGAAGGTAATCTCTTTCCTCTTGTATTTTTGGGTTGAAAATGAGTATTGATTAATGGCAGCAAAGGTAAAGTATTTTAAATGTTCTCCCTCTGCCTGTGTCTCTGCCTCTCTGTCTCCCTCTGTGTGACTATCATGAATAAATAAATAAAATCTTTAAAAAAATAAATAAATAAATAAATAAATAAATAAATGCAAAGCTATTAAAATGAATTCCTGACTTATTGTGTAGCCATGTTTCGTGCTCTCTGGGTTCATTTGTTTTATCTCCATCATAGTTAACACTCAACTAAATTTAGTAGTTTATTTTCCTACATTGTTATTTTTGACACAGTAAGCTTAGAATCTATTATTTACTCTTATGTTCTAGAACACTGTTTTTATATGATAGATATTCTGATTCTCATAGAATAACTTCTCAAGGATAATTTTTTCTTTATTAGTTTATAAAAATATACTGCCAGTTTTATGGGGGTTTTTTGTTATTGTTTTTATTGTTAATTTTTATTTTTATTTATTTATTTTTTTTTAAAGCTTACCAGTTGAGTGCATTCCCTTTCCTTGTCCTTCAAAATGACTCTTCTGGTGCAGTGAGGCTATTCTGGTCAGGACAGAGATCCATGGACCTGTGGTTTTAAAACAGCATGTGTCCTGCTAACCTGTAGAGAATCACTAAAAGTTAGGTTTACTGCACAACAGTAGAACTCTTATGAGATCGGCAGCTATGTGTCATTCATATTTGTAGCCTAAGCACATAGCATGGTGCCTGGCCCTCACTAGGTCCTCAAACAATGTTTGTTGAATCCAACTAAATGTAAATACAGGCAAGTAAGTCGAGATTCTTAGGTTTTCAAGTGAAGAAAAGCCAGCTCAGGGATGCCTAGGTGGCTCAGTTGATTGCACATCTGCCTTCGGCTCAGGTCATGATCCCAGGGTCCTGGGATTGAGCCCCCGTGTAAGCTCCCTGCTCAGTGGGGAATCTGCATCTCCCTCTCCCCCTCCTCCTGCTCATGTTCATTTTCTCTCTCTCTCTCTCTCTCTCATAAATAAATAAATAAATAAATAAATAAATAAATAAATAAATACCTTAAAAAAAGAAAAACCAGCTCAAACTGGCCTATATAAGACAGAAAGTTATTGGTTCAAATATCTGTGATATCCAAGGATACCTTAGCTTCATACTTGCAGGATCCAAAGGTCTCCTAAGTGTCATCAGACACACTGTGCTTTTCCCTTTCTTTTTTTGCTCTAGACTCTACTGTCCTCTCTATAGGCAGGATCCCTGCATGTGCCAGCAAAGGAGATTACCAGCAGCGTCAGAATTATGTTGCCCTGACAGCTTGCCTTCTCAGGAAGAGAAGTGTTCCTGCAGATATCTTCTACTTAAGTTGTGGTTCTGACCCCTGAGTCTCAGTGGCCTGACCCAGGTGGCCTCATCATCCCTGAATCCACCACTCTGTGCAGGGGAAAGAGTGTGTTCTGGACAGATCTGGGTCAGGGACAGCCCACCAGTGGTCAGCTCCACCTAAATCATCTGTTCTAAGAATAGGGAGTGGTGGCTCCCCACAAAGATGCCAGGAGATGAGCACTACCCCAGGGAAATGAGGAATGGTAGCACTTGGCACCAGATCACAAATTCAAAACATCCTAGACGTCTAAAGCAAGATTAACCTCCTTCCATTAGGCTATATACTCCTGGTAGAGTTGGTATTTTAGGGACTCAGTAGTAGATTTAAGCCTTCTGGAGTTTCTGGATCTCTAAACCTAATGACATGTGGTTGTAGGAAAAATGTATTTGCTCTCCTTGATATGGTATATATTAAAAGTGTAATTATATTTGTCCTGGACATTATGGCCATTGGTGACTGAGTTGTTTTTCTCTTAAAAATGAATCATGCTGGGTAGCCTGGGTGGCTCAGCGGTTTAGTGCCGCCTTCAGCCCAGGGCGTGATCCTGGAGACCCGGGATCGAGTTCCCGCGTCGGGCTCTCTGCATGGAGCCTGCTTCTCCCTCTGCCTGTCTCTCTCTCTCTGTCTCTCTCTCTCTCTGTCTCTCCTCTCTGTGTTTCTCATGAATAAATAAATAAAAACTTTTTAAAAAAATGAGTCATGCTGGAATAGATACCTGCAAGCACAAATTTTGTTCACTGTAATATTTGTTCCTGCTACTTCTAATGGTAAGTAGCTCTTGTAGGGGACAATTCCTGGATTTCCCTCTTAGCAGTGCTCCCAGGATCCGTCTAGGTGGCAGAAGCTCCCTGCATGTCCCTTCTTCCCTAAAGGACTCTCCTGGAGTGCAGAGTAGAGATGCCTTCCTTACATCCCAGCCCAAGTTTCCAGGGCACTTAGAGAAAGTTTCTAGTATTCTTTTCAAATGTCCTTTTTTGGGTTACTAATAGCCACATTCAAATTGACTCCCATGAACATTTGGGAGTCCCAAAGTTCCCCAAGACAAGAGACAAATGAGGCCCTGTAACAACCCCAAGTTTCACGAGAAAGGCCATTTCTGAGTTAACACTCTACTACAATCTCCTCCCTACCTCCCTCCTAGGTATTGCTGTAGGTTCATGAGGTGAGGCCAAATAGAGACTGATGCTTGCTGGTCATATCAAACCTCTTGTAACCCTACAGTGTACCTTCTTCCTCCCCTTGGTTCACAAATACAAGATGGACTTGCAAGCTTGTCTGAGGCTCTGTTATTCCTGAGGTATTACTTCCTGGTGACTTTGACCCGTACTGTGTTTTTATGAATGTCTAGAGAAATAATTCTAATTAAGAATATTGGAAAGTGAGATTCTACTCTATCAGAATATAATAAAAATTTCAGTGAATATTAAAAAAATTTTATTTTCATTATACTGAGATGTTGAGTAAATTATCAGTTTGCTACTCCTGTTTCAGGTTATGAATATTTTTATTTATTGGAGAAGGTTAATTAACCTTTAAAGATTTCATATCAATTATTACTTGACTATAAATAAGCTCTTACCAGCTGTGATGGAATATACAGTTATAACCAAATATTTTTTATTTATATTTTTATTTAAAAATTAACTTTCTAAATATTCATATCCAAATTGAAACAGTAATACGTTAGGAAAGTTTGCTTTTAGCAAATGAATTCACATGCTAGTCAAGCACCTTCTTTTTTTAAAAAATATTTATTTATTCATGACAGACACAGAGAGAGGCAGAGACACAGAGGAAGAAGCAGGCTCCATGCCGGGAGCCTGACATAGGACTCGATCCTGGTTCTCCAGGATCATACCCCGGGCTGAAGGCGGCGCTAAACCGCTGGGCCACTGGGGCTGCCCAGACACCATCTATGTTACACAGAACTTTTCCTGTAAAATTGATACAGTGAGTCTTCATATAGCACTTGAATTCATACATGGGTGTATCAAGACCCATATGAGGATGTGGTTGTTAAATGTGTAGTGCTGGGTATGCCTTCTAAGAAATAAGGGATTCTTGCTGTTACTTGATTATCAGTATTATTATTATTATTATTATTATTTTGTTTCCTAGATTTTTTTAGGTTACTTGAACCTCCAGAGTATTTCATCTTAACATTCAGCATGATATTCTTTTATTTTTTTGTAGAAGATCTGATTGAATACTCTCACTTTGGTACTATTTCGTCAAGGGTCAAAACTGCTCACTTAAACGAGATAAATGGCCATAGTAGATCAAAGAAAACATACACCAGAAATACAGCTTTTATATTTTACTTACTTAATTTACTTATAGTCTTTTGTCTCTTTTTTATTATTGTTCTCATTTATTGATTTTTTTAAATTACCAAAGATGTTTATAAATGTCACAGATACATGTACATATATGTACCTACATATATATGTATATGTATATACATACACATATATCTATAGATTACATATGTATATCTCAAGTCCAACAAAAATAATAATAGCTAACACATACGGCTTCCCATGTGTTGAGGATATCAGCCTCAATTTCAATGGTAGTGAGGCATGTAATGTGGACAGACTCTGGAGCTGGACTGGCTGGGTTCAGATCCTGGTTCTGTAACTTACTCATGGGCCAAGAGCTGCCAAAGTGGCTCTCATTCACTAAGAGTCTTCAAGTCTGAGAATCACACAGAATATATACAGCATACTGGAATAGATTGTTCCAAGTCTATTTTTAGGAACCGTTTTTAGTACCACTTGAAGTAGCTTTCAGTGGGGCACATGAATATGTAGAAATAAATGTTTTCATGATAGATCATAGTAAAGGAGCTTAGAGGATTTCAGCCCTCCAAAAGAACATTATTTTATATTAATCTCATCTATAGTCCTACCTATCTAAATGTGCAACTTGTTGCAAGAGGCTATACAAAAGCAAGAAAGGATCAATAGATGTGGAAGGTGATGGTTTAACTTTCCCAACTTAGTCATAAATTTGGTAACTGCTGAGAAAATTTTCTTGCATTATGAGAAAACCCACAGTATCTCTTCTTTAATGTATAGCTGTTCTTGCAGTAGATTTTGGCTAAGCAGCTAAATTTAAGACAATCAACATAATAAAAATGCATTGTGGTATAGATGAACACAAACTGAACACAGATATAAAGCTTGACAAATGGATCCGTAGGTGAGGGTCCCACATAAGGGAAGGTCATTGTGTGCCACCATCTTTGGTGGCTGCTTAAGCCTGAGGGTTGGTTGCTCTTGCTAAACTGACTAAAGAACCCATTTAGTAGTAAAACCTAATCAAAGTTTTTCATGTTGGATTTTGCATCTTAAAAATTTTCACTGTGGATTTCTATTTTACCAAACATTCAAATTTTATGGTATAAATCATAACATGGCTTTTAATGTGTGATCTAACATTGAACAAAATTTCAAATTTATGAAATTGAGAGCCATGGTGTTCAAAGCTATTGACTTGGATTTTTGCTGAATTGTGTGGTTGGTTAATAGGAGTTTTAAGAGTTATAAGTTTGGGTCCCCTTAGCAAAAGGGAAAAATTGCTAACTTTCCCTTCTGGGACTTGGGAACGGGGTAAATCTAAATGTACAGTGTTTGTGATTTAGTTCTTTTGGGCCCAATTTACATCATACTGATAACGGGAGAGCTTGGTTTTTGTCTCAGAGTCGAAGAAAATCTCTCAGACAACAGAGTGAGCCAAGCAATAGAAGTTTATTAAGCAGAGATACAGAGAAAGCTCTCAAAAGTGAGAGGGCTCGGGACAGAGTTACCACTGAGGGTTTTTATGGCCTTTTATAGGAAACTGACCAGGGAACTTGGTAAATTTCCTATTAATATGAGGGTGGATTTGTAAATACCATGTCTATATTTAGAACAAACATAGTATCTATCCTAATAACAAACAAGATGTTCTTGTAAATATCATGAGCCCAAACAAGGTGCTCCCTTCTCTCTGGGTAACATCTCCTCCATAATATTTCCCTACCTCTGGGATTTCTGTGAACCTAGTCAGGTAGCCCATGGCCTTGAGATTCTTGTGCCATCTTGGTTTGAGCAGGGACTATTGATAACACCTTAATGGCATATTTCTTTGTAGTCAGGTGACTTTCTGTGATTACTTAGGAGCCACTAAAGGGGGATACTCCCTAACATTTTGCAGCTAGGGAGCCAAGTTTATTTTTTCTGTTTTTACTGTCTTATCTGTTTTCTTGGGAGGCATTGGAGCCTACTCTAGGGCCTTTCCCTTACCTTTCCCTGCCTAGTCCTGTTTGCCCCTAACTTGTTCCTACGTCAATATTATAAATGATTGTGTAGGACCCAGGAAATTTAACAAAAATCCCCTACCCCTGGACAAGCAGAGCAGGACTAACTCCATTTTGTGCTGCACCCGCCACCTCCTGTATGACCCCCACATGACCTGCTTATTGCTTAAGGCGTTGCCCCACCCTAATCAAGCCGCTGAGCACACCCTTACCGGAAATCAGCTCATAAAAATGTAACCCCGCCTTGTGCCCACCAAAACTGTGTGCCAATTCCAACCAGAGTGATAGGCCAGTTCAAATGGTCACTATAGGGTAAATTGTGATTCAATTAGCCACCTGTGTGTGGACCGACGTGACTGCAACTTTCTGCGTATGTTACAATCCCATTGGCCACTGGCCCCTATAAAGCTGCTATGCCTCTTAGCCTTGGGGTCCAAGTCCCTGCTCTGCTGTGTTGCATATACTTGGACCCAAGCTCGAGCTTGCTAATAAACCCTAGTGTGCTTGCAGCGGTGTTGGCTCCTTGGTGGTTTCTCAGATTCGCAATTTTGGGCACAACAATTACATTTATTTTTTGGTAATTGGTGCCCAAATATTCGTACTGGTAATCACAGGCAGCTGACATAGAATTGGAAATGGAACTCTGATATGATGGAGAGGGTCATAGAAAGGGGTGGCCTGTAGAGAAACTGGAGAGTCCAGGAATGGACAGAGACTGGGCTCATTTTTCATTCAGTACACCACAGAACTCTTACTTCCAAAAACTTTGCCCTTAACATTCCTGCCCCTCCTCATCTCCCAGAATTAGTTGTTCTGACCCATTATTCCATAGAACATGATCCATTTTCCATTTACAACACAGCGTATGGAGTTGTAGCCTTTGCTTCCGAGGCTATCTTATCTACCAGGCTGGAAACCCTCTGAAGATCCAGGACCTGGATCTTATTATGGGGATTTGCCTATACTAGAGAAGTAGTGATCTCTAGAGGGCATCCACAATTGTTAGGTAAAGCTGAATAAGTGAAATGGTGTCATCCTACTTAAATAACAAGTGTATACCTTGAGTGTTTCTATGAAGACTGCTGCTTACATCCATTCCAAATAAGAGGCAGCATGGCTCCCCATTGCCTGTGGCAGGAACTCCAAACTCAGCTTTACACATGAGGTACTTCCTTCACGACCTGGCGCCTGCTATTTGCTTCACCTCATCTCTCCACCTATGTCCCTGGCACATCGTACTTTGGTCCGATTTGGCATTTGCCTTCCCCTGTATGTGCCAAACAGTTTCACAACCTCCTCAATTTATAGTTGCTGTCCCTTCTGCCTAGAAAACCTTTTCTCTCCTTTTTTATTTTATTGATTTATTACAGAAACACAGAACATAAAGATTCAGCTCAAGATTTTGTTACCTTTTAAGGTTAACATATATATTTGTAGTATTTAGTGATCACCTCATTTTTCAAAGATTTATTTTCTACTTTCTTGAATTATATGTAAGCCCAAAGAAATACGTGCCTACAATAACAAGACCATGAACACAGTAAGAATAGGCAGGCTTGATCAGGTTTCTAGTACATGCTGGCACTGGGCAAGTGCTTTACATAGGTTATCTCATTTATTGCTCAGAACACTTCCATGTGTCAAGCACAGGTCAGGTCCTACTTTGCTACTCTGGGCTGGAGTGAGAGCTGAGTTCCATGCAGCTGGCAGCAAAGCCACACTAAGTTCATCACTTACCTCTCCCCTGATGCAGTCCCATTTTCTTGAGCAGTTTAGTTTGTAGTCTTCTACACATTTCTCTCTTTTTGTACAGCATGTACGCACAATGCCACTACTTAATCCTGTCACTTTGCCTTTTTTTTTTTTTTAATACTCAGCTAATGTATCCTCCTCAAGGAGTTCCCTCTCCCCTGGGGCCTAGCCATCTCCTGTGTTATCCTGAACATACCACTAGCTTGGGTTGCTGCAGTATCTTGTGTAAATACCACCTACTTGTTCATCTCTTCTGCTGCCTGATGGCGGAGACCAACATCTATTCTCACTATACCTCACACTTGGTGCAATATTGGGCATTACAGTAGATGGGTTTATTCAACAACATATTCATCCAACTTTTGATATGTGTCTTCTAAATGCTTGATACTGTGGTAAACACTAGGGATGGTAGCATATCACTTGGCTTTTGCTACCTGGTAAACTACCCTTAAACTTTGTGGCTTAAAACAATAGCCTTTTACTTAGATCATCATTCTGCAAGTGGTCATCTTGGCTGGGCTGAGCTGGACTTATCTTGTGATTGTTGGCTTGGCCCATTCATGCATCTGTAGTTAGCTGTTAGGTCAGTGGAGGCTAGCTCCACCAGAATGGCGTCAGCTGCTTGCCTCTGGTCCAAGTGGTTGGATGCTCCAGGCAGCTAGCCAGAGCTTATTCACATTGCCAGGTTTGCAAGAGCATGAAAGGTCTCTTGAGACCTGTGCTTGGAACTAGCACAGCATTGCTTTTGATGCATTTTATCATTGAAAGCAAGTTGCAAGGCCAGCTTCCATTCCACCTCTTAACAGGGTGAGCTGCAAAGTCACATTGTTTCAAATGTGAATATAAGGAGGGGTAAAAGATTATGGCCATGTTAGCAAGTGACCACTTGTGGTGAGAAAAACACCACAGTTTCTGTCCGAGAGAGCCTACAATCTGATGGATAAAATACTGGTATTTATTGTTTTTTGTACACATAGCAGCTCTATTTGCCATCAATCACCTGAAATTAGAAACCATTGAGGCCATTTATTTAGTTTTCAATGGGGTTCCTCAGATTATGTCTTTAATCTGCTCAGGCATAATTCAGTTTTTCCCTTTCTCCATTAAAATTTGTGGCCATAAAGTCTATTTTTCTCCCTTAAAAAAAAAAACAAAAAAAAAAAACAAAAAAAACTTGTGGCCAGGAGAAGGCATTCCCTGTGGGAAACCCAGAAACTGTTGGAAGAATGGTTATCACCTCCTGGTGATACTACTCTCTAGGTTCTCTCTGCCAAGTGGACTTCTGCTCCACCACACCCTGCACTGGGCACACTCACTACCTGCCATACACATAGGGCCAATCTGGTGAATGGATGACATCTTGGTGGGGAGGGCAGTGAATCAATCATACCCCTGGTTCTGGCTCAGAACCCATATTAGATTTGTTATACTGACCACAAAACACAAATTCAAGAAAATTGTTACTTTAGTTAAGGGAGGAGGCTCTGCATCTGAGATGTGCCTTGCTTTTCACTGGATTGAACCAAAAAGAAATAAGATGTTCCTCTCTCTCTCTTTCTTTTATATATATATATATACATTTATATATATATATATAAATGTATATATATGTATATATATTTATATATATATATACACACATATATAATATGCACACACACATACTGTTTTATATCTTGACGGGAAAAGCTGTTTTAAAAAAAATAATTTTGTTTCAAATTATAGAATCTTTTTCAAAATATAGGATTATCAAGTGTAGACTTTTTAATTTTAATTAAAAAAAATTCTAGTTTGAGCGCCTGGGTGATACAGTTGGTTAAGTGACCAAATCTTGATTTTGGCTCAGGTCATGATCTCAGGGTCCTGGATTGAGCCCTGCATTGAGTTCCTAGCTCAGGGGGAAAGTCTGTTTCTCTCTCTTCCTCTGCCCCTCTCCTCCATTCACACCTGCATTCTCTCTCTTTAAAATAAATAAATGAATCTTTACCAAAAACTCTTTTTTTAAAAAAGATTTTATTCATGAGAGACAGAGAGAGGCAGAAACACGGGCAGAGGGAGACACAGGCTCCATGAAGGGAGCCTGACGTGGGACTTGATCCCAGGACTCCAGGATCACACCCTGAGTAGAAGGCAGATGCCCAACCACTGAGCCACCCAGGTGTCCTTTACAAAAAAATCTAATTCTACTATTCTTTCTGTGTTTTTTGGCACTTATCCTGTTTGGTATTCTTTGAGCTTCCTGGATCAGTGTTTTAGTGTCTGACATTAACTTGGAGAAATTGTCATTATTGCTCCAAACATTTCTTCTATTCTTTTTTCTCTTCTCATTTTGGTATTCCATTTACACCACATATAGGTTATAATTTTTTGTAGTTGCTCCACAGTTTTTGGATATTGTTTCTTTTCTTTTTTTTTTTTTCTCTTCAGTCTTTCTCTCTTTGCTTTTCAGTTTTAGAGGTTTCTACTGACATAGCCTCAAGCTCAGAAATTCTTTCCTCAGCTGTGTCCATTCTACTAGTGAGCCTGTTACAGGCAGTCTTCATGTTTTCCAGGTTTTTGATCTCTAGCAATTCTTTTTATTTTTAGAATTTCTATCTCATTGCACACATTGCCCATCTGTTCTTGCATGCTGTTTACCTTTTCCATTAGACCTCTTAGCATAGGAATCATAGTTTAAATTCCCGGTCTGATAATTCCAACAACCCTGACATATCTGAGTCTGGTTCTGATCCTCTGTCTCTTCAAGCTGTGTTTTTCACCTTTTAGTATGCTTTGTAATTTTTCTGTTAAAATGTAGACATGAAGTATTGGATAAAAGGAACGTCAATAAATAAGACTTCAGTGATGTGGTAGTGAGGTGTGAGGGACTGGGAAGTATTCTATATAGTGTTATGGTTCAGTTTCAATATCCTTTTTTAAAAGATTTTATTTATTTATTTGAGATAGAAAGGCACAAGCAGGGGTTGGGGAGGGGCAGAGGGAGAGGAAGCATAGTCCTGCTGAGCAGGGAGTGAAACATCACGCAGGGCTCAATCCCAGGAGATCATGACCTGAGCCAAAGTCAGACACTTAACTGACTCAGACACTCAAGGACCCTTCAGTTTCAATCTTCTACTGAATCTGTGCCCCTAGACTGTGAACTTCACAAGTGCTTTTCAGTCTTCCCCTAGTTCCTGAAATGGACAGGATGGGTAGAGTGGTCTGGAGCAGGGTATTTTCCTTTCCACACGTTACTTAGGCTCTGATTGACTAGCTGCTTCATTAAGAACAGAGTGCTCTGACCTCTTCAAAAATGGTGCCTTTTTCCCTCCTCCTGCTGGAAGCACATGGGGATTTTTCTTTAATATTCACAATAAGAAATATTGGAGGTAAAATTCACAAAACTGTGGAGCCCCCCTGTGACTAGCCACCCCTGAAACTTTTAACTCTAAAACTAGTTCACACTGAGCCTCTACTAATTCATCATTCATCAATTCTAGTTTAGGTGTTCCTGTCCTGACACAGGTTCCCACAGAGATTTCTGCTCATGGGGTTTGCTCCAATAGGTTGTGATGTTCTTTCTTTGTCCATCTCTCCAGTTTTTGAGTCAGTGTTTTGCCATATGACCTCACTTCTCTGCCAGATTAGAAAAGCTGTTGATTTTTCAGTTTGTTCAGTTTTTAACTTGGAAGGGCATCACTTCCAAGCTCCTCAGATGCTAGATCAGAAACCAGAAGTCCCCCCTGTGTGTTAATTAGCTGAGATTCTTTGGCAAAGAAAAGCTTTCTCTTACCTCTTTTCTCTTTCTTAAACACCACTAAGGACTCATATTTTAGGGGGAATTCTTTCCAATAAGAGCTTGTTCAAGCTGGATGTTTTAGTCTTATGGTGCGACCTTTCATCACCATGAACATTGTTGTTTTCTGGCATAAAAGGTCCCAAATTGTCTCGTCCTTTCCCTGCTTCAGACCTGGAGTCAGTCATTTATTAGGAATCCCTGGTTCCTTTTGGTGGAAATATTTGGAATAAATGTTTGCCCTATGTGGCTATTTGATCTATTTAATACACCATTAGTTAGTTTCTATGTGTATTAATTTTAATTCTTGCTCTTTTTCATTCTTGGTTAGTTTTGTTTTGCTTTTACCCCTAATGAATTGATTTGATGTTTTAAATGTATTTATTTATTTATTTGAAAGAGAGAGTCTGAGCAATAGGGAGAGACAGAGGGAGAGAGAGAAGCAGACCTTCCCCCACCTTGTGCCACCAGGGAGCCCCAATGCTGGGTGGGGCTGATCCCAGAAGCCTGGGATCATGACCTGAGCCAAAGGGATGCTTACTCTACTAAGCCACCCAGGCACCCTGATGTTTTAAATTTATTTGATGATTTTATTTCTGGGATATGTAGTGATGATATGACAGCAGCACTTGTGCTAGGTGCCATGACCTATTGAGGAAGTTGGCAGTGAAACTCCTGTGAGACAGAGCACTCAAAAGTGGAAGTGCTAGGAATGATGCAGTTATTTAATGAAAACAGACAATCACGTCCCTAAGAACTAAGCCCAGGAAAACACATTTCATAAATGATTGACTTAGTCTCAAATAGGTTGAAAAGATAAATACAAAAAGTAAGTATTGAACTGGTATAGTATTATAGTCACAAAAAATCATGAAAGAAAATAGTAATAAATTTGTGTAAAAACAAAATATGTCTTGTAAAAGAAAACACCAAAAACAAAATGGAAAGGGAAATGACAAATCAAAATTGCATGCAGAATGAGGATTATTATTCTTAATATAAAAAAAAGTATGTTCGGGATCCCTGGGTAGTGCAGCGGTTTGGCGCCTGCCTTTGGCCCAGGGCGCGATCCTGGAGACCCGGGATCGAATCCCACGTGGGGCTCCCGGTGCATGGAGCCTGCTTCTCCCCCTGCCTATGTCTTTGCCTCTCTTTCTCTCTCTGTGTGACTATCATAAATAAATAAAAAAAATTTTTTTAAATAAGTATGTTATTTTTTAAAAAATTAAATTCCAGTTAACATACAGTGTGATGGTGGCATCAGGAGTAGAATTCAGTGATTTATCACTTGCATACAATACCCAGTGCTCATCAGAAGTGCCCTCCTTAATCCCATCTAGCTCATCCCCCACCCACCTCCCTCCATCACCCCTCAGTTTGTTCTCTATCTTTAAAACTCTCTCTCAGGATACCTGGGTGGCTTAGCAGGTTAAGCACCTGCCTTCGGCCCAGGGTGTGATCCTGGAGTCCCAAGATCGAGTCCCGTGTCGGGCTTCCTGCATGGAGCTTGCTTCTTCCTCTGCCTGTGTCTCTGCTTCTCTTCTGTCTAGATCTCTCATGAATAAATAAGTAAAATCTTAATAAAATAATAAAATAATAAAAGTCTCTAAGATTTTATTTATCTTATTTTAGAGAGAGAGAGCAAGAGGAAGGGCAGGGGGAGAGAGAGAGAATCTCCAGCTGATTCCATGCTGAGCATGGAGCCCATCACAGGACTCAATCTAATGACCCTGAAATCATGACCTAGGTGGAAACCATGAGTCAGATGCTTAACTGACAGCCACCCAGGCCTCCCCTTTTAAGAGTCTCTTATGGTTTGTTTCCCTTTTTTCTCTTTTTTTTCCATATGTTCATTTCTTTTGTTTCTTAAATTCCACATGTGAATGAAATAATATGGTGTTTGTCTTTCTCTGACTTACTTCACTTGCATAATACACAGTTCCATCCACATTGTTCTAAATGGGAAGACTTCATTCTTTTGATGACTGAGTAATATTCCATGTGTTTATATACCACATCTAAAAGAAGTATGATCTTGTATTAGTGGGAGAAAACATAGATACATTTTTAAAAAGGCTCAGGAGCCAAGTCAGCTATAACAAAAAAAGAAATAAAGGTGGCCAATGGGTATAAATATTGTTCAGTGTTAGGATCTGGAATATATTTTTTAGTTAGGAACATACTAACTTTTATTTATAATAACATTACACTATTAAAAAAACCCTATTTTGACCTCAAAAATAGGACCCTAAATAAACAATGAAATCAGAAATGTAGTTGGATAAAGAAAAATATGTCAGAAATCTCAAATACCCATTACTGTAATTTTAATTACAGTAAATTGTATTTCTGAGCTTTTTAGTAGCTAATCAAAAATGGGAACAATTTTGACAATGTCTTCTGACTGTGTGAAATTACCTATGAAATTTCGCTACTCAGTTAATAGAACCACTATACGAATTGCTTAGACCAGAAGCCTAGGAATTTTCTTTGATCCCTTTGTGTTTACCGCTTTCTTCTTTTTAGACCTTATCTATTCTATGAGCAATTTATATTCCCTTTGCCCAAAACACATCCTCAATCTTAGCATACCTTCATCCAAGGAGGTTTTGCAACAACCTCCTGACAGGTACCTCCATGTTTACTTTTTTGTTTCCTGGGATCTAACCTGCACATAACAGTTGAAGTGATCTTTCTAAAAGAAATCATGTGACTCCCATGATGGAAATCACACCAAAATCAAGTCCAGATTCCTTTCCATTGCTTCCAAGACTCTACTGGATTAGGCCCCCACCCAACTCTCCAACACTCTCTCCCTCAACTCTGCCCATCTTTCGCTACACTCTGGCCTTCTGTCTCTCCCATACCAGAAAATAATTTCTCTCCCAAGGACTTTGATTGTGCCAGTCCATATTCCCAAAACAATCTTCCCCTGGATCTTGCCACACTTCCGGATCATCACACAAGTGTTACCTTGTCAAAGTGACCAACCTTTTCCTGTTAGCTAAAGCTCTTCTCTCTTCCTACCTGTCATTTACTCACTACCACTTTAGCCCAATTTATTTTCCTCACATTATATTTTAGTGTTTAATATTATTTATTTCTTTATAGGATTATTTTCTGTCTCTTTTCATTTAGAAGGATGGAAATTCTGTGTCTTTATTCTAAGACAAGGGCCTGGCACACAGTAGGTCTCAAAAAATAACTTGTTAAGGACATAAATATGTTAACATCAGTTATTTGTTAAAAGTTGGCATTAGAGACAGTTTTTATCTATACTTTTTAGAATTTTCCTAATATGTAAAAATAAACATTGATTATCACTATAATCAGAGAAAAACTTATTAAAAATAATGATTCTCCATCATGATAGAAGACCCTACATCCTACCACATATGTGTGTTTGAACAATTATAATGCATAATGCATTTGAACACCATGATAAAAACAAAACCATAATGGAATTACACAAAATTACATAGCAGGAGCTCCCATTAGAGCTATTTAGAACAATATTGTGTGTAAAATTTCGGTATGAAATTAATATTCATTGATGGGCTGGGGAGTTATTCTGAAGATTCAAGTTGATTCTTTATTTGTCCCATTCAGAATTCATGAAAAGACTGTACAATTAAAATTTTGCCTTTAAGAAAAGAGATTTCAGGACTTTTATGGTATTTCATTTTTGTTCTTGAAGTTTTGCTTCCATTTATCTCCTGTAACTCTTTAGACACTAAAAGCTTTTGTGCTTTAGCATACTGCAAGAATTAAAGCTTCTTCCATTTATGGAAACTCTTTTAAGCAGACCCATTTTCTCAAGTAGATTTTGAGACAACTCTCTGCTTTTCCCTTTTTTGCCTTTTTTTTCTTGCTTCACATGTATTCTCTGTCTTCCTTTTTCTTCACTACTCTTAAGACTCTCAGCAAAGCAGAAGCTGAGTAGCCTATAATCACCCCCCTTGGAAGTTTCCACCTAAAGCTGTATTGGTTTTAAGAGGTTTCTTTCTTTCTCACTCTCTCTCTCTCTCTCTCTCTCTTTTTTTTTTTTTTTGTAAATGTATAACTGTATCAAACTGAACATGCAGTTAAGAATTTCATTTTCTGTATCCCAGAGAATGATAACACTCTTTGGTCTTTTGCCCACCAATTCTCAGGTGATCATTAATACCTTCTTAAAGAAGCTATTGAGATACTTTGCATCCTCTTCATCATCATTGTCATTCCCTATTGAAAATTTCTCCTCTTAAAAATCACACTCTCTACAATGGAAATATTGAGCAGTCTTGTGTGGCACAGATGGAACACTGAGTGTTCTAATTTTGTTTTGCTGAAGGTGTGGCACTTTTGAAGGAGTCTTTGCCCACCGTATCCATGTGTGATAAATACCACTTTTCTTCACTATCCTTAAATCAGCTTTAGTTCTAATTCTCAGTCTCCATTCAAAAGTATCTGAGGTCCCACTTTCACAGATGTGACATGCCAGCCTTCCTCTTGGACATCTTGTTACAAGAAACTCAGAAGTCTCTTCACTGTCTCCTGTGCCTCTTTTTATTTTAAATTCACTGTCACCTCTCCAAGTCATTCATCAATTAATTTCTTCAATAAATTTAAATATAGAGAAAGCCATTGCCTTCAGGCTACTTCTACCTTTACTTTTGTCCAAATGCAGCATAATATACAAAGAACAGGGACTACTACTCAATTTCTAATCAGTTGTCTTGATACAAATATAAGAGACTGGCAAAAGTAGGGTAGCCTGGAACTAGGAATCTTGCAGTCAACTTAAAAATAAGAGATCAGGACACCTTCTTTTCCTAAGGGTAGCAGTATAAAGTTGACCATGGTTTGAACCTAATTATTTTTGCAATCCCTTAGATCTCACTATTCTATGAATAAACCATTTCCTATTCACTTCTGATATTGCTGCTCTGTCCCCTGCTCTGTGGTCTTTCCCCTTAGCTTTGCTGTTGTTTTTCTTTGCTGTTTCAAGGCTTGGAAGGTGTTCATTAAAACAAAAATAAATAAATAAAAATAAAATCCTCTGTATGTCAAGCACCTTAAACTCCTTGGAGAAAGTGGATTTTACAAGAATTTAACATAAATAATAATAAAAAAAACAGTCTGCCTTGGGAAGAAGTAATCTCTAAGAAGCAAAAAGGAAAAGTAAAAGAAAAAAGTATAAATACCAAGAATTCGTTACAGAGGGAATTTGGAAGTGGTTGTATAGAACAAAAGGAATAAAGGAATCAGAAGAAAATATATAGTATTTTATGTTAACAGAAAATTTGGAAATTCTCAGAAATGGTAATAATAAATATACCTGGGATATTAAGAATTGCTTTTTCTTTTGTACTTTTATGTGCTAAACAGAACTATTTTTGGATTTATCAAAATCAGATTATTAAGGATTAGGCAAAGCAGTATATCTTCTGCTTATAAAGAAATATGTATGGATTTTTCACACTGTGTCTTTTTAGTCATAAGATGTTTTCATCAAGGATGTCTCACGATTTATAAGCACATACTATTTTAACATTCGAAAGTGAATTCTTTAAATTTTTCCCCCTTACACTCATTAAAGGAAAATCAGCAGTATTGTTAATTTGGTAATTCAGTTTTACAAAATTTACATGTTATGAGTCAAGACTCCATTTTAGATCCTATTTAACTTGCAGGAACAAAAAATTTTGATAACTGATTTATTCAGTAAATGTTTAGTGCTACTAGAAGGTTAAGCAATCACTCATGACCTCAGAGTGATGAGTTTAGTGGCAGGAATCTTAATGTGAAAAAAAAAAAAAAAGGCCTGGAACATAACTTGATCAGCTTTATCTCCTAGAAAATTCATGGGGAAGGGATAAATAGAAGACAGCATGCAAGGAAGCGGTATGAAGGTGCTCCAGCTATACACTGCTGCAAAACAGACTGTCCCAAGCTTAGTGGCTTAAGACAGCATCAGTCATTTATACTGTTCATCAATATGCAATTCGGGCAGGGCTTGGCTAGAACAGATTTTTTTTTCTGCTCCCTGCCACATCACTCAGTTGGGGCCTAGAAGATCCAGTTTCAAAATGGTTTATTCAGACATCTATAATAAAGTTGGTGCTGCCCTTTGGCAAGGAGCCCACCTGGAGCAATAGACCTAGTTTTTGGTCTTCCTTATGGTGTGGTGGCTGGGTTCTAAGAGCAAGCCCTCAAGAGAACAGACAGATTGTGAACCGGTTTTGATGGTCTGTCTTCAGAAGTCACATAACATTATTTCTGCTATAATCATAATTCTGTTCAAGGAGAAGGAACCTCCCATCATCTCTTGATGGGAGGAATATCAGTCGCATTGCAAGAGTAGCGTGTGGAATAGGAAAGCCTTTTTCCCAGTTTTATCGAGGTATAATTGACAGATAGAAATTATATTCATGGTGTACAGTATGGCACTTTAATGTAGGTATACATTGTGAAGTGATTACCACAACCAACTTAATTAACCTCAGCGTTACCACTTTTTGTGTGCGGTGAGAACATTTAGGATATACTCTCTCAGCAGATTTCAACTATATTAACATAGTATGAACTATAGTCCCCATGCTACACATTAGATCCCCAGAACTTACTCACTCTGGGTAACTCTGACTCTGTATCCTTTAACCACCATCTCCCCACCTTCTCCACTCCCTACAACACCCAACCTTCAGTGATGGGACACAAGTAAACTGCTATAGACTTATCTGTTTAAAGTGGTGGTGGTCGGGAGGAAGCAGGAGGCACACAACAGTGGTCCACAGCAATCAAGGAATCCACCCAGGCTCATGCTGGCAGTTTCTTCATTAGGGTGTAGTCCTGCTCCTTGGAATTATCTTTTCTTGCTTGCTTTCACCCGATAGGCTCTTGGCTCTGCCTTTTGAGCCAGCCTTTATACTCCATTAAGGAAGATAAAGCTTTATTTGCAACTAAATAGCTTCCTCTCTCTGCCTGTTTATTGTCTGTAGTACTAGGTTTCCAAAGTCTACTTTTCATTAATCCAAGTTGATGGTTACTATTCCAGAACAATTCTCAAAACTTTGTGGGTCTCCTATGAGTCCACAAACAGGAGTATACTTTTTCTCTACTTTTGGATCCCTTTTAGATACCTCAACATAACATCCTTATGATACATAGAAGCCCAGTTGTTTAATGGAGAGGATTTGTAAAGCATACTCTTAAGATTCTTAGATGGCCTTTATGCATCTAAAATGTTCTGAGAGACACTGCCTTAGATTCTTCTGAACTCTTAACAAAGAATTTTATAATTCAGCTCTGGATTGTTCTTTGCCTTAAAGCCATTTCTCAAGTTGAGAATTGTTTACTCTTTGGAGAGGCTGGGAATAAGAAACAAGTGTTTTTATTTTTGTTTTATTTTTAACCCAGTCTTCCAAGGACATAAGGAAGGAGGCACTAAAGAAAGTAGGTTTGTGGTGGGGAAGGAGCAAAGGAACAAGAGTATGGAGTTAGGGTGGCAATGATATTTTTATCATAAATATAATTTCAAACAAGCCCCGTTTGAGTATGGGCTATGTTGAGAATTTTGTAAGGTATAAGACTAGGAGGGAGTATTGGTAGGGGAGTAAACTATGTTGCTTACCAGATTATATAAATTGTGTTAAGCAAAGAAGGTTGGATTGTTTGGGAGAAGAGAGAGCTGAAAGAAATAAAAGATTGTAGGTATTTTTCTTTTTTGTTCAGTTCCAGTTTATGAGCTGGTTAAGTAGTATGCTCTATCCTCCAGGATGGTGGTCCCTGAAAGAGTTTATGAACTAAATCAAACCGAACAGACTTGTAGGGGAGTAAAACAGATCCAGGACTTAAAGAGACCATTTAAATTCAGAATGGAGCTAACTTTTTAGACCCTGGCTTGGAAGGCCTAAATTGGATTGTTTAATTAGTATAGAACCAATGAAGGCCTTTTCTCATTTAAATAGAAAAGTTCTCCTTGCATTTACAATATGAGTCAGAAGGTGTTATTTTTACCAAATCAATTCCAAAGTATTACTCTTAATAAAAGTCTATAATTTATGGATCTGAAAGTTTCATTTTAAATTGAATGGAAAGCTTGGTTTAAAGTAGGAGGTATCTAGAAATAACAAGTTTTGGCAAGGATGTGGAGAAAAGGGAGCCCTCATCCATTGTTGGTGGGAATGTCAGTTGGTACAACTACTATAAAAAATAGTATGGAGGTTCCTCAAAAAATTAAAAATGAAAATACCCTATGATCTAGTAATTTGACTTTTGAGTATTTACCTGAAGAAAACAGAAACATCAATTCAAAAAGATTTATACATTCCTATGTTTACTGCAGCATTATTTGAACAGCCAAGATATGGAATCAACCTAAGTACCCATTGATGGATGAATGGATAAGGAGATATGGTGTGTGTGTGTGTGTGTGTGTGTGTGTATACACACATTTATATATATATATAATATATATAATATATATAATGAAGTATGAATATATATAATGAAGTATTATTCAGCCATAAAAAAAGACTGAAATCTTGTTATTTGTGACAACATAGACAGACTTAGAGGATATTGTGCTAAGTGAAGTAAATCAGAGAAAGACAATACTATATAATTTCACTTACATGTGGAATCTAAAAAACAAATAATAGTAACAAAAAATGTGGAAACAGACTCACATATATAGAGAATAAACGTGATTACCAGAGGGGAGGGGGTGGGGGGATGGACAAAATAGGTGAAGGGATTAAAGGGTACAGCTTTCTAGTTATAAAATAAATCATGAGGATATGAAAAGTGCAGGGTGAGAAATATAGTCAATAGAAATATAGTCAATAGTGTTATAGTGACATTGTATGTCATTAGCCTTATGGTGAGCACTGAGTGATATATAGAATTATCGAATCACTGTCTCTTACACACCTGAAACCAATATTGAAACCAATCTATTATATGTCAACTATGCCTTATATTAAAAATGGATCAATAAAATTGCTAAATTGGCAAAAATAGTAAATAGACAAACATGTATGTAAACGTGTGTATCGGGATCCCTGGGTGGCGCAGCGGTTTGGCGCCTGCCTTTGGCCCAGGGCGCGATCCTGGAGACCCGGGATCGAAACCCACATCGGGCTCCCGGTGCATGGAGCCTGCTTCTCCCTCTGCCTGTGTCTCTGCCCCCCTCTCTCTCTCTCTCTCTCTCTCTCTCTCTGTGTGACTATCATAAATTAAAATTAAAAAATTAAAAAAAAAAAAAAAAAAAAAAATAAACGTGTGTATCTTGCCATGAAAGAGAAGTTATGGTCAGAGAGAAGAGTGTTGTAGAATAATATAGGATATATTCTTTTTGTGGTGTAAAAAGCATGCACCTATATCATATATATGATCCTATATTCTTGGTAAATGAAGAAATCACAAAATTTAGAGTGGTCAGCTTTGGGTAACAGGGAAGCAAGGTTGGAGGCTTTTAAACTGTGCTTAATACTGTTCAATACTGTTTTGAGTTTTTGGTTTTACAGAGTATGTATTTTTTAACAAAAATAAATATTAGGGGACACCTGGGTGACTCAGTGGTTGAGCATCTGACGTTGGCTCAGGGCGTGATCCCAGGTCCAGGGATCAAGTCCCACATTGGGCTTCCTGCGAGGAGCCTGCTTCTCCCTTTGCCTATGTCTCTGCCTTTCTCTCTGTGTCTCTCATGAACAAATAAATTAAAAAAAAATTTTTATTAGTTAAAAAAAAAAAATTAAAGTAGGGGTTCCCTGGGTGGCTCAGCAGTTTAGCGCCTGCCTTTGGCCCAGGGTGTGATCCTGGAATCCCAGGATGGAGTCCCACGTTGGGCTCTGGGCATGGAGCCTCCCTCTGCCTGTGTCTCTGCCTCTCTCTCTCTCTCATGAATGAATGAATAAAATCTTAAAAAGAAAAAGTAAAGTAGGAGATGTCCACATCGATTTCTTTATGCTCAAAGAACTTTTATTCTGACATTAAACTTGGTCTGTTTCTAAGACAAAATGTCTTTTAAATTAAATTCTGGAATATTTGCTTCATCTTAGATTTCTCAACCTTTATCTCCCACAATTTATAAATTCATAAATAAGTATCCTTTTATTCCCTCTATAGTAGTGAGGGAAAAAAAGATATAGAATTAAATTTGCTGCCCTTTTTGGCTGTATTTCCCAAGAATAATCAGACCTGGGCCTGTAAGTATGCTGTGCTGTTTACTTGGTCTGCAATTTTTAAATACAGAAGAATTGCAGTTTTTCTCTTCGGTATATAATAAAGAGAAATGATAAGACATAAGAGATGTCTTTCCCCTGTATTTCTGTCCATCCTCCCGGAAAACTGCACTTACAATAGCACTAAAATGAATATTTAAAATTGGAATCTTCTTCAGTTTTCTCTGGGGCAATCTGGTGGGAGTAGCATAGAGACAGAGCAAGGACACCTGAGCCCGACCTGCCAGCTGGATAATCTTGAGCAAGTTACTTAACTTCTCTCTGTTTAAGTTTCCTTTACAGAATTCGGATGTTTTAGTGCCCAGTTCATAAGTTTGTTATGAGGAAGTAATTAGCCAAAATCGGTCAAATAGTTAGAACAGTGCCTGGTGTGTAATAAGTGCAAAATGCATATTTGGAATTTAAAAACAAGTATAATAAAGTGTATAAACAAGTGTTTGAGGCTACAGGTACTCACCTCCACTCCACTACTTGTCAGCTGTGTAGGTGTGCTCAAGTGACTTATCTCATTAAGCCTCAGTTTCCTTTTTGTGAAATAGAATGATTGACAAAAGTAGTGCTGCCTGCCTCACAGTTTTTTAGGATTTTATGGGATGGTGTATGGCAAGCTCAGAGCACAGTGTCTGCTTCCTAGCACCAGTGAATGCAAACACATCTTTAAATTTCCATAAACTTTCTATTTAAAATTTTTTCCCTCCCCCCATTCCTCCCCCCTTTTTCCCCTATGAACTTTCTGTTCCTTTGTGTACATTGGGTTTTATCTTTAATTCTTCACACTTCTAGGTCAGTTTTAGATCTTCTTTTTTTTTTTTTTTAGATTTTATTTATTTATTCATGAGAGACACAGAGGCAGAGACATAGGCAAGAGGGAAAAGCGGCTCCCTATGGGGATCCTGATGCAGTCTTGATCCCAGGACCCCGGGATCACGACCTGAGCCAAAGGAAGACACTCAACCACTGAGCCATTCAGGTGCCCCTACTTCTAGATCTTCTGAGAACCAGATAGGGATCCTTTAAAAGGCATGGCCACAAAAAAAAAAAAAAAAAAAAAAAAAAAGGCATGGCCACAAGGACAGAATATAGGGGAAGGGAGGCTGAAAGATAAGTTATGTAATGTCCCCAGAGGCTCTGCAAGTGGACTTGTGCTAGGGATCTTGTGTTAGGGACTATCCGTGGTCGGGCTTGAAGTCTTGTGGGCCTAGAAACCACACTTGTCAGCAGTTCCAGAGCTCATCTGTCCCCCAGAGCTTTGCTCATATTAACGAAGCTCATACGACTAATGTACAGGATCAGAATGCCAGTGTTTCCATTTATAAGTGAAACTCCTCATCCTGACAGTTCATGCTCCCATCCAGCCTGTTTGTGCTTGTAGACAGGCCAGGCCACCTCTCTAACCAGGCTATCAGTTTATTAATTTGTAATGAGGACATAGCTACTGAGTTGCCCCTCAAGTCCCTCGGGTTTCCAGCAAGTTCTCCTGGAAGGCATGCCAACAGGATACCACATTCTATTCAGAAAGCAGCTTGAGGAGCATGGAATCATAAGGGCAGTTAATTCCTAGACTCAGATTTCATGGAATTAGAGGGGGAGATCCACAGGAGGAATGGATATGCCCCCCCATCCAGAGCACCCTTTCCCAGTGTTTGAACAGCCATTACCTTTGCTTGCTTCTGAGACTGCTTTGTATGTGTGTGTGTGTGTGTGTGTGTGTGTGTATATATATATATATATATATATATATTTTTTTTTTTTTGGTCTGAACTCTGTCAGTAGGCTCTGTTAATAGAGCTAGTATGCTCAGATTATTGCCATGCCTGAGGGTCTGAGATTGACTGTCCATGAGGCACAGCTGGTCTTCCCAAGCTTTTGTTTTTCTCTTATATAGTATGGAGGGTAAGATTTAGAAATCAGGAGTATTCACATAACCATCCAGAGCTCTAGCCTCTCTGGAAGAAGGCCTGGCCCTCCTGGACATCACATCAGTCCTCTGAGACTGAGCGGAAACTGTCCCCTTCGGACGAGGCTTGAGGTCTGCCCTTTATTCAGTCACTGTGCTTCCCCCCCCCCTCCCCCAGCCCCATCCCTGGCCTTGATCTGCGTTACCTGCTGGTTCCACGCATGCCTCTAGGCGTACATTTGCTTCATTTTGACTATTAACGTTGCCTTCATTTAGCTATGCTCTGAATTACTGTAGTTTTCCTTTTCTCATTTAATTCTCAGACAGCAGTCTTATTTTCTCATTTCGGGATTCATTTCACTGTCACTCCCAAGTACTGAAACCACATTTTAGTTTGTAAGCCCTGTTGGGTTACAGTGATGTAAACTCATAGCTTCAAGGAAGTGGGATACCCTTAATCATTCCTTAGGAAATACGGGATGCTGCAGGCCACCCTTTTGTCTTTCTAGCTTAACGGTCTTTTCTTCCTCCTGGGTGAAGAATATTAAGTACTCTCATATTCTGTACTTTTTTGTAAAGGCCATAGATATTACCTCCAAGGAGAGAAACAGAATGTGAACATTCGTATTTGCAAACAAAGTACATTTGGATGCCTAAACAAAATTTGTTCACCAGTGGATTTCTTCAAGGAACAAGAGTTTATTTCTAACTTTAGTGTTATAAATTATTAATAATCTGATACAAATAGATGCGCTACTTCCTAGGATTCCTAAGAACTATTGGGCTTTGTTTTTTTTTTTAACTTTGTCTCTAATGAATGGAGGCGGTATCATTATGTGATCAAATCACTAACTGTAAAAATGAAATTTTCCAAGGAAGCATCTTTTTCAAACAAATAGCCCAGCTTTTAATTGCTATTAGTCTTCTAACTGTATTAGAATTAATTTACATATGATCCGATTGGGAAAATAGAAATATCAGGTCTAGTTCTTGCTATATCTCTCTGGTCCATACTACCTCAAATATGACCACTTTATGTATTGATTGATCTTTGGGGTACAATGTGATAGCATATTCTCTTCTCTCTGTTTTGGAAAGACCTTATATATATCTCTTACAGTAACATTTACTCCATGTTATTTAAACTACTATTAAATAATGAATTAGCACAGTTTCCAGAACACCGTTACTTCTTCATTCATCATCATCATCATCATCATCATTTGCTTACAAGTTTTTTTCTCACTTAGACTGTATATCTCTTGGTTATGTGGTACTTCTTCTTGTGTATGCTTTCTAACACAACACAGGCACCCAGCAGATGCTCCATAAATGCTGAATTGAAGTGCCCATTAGAATTAGGAGTTCTTCTAAGTTCCCCTTTAGATATGCAATCTGATACTATTGCTGGGAATGCTTCAGGAGTAATGACTGAGGAACACTTACTAGTCTCCATATTTCTGACCCAAGAAATAGAGATAAATAACTGAAAAAAGTAGACTTTTAAATTTAAAAAATCATATATTTAAAAGTAATAAATATCAAAAGATGGAAGGAGAGAAGAGCACTTTCCTATTTGCTACAGTGTTTTAAAAATAATAATAGGGTAGTCCACTTAGAGTGAGAATAATATAGTAAAATATAGGCTTATAAAATATCAAATTGTGATTCTGTTTTAAAAATAACATGTTCTTTTCAAATTTTCTACAGAATATGTGAATTTATTTTTGTAAGATTTATGAAATGGATAACACACTGAGCGAAAAGATTGGATCACTTCCTTATTTCAAACCTCCTTCCCAGATATAATGACTTGTCCAAAATTGGTGCATAATCCATCCAGATTCCTTTCTGTGAATTTGCATGTAAAAATCTATATTCCCATAACTGAGATAATGTACATCTCTGGAATGTGTCATTTCTATTTAATATTTTTTAGGGAGTCTTACAGGGTGGTGGATCTAGATAGCCTGGTTCTTTTTAATAACTTCATAATATTCCTTAGTATGGCGAACCCATTGTTTATTTAACCCTTCTGCTGTTCATGGCCCATTGCAAAGTTTCCATTTTTTCACTATGAAAAACAATTCTGCAGTGAATGTTCTAGTGCATTCATCACTATAACAGGAGCAAATGTGACTTAATGGAGTGGCCAGATCTAGGAACCACAATAGCATCAGGAATCTGCCCTTCACATCTTTGACTTTGTTTTTCTCTTGATTGGCTTCATTTTTAGACAACTCACCTCATGTAGTAGCACATATGTCAACCAGCAGTTCTAGGTTTATGATCTGTAAACTGAACAACCTCTTTCATATTATCTGCAAAAGTAGAGTGTTGACTGTCACTGTACCAGCTTGGATTATGTGCCCATCCTTGACCCTATCACTGTAACTCTGTAGATAGTATACACTAGTTGGTCATGCCTGGGTCACATGCCCACTTCTGGGGCCTGGTCAGCATTACCCAAACAGTACCTATTGGGATGGAGGGATGGATGGGTGACTTGTCAAATGAAAATCAGAATGATGACATCAGAAGGAGGAGGCACATATGCCAGTCAGGCAAATATATCAATGTCTCCTACAAATGTCTTGTAATGTTTTATGTTTTCATGAGTAGGAGATGAATAGGCATCCTAATGGTGTACAGGTTTATCTTATAAGGACCCAAAGTATTCATATAAGTATGTTTCCAAATATTTACTAGAATAATGAAACAAATACTATTGTATATGAAAATAAAGCATGTAATAGACTGAAGATCATTAACATTACGAGAAAGACGTAATTTTTCCAATTCAGGAAAAGTCTTAATATATTTGCTGTGAAAGTTCAGTGATATGATAGGTTATATCTTTTATATGATAAATACCTTGTCTTAGAACACCTTTTTAAATATTGTATTATTTGCCGAATATTAGCCTAAATTCTATATTTTGTTTATTTATTTACTAAATAGTGTTTATTAAATACCACTATATACTCAGCACCATGCCAGAGGCTGGGGATAAAATATTGACTACAAGATCTCTGCCCTCAGATTTCTTACATTATTGTTAGGGACCACAGACCATAAATAAGTAAATGAACAAATAAAGGAGAAAATTCCAGGTTGTGATGCACTATGAAGGAAATGAAAAGGATCATGAGATGGAAAATAATTGGGGAAAGTTAGCTAAGGTGTAAGGGCAGACCTTTCTAAAGAGAGAATGTTTGAACTGCAAATTGAGGATGAAAAGTGAATCCCAAACTCCAGACCTATACTGCAGATACAGTAGCCACTAGCCACATATGGCAATTGAGCACTCGATGATAGCTACTTTGAATTAAAATGTGCTATAAATGTAAAACATACATCGGATCCCTAAGAGTAGCGTACATCAGATCCCTAAGAGTAGTACAAAAATTATAAGATAATTAATAATTTTTATGTCAGTTATGCAATGAAATTGTAATATTTTAGATACATTGGGGTAAGCATTATTAAAACTAATTTTGCGTATTTCTCTTTTTTAATGTGACTACATTAAAGAGTTTAAAATTACCCATGTGGCTTACCTTATATGTCTATTGAACAGTCCTAGTCTATGTGGTTTCAATTTGCTATAAATGACACGCTTTCTCATCTTATTGTCCTTGATCATGCCGATGGCAATTGAATTTATGTAGTAGATTTTCTCCAAGGATCAAGTCTGTAATATTCATTGACTGAGGTATATAAATATAATAATTCAATGTGTGATCAAGCTTAACACAGCTCAGAGTTAAGAGGCAGTGGGTGGCGGAGAAAGCAAAGAAAATTGCCACATTTACTAAAGGAGTTGTGTCATTAGTCATGTTCCTTTAGAAATGTTCATGAAACAGATAAAGGAGGGCTCTGAATTGGAGAGGTAGGCAGAGCAAGCATCGCCAGGTAATGACAGCGTGGGACAGGATTTCTGTGGGAATCAGCAACAGCAAACCACAAAGATCTATTTCCATTCCCTACTTCGTGAAGGAGATTCTGTTGTGTTGTGTAGAACTGCCATTTCTTGCACATTGAGATAAGAGTTTGGGTCTACACAGTGTTGATGAACCACAGGGAATGCTAGTGACTTTAGCGTGCCTCTTTCAGGGCGATGCCAGCAAGTCGACACACATTTAATAACTTGATGTTGATTCACTGCAGAGAGAAAGCAGAAGAGTTTTCTCTGTGCCACCTTGTTCTCCTTTCCATCTGTGGCTTGTGCCACAGGGAAGAGGTGATTATTTTAAAAACACACGTTTGATTTTAATGGGTGCAGTGTTTACATTTGAGTTTACAAACTGGTTCGAACCCCAAATGTGATGTTTGTTATGTAATCTAACAGTTTTGGGAGGGGGAACACCCCGACTGGTGTGAGAGAGAGTTGAGTCATATCCTGTGAATGTGAAGCTACCGTATTTAAGCATCACGGGTTCCTCTTACTTTCATTCTAAGTGGCTGCAGTTCAGAGCAGCAAGTGCTCTGTGAAGAGGCTGTTACTAGCCCTTGGAGGTGAACAGCCTCTCTTGAAAGGATTCAGGGAAGAAAGCCAAGTCTGAATATGCAGTTTGCTCACTGGGATGAAAGATGTTTTGTTTATTTCTAATCAACGATGCTAGACACCTGCAAGCTCAAAAGTGCCTGCAATTTGCCATTTGTTTATAATAAGGTAAGTTCCATATTTTGGTTTGCTCATTGCATTGGCACAGCCTAGAATGAACGTGGCAGTTTTCATATGATTATGCTTCAGAAAATGCCTCCTCACAGGTATTTGAAGGTGGCATTTGAGATTCTAACGCAAGTCATTTTAAACTTACAGTACAATCCATTTGTGAGATACTTAATTGAATAGATTGATAGTTCCTTTATAATAGTTTTTTTTTTAATAAAAAAAATGCAATACCTGAGAAGCGGAAACGTTCTAGTAATTTTATAACATTTTAGTTTTTCTTTTCTTTTTAAGAATTAAATAGTACCAGCTTCTTTTTTTCCCCCCTTTCTGCTGCTCTTTGATCTTGATTAAAGGTGAAACATCCATAAAATTCATATGATTATGCTTGGATCTTACTCTAAATAACCATAGCTTGACAACTGTATTTCTCCACTGAAATAGAAAGTGGTATTAATAATTATTAGGAAGTTGCAAGTTGAAACGTAATGAAAGTCTCTTTCATATTTGGCTTTCTATATAAGTGAAAGGCTACCATATTCATAAACTTCTAATTGCTGTAAGCTTTAAAATGCGCATGAGTTTATCACAAACCCACTTCCTCAGTTGTTCTTAGAGACACTCATAAACTGTATGGATAGGAAAATCTGTGGATAGAAAAGTGAATGAGGGATCTGTTTTTCCATGCTTTAAGCTTGCTGCTGACAGGTTGGGGTGAATAACAGGAATGCTGTCTTGGTGTTTTTTTTTGATTAGAGAAATGACATCAAATCAGATCTAATGTTGGTGTCTGGTGTCACATAATTTTGGACACTCATATTTAAGGACTATGAATTCTTTTGAGGTAGAAAAGGTTAATTTGATTTTGAGAGCTGTAGCTGTGAATTGGTAAAATTAATGAATCGAGGGCTTTTTGTATGCTTTGTGACACTTGGCATTAGAATACTTTCTTCTTGATTGACCCACTGTCATGCTTATAGATTGTTTCATTTCTATTCAAAATTATATTCATTACAAAATCACTTGATTCTAACTACAACGTGGAAATTACTTTTCATTAGGTATATATTGAATAATTCATGTTTTCACAAAGGTCAGGGGGTCAGTCAACTGTTGGAAGGCATGTAGTTTTCCACTTGTTTGAAGGGGAAATGAAAATTAGTTCAACTTCCAGGGGCGCCTGGGTGGCTCAGTTGGTTAAGTGTCTGCCTTCTGCTCAGGTCATGATCCTGGGGTCCTGGGGCAGAGCCCTGTGTCCTGGGGCTCACTGCTTGCAGGGAGCCTGCTTCTCCCTCTCCCTCTGTCAATCTCCCCACCCTCACTCATGCTCTCTCTCTTTCAAATAAATAAATACAATCTTAAATAAATAAATAAAATTAGCCCAACTTCCAAACATATATGAAGGCAGTATTCCAAATTGAGAAAATAAAGAACTTTCGGGAAAATGACTTAACAGTGTGAGAGCCTTTGGGAACTTGCATAGTGAAAAGGCACATATCCCAAAAGATTAAAATCCAAGATATTATAAATAGAATATTCTGATGCCAAATGTGTATCAGACTCTGCTTTTTTGCCTGGGCAGAAAGGGAGCTCTATTCTGGTTCGTTAAGGGTTCGGCTTGAGAATTTTTCCTTATATCATATGTGAATTACTAAATGTCAATAGAAAGGATAGAACACATCTACATCAAGACAAAAACATATGTTCTTATACTTTGTTTCAGATTCTTAAATATGGATTACAATAGCCATATGAGCTGTTGTTATGAATTAAAACTCAAACTGACAAAATTTTGTGAAATTAAGTCTTTACATTCTGCTCTGTTTCAAATATGGACTTTTTATTTATGACATTGGATAGCTAGCTGGTAATTATGTGGTGAGATAATTGAGGCACCTTGTTTCCCCTCCTTCCTTGCTGCGGTCCCCATTCTTTGGCTATATTCCGTACACTTCCAGAAAGGGTATAGGAAAGCATGGGGAGAGGGAAGGAAAAAGAGCAGAAACACGTAGTATACTATTTCTATCTTTCACCTCTCAATCAAAATGGTTTTGACAAGGAAAGAGGTCAAATAGAATAGCTAAAATGAGTCTATCAATAACCTGTGGATCTTAGTTATTCAGGAAATCCCTTGACCTCTGAGATGAAGAATAATTGGGAGCTTGGTTGAGAAAACCCTTTTGGCCTTACAGGATTGCTTGCAAGGATCAAATTTTATCTGTATTTTATTAACTGTAAAGTGTGACACATATTTTTGAGAACTTCTTTCTTTGTCTTCCTATATAGTAAAGGAGCTGACAAGGCATCAGAGCTACTCAGGATTCCACTCTGGATTCAGAATATTTCTTTTCAGTAATAAAAGGCTCCCTTTTCTGCTCTTTGTAAACTATTTTACTAGTTAATTTCCAGCTTATATAAAAATGTTTTACAGGAATGAGCTCCAAAAATAAAACCCCCAAACCCAATTTTACCTAAGTCCTGGTACTCCTTTAAAATTTCCTCAAGGAAACCCATCCTCACTCAAAAGATATTTATCAAGTGGCAACTAAATTTAATTTTCAACCTAAAAGCAGCGTGACGTCCTCAGCTGGGGACTGCAGCAGCAGAAGCACATAGTATGACATTTTTTCTTTGTTTTTAAAGATTTTTTGTTTAGGTAAGGCTTTGACAGGTTTGAAAAAAAAATTTATGGAGTATTCATTCTGACTCCTGAAAATGAAATCTTTCTGGAAGATGCTTTAGGTTCTACTATCTCTAATAAATCCTATTGGATATCAAAAGTAGCCCACTTGCTGGTAAAAAGAAGAGCAATGCTAACTCCTCCACCTACTTCTGAAAATCAGTTTTGAGGATCAAATGAGACTGTGCGCATGCGATTCCTTGTAAACTCCATAGAGCTTAAAAGTAACACTATCACAACATAAGATATACAAAATTGTGTATTTGGAAGAGAACTTAATGTCATCTCACAAATTCTCAATTCACCAAGAAGGGAATTAAGATCCACAAGAGTTAAAAAGGTGCCTTGCTTCACTCAAGCTAGTATCTGAGCCAAGACCAAAACCTGGGTCTTTCTATCTGCTTAGTTACCTAGAGATTGATCAGAAGACTAGCCGTTTCTTGACTTGCACTAATAGGGTTTTTAAAAAATATGTATTTTTTAATATTGATAAACATCTTTATTGAAAACTATATCCTTGGAGAATATCTTGCAGAAGACATATGACCTTGGGTATAGGTTTTGTGGGCTGAGGATTCTCTGTTGGATCTAGTTTAATGGAGCATGAATTTTTGGAATGATTATCAGACCATAACATCTGACTCTTGCAATCTCTTAGCTTTTGCCACAGAGTGTCCAAATCTTGTACTCGTAAAGGTACATATGCATAATGGATATGGGTAGATTTTGCAGCTTTTAAAATTGTAGGTAGTATGGGAGATTATTTTGACATGTTTGTTGAGAGTAGTGAGCAAAAAGATATTCTCCAGATGCTTACCCTTAAAAAGAGATTAGGGAAATTTAAATAGCCAATAAACTTGCAACCATTTTTGTTAGAATTGATCTATTTTATATTTATGAAACTCTTGTCTTTATCAGGGACATGACATGAGAGAAAGATGACTTTTCAAGTTACTAATGTTAATGACCTATATCTTACTATACCCATGAAGACAATGAGCTTATAAAGAAAATTTTTCTTTAACCTCTTAATATTAAGATTAAAAGACAGGTTAATTAAAAAATGCATTGGTAGTATTAATAAAAGTAATTTTTTACTCCAGAGAATCAAAAGATGATCATCATTTCTTTTTAAAAAATGTAACGCTTATGAAAGTTATATGCTACCTGTATATCCTATACTCCAATTTCTAGCTTCAGTAATAAGTGGTATTTTTTATCATGCTATCTTATTAACAGATCCTAGCCCTGCTTGGAATAAAGTTCACTGCTTACTTTGATTCCTAGAACTGTATGAATATGCTATATAACCATCGGGAGGTAAAGAAAAACAGATGAGATAATGAAGTAAGGGTCTTTAAAAACTAAAAATGCAAGGTGATAATGTGCTGTTTAAGGGACAGAGCCTCAGCACTAGGCTTGTAGTAGCAGGAATCAATACTTCTTTGTTAATATTGACCCTTCCTGTGGTTTTGGAGGTAACAGTCTTGTTTTGATTTTGTTTCTCTGTCTACAAAGTTCAGGAAATTTCACATTAGAGCCAGACAATCATCCCACATATCCTATAGGTGCTTGGTAAATATTGATTAATGGTGCTGTGAACATCAAGGTGGGTGAAGCACTTTGAACTCATTTGAAAAGCTTATCAGTGTGCCATTTAGTATAACTATCAAGATTTGTAAAAACATTCCCTTGAGAGAAGCCCAAGAAAGCTTTGGAGATTCTTTGTTGAGTTTTAATTCCATATTAATTTTGTAAAGATACTCAAATTAGTCACTTGATCTTCCTTTACTTGAGTCATTTCAGTAGTAGAATGGGATTAGTGATATTTATTCATGACAATTTATAGCATCCCCAAAAGTAACAAATCAAGTTCCAAATCCCTCACTGTACAAATGTTTTTGTCCAAGATGAAAATAACAGTAATGTCTAACATTTAACTCTAATAAACTAACATTTAACATTTAACATCTAACATTTAACATTTAACTATATAATAGCTTTTTATGAACTAAATTAATTTCTTAAAACTGTCTTATGAAATTTGGGCACTATTATTATTCTCATTTGAAAGATGGAGAAACTGAAGTATTTAGAAATTAAGTGACTCATCCCTGACATGATACAAATGGTTATAGAATGACTAGCATTGAACCAAGGCAGTCAGATTTCAGAGCTGCGTTACGTGACTACATTTTATGCTACCTCCAGTTAGAATCCCTTAATCCCAGTGATAGGAAGTTTTAAAGTGCGACAGAGAGGCAAAGAAATCTTTTTAATGTTAATGCATTTAATCATTTCAAGGACTCCAACATTCTCATTCTTAATGAAATCCAGGCCTTTATGAGCTAGAAATATATTAAATTAACTCAGGAATTCATATAAGATGAGACTAATAACAATGCAAAATGTGTCTGGAATGAGCAAACATAATGAATGGTGAGTTCTCCTACATGATCCTAGTCTTTGGCAATATGAAAAGATTTCCTTCTTTTGAGACAGTTTTCAATGTACACTTAATCAACTTATACAGTCCCAGAAAAGCTTGTGGAAATTTTTGTGTTTTGAGGGAAGATTAATGTTCTATCTCCTTTTCTCTGTACACTCCCTAAGCATTTCCTTATGAAAGGTATTATTTGGGGAAAGAACACATTAAATGAATAGTAGAAGTTTAGGTCTATTGTACAACTGGGTGCATTTTGATCTGCTTTCTCCAGAGACTCCACAAGTTATGCTTGGAATTCTTGGGTAATTTTCAAACCTTCATGTGTCTTCAGGTTTTGTATACAAGGACTTTCTTCACAAATTGTGTACCCTTAGTGTTAGCATGATGACTAATACATGGTAGACTCTCAGTAAGGCTTTCTGGCAAGTTGAATGGATGGATGGATGGATGGATGGATGGATGGTAGGGATGTACTGGGACTTCTCCAGATCTGCTCTGAGTCATGACTCATGTAGCTGAGACTGGATTGGGACCAGACTCTCCCTGAGCATGTGGGTACAAAGGAATGAAGTATAAGGTGTGAAAGAGTTTAGCTCAATTAATCTCATATTTCATCATCTGATAATTTTCAGTGTGAAACTAATAGAGCCGGAAGTCATTTCTTGCCACAAGTTTTCCCACTGTTTTGTATTGGAGTTTCTTTAATAACACATAGGAAGCATCATTGCTTTACTCTCTTGATTCAAAACCTAAATGTATGCAGATATACATTATAATTTATATGCATTATACATATGCAGAGAGAGATTAGGTAAAATCAAAAGATCAAAATAATTTGAATACCTAAATGAATGGGAATTATCAAAGTGTGACTTTTAGGATTTATTATGAAAAATAAAATGCAAAACAAACAATTGAGACAGAATTAAAGAGAAAGGGATTTTTAAAAATCATTTTAAATGCTTTTTTTATAAAAATATCTATTTCTTTCAATCTTAGAAGAGAAGCCTTGTTTTTTTCCACAAAATTTCATTGGAGAGCTCAAACTAAAAAGTCTGGGAACCAAAATTTATTTGGTATCAACCAGTCATTGTGAGGGATGGTTTCCAAAATGAGGATAGTGACTAAAGAGTTAGGTTAGGGAATGCTGCAGATTTCGAAAGAGGGTATTAAGGTGGTTATTGTTTCAAATTTTCCAAGGGGGAAAAACACAGAGAAAACTATCCTGTAAAAACATTTGATCAAACACAAAATATAAAGTTTTAGACAATAGGAGCAACTCTATTGGGAAAATTGCACATTTGGCCTTGGCCCAAAGGAATGATTAAAAATGAAACATGCACACACACACAAAGAAAAAATCCCAATTAGTACACACACACACACACACACACACACACACACACACAAATAATTGGCTGGCCTTTTCTTTTTCCTGGTCCTAAACACAATAGCATATGTTCACTATTTGAGGAAACTCTATTCCTTGGTGAACAGGTGCCTTGTGTTATTTGAAGTGCAATTGTTTCCTATGGGTCGCTGTTTCTCGTGGTGATTTTCCTACCTTGGAAATAGCATGCTTCAAGTAAAAAATCAGTGGAAAGCATTACCCTGGCCACAGGAGACCTGAATTCTATACTGTACAGTCTGGGCTTTAGTTTTAACATCCCTCAAATAAAGGATTCATCCTCTATGCCTCATTTGTTTCCCAAAGAGTGGGAATTATTTTTGGGTAGGATTCTTTTCTTTCTTTTTCATTTTCAAATCAGTGGTTGCTTTTTATTTTCAACTCAGTTCTGAAACAATTACTTCCACGTTTATCTAGCCAAAGTGGCTGAAAAATTTCTGCTAAATTCAAGCCTAGAGTTTGAGAAATGTTCATGCTATAAATAGATATGTGGGGGGGACAGATGAATGAATTAATGCCTCATGGCAAATGTATACTCCAAGTGTGTAAATTGCTACAAAAATCATGAATACAGCAGACATAAGAAGACTGTAGCTTTATTACCTCTTTTAAATATTTGATAAACTACACGAAATATTAATGTTCAGAAGTTTTTGAAAAGTACACTGCAACCCAGAAGTATGCAGATTTTTACCGGGAAGCCACTGATGTCGACAGGAATATGACTTATAGTTATTTTTAGGAGAAGGTATTAAAGTGATCATTGTTTCAAACTTTCCAAGGAGAAAAGAACAGAAAATTTTCCTGTACAAACACTTGATCATACACAACCTTTAGGGTCAAAATATGTAAGTTTTAGACAATGGAAACAAATTTATTGGAAAAGCAGTCCTGTTCTTTGGCTCTTATGTGACAGGTGCTTTACAACAAAGGGCAGAGTCCCCATTTGGATGTTTTTTTTTTTTTTAACATATCAGACACTAAGTTATTTTTTTTTTTTCAGGAATCAACTAAGGTCTGCTGCATAACAATACTTTCCTCATCATATCTTGAATTCTTTCTCACTGTGTCTATTATTTTTGTATGTTTTCATAAAAGATTACTATTATATTTTACTATTCTAATTATATTTTTTTAAACAGCACATAAGGAGAAAATTAAAACTAAGCATCAGTTTTATTCAAAAAGTATAGGTCAGTGAGCCAAAATGTACCACCTATAAAATTCCCACGATTTCTCTATCTGAGCAAAAACGTCATTTATGTTCATAAAATTTTGTAATTGAAAGTGCCTTAGAGATCATCTAGCTCAACTGTCTCTTTTTGCAAATGAAAAATATTATGGCACAGGCAAAGTAAATGACTTTTCCAAGGTTATATCTACATCCAGCTCCCGACAGAGCCCAGCTGGGCATGGGGTTCCTAACATGCAACTCTGCGATCTTTTTACTGCATGAGTCAATGAGAGCATCACGACCCGAATTTAGTCTTCAAATAGTACATTGGGTTTGCACTTCAAATTAAAATGCTAGTTGTGCACAGCATAAATCAATTTAAATTTGGCCTAATTTCTTTTTGACTATTAAGCAATTTTTTTTGCCATATTTTTTGGAAGGGTATATTTTAACCACAGAGTCTATAACAGAAGCTTTTCCTGACACCTGAAAGTTTATCTTGACTCTCTTGGCACTGCAGATGCACTTGTAATGACGGGGATAGGTTCACATGAAACCACTTTTGCACATCTAAGTTGTACTTTTACACACCTCCAGTGTTCCAGATCTTCAAAATGAATGCCTACATCAAACTGACAACTTCATAAATGCAAATTGTTTTCATATACAACATATTTATTTTAATCATTTTACCAAATAAGTGGCCACAATTACTAAGAACTGTTCTTTTTTTTTTTTTTTTTTTTTTTACTAAGAACTGTTCTAATAACTACACTTTTGTCCTTTAAGTGAATAATGCACTGGAAGTGCCAGCCTCACTGCCTCTCCCTTGGTGGCGGCTGGGGAGCCAAGCGCCACACCCAGGCATCAGCACTCAGGTGGTAAGCACATCTCCAGGTGGGAGGCCCCTTTAGGAAATGGCTCAGATGCAGGCCATGCCAGGTAATGTGCTCTGCCCTCTTCTTTTTGGATAAGAACCAGAACAATCATGTCTCATTTGGCTTCTCATTTGCAACTGCAGTGAGGAATGAGGAAGGCAGATTTTTTTCCAGAGTATTCTTTGGAATGCTAGTTCTATGAAAATGACAGTCTGTAATCAAATAATTTTGGGAAATGTGAAATATTGTGTTCTCCTTTTGCATATTCACACTGGAGGCAAAAGACAGGCACTTTAAAAGCTTTAAAAGGGGGATTTGTTCAATATGCTCTCACCTGATATTTCTCAAATAAGCCTATTCTCAAAAATATTACCTACTCCTATCGTGGAACACTCTTGAGAAACACAGATGAAATATTCCCCTTGGTGACTGAAAGTCCTAAAGGGAAGGTAGATTGGGACAATGAATTTACTGTTCCCTTGGGGTCTCTGTCCCTACAAATCCATGTGAGCTCCCTATTGAGTATAACTAGTGTTTAAACAGCAATACTGCATAATAGTCTCTGCATGTGTGTATACATATGTACACATATTACTGTTTTTTAAAGCAAAGTGTTTACTTTATGAGTGATTTAAGGAATTTTTAAGAGTAATTTGACTTTTACCTCATTGAATAATGTCAGAACCATCTAAAATACTGTATTTCTGAACTGGTTTTTTCAAGAAACAATGGAAGCTCAAGGTGGGAGTGATGAAACTCTGAAGCAGGAGGTGGGTTAGATTTCACAGAACAATTCCTTAAGCTGGATCTAGAAGGATGTGTTGTGATTTTCCAGGTGGTAAGAGCACAGGCACAGAGGCATGGCTCAACATACCAATTTAGGAAGCTGGTTTAAAAAGACAAAAAACAGTATTTTTGGAGTCTAAGGTTGATAGAGGGGAATGGCTGATGAGGCATGTCAAAGCAAGTCAGCTCATAAAGGTCTTTCAATGCCACACTGCAGAGCTTGGCCTTCAGCTTATAGGGCAGTTCTTTTTCAACTGGATGGTGCACCAGATTCGCCAGGAATCTGAAAAAAAAAAAAAAAAAAACTGTATGTACCCAGGTCCTATGCCCAAATGATTCTTATTGATGAAATTATGGGTAGAGTTTAAGAATGTAAATCTGGAAAAAACACTCAAGTGATTGCAGTGTTCACCCCAAGGTAAGAAAACTCGAGGCACCAAAAAAGTATCTTGAGGGAATTGGAATTGGAATTATGAAGCTTTGAGAGGGATGATTTAAAAGTCAGGAAAACCCATTTGGAGGCTTTTACATCAGTCTAGGCAAAATACAACTAGGGAAACAAAGGCAGTAATATGGGAGTGGAATAGAGAGTATGGGTGTCCCAGATTGGGTGTAGATTTGCTCTGTCTGGTGTTTGGTGGCTGGCCATAAGGGTGAGTGAGAAGAAGTGTCCAGGTTTCTGACTTGATGAGACCAACAGTCATGGCAGGAAACACTGAGCCCTGGTTCATTCATTACTCCTCCTCTTCAGCCTCTCACTTTGCTACCTTGTATCATGTCTAGAGTGCTCCCAATTCACTGCCCTGGCTGCTTCTTCCATAACTTTGCAATCTGATGTTCTGTGCCACTTAGCACCTCCCTGTTGAGAAAACACCAGAGAGAGACCCTGATCTACTGGCAGAGCTGTCCTAGGACCAAGAGGCCACTTGGAGAAACCTTCTGAGTAGAATAATCATTTGGGGAGACAGAGGTGAATGAAGGATATTTGTTGGAGAACTCACGGAATATGTGCACTGTGAATGTAGCCAGGGCTGTCTTCAGCCACTTCCCCCCTTTCTACTTGGTGAGGTTGAGGAGGTGGGGCAGTTGGGAGGTATTAGAGCATAATAATGACAAAGTACACCCATGAATGGCCCTCAGTTCTGAGTCAAAGGCTCTCAACCACACCTGAGCAGCAGAGGAAAGTCAAGCCATGAGTCTGGATAAAGAGAAAACGGATGAGGTGAGGAAGCTGAGATTCTGCTGAACAACCAAAACTCCTAAAAATAACTTTGGCAAGCTCTACGGTGCCGGTTGGTCCTTCTCTGCCAAGGCTAGGAGAGAATTAAGAGGCCCCCTGGTGTGGGGTCTGGGGAACTCCTTGAAGAGGATGTTGGCCCAGCTGTACAGCAGGATTGGATGTGATCAGAGAAGGCCTTTGTGAGCTGTGGTGTGACCCGGTTGGCGGGGAGTAGTGTGACAAGCTATTCCGAGGAGGCAGAAAGGGCACAGGGAACAAGCCTTGAGAAAGAGTCTCTCAGTACAACCCATGAAAACAGGTGGAGCTAGAAGACCTGGGTTCAAATCCAGACCCCACCACATATGATGTGACCTTGAGAACATTATTTGGCATCTCTGGGCTTCAGTCTCCTGCTCCTAAAAAGACAAATAACTAGCTCCTTCCCTGGAGCTCCTTCCCTATGCTTAACATAGGTCGGGTGTGGAGTCAAATGTGTACCCCCTGGTGCTGCCAGTATTTCCACCTCATCAGTGCCCAGGCCCTTTCAAGTTCTTATACTGCAAGCATATTCTCATTTAGTGGTCTGTGGAGCAATCAGTTCATATGAGACAGTCTTGGGCAAAAATTGAAAAAACCTATACCCTGAAGGGTAAATTCGACAGTAGAGTGATTGATGGGACTCTTGTTCACAAGCTCTTGTTTATATATTCTCAGCCTTTGGATAATTTGCTTTGTTCAGGATTTATCCAACTAGGGTTAGGAAGGTAGGATTTAATGTACTGCAGAACTGACCAAATGCTTCTTGATACTGATTTTACCCGAACACAAGAGCAACTTGACAAACTCTGTTCTATGTGTGGAGAGGGGAATGGAGTCCTTTGGTGCCTCCAGAACCATATGCTGTATCAATATGCCAGCCCTCCCTGAGGGTCCCCTGTACCCGCACACACAGAAGAGAACTGTGATGAATAGTCTCACATTAGTGTCTCTGAGAAAATCCAATAATAAAGAAGCCTGTATGTCAGTTAAACACATTTACTCTAAAGGAAGGCTTATTTTTCTCATGGACCTATCGAAATCTCTCTTAACAGTTTTCCTAACAGAAATGGGGTAAACAAGTACAAGTAGACGGACTTTCACACGTACATATTTCTATTCTTTTTTCTTGGAAATCCAGTGGAGAACTAAAATACTAAAATTCATCTCTCGTATCATTGCCAGATTTTTAGTAAAAACCTAGTCATTGCTTAAATTTTAAATTTTATTTAGGACAATCTCATTTACATGATGATGAATTTTATGCTTAAATTTTAAATTTTATTTAGGACAATCTGATTTACATGATGAATTTTAGATTTTTCAACCTGATTATTCTTTTAGATACATCAGTCTGTGCAGTGGCCACAAATCCATAGAGTGAGACTTGGGACCCACAAGGGCCTCTAGAGCACACATGCAATTCGTGAACGCTTCAGTGCATTCCTTTCCATGTGTTCAGAGGTGCAAAAATATTTTCTGAGAGCCGGTATGCCAGAACTGTGGGGACACAGTTAGCAGATAAAATGAAACAATGTATGCTAACAAGGAGCTTTAATCACTCTCATGAATATCAAATTATAAGCTGTACTGAGTGACATTAGATGAAGGAGAAGATAATAGAGAGTATAATAGGGAAAGTTAATTTAGATAATGGGCTCAGGGAAGTCTACTCTGAGAAAGTGACTTTTAAGCTGAGACTAGTGATATGTAGAATTAATTTTGGTTTCCCCATCATGTGAAAGTTTGTGAGGATTAGGGAAAACCTCTGTAAAGCACCCAGCATGGTATTTGGCGCCAACGTGATTCAGAAGATTCAGGATTCTGTTTCCTGACCTATGAATGCAGAGCAGACAGTGCCGTGGAGCCCTGGGCTGGGCTGCCTCTGCTGCCTCAGCTTTGGCTTTGGTGAATGGTTGGTAAACCTTAGGTTTTCTGTGGAGCCATATGACCCCACAGCCTTTCTGGCCCGTACTTTCACTGGCATGCTCTGTGTGTGTGAAGTTCCTCACAAACCTGCTTTGTTCAACATTTCTATGCAGAGTCGAGCACCCTTCCCTCCCTTACTCTGTGTTCCAGTCCATTCGACTTGTTTCTGATTCCTTGCCTCCTGTCCTTGGAAGTGGGCCTATCTCCTGCAACCCCAACCCTATGGAACTTCCCTGAACCAAGACAGTACCGTCTTCCCAGTGAGAGATGTATGTTCCCCTCCATCCCCTCAAAGCACCTGAACCAGGCTGCACCCCTCCAATGCAGTCCATCGTTCAGATCAGAATGAGCTTTATTTGCCCCTTAGACTTTGTGGTACCTACTTGTGTATCACTCCTGCGTGGGGGTGGGTGGACCTAATGCTACATGAATCCACATGCTGCGTGAAGCCACATGCTCTTGATGGCCCTGCCTTAAACATAGCCGGAATCTTGTGCAATTGGTAAGGACCCAGAGTGTTGCTTCCAGGCCATGACAATCCAGGGCAACTCCCACCGCAGAGGAACCAGTAGCAGGAATGGGTTGGATCACCACACTGGGCTTCCCTGGGGAGAATGAACCCATCACCTACAGTGGGCTGGAAATGGGTTCGGTTCTGGATTAGTGGTCAGAGTATCCCAGGGAAATTACGAAGCAGCCAGAGTCACTGTGGATGCTGTGGGATTTGGAGCTCCCTGTAGGTATTCCCTGGTCTGTGCTGTAGGATTGGAGTACGCCCGCCACAGAGCGTGACCTCCTGACCACCGCAGGCTTTGTGGTCAGGAGGCATCAGCGAGCAGGGGTACCTCCATCGGGTTGTTCCAGCACCATCCCCTCCTCAGGGAAGAAGCAGAGCTGGGATTCGGGGTGTCATGAGCACAGAGCTGGCTCTTGACTGCAGCCTAGTAGACCTTTTATGGATCTGGTGTTGGCAGATGTGCAAGAAGAGAATTTAGGTGCCAATCAGACAGTGTCTTGACATGGGTGTGAAAATGACAAACGCCACCACAAAGAACGGGAAGACAGTTCTCTCCAGTCTTTGTGGTTTCTGGGGTTCTATCATGGAAGATAGAACGCAAAGCCAGTGAAAACTATGATCTGCAATGTTGGTGCATAAAAATGCTCAGATTCGGTGGACTTTAAATGATTTTATGGTCAATTTCTGTTATAGCTATTGCTGTCCACTGACCTATCAAGGATATAGCAGAGCTCTTGCTGTTGCATGAATACCTTCCATCACATCACCCCTCTCTTTCTGAGCAATCCCAGTGGGCGATGAAATAGGACACATTTGAGAGAAAATAGGTGACTATACAAAAGACAAGTGCATTTCTTTGGCTGTCAAAATTAGCTATGAAAATTAAGATTGAGAACATCTGTTTTAATTATGTATGTAGCACAGATTGTTCTGTTGTTTCACAGTTTCTCTCAGGGGGTAAAAAAAAGAAAAGGTTACCTGCTAGTCTCTCACGGCCTCCTAAGTCTCATTTGCTTTTAGCTGGAAAATGCTACTATTGAGATTAAATCATGTTCTGACGTGCAAATATTATGTAAAATTTTTATACTTCTTGTTGCAGAGCCTGCGTGGTAAGATCGGACAGGACACACAAAAAACAGTCAACATAAATTTCTGCATAGGAATGACTGCCAAAGGACGGTAGCTCGGTGTTTAATTAGGCATGGACGCTGTATTTTTTGACCCAGTTGTGAAAACCATAGTAATGCAAACTGACACCCAGAAAGCTGCTGGGAACAGCCAAGGAAATGGAAGTGTACTAAGTAAAAAACAGCTTCCAGCTGATCTACCAGTTGAAGGTTTGAAATATTTACCACTCACCTGCCACTCACCCCGTGTCCCCAGAGTGCTGGACACTATAGAAGATTAACCCCCTAAATCTGCAAGGGCCTGTGGAATTGCCACCACCTACCACTGGGGCTATTGACATGTTAGACTAGACCCCCTGGTTTTTTGTTTTGTTTTCTCTTCTTATCCCCTCCTTTTAAAAAACAATCATGGCCTAATTCCTCTATTTACTGTCCCTGAGAATGAAGTATTTTCCTTCTTCTATCAACATATTCTCTGTCTCTCTTTCTCTTTGCTGTACATTAAATCCATTTTCTCTGATTGGATTTTTCTTACAGCGAACCTGCCCAAGACCTTCTCTCTGTCTTTGAGAAACTTACATTCAAACGTGACTCAGTTCATTTTCTGCTCATGCTGACCATATAATTCATTTTAATTTGAGTTCAATAGAATGGTAATAAAATTAATAGAAGAGAGTAATTACCTTCTTCTCTGTCATAAAAGAACTTATTGAAAGATTAAATCAAAGATGATTTTTTTTAATCGAGGCTAAGAAATTGTTTAAACTTTATTCTAATAAAGCACAGATGTAAAATGTTTGAAAATACATGTAAGTATATTTTGAAGCTTAATAGTAAATATATCTTATTTTTGTGTAACTATTTTTCAACAAATCATTAATATTTATTTGCACATGCTTTTGAATTTGCTGTAGAAACAATAGTTTATAGAGACAATCAAGGAGTTTATTTCTTCCTTCTAAATCATATATTTTATATTTTGTTTTCACCTTTACTGCTCTGGTTAGTCCCTCTAGTAAAGTGTTGAGTAATGATAGTGAGCATCCTGTCTTTTTCTTGATCTCAAAGGGGAAGATTTCATGTTTTACCATGAAGTATAATGATATTTGTTAATTATGAGATTTATGAGATTAAGAGAGTTTTTTTCTATTTATGAGATTGAGAGTTTTCTCCTATTGCTGACTTGCTATGATTGTCTTAAAAGTTAATAGGTATTGGGGCACCTGGGTGGCTCAGTTAGTTAAGCATCAGACTCTTGATTTTGAATCAAGTAGTGATCTCAGGATTGTGAGATCAAGCCCTATATCAGGCTCAGTACTGGGCATGGAGCCTGCTTAAGATTCTCTCTCTTCCTCTCCCTTTGCCTCTCCCCACCAAAAATAAATAAAAGATATAAAATTTTATCAAATGCTTTTCCTATATCTTTTGAGGTGATTGGGTGAGTTTTGCCTTTAATATACTAATTGGTGAATTATATTATAATTTTCTTATGGCAATACACCTTCAAGTTCATGAGCTAAACCCATATTGATCATAATATTTTATCCTTTATACATACTGCTGTATTTAGTTTGCTAATATTTTGTTTGGAATTTTTTAAGGATTTTATTTATTTATATGAGAGAGAGAGAGAGCACAAGCAGGGGAGAAGGAGACGAAGAAGCAGGTTCCCCACCATGCAGGGAGCCTGATGTGGGACTCAATTCCAGGTCCTGGGATCATGACTGGAGGTGAAGGAAAATGCTTAACCAACTGAGCCACCCGGGCACCCCTTGTTTGAAATTTTTGCATAGATGTTTATGAGTGAAATTGACCAGTATTTTTTCTTTCTTATAATCCTCTTGTTAGATTCTGTTATTAATATATTGACCTCCAATAAATAACTGATTATTTTCTTATAATCTGGATTAATGTATAACCCTGAAATGATTTCTTATATATAGGAAGATTTTAATTATTGATAACATTTCTTAAATAGTTTTAGTAATGTCCACATTTTCTAGTTCTTTTTCAATTCATTTTAATAGATAATATTTCTAGATCTAAGTCCATTTTATATAAATTCCAAATTAATTGGCAATACTTTGTAGACAATGCAGAAGTATTAAAGATTTTTGAATAGAAAAATGGTACTGTGTTTAGAGACATTATGCAAGATGAGTTGGATTAGGACTGGAAAATATAACTCTTCATTGATCAGCTATTCAAATGGCTACTGTCAAAATCTTTTCTAAAATGGTCATACTCTGCTTCATCATCTCTACCCATTAATAAAATTATTGAATTTTTCACTCAACTTTATTAACTATAAAATTTCATCTTCTTATAAGGTGGTTGCCTGTTGGTTTAAAATGTCTTGTTGTATTTTAAAGGGAAGTTCCCTGGGTGGTTCCATTCTTCATTGTTATATGTCATATTGATACACCTATGGGCCTTTGTATATGATCCTACCTCAGAGTTTCTCCAAGTAGAGTCTAAAGAACCCCTGATACCCCCTGAACATTCTCCTCATGGACAAAGAACTTATCCAAAATATCAGACCATTGTTTTTATTCTTAGAGTCAAGTAACATTCATTTTTTTTGTACATATATAGGGTATTTACTAGTAACCCACTACATGAGTTATTAAGGGAAACTAAAGCTTGGTATTTGTTAATAAAATTAACGTGTTATTATGTTACCAGATTCTGAAGATACAAAACTAGCATAATCCCAAGAAGTCCAGCTATTAACATCACAACTGGGAGCATTGTGTAGCTCCTTCTGTGTACATACAGAGTCTTCACAGATTTCTGGAATGAGTATTAGTATTCTTGTATTTTTTTTTGAAAAAAAAGATCTTATTTATTTACTTGATCTGGGGAGAGAGAGTGCATAAGCAAGAGGAGCAGTAGAGGAAGAGGGAGAAGCAGGCTCCTCACTGAGCAGGGAGCCCGACCTAGGGCTCGGTCCAAGACCTGAGGCAATGGCAGATGCTTCACCCATAAAACCACTCTAAGTCCCAAGTATTAGTATTAGTATTAGTGTATCACTAATGTCATTTTTAGTTATGTTGGGCTGTTGCAGCTAGCTATTCTTATAAAAACTGGAATCAATTTTGCTTCACTATCAATCCCATTTGTAGTGTGGTATTTTATTGACCCTGGAGTGTGTAGGATGCATGTATGTGTAAATAGCTGTTAGGAGTCTCTCACTTCCCAAAAGTTAGACCTTAAGACATGTGTTGTGGTTTGAATATGAAGCATTTATGAAAGTAGATGTTCACACAGTTTGATCTACTGTGATGTTTCGTGGTTAGCAGTCTTCTTTGCACCTCCAACTCCTTGCCTCCCTTGGAAAATGGGAATGTCTGGGGTAGGTTGACTTTGGAGCCATTTATCTTGTTATAATTGGGCCAAGATAACAACCTTTTGTGGATTACAATTTAGGAGGCTATAGGGGTAACATCCTATGATAAAAAAAATGAAGTGGTTATGAGTGAGCGCTTTTCAAAGAAAATTCTTTTTTATCTTCTCTTGAAAATACAGATTAAATGAATGTTTCCTTGTGTCCTGTCTCCAAAAGTGAGGCTTCTTCTGGAATTAATTTCTGTGCTAATGTATATAATCTTTTGATTTGGGCAGAGGAGTTGGGAATCCTGCAGCTTAGATTTTCTTTAAAAGAATTAATGGCCATTACGGCACTACTGATGAATTTGCTATAATAAAAACAGATTTCACAGGCAGAGCAAGTTCAAAGAAGTAGGAATAGAGACATAAATTTAAATTTCTGTCCCTATTTAAGGGGATTGTAAAGATCCCTGATGTCTGGTGTTGAGGGTGAGAGGATTGGCTTTCCCAGTGCAGTTGTATTCCACAAGATAACACATCTTGACACACATCTTTCTTCATCTGCAGGAGAGCTCGTTTCTTACAAATGTTGGGAAGACTTGTTTTAAAATTATGCAAGGGAAGTTCTTTTTTAAAAGATCAATTCCTGGACCCAGAAATAATAAGATAACATTGTCTTGACAGTCATCATCATTTACGGTGCATACTGGAATTATTTGCATGTGGGTGGATTTTTCTGGCTTTGAGGGAATTTGTAATTTCTGAAATTAAATAATGCAGATGCCAGAGAATCTGTGGGGGCTGTTCAGTTCTTTTGGCCCATCTTCTGCTGAGGGGACTCTTGGATGAGATCAAAATACCAGACTTTTAATCTCGTACTGCTTGTAGGTTTTCTCACCTTCTGTAAAGGAAGCTGAGTCTGAGCATGGGAAGGGGGGAGGGAAACTGTGAAGCTCTTTTTCTTGTGATTTCAGCTGGACTGGATGCTGCTCTGAGGCTAAAGATAAATATACTACCAACCAAGAGATGGCTACCAACCAAGAGTTGAAAGTCAGAACAACAATGGTGTCATTTTTAGTTGATTATGTCTGTCACTTGTAGCTCTTCCTATACAAACTGCCATCAGTTTTGCTTTACTATCATTTCTACTTATGGTGAGCTATCTGGTTAGAAAACATCGAGACATTAACTATGATGGGTTTTCTAGTACCTAGATTTTTTTCATCAAAATATATTCTCTTCAATAAAAATCATAAAGGCATGGATTCTCTAAAATCTTGCTGGATGAGGTTTTAGTCTATAATTATGAAGTCAATTAGTTAATTATTAGTCAATTATTATGAAGAATTAAATAATATTGAATCAATGCTGTGACCAAATCCCATTCAGTGATCAAACTAAGGGAAATAGTTATTCTTAAATCCAAGTCTCACGTCCACTGATTGCTTTACTTGCCATTTTTAGTCTGAAGTGGCTACCCACTAGCTGCAGGAAGTAACATAACCTCTGTAAATCTCATGTTCTTCCTCAGGAAACAGGGTTAGTGCACTGAGGAACCACATAGGCTCTGGAGTCTGTCTGCCGTTGAAGCTCTACTCGCGGCCCCTCATTTGCAGTTGTTCAACCTGAGACATGTTCACCTCTGTGTGACTCAGTGTCCTTATGTGCCAAATGATAATTGCCATAAAACTGCCTCCTGGTGCTGTCATGTGTTTCAGATGAAACAGTGGGTGCCAAGCACCAAATCATGTCTTCCACAAAGAAGAGCACTAAATAATTTTTTTTTTAGATTTTATTTATTTATTCATGAGAGACACAGAGAGAGACAGAGACATAGGCAGAGGAAGAGTCAGGCTCTCTGCAGGGGACCTGATGCGAAACTTGATCCCAGGACCTCAGAATCATGACCTGAGCCGAAGGCAGACATTTAACCCCTGAGCCATCCAGGTGCCCCTCAATAAATATTATTAAAAACAACCTTGAAGAGGGCTTGTGAAAATGGCTATGGAAGTACTTTGGACATGCATTGGAAGGAGAAAGGGAGCCCGAGGAATCACTTATCAATATCATTTTTTAAACCCACCTCGATTTTAAAAACTTCTCTTTTCAATTACTGTGTTTTTTCTTGATTTATGTCTTCCCTCAATAGTTATTCCCTGTTTATATGCATTCAGCCCCTGATTTTCTGGTCTTTTCTTTTTCTGACTTTGGCACAAAGGGAAAGACAAAGATGGCACAGAGTTAATGTGGCTATGTCCATGTCAACCATCTTACATGACCAGCATGTACCTGCCATTTGCCTAATGAGTTGCCAGACAATGAGAAGGGGTAACAGAAGCCTGATGACCTTTTGCTGGGAATTAAGAGTGTGGAAACAAATATAGATTTAAGAGTAGATTCTTCTTTAAAATCTGTTTTAATATGTCATCTGGAATTCTACATAGAACAAAATCAATTTAGATAGGGTCATCAACTACTAACAGGGGGCAATGATTTTTAATTATTACAAAGAAAGAAAAAGATTCATATTGGTCCTTTCTTTATTCATAAGCTTTGGTAGACCTGCAGATATGGCCATTTATTTTTTTAAAAATTTTTAATTTCTTAATTTTTTACTTTTTTTACTTTTTTAGCCTTCTTGAGTTTAGGAGTAAATTATGCTCTGTAAGGTTGTTTATTAGAAGTTAGGGTTCATATTCCAACAGAAATAATCTTATGAATAATGGCCAACTTCCACAAGTCTGTTTAACCCACCAATAATTAACTGGTGAGGTTTTAGCCGTTCTTTAGGAACTAATCATCCAGGATGCCAGAGATGCCCTGCTAACACAGGGATGGCATTTTCACTTCACTTCCCTTGAGTTGCAGGCAGATTAGATGCCCCTCCACCTTCAGGAGCCTGGAAGTAGATATTCCAAAGAGACAGGGATGAGACAGGGGAGAGGAGTGTGACTAATGCTCTAGAGGCTGGGGTGCTAAAGAGAACATGGAGCTGGAGGGTGGGGTGAGAATAAGCAGAGAATAGCTAGGGGCTTAGCACCTGCGACCTGCAAAACATGCTCCTTATTTCTAAACTAACCCCTTTTTTTCTGTCCCACCTGGGATCCCACGGTTAGGCCACCTATTTCCTTTTCCACTGCCCTTAATTTGTCTTATCTGACCAGGGTTTCCCTCTGTCTTGGCCTCACAGAATAAGACAGTCTTTCAAGTTCCCTCTCCCCGCCTTTTGAAAAAATGTGAGAAATTTTATTCCAAGTGATAAAAGAAAGCTGACTGGAAATGAGAAAGTGTCCTTATTATGCTTACCCTCCCCTCTCCCTGTCCCATGACTGCTCTAGCCACACTGTAGATCTCCTCTTCTTTAGTCTCCTCTCCTCTGTCTTCACTATGATCTTCTGGAGATAAGGCTCCAGTAATAAAACTCTATGTACAATTTGGATTCAGTTGAGATTTCTGCAAGATTTCAGAGAACAATCTTAGCAGTCAAATGTGTATGCCTATCACCGCAATCCATGGGCAGTTTCTGAGCCCCTGGGTCCTAATGAGGAGGGTGGACTGAGACACAAGGGTCTAGAATGGGAGCTGTAGACACTGTCCAGTGGACCAGCACCAGGGTCAAGGAACTATGGGCCTTTTCAGAAGAGAGTGTCAAAGAAAGTCAAGTGTCTCCTGATCACCCTGTTTGGACTTATCTCTGAGGTAAGACACACAAGAACAAATTGTCCCAAGTAGCAGGGAACCCTCCGACAATAAGCAGCATAAGGAAGGAAGAGAAAAGCCCTACAATTTTCCCTACATGGAAGTATTTTATCCCTTTCATTTATTTTTATTTAAATTCATGTTGGTGTAGCTTATTTTAAGTCTGCATAAGGCTTAAGAAAGTACTTGCCCATATAGTATTTCTTTTGAACCTCATAACAGTTGTAAGGTAGGCAAAGGAGGTCTTAAAAGCCTTATTTTATTAGAGACAAAAGGGACCAGAAAGATTGAGTTGCCTCAGGTCATACACAGAGTATATGGTACAGATCCAGGCCAAGAATTCAATTATTTGCTCACTGTTTTTCCTTCGCATTCGATTATTTCTCTTAGTATTGGCCTTGACTCATGAGATTAGCAAAACTACAGGAATGTGAAAATACAGTAAGTTTAGTGTTTTATGCTTCATAAAAATCCTTAAAAGTAAAATCTGAACTATGCATAGTTAAGAATAAAGCAGGAATGTATTTCTCCTTCATTATTTCTTCTTTAACACTGTGACATTACATTAAATTCTACTGTTTTCTAAGAATCAGCTATACATAATTTATGTGTTTGAATTATTTGGAAGGGCTTTAATAGAATAAAAGAAAAGAGCTGAAGCCTCAGCTAATTTATTCTATTAGAATATGAATAGCAAACCAAAGGCTGTAAAAATTGCTGGGTTGAAAATGATTTCTATCTGAACACTGATTTATCTTGAGAAGCCTGTTTTTTTTTCCCTGTGATTTAATTAAAACAAACCCAGTTAACAGAAATAAAGTTATTCGTTTATTGTAAACAAGCTTCAACTCATCGAACTAAGTCCCGTGAAATGGAGATGTACAATAAATGTTATTCAGAGGAGATGATCTAGGTTTGATGATCTCTACCTTTGCTTCCCATTCTTCATTTTGATATTCTGCTGCTCATTGGTGCTCCAGTAGTTGAAAGGGAAACCAAAACCAAGCCCAGTGTGAACTAGAGAGAGCTCCAGAGAGCGCCACTCATCACTGCATTGACTGTTCTCAAGAAAAATTTGGGGATGGGTTCAGCAAGGGCCACCTAAAGGTATATACGAAGATGAAATTTGGATATGTTTGCAATTTGAGCCTGTGTCCCAAATTATCAAAAAAGCTTGGGAGTTATCTGCTAAACAAAATAGTTATTATCTTCTAAGAGACTGTCTCAAGTTTCTAAGTGTATATATATTTTTATTAGTTGTATACATTTCTGTTCAATGCCTCTCTTACTTCTAAGTGACTTGTGTAGCCTGGATTCTGATGTTAAATTTTTTTGGTAAATTATATCTAATACATTAGGTACTAATTCTAACTCACAACAGCTAAGTTATTCCTGCTGGCCTCTGTGTTGCCAAATGATTCATTTCCCCCCTCACATCACATCACAGAATCAGTTTTCGAAAAGAAAAGAACTTTTCTTAAATGGTTTTTACTGCCCAGTCGAGTATCTTTTAACTTCAACAACACCTGTGACATAACTGTAACCTCCACACAGGTTTATTTTATTCTTTTTTTAAAAGACATTTTCAAAAGTACAGAAAATACAGAGAATAACAAGCATCCATGTTTCCAGTCTTTGTAATTAACAGATGTTAACAATATTTTGTGATATTTCCTTCCAGTTTTGTTTTTCCCCAAGAAGTAAAATTTTATAGATAAAATTAGAAGCCCCTTGTGGCCATGAATCTATTCTTTCAATTCTCTTTTCATCTTTCTACATAAGTAGGTATGTGTGTCCATAAGTAAAATCTAGTGTATAAATGAAATCATACTACAGATTTTCCTGGAACTTGTTTTTCAGGCTCACTGTTATGTCTTTGAGGTCAGTCTTTGGAAGGAGGCAAGGAGGGATGAGGGAGTTGACTCCTTTTAATGGAAGCTGTAGAGCAGAGAAGCAGTATTCGGGGTACTTCCTCAGAGAACTGACAAGAGCAAGGCTACCGAGATAGGAATTATTATCATCAAAGCGAGATGCAAGCATACAGACCCCAGTGCTGGAATTGGAAGCCATGTGAAGCAATGTGTCATGAACAATGCAGACGTAGACTTACTAGAGAGACTCAGAGACTCACATTTGTCAAATGGGTGATACCTAGTACTCAGAGCTGCAAGTAAGAACTGGAAGGATTTTTGTTTTGTCCCTTATATCTTCTGCAGGATCTAGTACTGTCTGCTGCACAGAGTAGATAAATGATTACTAAATTGAATCATGATTTGTTCTTTAAAAAAAAAAAAAATCCCAGGAAGATAATCTTCCTCATGGCAATCTCATGGCAATTCTCTGTTTTAGAATGATTTTACTTAGTTTTATAGTTATGATGTATTGAGTTTGGCTTCTGGAAACCTGCAAACAAGTCCTCCCTCTACTAAAACTAACGGTGATCTTGGACGGGCCCCTGGAGCATTAGGAGACTTATGGTTCTCATCTATTATGTCTTATGCCTTGTGCATGTTGGAGCAGAATAAGATTACTTTAAGCTTTAAATATTCCAACTTCCTAAGAGCAAAACAAAATAAAATCCACATATTTTTCTGGACTTTGAGATTAGCAGAATGACCAGAATCAACCGTGGATGATTCAGCAGGTCAGCGTGGAGCCTGAAAACTTTACCAAAGGGTCCAGATGATGATTCTCACAGTAGGGCAGATTTGGAGCATATAATCATGGCCATAGAAGGCAGTTGATTTTTACCCATTGCCTAATGTCTTTTTCAGTCTTAAATTCAATCTTATTATTACTGTGGAGTAGTTTCCCTCAGTCTTCTTTTCAAGGTCCTGCTTTGCAGCTTCAAACACTTTGTGAGTGGTTGACTATCTCCTTGAGTGCTCCCCTGTCTGTTGAGTTGTGGGGGCCACCCTTGGGCATGCCATCAGCCAGAAAGGATTGTGTTGTGATTTGTGTTGAATCAAAGTCCACCACCCTCTGTTCAGTAACTAGTAGGTACTCAGCTCAAACTCGCTTTCCTTCTTTTTGAGTTTCCTTTAGTTCGTTGGCTCCTCCTTTTCTTTCTGAAACAAAGAATACAGGTTAGAGCTTTGATTTTCAAAGTGTAAATGTCATGAGAACTCCAACCATGGAATCCCCAACTGAATTTGAGGAGGCGCCAGCGATTCCAGTGCACAGTAGGATCAGAGAAGCAGGAGAGGAGAGACTAGGTGGTGACATTCATAATCCTCACTCCTACTCCAAAATGCCCTGAGGCTCTGGATTTATGTGTAGTCATAGATTTATATTCACACATGAACAGCCCACCATGAGCTCAACAGCATCTTGAATTGATGTCTACTTTGGAGTGTGTGATTTTATAAGGACTGAGAAGCTTGTCATTTCTGATGTAAAGGGAGGTGAAGATAGGCTTCTTTAAACCCATGAAAAGAGCTCATGCTTTATATGCTGTTGCTAATATCTGGAAATAATTTCATCATTTCGAAAGTTGGTCTGCGGTTCTCCCAAGTATTATTTCCCTGATTTACATGTAAAAATATAGAGCATTTATAAATACTGTTTTGTGCCTAAAAATAAATCCATTGCTTTTTGAATAAGTAGAATTATTTTAGGATTGCAGGTATTTCTTTGTGACATTTTACTTTCTGTAGTAACTTTCTGTGGTGAAGAAAGCTGTAAAGTACTTTTCCCAGTTGAGACATTAGTTTCTTTTTATTTAAATGTTGCATGGCCAGAATTGAATTTTAAATACTCAGGATGTTCTCCTAGTAGTGAAGTTGGTTCAACTGTACTGCCACCCAGTCTTTCATAAAACAAGCTTAGTGAAATATTTTGTGCTTAGAAATCACATATTAAAACTTTTATAGCTCCGCATCATAAATTTAACCTGGGGCCTCTAAGCAAACACATGGAATAGCACTTTCTTTGTTTATTACTCACTTGATCCCTGGAAGCCACCTCCCACCAAAGCCACAGTCCTTGGGTCTGGAGCCCCCCATACCCCCCTGCAACCGGAAGCAGAGGACATTTAGAGGAGCTTTAGGATGACAGCTTTAGATTGTAAGATTATAACTCTTTCATTGAATACTGGAAAACAAGAATCCAATTTGTAAAAATGTAGAAAAGGAGTGATAGCAGAATGTTTGGAGTTTAAGCCAACCACCAAAATACTTCTAACTATTTCAAATCTCACAGTTAATATGCATAGAAATTTCTCTGGATAAATCCTTGGGTCCCATCCTTTAAGAGTCTGAATGACTCAGTAGCTCTAAGGTAGAACCCAGGACATTGCCAAGGTAAAGCCAATGGAGGCTTAGTGGACCACTTTTTGAGAAATACCTATTTTAAATATTTGGAAGTAATCTAACTTGATATTAAGACTGACCCAGAAAGTGCTGAATTATATTTCAAAACATCATAATATTGACTTTGCCAAATTTTCAGACAAAACTTAATCAGTATTACACATAAATGCATTGCTTTTAGGTTACTCTTTGGGAGTTTCCTCTTTATCTTTCGATTTGTGCTCTTTTGATATGTGTATAACATGTTTCTCAAATGTATATTGTATTATATATCTACTTTTAAAGTGTAACAGGCCACTTGGTCAAGGATAGGAGATAGGTGAGACTAGCTCATAGATGAACTTTCATAGAACAGAGAGCTGGAGAGATCACATGTCTGATAACCTAAGTAAGGAGGAAGTTCTGGTGATTAAGGAAGTGCTTTCTAGAGACGTCCTGAGTTAGGCAGTAAGTGGTCATCTCAGCAAGTGGAGAGATTTACTGTTAACAGGATTGACATAGTATAAATATATAAATATAGGGTATTTAAATTTATGAGCTGGTCTGTACTTTCTAAGTGATTGGAGATTCTATAGGACCCCAGTTTTTGAGAATCTCAAGTACTGAATATATGCAATGCCTCAGGCCTGGGATAAGTTTGGATAGGACTGGGGTATAAGGCATGCTTTGACCAAACCAGTTAGCCCAGAATACAGTTCCTGTAGCCAAAGTGAAAGAAAGAAAAGAAAAGAAAAGAAAAAAAGAAAGAAAGAAAAGAAAAAGAAAAGAAGAAAGGAAAGGAAAGAAAGAAAGAAAGAAAAGAAAAAGGAGGAAAGGCAAGGAAAAGAAAAGAAAAAAGAGGAAAGGCAAGGAAAAAGGAAAGGAAGAAAGAAAAAGAACAATAGAATGCTGATTTTGTGTACATATTAGTTTCCTAGGGCTGCCCTAACAGCTTACCACAAAATGAGCGGTTTAAATAATAGAAATGTATTGTCTCACAGCGTTAAAGGCTGGAAATTGAAGATCAAGGTGTTAAGCAGAGCCATGCTCCTTCTGTAGGCACAAGGGAAGGATCTATTTAGGCTTTTCTCATAGCTTCTGGTAGTTCCTTGGCTTGTGACTGAGTAACTCCAATCTGCGCATGGTATTCCCCCGGTGTGTATGTGTCCATATTTCAAATTCTCCTTTTTAATAAGGACACTGGTCATACTAGGATTAGAGGTCGACTCTACCGCAGGAAGTAGGGTTGTCAGATAAAACACAAGAATCCCAATAAAATTAGAATTTCAGATGAACAACAAATTATATATATATATTTATATTTCAGTATAAGTGTTTTCCAAATGTAACACAGAATTTGCTTATACTGGAGAATTATTTATTTATCTGAAAATCCAATTTAGTTGGGCACCCTGTTCTAAATCTGGCACTTGCCTTCATGTCGTATGACTTATGTCTTCTTCAGCTATAAAAGGAGAATTTAATCCTAGTGCTATGGAACAGTTGTTACCTCGGTGGCATAAGGGCTGCCACAACCTCTCGATGGCTGCCTGATGTCTTTGCGGGCATGGAGATAAGAGTCCTCTGGGCCCCAGTCTGTCCTCCATCCCTCTGAGAGCCTTAAGAAGAAACAGTGAAGATGTTTTTCAAATGTTTATTTTGAGCTGAAATATTCTCTTTTTCTACTATATTTAATTGGGTTTTGATCTGTGTGACTTAAGAGAGAAGATTGGGTGCTAAGGGAGTTTTTTTTTTGTTTTTGTTTTTTGTTTTTTTTGTTTTTTTTGTTTTTTTAACCTGGCAGTCATGGCTAAGCTATCTTATCCATTTTCAGGTGGGATAAAGTGAAGGGAGGTTTATTCTTCTGGGTTCTTTTGCTCTACCAAGTCCTAGCACTAGTGCCTATTTGATTAATTTGAAAATAGCATCTTTGTGCATTTTGGTAAAGGACAACATGATTAGGTAATGACGAATGAATTGTTGAAAATAATATACAGGGATGATAAGTGAGGTGAGAAATTTCGTTTCACCAAGGGAACTATTTAAATACAGTAAAGGGAAGGAAAAATTCTTTTCTAACCTTCAAGGTCTTCAGCTGGACTAAGAATTAGATTTACATGAGACACATTAGCAGGTAGAAAAAAAACCCCAAAGTTTTATTATGGGCACACAGGGGCCCAATAATTAAATTGAGACCTACGGAAATGACCAAGGCAGGCAGTTTTTATACATACTTTTTAGACAACAAGACAATAAATCTTTGAGGGATTGACCAAAGAACATTTAACTTTGGGAGTTTTAATTAATAAGGAATTCTAGACAGAGTTTGGGCTGGGGTAGTAAATTATTAAAAAAGAACAAGGCTTGTTTATATAGCCTCCTCAGCTCTACATTCTGTGGTGATAAGGATGTTTCTTTACCTTGAGCTCTAGGGTACCTTTTATAGGGGAGGCTTCTTTCCTGTTTTCAGGAAGTTGGGGGTGGGGAGGGTGTCTCAGGCTGTCTGCATGGGCTATCTCATAAGTAACTTTTTTTTTCATAAGTAATTTTTATTTAAAAGAGTCAATATGACAAAGTGGCCTGTCTTGGGGTAGCCCCTACAACAGAAGAGCTTGCCACTTTCCTGCGAGGCCAGTACTTTCCTGACTACTCTTCTGCATGTCAGCCTTTTTAGTTTTTGTGTCTCTGGCTGCAATTTTATGCCTTCTTTCTCTTTCTCACTTGGTATCATTTCACTGATTTCAAGTACTTTAGAATAATTTTGTAGCCTTTATGCTATCCCAGATTTTGATTCGTTCATCTGAGGTTTCTGCTTCAACAAAGTTTGTTCTTATCAGTGGGCAGTAATTCAGACCTCCTCAAAAGAGTTTTGGCATCCAACTGTGAAGTTGTTTTTCCTTGAGCATTGCTCCATAGGAGGCAAGTATTAAGAAACTTAACGAGAAGTGCTAACTCAGAAGTGCCTTGCTGACATTTTGTTGTTGTTGTTTTGCAGAGAAATGAACTAATGTTCAGCTTCAGCACTGTGAACTCCTCACACTTGAGTTTGATGAGGAAAATAGGACTGGGGATTCAGATGCATCACTGTTTAATTAAAGATGATGCCATTAAAGAATTTAGATTTGTGAGAACAAAATGGCTGATGCCAACACAAGGAAGCTTTGCCACTGATGCCTTTTAGAATTCACTGTTCCAAGACACGGAAGGACTTTCCATTAGTGCAACTTCCTAGCTAAACACATCTCTTTTCTGAAGACGAGACTGAGGTTCTTTGGAAGTGGACTCAAGCAGCCACCATCAAGAGCTCTTTGCATAAAATTTGATTTTCTCTTTCTTTTCTGAAAGGAGGAAGGTGGTAACGTTGATTCTTTGTCACTCTTCCTCTCTCCACATCTCCTGCCCTTTGCTAATGGTGGATTCAATTGCAGAATTCTATTAGTTATTATATCCTGTTACAATGAATAATCTTTTCAACTGTGGAAACTGAATTGGACCCGCTAGTCATTTAGTGAGCAGCCATGGAGCACTCATGTGCTTCAGGTCTTCAGACCAGGGAATCTAGTATTTGGATTATTCCTAAGGATTCCTTTGGTGTTACCATAGTTGCTTAGTAAGTGAGACATTAATATGTGTTTTGGGCAGTGGTGAACTCTTATCTCTGACAAGGATTTATCTATTTTAGTAGCTTCTCATCTTCCCTCAGGGGAGATAAGTGACATTCTGACTAGAATCTCTAACAGTATTTGTCATCATTATTTGGGGTTCTCAGCATGACAACAGTGAACATAAATTCTTTATGAAATTAATCTCAGGGACAAAAGATTTGTCATTATAATGATCTGTGTCTTTTCTTCGATAGGGTGCAATTTCTAGTAAATATTAAGTCAGTCAAAATAGTACTTTTCATGTAAAAAGTTTTATGTAAACTATACATTATACTTCTTTGCCATCTTTAGTTTATGGTAGCAATCACAACTAATAGCAGGGAAAGATTAAAAGTACATCAGTAAATTACTCATACTCTGGCTCCTAAATAATCTAATTTTAAAAACCCAGTAAATTGTGTTCTTTTGGAAAGAGAACAGTTGAAAGAGATGAAAAGCAATTATGCTACAGTTTTGTTAGTCCATTTGTGTTATTCAAGCACACGTATGATGAGCTCCCTGTACTTAACATATTTTATATGCAGACATTATCAGAAAGCTTTTGAATATATTATGTAATTTAATAACTTTCTGCTTAATATCTCATTACATTAAATGTAACACTGAATTTGTGTTTCCTAATGGGTGGGAGCCATGTCTTAATCTGTTTTTGTGTATCCATTCCCTAATGGATAGATGGATGGATGGATGCAAGGCTATGAGAGAGAGGTAGGAGATGGGAGAAAAAGGAAGAGAGGGTGGGCAGGCTGTTTGGTATTCAGAAGTCCTATTCCTCAAAAATAATTATATGGGGATCCCTGGGTGGCACAGGGGTTTGGCGCCTGCCTTTGGCCCAGGGCACGATCCTGGAGACCCGGGATCGAATCCCACATCGGGCTTCCGGTGCATGGAGCCTGCTTCTCCCTCTGCCTGTGTCTCTGCCTCTCTCTCTTTCTCTCTCTGTGACTATCATAAATAAATAAACATTTAAAAAAAATAATTATATGAATTCCCTGATTCGTGTCAGTCTACTAAAACACCACGACTGTTAATTTTATGGAGGTATAGTGTTTTCATAGGAAGAGAGAACACAACAGTGATAGCCTTTTCTTTATTCTTTGAAACTTACACTAAATTATTGAATCAAAAAGAACTAGTTTTTATTAAAATGGGAACATTTCTAAATTTCCTAATTTTTTACTAATACAATGACATAATATTTTGAGAGCAGCCAACCGGTTATGACATATCATATGCTACCAGTTTGGTGCTTAGGGAACCAAATGTCCTCCCAGGACTTGACTTCCAAAGGACAAATTTTCCATGCCAAGGAGAAATATTCATTGTTCGTAGAGAACAGTGTGAATCTATACCATGGTCCCCACATAATAATGCCTCATGGCACATTTAACCAGAGGTATATGAGGCACTAGGAAGGAGAGATGTCACAGAGGCCATAGTGGTACAGGTCAGGCATTTCTTTGCAGCCACATGAGGCATCTTTCTAAAGAATGAAAATCTCTCTCTAGTTGGTGCCAATTGATACTGATTTTTAAAGTTCTTTTCACATAATCAATAGGAAAGTAAAAATGTTGAAGAGTCCCCAACAAATAAAACATGGTGCACAAGTTAATCTCTGCTTTCAATAAGCAAATCCTGAGTTTTCAGTCTAGTCAACTTCAAACAACCTGTGCCAATTACATACCTGCAAAGACAGCATCGTGGTGGCCTCACGCCAAGCTGGTACTTATTTATTTTTAAGACCTTGGAAATCCAAACTAGTTTTGGGAATAAACCAAGAACTGTATAAATTAACCCATGACAAGAATATTAAATGAGACACTTCATAAATTTGAATTCTCATATAATCTATGCATATCTCAGTGCTGGACTGTATTCACATTCACAGATGATCTACAAATTGACATGGAGACTAGTGCACAAGAAAAAAAAATGGTTTCATCACCTACTTCTATATAGTTGTTGTGGCCTCTGGTTAATTCTTAGGCCTATTCTGATACAGAAACTGTATGCCGTGAACCATAAACCTAGTACTTTAGGTTATAGGTATTTCCTCTCTTCCCTCCCTTAAGATATATTGAATGCCCATCATGTCATATACTGTTCTAGATACATAGTAGGGTGAACCAAATAGATAGAAATTATTGGCCTCAAAGAGCTTATCTCTCAGCAGGAATGCCATTTGAAATACTGTATTAGTGTCAAATATTAAACATGATTATAGTCTTTTATGAAATTCAAATCAATCTGATTAAGCTTCATCAAGGTACCTGCAAAGATAAGTCAGTCCTGGTCCTTGTATCTAGAAATTGATAGTCTAGTGGGGTAAATAGATATGTGTGGTCAGGAGTTAAAATGTAGTAAGACAGTACTAGAGGGAGATATTGACATTGCACAGAGTGGAGGGAAACAAACTCCTTTCCTCAGGGAGAGGAGGAATCAAGGAGAGAGGCTGTTAGGATAGGGATGGTCAGGAGGACTTCGGCAATGTGACCCTGTCTGCTGAACACCTAATCATTCCTTTAAAATCCTCCTCTCCCTTGAATACTGCCACTTGATGGGGAAATCAACAGAACCTGTAGGATTTTATTTGGAATTGACATTGTCTATTGTAATGTTGCTCCTGCTTATTCTTAAAATTTGTTGTTTTATTGGAAAGATTTTGCTTGGTTTTAAACGTTAAAAGTGAAGAAAGGAGCAATTTTGGGCCCGGGGCCATTTCAGGAGTAAGACTTTTCTTTTTGTCAGCCTTGACTTCTCTTTGGATATGGAGAAAGCAAAAGGCAGAAAAAACTCCACAAAGTCGAGTGAAGACTATCTGGTTGGCCATTCCCAACCTGTACCAGAAGAAGCCTAAGAGAACAGTAGGCTTCTGGTGAACCAAAGTTACCGGGAACCTCAGCAAGTGGGACCAAATGGAAAAGATCTGTGAAAGAAGATGAAGTTTCCTGTTCAGAAAAAATGGCACAAGGCAAGAGTACAAGAGTAAGAATTCAGAAGAAAATCCCAGTTCCTCCATTACATTCTAAACAGCCACCAGCCAACTTGCTTCACCGAGACATCCTGCGGCCCTGGTGCCAAGAACTCAAGCTGAGCACCAAAGGCCAGAAATTAGATGTATATAAGCGAATCTGCAAATATGCTTACCCAGATCAAAAGACGAACATTCCTGTCACCACAGAGGAGGCCAAGATTCTCACACAGACACAAAGAAGATTGATGATGGACAAGGGGAAAATGTCTCTGGAAAGTCCTGGAACAAAGATACCTTCTGATGGAACCTACCCTCCTGAAGTGGCTGCCCCCACAAGGGATCTGATGCTCTCCTGGAGGGGGTCAATACTATTGTTGTGACAACTTAGGCCCCAGATACCATGTTTGCCTCCTGGTACAGAATTGCAGCCAGGGCTGGGAAGATGGAGACAGTGGCATCACCACAGGAGGCCCACGGTGTCAAGTGGTGTGTGGTCCATGGGAGAAGTATGCCTGCAGACACACAAGGTTGGACTCACCTGCAATTTCATGCAGGACAAGCCTGGGTGCCTGAAAAGTGAGGGAGAGTATGTGCCCTCTTCTTGCTCCCCACTTGTGACTTTCCACCCCCACAGCTGGAGGACAGTATGCTGTGCCCCAAATGTGTTCACAGGAATAAGGTGTTAATGAAAAGCCTCCAATGAGCTTTCAATAGCAAGAAAAGGGACACAGTTGTGATTATAATCAATGGTACAAAGAAAACTACAATCATCTCCGTGGTGACATTGATGGCCGGACGGCAGACTGCTCACACCCTCCATGCTTCCTGTTTACAGGGACACAGGCTAGTGCATTGCACATGTTACCGTCCAATCTCCCCCGGGACCTGTGGCTTCATGGGTGGAGATGCAGGGGCTCTTAGGTTTTAAACTGGAAGAGCATTTCAGAAATGACCATTCATTCTACTTAATAAGAAGAAAAAGTCATTCATAGTACCCAAACGTTTACCCTTCTGAGATAGAAGTGACCTTAACTTCTTTTATATGGTCTCATTCATTTGGGGAATATAAAAAATAGTGAAAGGGAATAAAGGGGAAAGGAGAAAAAAATAAGTGGGAAATATCAGAAAGGGAGACAGAACATGAAAGACTCCTAACTCTGGGAAATGAACTAGGGGTGGTGGAAGGGGAGGTGGACGGGGGGCGGGGGTGACTGGGTGATGGGCACTGAGGTGGGCACTTGACGGGATGAGCACTGGGTGTTATTCTGTACGTTGACAAATTGAACACCAATAAAAAATAAATTTAAATAAATAAATAAATAAATAAATAAATAAATAAATAAATAAATAAAGTGGGAACCTGAGCCTCACCTGGCAGAAGGTTTGGAGAGGGGGAATGAGTGGAAAGCACAGGTGTGCTTCCACACTGGATTTCTCTACAATTCTAATTCCTCCAGAGACTGCTACCTTTTCAGGCCTATGACTTCAGGCTGTTGAGTATTTTAAACCAAAGGGAAAGCTGTTATTCTTTCCCACTCCCAAAAACATACTTTTAATATACAAAACATTTTTTGATGTTTTGTTAATAATCTGAGACCTCTATGGTGTGTCTCTGGGATAATAATATAGAACACTTTGAGGGTATTATTTCCACCTGTAACTATCATGTGTGTTTCTACTGCTTAAAAATATTTAAGGGTACTTCTGAATCATAAATTCATAATGTATTGGATTTTAAATTGTATATAAAATCATCTATTGTATATAGGAAACCATATGCATTGTGGGAAAATTCTTAATATTCTTAACTCAGGATTAAGCCAAAAACCCTGATTTTCTTTGCCATGGTTATTTTTAAAACCATTCGAATGAAGTAAGAGTAACATTTAAAAAAAAAAAAGCTATACATTTAATGTCTATAAATTGAGGAGTTTGATTCATTTAAAATTTTTTGTCCTTCCTGAATTTATAGTCCTGTGGTTCTTAGAAAAGATTTTTTTCACTTGTGTTTTTATGGCAGTTTCCAACATTGTTTTATTGTTGGGGATTTGGAGATTATGAGATTTCTTTTCCCCCTCTAATGTACTGGAAGGAGTAGTAGAGTTAGAAAGTTTGCAACCATTAGGATATGGGCAGTTTTGGGCAAGAATCCTCAATAAATGTTAAAAATGTTAAAAAAAAATTAAAAGTGCACAAGTTGCCTTGTTCCAGTAAAACTAAACATGTACACACACACACACAAATAAATAAAATAAAATAAAATAAAATAAAATAAAATAAAATAAAATAAAATAAAATAAAACAAAACACTCATAATTTGACGTGGTAAAGTAAAAGTGATAGAGTATTGATGCTGGTACTCTTATTCATTTTTTCATCCTTGAATATTTAAGCATTTATTCCCAAGGCTTGAGAAAAAGAACAGAGTTGATCAATAGGGATACGATTAGCATAATAAAATAACATCCAAGATAAAAATTAATAAAATAGGCACAGTTATTTTTAAGAGTTCTCTCTCTCTGGAGGTATTGAGGGGGAGTCAAATTGTGAAATTAGCTGTTAGAGCTGATACAGATTTCACATTCATTTAGTTGACCATAGCTTCGTACAAGGTTTCTGTGCATCTTCTAAAGAATTGCATTTGTGGCTAATTAGCCTTTCAAATGAATTCTTTTCAAGGTAATAATAGCAATGAAATTATAGCATCTCTATCTGTGCAAATTTTCATGAATTGCTGTATGTGGTTGGATCCACAGAATACTGTATTGCTGAGAGACATGTTCTCAGAGTTCACCCACTCCAAATACAACCTTTTATGCTGTTTCTGGAAATATAACACTAATAGCTAACATTCCTATGGTATTTACTGTGTACCCTGACACTGTCATAAGCACAGTGCAATTGTTAACTCCCTACACCCTCACCACCTGATGAGGCATGACCTGGTATGTTACATTTCACAGAAAGGAAAACGATGATATAAAGGAATTAAGCCACTTGCCCAAGGTCCCACAGCTAGAAAATATCAGAGCCAGGGTGCAAAGGCAAGCAGTCAGGCCACAGGGTTGTCTTCTTAACTATTATATCATGCTGTTTCTAAATTAGAGAATCAGCATTCTTATCATGATATTATTTTGAGAACTTTAAATATCAAAAATTACCATGAACCGTATATCAGATGTTAGGTGTGTATTTGCATGTTAAATACAAATTCCTTATCTGATGATGAGGCCATCATAGCCTTTAAATCCCATTTGGCTCATATACAAGCACTGACTACAAGCCTCTTTGATTCTCCTGGTTGACTATGACTCAAGCCTCACTTCACTAAATCCTGAAACATTTCATCAAATGCTGAGACTTGCCTTCTAAACTATGCTAGCCCAGTGACTTTCACCACCTCTAGGAACCATTCTTCATTCATTCATCCATTCATCAAAAGTATATTGAGCATCTCTGTGCCAAGTACTCTGCTAAAAGCAGGACTTCTGAGGGTACACTGCACGGAGATACAAATTCCACTAAAACCAGATCTATTCACAAATATTTCTAAATTATGATGAGTTTCATAAAAGACACAGCAGGTTACCGTGGTAAAGAATAGCAGATGGAGGGGTGCCTGGGTGGCGCAGTGCATTAGGCAGGTTAAGCATCCAACTCTTGGTTTTGGTTCAGGTCATGAACTCTGGGACCTGAGATTGAGTTCTCTGTCAGGCTTCACACTCAGTGTGGAGTCTGCTTGAGATTTTTTCTCTCTGCCCTTCCCACTCATATGCTCTCTTGCTCAAATAAATAAATAAATCTTAAAAACAACAACAATAAAAAGAATAGCAGAGAGAGAATTTTTTCAGTGGGTGGTTCGGGGTAGGTTTCTCTGAGATGACACGAGCTGACACCTCCAGGATGAGAAAGAGGAAGTCATGCAGTTAGCCTGGAGAAGAAGTTTCCACTGGAAAAATAGCAGCCTGTGTAAATCTCCTAGTGGGCAAGAGCTTAGCCCTGGCAAGCAACTCACACAGGGTTAGTGCGGCTAGCACGTAGTGAAGGGAGAGAGGGGCCAGAGATGACACTGGAGAAACTAGTGATGGAGATTGTACAAGATTTTGTAAGCCACGATAAGGAGTTTTCAGTGTTTGAAAATCCCCTGAAAAGTTTTAGGCAGGAGAGTAACATGATCATTTTTTATGTTTAGTGATCACTTCAGCTGCTTTGGGAGACATGAGTGCAACATTCTAGAAGGCTACGGGGTAAATTCAGGTTAGGGATGATGGGGCATGTACTGGAGCATGGTGGTGATGGATTTGGGAAAGAAGACAGAGTTAAGACACATCTTGAAAGTGTACTTCATGACACTTGCTGATGGGTCTGATGGAAGGTTGAAGAGAAAAGAGAGGAAAGGATGCTGCTGAGCAACAGGGTGGATGGTTACTGCTTTCCCTGAGTTGAAGGATGGGGACAGGTCGAATGGGATAATCAAGAGATCATTTTGGATGTGTTAAGTGTGAGTTGCCCAGGAAGCATTCAAATAGAGATGTCACATAAGTGATTGGCTATGTGGACTTAAAACCCAGAAGAGTCTGAGCCCCATGGAATGGGTGTCACTTAAAGCAACAGAAATTCATGTACTGGCTCAGGTACAGAATGCCAAGATCAATGTGAAGCATGTCGACAATCACAACCTGTGGCACCTACACCACCATTTGCAGAGAGAAGACAATGCTTTCTGTTTTCCTGAACACAACTGCTCTTTCTCTGTCGCCTGCTGGAAAGGCAGAAATAGCCAGGCTATCTATCCTGCTCTTTTTCCTGTGGCTGCACATAGCAGAACACTAGCTGAATTCTACAGGTGGAATGAAATTAATACCACCGCTTGCATTCTTCTCTCCCCAGAGTCCCTTCTTCCTCACTTGGACTTCACCCCCTGAGCAGGCCCTCCCAGAACCTCACTCCATGATTTGCCCTCATACCACTGATACAAAGCACTTGGATGGATCCTGCCCTCTCTGGGACACAGAATCATCCCACCTATATGCAGAGAAGGACTGAAAATCCAGGTTCCTCCACCATGTTTTTCCCCTTCAGAACACTAAATTCTGTTGTACTGCACAAGAAAAATCTAACAAATGGCTTCTGGCAGAAAGACATTCTGCTGGAAGTCCGTGGGCATACAGAGTTTTTAGCAGACAGGACCAGAGCTGGTGAGAATACTCTGTCAGTTATTCCAAAGGTGTACTTACTCGCTGGTTCCTGGCTCCATGCACACAGGCCATGTTCTTTAGAATGCGGCCCTTGCTAATTTGCTTCACTTACAAAGAGTTCATTCCAGCCAATTTAAAAGAGCTCAACATAAAAATAAAAATGTGTCCAGGCAGCTCACCCAAAGTAAGTATAAATGGCTCACAGATGTGAAAGACAGTCTCACTAGCAATTAAATGCATGCAACACAAAAGGAGGTGCCTCTTTTAACCTGTCAGAGCAGCAGACATTTTACGATTTGTACAACAGACGATGTTGAAGGTGTGAGTTTATGAGTTCCCACCCAGCATTCACAGCATTTTCACACAGTTTCTTCCTCTTCACAACTGCAGAGCAAAGTAGGAAAAGGGTTGAATAGAATGGTGTATGATCAGGGGTTGGGAGTCAGGGTAGGGATGGGAAACAGACATAGGTCTCATGTGGGGTGGGGTGGAGAGTTTTGGAGGGGGAGGAAGGCAATTTTGAGAAGTGCTAAAATAGATTATAAGTTAGGTTAAATTTTTAAATTTTTGAGAAATGCAAGCAAATAATGAAATTTCTCGTTTAGCTTCTGCACCGTATGTTTTAAAATGTGATCTTCTGTAGGAGATTGACTTACTAGAATTATCTGATAGTATCTCTTTTGGAGTCGATGTTTGGGAAACTCAATTGCCATTGGTGGAAATGTAAGTTTTGGCGGGTTATTTTTGGAGGGTTGGTGATTTGACAACATCTCTCAAAATTAAAAACACAACACTTTTATCTAGCAATTCCTTTGGTAGAAATTTACCCATTAAATACTCATAAATGTGCACACACACCCCCAATGTGCATAAGATGAACTTCATTGCAGCATTGTTTGTAATAGTATAGAAAAGAGGAAAAAAATGAGAAACCTAAAGATCCATCAATAAAAACCTGATTAAATAAATTTTAGTGCGTGCAGTATAGAATTCTGTTGGTTTCTTATGAAGGACGAGGTTGATCTGAATGTTCTGATATCAAAAGACTGTCAAGATGTTAGTATAAGAAAAATGCATAATCATACAATACATTCATTCTTATATCTGTATTTTTTAAAGATATGTGCCAATTTTTCTTTTTGGAGAATACTCAAGAAAATGTTAATGGTGGTTACCATTGTGGAGAAGCAAGAGTTTGGATGGAAAGTGCAAGATTTTACTTTTTACTTTTACTTTTATGTTCCATTTGGAGTACACAGTCAGTGGATATGTTTTAAAGAAATGTCAGCTGACAGAGATGTTCCTGGGAATTCCACATGCAGTGCTCCCAACTACACATGTAAGCCCTGGGTTGTCTTTACCAAGAGAATGGTGTGTGATGCTGTTATTTTTTAACTCTGATTTTTGCTTACCTCTCTCTCACTGTCCATAACCCACGACACCAAGTGGAGAGCAAATTTCTGGATTTTTCCACTGTTTTCTAACTATGTGATATCATTTCTATTTTATTTTCAGAACTGAAAGTTTCATATGAAGCAGCTTAAGGTGCCAAATACCTTTCTTTGCATCCCTTTGTATAGTGCATGTCTGACACACTTAGTGATGCATTTATTGGCTCTGTAAATAGACCTTATAACTATTTGATTCGATTGTATAAACAAAGTCATTCTGAGTAGTAGCATTCGAAAACAGGCACCTGGCTGTGAAAATAAGCATAGATATGTCAATTACCCATAACTGGGAACCTCTCAAAGTCTTGCAGTGAACCAAGACAAGTGGCTGGTCTAATAACTCAGTTGATGAGGCAGTGAGATTCAGAACCCTTGCTAATACTTCAGGTCTTCAGGCTTTTGCAATTTGAACTAACACTTTTGTGGAAAGCAAGCATTAAGAAGGGCTTGTGTTGTGATGAGCTCTGGGTGCTATATGCAGCTGATGAATTATTGAAAACTACATCTGAAACTAATGATGTAGTATATATTGGCTAATTGAATTTAAATTTTAAAAAGTGAGATGCTGTGCTCACAGGTAGCCTTTTCAATTACGACAAATGGGTCTGTTTTAGCTGAAGGCATGAAGACGTAAGAGCTTAAAGAAACGAACAACATTTTTCTGCAAAATGAAGGGGTGCATTTTCATCTCTGGAATCTAAAAATAATTTTATAATTATATATTCTACTTTCTTGGGTAATTTTTTTTCTGCACCTTCTATTTTTTTTCAATTGGCCATTTAAGTTTAATAGTAAAAGACTGGTTAATGATAAGAAAGCATCGTAAAACCTTCAGAAGGAAAGGAGAATGTTTTGTGGATCATTTGTTTTTTGTGTGTGCGTGTGTGGCAGTTTTAAGTTATTTTTAAAATCAGTACTTTTTAAAATAAATCTATTTTTTATTGGTGTTCAATTTGTCAACGTACAGAATAACACCCAGTGCTCATCCCGTCAAGTGCCCACCTCAGTGCCCACCACCCAGTCACCCCCACCCCTCACCCACCTCCCCTTCCACCACCCCTAGTTCATTTCCCAGAGTTACGAGTCTTTCATGTTCTGTCTCCCTTTCTGATATTTCCCACTTATTTTTTTCTCCTTTCCCCTTTATTCCCTTTCACTATTTTTTATATTCCCCAAATGAATGAGACCATATAAAAGAAGTTAAGGTCACTTCTATCTCAGAAGGGTAAACGTTTGGTACTATGAATGACTTTTTCTTCTTATTAAGTAGAATGAATGGTCATTTCTGAAATGCTCTTCCAGTTTAAAACCTAAGAGCCCCTGCATCTCAACCCATGAAGCCACATGTCTTAACGTGACCAAATGAATTTTGACCATAAATGAGACCATATAATTTTTCTGCACCTTCTAGATGGAGAAAGTTATATATGATTTCTACACTCCGTGAACTGATATAAAGATAATGTGTGTGGTTGTTGTCTTTTTACTAATTATAAACACCTGAGTTGTATATACATTGACTAAAGCCTCTATCCTAAAATAGCAACCAGCTATTTAGTCTAGCTAATGACACCAAAGAGATTTGATTAGAAACTAGCAAACAAATGCCCTATAAATTACTTAGAGTAGTAGAAGGCAGAGAAAAATATCTCTTCCAGGAGAAAGATTCTAAGTCTAATTTAGAAACCTTTGATATTAGAAATTTAAAATACTTTTTCTTTAACCACAACCCACCCTTTTCTTTTGACATGAACTTTTAGCTAAGGAAACTTGCATAATTAGGGTCTGAGCCATTAAAATTTCCATGTAGTTTCAGATGTCTAGTTCACTTTTTATTTTATTTTATTTTTAATCTGGGAGGAAGTATTCATGTGCTGCCTGAGAGCATGGGCTTTTGGTATTGGAAATGTTTGAATCCTATTTCTAGCATTTTCTAGCTGAAGCAAGTAATTCAACTTCTCTAATCTTTAGTTTCCATGTCCATATTACTAGGCTAATAAGAGTAATTATTCCTTAGGTTTTTGTGCACAGTAAATGAGACAATGATTGTGCTTCATTGATGTTAACTATGTCACCAGTTGAAATACACTGGATTGCAAGTAACAAAAAGCACAACTCACACAGACTATGATTATAAAGGGAATTTTATTGGCTCATATAACTGGAAGACTTAGAGATTAATGCAGTGGTTTAATCAAGTTGTGAGATTGAGTGTATTTCTGTCTATCCACCTAGCCTTTCTCATTATTAGCTTTATCCCAGTTTAATTCCTCTCGTGAACTCCACACGATTGCCAACATTCCCAGGCCAGCTACATGTTTCCTCATTTTCATCCAGGAGGAATGACTGAGCCTATTCTAGCATTCTCAACCAAGACCAAAGACCAAAGATTTACCTTGACTGGAAGAGCTTTGGTCGCATTCCTAACTCTGAACCAGTCACTGTCATCAGGGCATTGGATTGGCCTAATCTTTGTGACATTCTCCACTCTTGAGATGAAGAGCAAATTAGTTTCCCACAACCACAGTGATTACCAAGAGCAAAGTGAGGGATATTGGGAGGAGAAAAGTGGAAATGCCCACTTGAAGGTAATCAGTACATGTAGTATTATACTGTTGTCCAGCCCCCACCACCACCCACTGTTGGGCAGGTTGTCTACTGCCCAGGCAGGAAGTTAATCTGTGTACCTTAGTGAGCTCAGGGAACATTTACACCAAAAAAAAGTTGTTAAAATTTCTATTAGAGGCAGAGTGATTTCAGGAAACACACACACACACACACACACACACACACACACACATACAACTGTTTGCCAAGATGAATAGTATATGTTTCTGTAATAAATCAAAACCTCCCTGCACTGAATACCTATTACTGAGAAACATTTGACCATTTTTGATTTTCAATTTAATGCTACGCTCTGAGGAAGTTTTTAAAAATTCAAAGTGACACCCAGCATCATTATCTACTCATATGACATCACTCAAGTTTTGGCAGTTTAGAAGATGTCTTTTTTGCAATTAGGACTGAGAACACTTAAGCTGTTATTCACTTTGTTCTAACAACGTCTTTGGAACACTTAGAGAATATCAGTTAATTGAATAATTTAAACTAAGCATCTATTTTCATTGTATTTACTTCACTGCTACAGTCCACTATTGAAAATTTCTAGGTCTACTATTTATCTATGGCAGATCCTGCTTTAACATTTATTAATCCAATAGATTTTATTTACATATGGAAAACCCTCATAAAATACCTTTCTCTATGACAGACTATGTGCTAAGTAAATAAAATTAAGAGTCCTGTGGTGACATTTCAGAATTTGAAATCTCACAAACAAGTATAAAAGCATGTTGCAAAAGGAAATATAAATGTATTTTTGATTTCTTGTCTTTATTATTCATACCTCTCCTCATAGCTCTCTCACCCACTGTAAGAATAATTGCAAATGATGCACTTTCCTCACAAAATCGTGCTCAGATGAGAGCATTTCTATTCATGGATGAAGGATTCTGAAGATCTGTGAAAATTGAGAAATGTCCATATTTATCCCTGACAAGTGACTTTCTACAACTGCTCAGACTTCTCCTTTACAGTGCTTCCTTTGTGAATGCCTTAAAGTCTCAACTAGATACTAATCTAGCTTTCATACCATTTAGTTTATATTCTTATCTGTAATCAGACTATCTTCTTAATAGTACAAAGGCAGGGTCTAAATACTATATTTTTCACACAGGATACTGTTTCACACATGTTACTTCATTTAATTTTCACAACAATTCTAGCAGGTAGGTACTATTTTTATCCTAATTTTGTAAGATGAGAACCTAAGCAATTGGATGATGGAGGAAAAATTTAAAGGAAAAAAAAATCTGACTATAATCTGTTCTCTTTCCTTTGAAAATGAGCAGAAAATTTGGAAGTAAAGTAGATCAACCTCCTTTTTTTACAGGTTAGAAATTGAAGGTCAGAGAGGGTAGTTATATGCCTAAGATAGTAAAGCTAGTTTTACGGAGGAGTAGGAAGTAAAACCCAAATCTTGTGACTTCTAGCCTAGTGTATGGTCCCTGTTAGCATTCTCTTCAGTTACCTGCAGTTGAAATGGTAATAGCAGTCATACTACAAAATTATTTTGATTAAATATAATTAATATATATCCTTTACACATCATTCTGTTTTCTTGTTTATGAAATTTGTTAGGTTAATTTATCACTAACATGCTTACTATGAAGTGTATCATTATACTTACTAAGCAAAAACCAAATTAGAATAGTTGCCCCCGGGATCCCCAGGTGGCTCAGCGGTTTGGAGCCCGCCCTCAGCCCAGGGTGTGATCCTGGAGTTCCGGGATCGAGTCCCATGTCGGGATCCCTGCATGGAGCCTGCTTCTCCCTCTGCCTGTGTCTCTGCCTCTCTCTGTGTCTCTCATGAATAAATAAATAAAATCTTAAAAAAAAAAAAAAGAATAGTTGCCCCCTACCAGAGACTAGGTTATTTACATGAAAGAACTAGCTGTGTAGAAACTTTCAAAAACTTTATACTTTAAAGTATTTTAGATTTACAGAAAAGTTATAAAGAGAGAACAGATGATTTCCATGTATCACATATCCAATTTTCCCTGTTGCTTACATATTACATTGAGTGGTACATCTGTCTAAAAAGATGAACTAATTTTGATACATTAATATAAGCTAAAATCCATACTTTATTCAGACCCTCAGTTTTCACTGAAGGTCCATATTCTGTTCCAGGATCTCATCCAAGTTACCACATTTCATTTATGTTTTCATGTCTCCTAAGGCTGCTCATGGCTGTGACCATTTTTTAGACATTCCTTGTTTTTGATGACCTTGATAGTTTTGAGTCATACTGGTCAGATATTTTATAGAATATTTTATAGGATATAGAATATCCTTCCATTTAGGTTTGCCTGGTGTCTTCCTCATGGTTAGGCAGAGGTTGTGTGTTTAGGGAAGAAGACCACAGAGATAAGTGCCATTCTCACCATGGAAATATGCTATCAGCATGACTTTTCTTTTTTTTTTTTTTTTTTTTTTTCAGCATGACTTTTCTGTATTTAACTTTGATCACCTGGTTGAGGTAGTGTTTGTTAGGTTTCTCCCCATTCTCTTTTGGAAGCCACTATATGCAGCCTACATTGAAGAGCTGGAGTGTTATGCTCAAACTACTTGAGGAGCCATAAATAATTTTGAATTTTTCTGCACCATAGATTTGTCTATTCTCCCCATTTCTTTCTTTTTTAATTTTTATTTTTTTAAAGATTTTTTATTTATTTATTCAGAGAGAGAGAGAAAGAGAGATGCAGAGACACAGGCAGGGGGAGAAGAGGGAGAAGCAGGCTCCATACAGGGAGCCTGACACGGGACTCGATCCCAGGTCTCCAGGATCACACCCCAGGCTGCAGGCAGCGCTAAACCGCTGCACCCCGGGGCTGCCCTCTTTCTTTTTCTTAAATGATTTTATTTAATTATTTGAGAGAGAGCACATAGGGGGACGGGCAGAGGAGGAGGCAGAAGCAGGGACCCAATGAGCAGAGAGCTAGATGCAGGGCTTGATCTCTGGACCCTGGGATCATGACCTGAGCCAAAGGCAAAGACTGAGACACCTAAGACACCTAAGTAGCCCTTCCCATTTATTTCTTTATTCAATTATTTATTCAAATTATCAATATGGCCTCATGGATATTTATTTTACACTTGGTGTTATAATCCAGTACTGTGTTATGTATTTTGTTGCTTGAAAACTCTTCACTTCTTCTGCCAGGGTTTGCAAAGGTAGAAAATAATGAAATTGTCACAGTATTCACTGAGGCACACTTTGTGCTGGACTCCATGGCACTTCCACCTTTGTACCTTGGTTATATCTGTGGGGAATACCTTGCTATTTGCACAGTTGAGTGTGTGAGATCCTGCTTCAAGCATGCTGGTGCACCTAGAGCCATGAGATTGTTTAAAAGTAATAAAATATACATGAGTTTCATCTGCAATGTAAATGACAATGCACATTGATGTCTTTTACCTCATGTAGAGGCATTTATTGAATCAAAGCAAGTTTATAAAACTCTATTCCATAGTATCCTTAATACTGTGGTCAAAGGGTAGAAACAGCAGAAATTAGTTTTATTTTTAAGTCTTTGTATTATTACAGTAATACTATACATTTGTGGAAAATTCGAGAACTTTTGAAAAACAGGAAGATAGCAAAATTACCCTTAGTCTCATTATCCACAGGAATAACCCCTATTAACATGTCATATTTCCTTCCCGTATCTTTTTCAATGCATAGATATATTTAACCTAATTATTATCATTCTGTATGCAGGGTTTTTTTTTTTTTTGTCATACTTTCTACTGCTTTTTCCTAAGCATTTGCCCATATGATTAAAAATATTCCGTAAGAATGATTTTTAATGACTCCATGAACAGAAGAAATCAGAGTCTGAGAGCAGGCAGGAGGTTATGACAATTGGCCTGTGCAGTAGATAAGACATAGACTGGAGTAGTGGAAAAGGTGACCAAAGAAGCATTTTTAAGATGTAATTCATAGGATTTCATGGTTGTACCCTGGGAGTCTAGGACTAATAGGTGCAGGTCTTCTAGCTTAGATGGCTGGGCATTCCATAATGATGCCTCAAACCCACATCCAGAAGAAAAAGGAAAAGAAGTAGGTTGGAGGAGGAAATAGTGTCTTGATTTTTGATTGTCATGCAATACTTTGTCTTGTTTTTCCACGGTGGCATTTAAACTTCACATGCAAAACTGTTTCAGTGGTAGTCTCTGAAGGCAAAGATTGTAATTAAATATCTATTTTCTCCATAACATTAATTCTGTGCTGAGCATCCAGGAGGGGATTAAAACATAGTTAAGGAAGGAAGGAAGGGAGAGAGGGAGGGAAGGGATGGGTGAGGGAGGAAGGGAAATGCTGAATGAGGATGAGATCAACTTTGGGTGTTTGGGGAAGTGTGCAGTTGGAGATTAATTACTAAAATTTGTTAATTTCCCATTCAGAAAAACTACCACCTCCATGCTTTTCTCCCAAGAAAACCGAGTGTTGAAATAAAAAAAAGTTGAGTTTATGCTGCCTAGAGTTATTTTTTATTACTTTTTGGAAAGATTCCTATATAATCTTACTATAAGGATCCATATGCTATTCCCAGAAAATTGATACTGATAGAAATAGTACAATATTACTCTGGTTCTTTGTTTTTTTCTGGAGTTAACTTTGAGAGAAATAGTTGAGTTCTCAAAAAGAAGCCCAAATAAAAAACACCTGTAAAAACTATTAGAATTGTTCCAAAAGAAGTAGGGGTATTCTTTTAAGTCTATAAGAAGTTTTGTTCATCATAAAAGCTCTGAGGCTATGGATACCTGCAGTGCCAGTTTTATAGATATGAACACACATAGATACACTAGAAGTTTCTCCCCCGAATGTTTAGCATCAATTATAATATCTGTTACACAAGCTTCTCTGTTGGAATCTCAGAATTTCAAGTCCTTTGAAACAAAATGTTTTCCTGTGGGTATTGCTCAAGTTTTAGAAATCATAGAACTGGTCTAATTTATTAAAACATTTATTGGCAAAAGTATCATGGCAAGGAAGAAAAAAATCAATAATTTGTTTATTGTACATGATGCTTTTTTCTGACAAATCTTTTCTTCTTGGAGTTGGTTTCTATGCTGGTGACTCTGTGCTTTAATGCAGCTTGATTTTCTTTGGAGAAGGAAAAGTGTGCTTGGGAACTCCCCAGGAGACAAAAGTTCAGAAGAGTTAAAATAAAATCTACCATGCTCTCATATCTGACAAGTATTTGGGTGAAATAGTAGAAGTAGTAGTTATCCAGTAATACAGTAGCACTGAGAGCAGAAGAGTCACCTTAACAATGATGTACTTTTTTTTTTTAAAGATTTTATTTATTTATTTGAGAAAGAGAGCAAAAGAGTTCTTTGTAAGATATGTGTTACTGCCTGTTAAAGAGAAAATGAAGGTGCAGAGGGGATGAGTAACTGGGGCTCAAGTTAAATAGCTGACCTCAACACCTGCACCTCATCATCAGAGTCTGCATCTGGTTACCACAAAGGTTGGGTACAGGGTCTGATTCCAAAAAGGAGTGGGTCCATGTACATAAAGGTTAAGAAAAGAGAATTTTATTTGCTTTCCTTTGGCTTAAGTTATTTTACATACTGTATGTGTGGGTGGAAAAAGTTATCTGCTATAATGAAGTGAGGCTCCACAAAAGTCAATTTAGCAGACAAGTCAAGGGTGAGTAATCAGTGCTGTGGGAGTCCCGGAAAAGACATTCTGTGAGTACTGAATTTTGTACTTTTTCAGCAGTGGTTAAATATTGCCCTTTAGTGGGCCTGAGTATTTATAGGCCCATTTTGTTGTGTTTGGACTACTGCAAGATCAAATTCCCAGAATTCGACCCAGAGTTATAGTTCAGTCCTAAAAGCAACTTCGTAGTAAAGCTTTGATGTGACCAGGTGATGACTTTTCTGCTTGGTGTAGTATATCTTTCTGGTTAGCCCACAGCTAACTTGTTAAATAGTATAACACGCATCCTATTTTCTCTGAGACCGTTTTTTTTTTTTTTTTTTTTTTTTTTAATGCCTGGTTGTGCCTCTGGCTAATAAGAGCACCCCCTTTGACTCTCAGTTTGAATGATTAATTATATGGTCCCCTGACCATAAGACTTCTCTCCCAATTCTTGCTGCCAATATTAATAAAATCATGAAGTTTTCTTCACTTTGTACCTGCAGAGCACTGACCTTATTTGACCTGTGGGAGGAGTTCTAGCATCTCAGGGGCATCTGTATGTGGACCTCAGTGAACCCTGCGTGGAAAGAGGGAGGGAGAAGTCGAGGCACAGGGCAATTTTGCCTGCAGCCTCTGTGTGGCTCACTTTCTCCTGTAGTACTGCGCTCTGAGTGCTCATGGATTTCCCATGTTACCTGCCTGCTTTCTTGTTTCCATGCTTCTCTTGCTCATTCTTGTTGCTCCTTTCTTTTCTTGACCTATTCCGTTGTAAGAGCCAAGGACTTCCTTCACCTGTTTCAAACAAAGCCAAAGGAGGTAAGAAGGGGATCAGAGACCATAGCCCTCCAAGAGCACAGAGCCTGGAGCAGCCAGCCCTCAAGTCGCAGAGCTCCTTCAGTGCCTCAACACTAGTGACTCGCAGATATTCACTTTTCTGCCCACCCATTGTCATACTTGACTGTGCTTAGTTGGTCTGTTTCTACATCCTGCTACACGGTGGCATCCTGCTTTCTACTTCTGCTTAGTTATAGCATGGGTTTCTTGGTTTGGGGTTATACATGGGCCTTCATGGCCTCTCCAGTCTCTATCATGACCCTTTGGCATTAGCAGCCACTTGTAATTTTTTTCTTCTCTTTGAACTTAATACAAACAACCTTTGCCCAATAACACGTTTTTTAATAACAACCTATCACTAACTAGTCTGGCATTGTCTGCCCTTAGTTCAGATAGCCAGCTGCAGGTCTAATCAGTTAGGAACAAGGGAAGGAGTAGGGAAGTTAAGTTCACATCAAGCATAAGCTATTCTTTCAGGGCAGGCTGTGGATGAGTCACTCGCTATGACTGACATACCTAGTGGAGCATGCCCATTGGCTACCATGGATTTTCCCCATTCTGTGTGGTTTCAGTTTCTAAAGTTATTTAGTCAGTTGACTTCCAACTAATCATAATGTTGCCATGGTAAGTGAATCATGGAGTGTCATTGAACTTAGGATGCCTCAGCGGCTTTTGAGTTCTGGTTTTGAGACTTCAGTTTTAAAGATCTTTGATTTCCATATGACGGAGATTTGCACCATGCAGATATTTTCAGTGTCATAAGAACTAGGAGAGATGACTAAGTAGAAATTGGTAATGACTAAGTAGAAATCCTCAACGATGCCTCTTGATTTCCTTGACAAGCTTATTAAATTTGAAAAGTTGAAAATGTAAGAGTTTTCATGAGTTTTCAACTTTAAGTGGATTTTGTTGATAGCTGCACTGAGCATGGCCTAAGTGTATGAAACATGTATGGAATGAGCCAATCTACAATCCACTGCCCATGGCAGTACTAGGAGCATTCAAGAAAATCTCCTACAATATAGACACTCTTTTCCCTCCCTGTACACTGCAACAGTACCTCCATTTCCTATTGATGATAATGATCAACCACCCCAGCTAATAGAATAACCCTATTTTTGCCTATAATGAGAATCTCAAAAAGGCAATGTGTCACTCTCAACATTTAATCCATCTCAGCACCATTATATCTCCTGGTGGAAGCTTTCTTCCTGAGTAAAAAGGTCTCCTAAGCAGCAGAACTAAAAGTAACAGGGACTCTCAGATTGATTCCTCCACATATTTTGCAGACAGATGTTTCATGATATACATTTTAAAAGTCTGGAAATTCTTAGTATGTGAGCCTTCTCAAAGATGTGTTTTTATAATTAGCACAATGGGCCCGGCTAGGCTGCATACTGAAATCATCTGAGGACCTGTAAGAGGAAATACTGCTGCCTGGATTCCACCCCCAGAGCTCCTACGTGCCTAGTCAAAGCTCTCAAGGTTGAGAACCACTGATCTGTTTAAATGAGGGAAAGAAGGGTTGGCTATGAGGAAATTTGACGACATCATTGATGGTAACGGCCCTGCTTCAAGCCAGCCAGGAATGTGGAGGAAAAGATTTCTGAAAAGTAGTAGGCAGATAGAGTAGATGTAGGTGCTCTGGACATAATCCTTATAAATGCTTCCTTTCAAATTCTCAGAGTCCCTTTCTTCCACATTCTTTTTCTGACTTTCTCAGAAGTGACCTGATAAAGTTCTGACTTTTAATCAAAATATACAACTTCAAACATTGCATCAGCCTTTCGACTTCAGTCCCAAAACTTTGAGTGTTGTCACAGAAACCTCCTTCATCCTCTGTGTCTAGAACTCTGAATTTCAGACTTTGAGTGAGGCATTTATTTTACATTCCCACCTGAGGATTCCCACTTCATATTCTCACCAGCATTTGTTATCTTTTATTTTTTTTAAGAGTAGCCATCCTAAAAGCTATGATATGATATCTCATTGTGGTTTTAGTTAGCTTTTCCCTGATAGGGATGTTGAGCACTTTTTCATTTATTTGTTGGCCATTTGTATGTCTTCTTTGGAGGAATGTCTATTCAGGACTTTTCCCAATTTTTAATCAGTTTGTGTGTCTTTTGCCATTGAGACATATGAGTTCCTCATAAAATCTGGATAATAACCCCTTATTGGGTATATGGTTTATAAATTTTTTCCCCAATCTGTAGATTATCTTCATTTTGTTGATTGCTTCTTTTGCTTCACATAAGCTTTTTAATTTGATGTCCTTCCACTGGTCAATTTCTGCTTTTATTACCTGTGCTTTTAGTGTAATACCCAAAAATTCATTGCCAAGATCCATATTGAAGAGTATTTTTTTTTCTGGGAATTTTACGACTTCTGGTCTTATAATTAAGTCTTTATTAATCCATTTTGAGTTGATTTTCACATATGTTATAAGATAAAGGTCTAATTCCATTCTTCTGCATGTGGATATCCAGTTTTAACAACACCATATACTACAGAGGCCATCCTTTCCTCACTTTGTGTTCTTGGTGCCTTTACAGAAGGTTAGTTGACTGTGTATTTCTTCTCTGATGTATGGGTTTCCTTCTGAGACTTTTATTTTGTTCTGTTGGTTTACGTGTCTTCTTTTTATGCCAGTACTATACTCTTTGGATCATTGTAGCTTTGTAGTATAGTTTGAAATCAGAAAGTGTGATACCTCCAGATTTGTTCTTTATCAAGATTGTGTTGGTTATTTGAGGGTTTTGTGGTTCCATATGACCCAGAAATCCCACTTCTGAAATTTATGCAAAGGAATATAAGCCAAGATCTCAAAGAGATAGATTGTGTTCCCATGCTTATTGTCATATTCATAATAGTCAATATTTAGAAACAAGCTAAATGCCTATTGATGGATGAATAGAGGAAATTTATTTTTTTTGCATACCAATAGAATAACATTCTACCTCAAATAAAAAAGAAGGAAAACTTTCCATTTGCAAAAATATGAATAGACTTGGAGAACATTATGCTATGTGAAATAAGCCAAACATAGACAAATACTGTGTGATCTCATTTACACGTAGAATCTAAAATAGTCAAACTTAATAGAAGCAGAGAATGGTGATTGCCCAGGGCAAGGGATAAGGGAAAAGGGGAGGTAACGGTCAAAGAGTACAAAGTTTCAGTTATGCAGGTTGAATAAATTCTGGAGATCTGCTATGTAGCATAATGCCTTTGGCTAACAGTACTGTAATGTATACTTAAAATTCTCTAAGAGGGTAGATGTCTCATTAACTATTCTTACCACAAATGAAAAAATGATAATAATAAAAGAGATGGGAGGGAGATTTGGGAGATGCTGGATATGTTGGTGGTCTTGATGGTGGTGGTGGCTTCACAGATGTATGTTTATCCTCAAACTCATCAAATTGTATAGTAAGTATGTATAGCTTTTTACACATCAATCATACCTCAATAAAGTAGTTTAAACATAGCAACTAAGTGTGTGGAACATGACAGTTTAGGAAGGGTAAAGATATATTTGAAGTTTCCATAATGGTCACTAAATAAATGTTAAGTTTGAAAAAAAAAGTTTAAAATGACAAAGTTTGTTTTAGAGCTGTATATATACCTAGCACTTCAAATATATCTTTCCTAACACATCTTAACATTTGGGGACTTACTAAACATTCTTAGAAAGATACTTTACAGTAAAAAATTATATTTCTAGTATCTCTGTAATCAGCCTACCGATTTTCTTCTTGGAACCACTTCAGTGAGCCTGAGAAGAGAAAACTCTTGAGATCTTCTTAACTTTTTGACATACTTCTTTTAGAGATTTGGAGGTATCCTTGGAAGTTTCCACTGTGATGGCTTGGAGCTTACTTCTCTCACACTGCTGGCACCACCATTCTCTCAGGGGCTCAGCTCAGACTTCCGTGTGACTCATCCATCCATTTCCCTCATCTCTCACATCTTGTCAGTTGATAAGTTTAGTTGATTGAATCTTCTCAATATCTCTAAATTCACTTTTTATTTCCATTACCACTAATCAGATCAGACCCTTGTGACTTAAACTCGAGCATTATAAAACCTTTTAAATAACTTCTATATCCACAGGATTTCTTTTCTCTTTTCTATCCGATGGAGAGAAAAGGCCTGGTTTTGATTATTTTTGAAATCTAAGCACTTAGCCCAAAGCAGATAGACACTAAATGTTTGTTGAAAGAGGCCTGGTTATATTGCTTCTCTCTTCAAAAGCTGGAATGATTTCGTGTTGCCCATAGGTTGAAACTCTCCTCAGCCTGGTGTTACTGCATATGAGTCTTCCTTTCCACCTCATTTCTCACACTATCCAGTGAAGGACCACTTATACTCATCATTGGGCTCTCATTGATTTTCCCATCCTCCGTTTTCCGAACCTTCACTTATCACAGTCCTATCAATATTTTCACACGCTATTCCATTGACATCTCTCTGAGGCCACCCCAGATTCTTCTCACATAATTGGTCTTTCTTTCCTGCTCTCCCAATGACTTAATAACTCTATTGTGGCACAGTCTGTCTTTAATTACAGCTCTTGAGTGGACAGGGTTTCATTATAAGTGCCAATTTTGATTAATTGGTAATGGCAGTCTACAGCACTGTATATTAGAAAAGATTATAAGGGTATACTTAGATTCCTCATGACAGAAGATGCCAAAACAGATCAGATGCCATCCATGGGCAGAGAAAAAGAGGGAAAAAACCACCTATGAATAACCAACTTTGTTATTTACCCCCATGTTTGTGTCTACTCAGCTAGATCATGTGTCCTTAAAGACATCTTCCTCTTTTCATTGCCTCTGTCACAATTTGTGTTCAATTGATTCTTTAACACTCTATTCCCTGATTTTAAAAGTTTACCATCTAAAATGTCAAATATGACATTTGAGATAGAATGTGATAATGGACAAGAAAGATATAAGTGCTAATGAAATGACCCTTGAAGACTGGGTAGGAAGACATTAGAGAACAAGGGGGAGAGGGCAAGTATTTATTCAAAGGAAATGAAACCAGTATCTTGGAGAGAGATCTACATTCTCAAGTTCATTACAGCATTATTCACAACAGCCAAAATATAGAAACAACCTAAATGTTTGTCATTGGATGAATGGATAAAGAAAATATGATACATACACACAGAGGAATATTATTCAGGCTTTTAAAAGACAGTAAATATAAGTCCAGCGAAGTTATCTCTTAACTGAGTGTTAAATTCTAAAACAGCAAAAGTTTAAAACCTAATATAGTTAAAATTACCTATGAAAATACCTCAACTCGACCATATAGTATAATACATCTTAAAATATACCAGGTGCCTTATAAATTATTAACTTTAAACTTCAAGAGGTACTGTGTAGAACAATGAAAACTACCAAATATGCAGCCATCTGAACTTTCAAAATTTCTTTAAAATTCCTATCAAAGTACTAGAGGAGAATGCGGGGGGAAGGGGGTAGGAAATGTCTCCTTTCCTATAGATTTTATTCCATTTTTAGAAAGTGGTAAATTTATCTACAGTTAGGGTTTATGACTTGGGCTTATTTTGAAATAAGGTATATTCAAGAACATAATGGAAGGCTTGGAACATACTTGGTGCTTCACAGATGCTTGCTAGATTTGAATTTAAATTTTACTTATTAACTAGACCCACATACAAACTGTTTTTTGAAAAGTTGTTTAGAAGACCACTATTGGCTTCCTGTCTTTCCTAGTTGGCATCTTCTGTGTGGTGCAGTGAACAACTGTCATTCTTGCCATTTACACTAGTTACAAGACACCCTACCATAGTTCCAGAAATGTATATTAGAGGGAGAGAACATTTTTTGCCCTCCAGATTTGAAGACTGGTAACATCCTATCCTAACTAGTGAAATATGTGAAATACATTAATATGGGAAATACTTCCAAAAGTAGTGTGAACTATTTAAGCTTTTTTGGAAAAATTCATCTTATATGTGAAATAAAATCCCAAGTCCTTGTAATGGCAAGTACCAAAACCAGCTCATATGTTCATCAATAGATAAATAATTGAAGAAATTATAGTACTCCTACACTGTGGAAAATGATGTACCTTGAAAAAAAATAACTGGATAGATCTGTATGTATTAATTAGCAAAGTGCCCATGACACTTTTAAATTAAAGAAATTGTGAAACAATAGGCAACATATAATACTTTAAAAAAAAAAAACAACAACTGAAAACTCAACCAAAGAAAAATAAGCCTATATGTATATATTTATATAAGGTCTTCAAACATGTGGAAGGATATATGCTAAGTTGTTATAATTGGTAACCCCAAGGAAGTGGGGCAATCTGATATTTGAGGGAAGAGCAAGACAATCGTTTCACCTTTGTTTCTCTATTGTTTGAAAGCCTGATCCAAATTAGTGGTAATAGGAATTAAAAGAGAAAGACCATCAGGAGTTGGGATGGCAGTGGAAATGGAGTGGATGGGATTTGGCAACTTTTTGAATGTGGTGGAGAGGGAAGCGAAGAGGTCATTGATTTTAGCCTGAGCCACTGGGGGAACAGTGCTGTCATGTGGGAACAGGGGTTCCAGGAAAGGAATTGGAGTTTTTTTTATTGTTACCAGAGGAGAGATGAGGAGTGTGGGTTATCTGTCAAAGTTGTGCTGCTTCTTATTTTAAATGATAATTGCTCCTATAGGAAAGCTTCTTTCTTGGTCTTGAAACATGGAAAAATAACTGCTTTATAATTGTATTTCATATGAACTGTAGAACTAGAAGAGTCAGACCAGCATCTAAATTTTTACCTTATCCATGCTTATTATTCCAAAACAAAAGAATATTTCTTTTTGAATTGGAAGAGAAATTATAGGTATTTAAAATCATTTCAAATATGCAAAGAAAGGTAAGTTTTCCTGTTGTATTCAACGTGGCATAAAGTATAAAATATCACCTATACAATTTTTACTCTGTTTCTTTGGTTTTAATTATAGCTATTCCTCTTGCAAGTGTTTATTTAACTTAATGCCTATAAATTAATAGTGTATTATTACAAAGGATATTCTACAGGGGTAGCTTTAGTTCTAGAAATAGCTTGTGCACTTTTATTCTACAGAAAGCAGCATTAGAAATTTAGCCCCACTGAGTATTTATTTCTTGCAAATACTGTCAAAATGCTGGGTAAATTTATTTCTATATAATTACATCATATTTTATGTTGGGATTGAAATAGAAGAGTATAATCCATCAGTATGACCCTTTTGTACAGATAAATGAGCCAACACAGTTACCTGAATAAATCACTTTAATTTTCAGCTCGGTTCTATGGAAATCAACTGTTCTTGCATACCTTTATTCTCCATTCATCACTGATTTTGTTTTTACGTGAGACACTATTCTTATGTTAGTCTTCCTTAGTTGAGTTATGTGGGGCTCTCCATGGGGAATGTTTTTCATATTATATTTGTTATCTCGAATCTGAGTAAAAATAAGGATTCCCATAAATACCATGTTTTTATTTTGAGTCTAAAGAATTTCATGAATTTAAAAACCTTCAGAGAACTGGGTGGTTATGGCATGTGAATGTACAGGATGATTCACTTTATTGACTAATTCTTCCAGTTTGAATGAAGCTATATATGGTCCCCCACTGGAAGAAATAGGAAAGAAACAATAAATTTAATATTTTGTATATATCTTATTTTTCAGAAAATAAATACTGCTGGAACCAGTAATGCAGATGTCCCCTTGGCTGATCCCGGAATGTACCAATTGGACATCACATTAAGAAGGGGTCAAAGTTTAGCTGCCCGAGATCGAGGAGGTAAGAACATAAGAGCAACATCACCTGAAACTCATTCTCTGTTTTTTTAAAAGATTTTATTCATTCATTCATTCGAAACAGAGAGAGAGAGAGAGAGAGAGGCAGAGACAGAGGCAAAGGGAGAAGCAGGTTTCCTGCAAGGAGCCCGATGAGGGACTCGATTCAGGATCCAGGCCCTAGCTGAAGGCAGACACTCAACGGCTGAGCCACTCAGGCATCCCAATTCTATGTGTTTTTGACAAATTTTGTTTTCCTTATAGTTGCTTAAGTAAATTAAAAAAAAAGACTTAATATTATAATTTTCAACATATGATTTGAAGCTTTATTTGACTCCTGTGACCATGGAGGAAGAGGTTATGATGCAAATTCAAAAAACTCTGAGCTGGTCCTGACCCAAACAGTATAGTTCCTACCAAATTGCTGACAAATTAGACTCTGCCATATATATTATTAGAGACATAATTGGCTAGTAGGTGAGGCACATATTTGCAGCCATATCAGAATACCATTTGGCAGACCTGAAGTTCTTGTTGCTGCATAGATTTGCAAAGTTGAATCTGCAAAAATTGCAGAATCCAGGACAAACATTTCACCAAAACTTTGGAGATTCCCACCAGTGATTTTCTGAGGCTTGGTTGGACCTGGCAGTAGTCTCATGGTAGGTAGGCCATGATGAAACAACAGACAAGGCAAATACTCTCTGGTTTCTGGATTCCAAATATCAAGGCAGTCTCCTGGTGAATTAGCCTGGGCAGCGTTAGGGATTCCTTGAACCCATATTCGAGGTAGCACTGGGGGTGGACCCTATGTAGACTATCCTTTTCACAGTTCAAAATTTCAGCTATTTAGGATATGGAGACCTGAGGGCACTGAGGACCCACAGTTCCAAAGGAAGCTAACCTTGAGCGTAACTGCTCCAACAAGGAAGGAGGGGAGTCCCTAAGCCTCTAATAGGTGTCAGGTAACCTGATGGGTGCTCCTGACATCATGTAGTCTTGTTTTTCTCCTCCCACCTTTTTTGATATCCACACTTAGGGTGTGGAAGGAACCAAATTAGGACTACAGTTTATAATTCTATCTCCTGTCTCTACAAGAATAAAATAGAGAAAATATTAGTATAATAGTGGGTTTTTAAAGACTAAAACTATAAAACTAATAGATTTAATTTTTGATTAAAAATCATTAAATATCAGAACATTCTTAATGAATGAAGGTGTGATTGGGAATGTAGAATTTTAACACATTTAGTTTTCAGAATTAACCATCTGGTTAAGTAGCTGAGGACAACTTTTTATTGAATTGAACTGCTTGTCTGAAAAGCAGTTACAATGAGATTGGAGAAAGAAAATAACCCTATTAACACAGTATTATTTTGTTGGATATATTTATATGACTTTTTTCAGTTTTCAGAGTACTCTTAATTATATTCTGTTGCATCATTTGATTTAATTTTTTTTTAATTTTTTTTTAAATTTATTTTTCATGATAGTCACAGAGAGAGAGAGAGAGAGAGGCAGAGACACAGGCAGAGGGAGAAGCAGGCTCCATGCACCAGGAGCCCAACGTGGGATTCGATCCCGGGTCTCCAGGATCGCGCCCTGGGCCAAAGGCAGGCGCCAAACCGCTGCGCCACCCAGGGATCCCGCATCATTTGATTTAAAACAGATTTGAATCAGCCATTAGAAGATCAAAATTTTAGTCCTAGATATGCTTTTGCAACAATATTAAATCATATGTATGTAATTATCTAATACAAATTGTTTGTAATGATGAAATGCCCATAAATAGGAGAGGTGGTTAAGTAAAGTGTGGTATATCTACATGATGAAATATTATGCAGCTATAAAATAAAGAATAAAGAAAATCTTTAGGAATTGATATGAAAAGAGTTACAGAGGGATGCCTGAATGGCTCAGTTGGTTAAGCATCTGCCTCTTGATATCAGCTCAGGTCCTGATCTCAGGGTCGTGGGATCCAGCCCCGTGTCAAGATCTTGCTCGGCAGAGAGTCTGCTTGAGACTCTCTCTCTCCCTCTCCCTCTGCCCCCTTACCCCTGCATGCAGTCTCTCTCAAGTAAATAAATAAATCTTTAAAAAAAATAAAAGAGTTACAGAATATATTATTAAGTGACAGGCAAAGTACAAAAGATTATTGACCATATAGAATGTAAGAAAGAAGGGAGTATAAGAAATTACACATTTTCTATTCATTTATTCAAAAACTATATCAGAAGTAAAATCCAGAAACTAATGAGATTGGTAACATACATAATATAGGTAAGAACAGGTGTCAAGAATGAGTAATGGGAAAGGGTAAAAAGAGTGGAAGAATTGATTTTTCTGACTAAAACTCGTATAGTTCTAACCCTTAATTATGGCAATATATCAGAACCAACTAAGTAAACAAGTAAATATCAATCAGGATGTGGGAGGAACCCAAAATTAATTGTAACTATAACCATACCTTAGGGGGACGAGGGCTAAAACAACTACTCTAAAGTGTTCATGTAAAACAGTATTTGGATTATACACCATAAAACCCAAGACAGGGATCCCTGGGTGGCGCAGCAGTTTAGCGCCTGCCTTTGGCCCAGGGCGCGATCCTGGAGACCCAGGGATCAAATCCCACATCGGGCTCCCGGTGCATGGAGCCTGCTTCTCCCTCTGCCTTTGTCTCTGGCGCTCTCTCTCTGTCTCTCAGTCCTTCATGAATAAATAAATAAATAAAATCTTAAAAAAAAAAAAAATAATAAAACCCAAGACAAAAAAAAAAAACAAAACATTGTACAGGTTCTACTCTAGAGCACAACTATCAATTCTGGAACTCTGTAATGTGTATACTGGGACCAAACAAATAAGTAAATATATTGTAGATAGATAATGAGAGCCAGTTTTTCCACTGTTGGAGAAAGAAGTTACAAAAATAGAACAAGGGAGAGATGCAATGAACCTTCTGGCTTTAGAGAGACAACAGTACGAACTCATGGTTATTAATATAGATACAGATAGATATTAAAATGGATAGAGATGTGTGTGTGTGTGTGTATGTTTCTTTCATCTCTCCACTGACAAGGCCTAGAAACAGTTGTAACTGTGTAATGACAGAGTAGCAATCCACACCTCTTGGGCCCAGATTTTGGTTTCTAAGTACAATTTTCCCACGAAAAGTAAGCAGTGCTCCTGGAGAAATGGTTGATTGCAGATCTGGGGCAGGGAAAGTACAAGATGAACCTGGAGTATTTTATAGTCCCAGACAGCAAGGAAGTAATAAAAAGTTGATGGCAGTATGTCAAAACAACATAGAAGCCAACTTACAAGAACTCCTAATAATCAAAACTTGGACAATTTTAGCAACAAAATAAATGATGGCAATAATGAATTATAACCCATAGAATAATATAAATATGAATTCATGATGGTAAGTAAATAATTGAATAAATAACAAATGGGAGAGAAGGTACAGCTTTCCTTCTGGTAGAATTCCAATAAACTAATGTGGAAGAGAAAATAAAAATAGAAAACCACATTTGAACAAACAATATAGTAACATGTTGCAGGCAAAAATCATCAATAGATGCTAAAATTATATGTGCAAAATTATGATGAGAAATAAAATATTTCAAAAGTGTTTCCTAACAATATACATATGAATTATAAAGGAGGAAATAATAACTTTCCAGTGGAGAAAGTTGGAAGATATCACTTTAACCAAGTAATGACCCAGGGGAATTTTATCAAACGTTTAAAGAAGAAATCATACCTATTCTCCTAAAGCTGTTTGGAAAGATAGAAAGAGATGGAGTACTTCCAAATTCGTTCTATGAAGCCAGCATCACCTTAATTCCAAAGCCAGACAAAGACCCCACCAAAAAGGAGAATTACAGACCAATATCCCTGATGAACATGGATGCAAAAATTCTCAACAAGATACTGGCCAATAGGATCCAACAGTACATTAAGAAAATTATTCACCATGACCAAGTAGGATTTATCCCTGGGACACAAGGCTGGTTCAACACCCGTAAAACAATCAATGTGATTCATCATATCAGAAAGAGAAAAACCAAGAACCATATGATCCTCTCATTGGATGCAGAGAAAGCATTTGACAAAATACAGCATCCATTCCTGATCAAAACTCTTCAGAGTGTAGGGATAGAGGGAACATTCCTCGACATCTTAAAAGCCATCTATGAAAAGCCCACAGCAAATATCATTCTCAATGGGGAAGCACTAGGAGCCTTTCCCCTAAGATCAGGAACAAGACAGGGATGTCCACTCTCACCACTGCTGTTCAACATAGTACTGGAAGTCCTAGCCTCAGCAATCAGACAACAAAAAGACATTAAAGGCATTCAAATTGGCAAAGAAGAAGTCAAACTCTCCCTCTTCGCCGATGACATGATACTCTACATAGAAAACCCAAAAGTCTCCACCCCAAGATTGCTAGAACTCATACAGCAATTCGGTAGCGTGGCAGGATACAAAATCAATGCCCAGAAATCAGTGGCATTTCTATACACTAACAATGAGACTGAAGAAAGAGAAATTAAGGAGTCAATCCCATTTACAATTGCACCCAAAAGCATAAGATACCTAGGAATAAACCTCACCAAAGATGTAAAGGATCTATACCCTCAAAACTATAGAACACTTCTGAAAGAAATTGAGGAAGACACAAAGAGATGGAAAAATATTCCATGCTCATGGATTGGCAGAATTAATATTGTGAAAATGTCAATGTTACCCAGGGCAATATACACGTTTAATGCAATCCCTATCAAAATACCATGGACTTTCTTCAGAGAGTTAGAACAAATTATTTTAAGATTTGTGTGGAATCAGAAAAGACCCCGAATAGCCAGGGGAATTTTAAAAAAGAAAACCATATCTGGGGGCATCACAATGCCAGATTTCAGGTTGTACTACAAAGCTGTGGTCATCAAGACAGTGTGGTACTGGCACAAAAACAGACACATAGATCAGTGGAACAGAATAGAGAATCCAGAAGTGGACCCTGAACTTTATGGGCAACTAATATTCGATAAAGGAGGAAAGACTATCCATTGGAAGAAAGACAGTCTCTTCAATAAATGGTGCTGGGAAAATTGGACATCCACATGCAGAAGAATGAAACTAGACCACTCTCTTTCACCATACACAAAGATAAACTCAAAATGGATGAAAGATCTAAATGTGAGACAAGATTCCATCAAAATCCTAGAGAAGAACACAGGCAACACCCTTTTTGAACTCGGCCATAGTAACTTCTTGCAAGATACATCCACGAAGGCAAAAGAAACAAAAGCAAAAATGAACTATTGGGACTTCATCAAGATAAGAAGCTTTTGCACAGCAAAGGATACAGTCAACAAAACTCAAAGACAACCTACAGAATGGGAGAAGATATTTGCAAATGACATATCAGATAAAGGGCTAGTTTCCAAGATCTATAAAGAACTTCTTAAACTCAACACCAAAGAAACAAACAATCCAATCATGAAATGGGCAAAAGACATGAACAGAAATCTCACAGAGGAAGACATAGACATGGCCAACATGCATATGAGAAAATGTTCTGCATCACTTGCCATCAGGGAAATACAAATCAAAACCACAATGAGATACCACCTCACACCAGTGAGAATGGGGCAAATTAACAAGGCAGGAAACCACAAATGTTGGAGAGGATGCGGAGAAAAGGGAACCCTCTTACACTGTTGGTGGGAATGTGAACTGGTGCAGCCACTCTGGAAAACTGGGTGGAGGTTCCTCAAAGAGTTAAAAATATACCTGCCCTACGACCCAGCAATTGCACTGTTGGGGATTTACCCCAAAGATACAAATGCAATGAAACGCCGGGACACCTGCACCCCGATGTTTATAGCAGCAATGGCCACGATAGCCAAACTGTGGAAGGAGCCTCGGTGTCCAACGAAAGATGAATGGATAAAGAAGATGTGGTTTATGTATACAATGGAATATTACTCAGCTATTAGAAATGACAAATACCCACCATTTGCTTCAACGTGGATGGAACTGGAGGGTATTATGCTGAGTGAAGTAAGTCAGTCGGAGAAGGACAAACATTATATGTTCTCATTCATTTGGGGAATATAAATAATAGTGAAAGGGAATATAAGGGAAGGGAGAAGAAATGTGTGGGAAATATCAGAAAGAGAGACAGAACGTAAAGACTGCTAACTCTGGGAAACGAACTAGGGGTGGTAGAAGGGGAGGAGGGCGGGGGGTGCGAGTGAATGGGTGACGGGCACTGGGTGTTATTCTGTATGTTAGTAAATTGAACACCAATAAAAAATAAATTAAAAAAAAAATAACCAAGTAATGAGAGAGACAGATATCACGGATCTCCTGATATGAGGCACATCATTTCTCTGACAGTCTTGCCTAAAAACGTGTAAAGTCAATGGGATCATGAGAAAACATCAGACATACTCTTCCAATAGAGGATACTAGTTACCTGAACTGAGTAGCAGCTGCCCTGGGGGCGGGGTGCAGGTGAGGGGAGCACACAGTCTCGTCCCACCATTCCATATCTCCACAGTTGTCCTTTTGGATGGCTCTGGACACACACACCATCTTTCCTACGGTTGCAAATTACTCTCTGTGGCTGTCTCTACCAAAAACAGGAATTTCTTGAAGGTAGAACAAGAGGGCCATATTCTTAAAAAAAATAGGAAAAAAATACTTTGTGGAATTGAAGAATATCCTGGTGTGTTTAAAATACAAACTCCAATCCATCTTTACTATTTTACTTATTACTTAGCCTGGCATTTAGGAGGTTTTTATTGAGTAGATCTGAGAAGAGATATTTCAACAAAGGTAATAACCTGAGTTAAACATCAGATTGATGAAAATTTATCTTAGACCCACCTGTGAATGACAGGTGTGTTAAGCATGTAACTGGATAGGTTGTCTTGGCTGACTTTACACTTGTAAATTTATATACATACAGGACAGTTAAATGGAGATGGATAGTTCAAAGTGAGAAAACAAGCGAGGAAACACTGCAGGCATGTGGGAGTATAGTTCTGAGGGCCTGAACTGAGATTGTGGATGGGGAAATGGAGAGGGAAAAGCACTTCAGGGGAACATATGGTACCATGGTGGTGAGGGAGCTCAAAAGAACTATTGAGATTGAAGGGTCATGGTACCTGGCGGCCATGTGGAGTTTGGAAAAAGGTAAGTGTCATCAAAAATATTTTTATAATGACTAGAACTAGCAGAAAATGTACTTTTATCACTTATTACATTGATGCCCTCACCTATTGCCCAGCAAACCCAAAATTTCTATGCCCCCTCTGTCCCATATCACCCTTGCCCGAAATAGGGGAATGGGAAAACACTTGCCCATCACCACCATCATTAGAATGTTATTTGAACTTTTCATCTCCGGAATCTTCCTTCATACATAGTTGGCATGGAGTTGGGCTCGGCAGGCAAAACTCACAGTCATCCTTCCATTTTTTTTAATCCTTTTTTACAGAACAGCAAGCAGATAACTTCTTGCAATACCTCTTGCTAAGTTTCATTGTGTCTGCTTTTAGTAGCCTGATAAACTAGATAACACATGATCTTGAAGAGTCCAACACACATAATTTAAAAGCCAAGCTCAACATTTTATTAGCTATGTGATTTGGAGTGGTATGTACAGTCTCTCTGCTGCAATTGTAGGGTTCCAGAGTTAGCAAATAAAAATATAGGATGCCTCATTAAATTTGAATTTCAAATAAACAACACATTATTTTTTAGTATTAATACAACTCATCTAATCCACAGTATAATGAATACAGATAATAATATTATATCTATATAATGTGGTAAGTATTGCTACTATGGCAACATATGACAATTTATAAATTTGTCAGAGTAACGTGCTGAACTCCTCAAACTTACACAATATTACATGTCAATTATTTAATAAAAAATAATAGAAATTTGTCAAATAAATATATTTCATATAATACTTAAGACCTATTTTACTAAAATATTATGTATTATTTATTGGAAATTTCAATTTAACTGAGTTCCTTATTTTTATCTGGAAGCCCTGTGAAAATCATGTCTAGTTATTATTAGAAAAACACCATTTATATCTTAATTGGATTGGGTTTTTCGGGACCATATTATAATCTATCACATTTGAATGTAGTGTCTTGACATGATTATTTACATAGTTAGAAAAGTAAAAGCAATCTGTAAACTTCTGTCTAGTGATAGCAATTACCTACAGTATGATTTCTTGTAATTTGTACCATGGAAGATGTATTAATTTTCTAGGACTACTTTAACAAATTAGTGCAAACTTGTGGCTTAAAACAACAGAGATTTATTATCTCACAGCTCTAGAGTCCAAGAGTCAAACAATCAAGGGCAACACTCCCTCCAAAGGCTCTTAGGAAGAATTCTTTCCTGCCTCTACTTGATTCCAGACATTCCTTGGCTTGTGGCAGCATGATTCTGACCTCTGCATCCATCCTCACATGGCATTTCCCACCGTATCTCCAAGTCTCAAATCTCTCCCTGCTTTCTCTCATAAGGACAGTTGTTGGATACATTTAAGGCCCACCCTAAATCCAGTATAATCTCATCTCGGGATTCATACCTGAAGTACATCTACAAACGACCCTATTTCCAAATAAGGTCTAGTTCACAGGCACAGTGTTAGGACTCAGACCTATCTTTGGGAAAACCCACGTCACTCCACTACAGAGGACAACTGCCTCTCTTCAACTAGGAACAAATTTAAATAATCAAAAAAGTGATCCATGTTTTACGTCTTCTAAAGAAGGTCTTAGAACAAAAGTAAACTGTGGCATATAACATTTGAATGAAGCATTAGATCATCTGCAGAGAAAAAAAAATGATCCATGTGAATTTATTTACTGAGACTCTATCTATAACAAAGTTAGAAGCCCCTACACTGAGTAGAGTTATAGAATTCTAGTCACTACTCTGAGAGTCTGATGTGTCACCCCAAAGGAAAGTTTCCAACAGTGTTTTCAGGTTGGAGTAAGAATTATAGAAACCTGGAGATGAGAAAGGATCTAGGTTTCCCCTGCAAGCTTCACTTTTCTCACAATTTAGCAACAATTCACTGACTGAGACCTTTTATCAGTTAATCAGACAGCCAGATCTGAGAAAATGATTGGAAAGCACTTATTTTCCAAAACAAATTCAATTTGATAAAACTGAAACATATTTTGTATTCTAAGTATAAACAAGCCCTTTTCAAGTTGGAGGGCCTGCCAGCAATTTTGTCGTTAGATGTAATTTACAAGAATTTTTAGAGTTATTCTCTGAGTGTGAATTATGCATCAGGCACGATGTTTGGTGTTTACATATATTTCCTCTAATCTTCACTGGGTTGGCTGTAAGGGCAGCTGCCACCCCAAAGCATTCACTTACCTTTTGGTGTTCAGGGTCCTCTTTGGTTGTGACCATTAGGAAATTCCTCTATGATAGATTGGCCATACAGCCTGGTTTGCCTGGAGGCCGTTGTGTATTTTTTTTTTTAACTGTTAACTGGCATAATTGTCAATAGTGGTTCATTTCACTTTGAAAAAGGTCCCCATTTCAGAAACATAGTAAATATACTGATGCTTCCTAGAAAAAGTTCTAGTCCCATTAAAGCTGATCAGGAAATTAAGTGCTGTGAGTGTTCCTTTTCTCCCAGAAGGAGAATGCAGTTTGTATCATCAGAGGAAGATTTATCTCTGAACAGGTTTGAGGTACTTTTCTTGGCAGTTCCTTTTTTAGGTTTGCAGTCTTTAATGAGCTATTTTGATCAAGAAAAGGTCTGTCATGAAAAAAAAAAAGAAAAGGTCTGTCATGTTACATTTTTGTGCTAATATTGTGAATTGGACATGTTTTTAGTCAATTGTGTGTTTTTTTTAAGATTATTTATTTATTTATTTATTCATGAGAGACACAGACAGAGAGAGAGGCAGAGACAACAGGTAGAGGGAGAAGCAGGCTCCATGCAGGGAGCCTGACATGGGACTCAATCCCGGGTCCCCGGATCAGGCCCCAGACTTAAGGCGGCGCTAAACCGCTGAGCCACCCAGGCTGCCCGTCAATTGTGGGGTTTTTTGCATTTCTTACAAGTGGTGGAATCAGGTATAGCTTGTTTTACCCACAGACACAGTCATATATGTACATGTTAAATGTCATTCTTTTCAAAGTTGACTCAGAATTTTAATAATAGCTATTTCATATAGTCATTGATCTGAAGTCAAGCTTCATATATATATGTATACACACATATATACACACATAAATGCACATATATACATATATATTATACTATATAGCTATAAGCTTCTGCAAAATACATATATTTTATTCTGTTTTTCCTATCTTATTTTCTCAGTTGCAAAAACCATCCACTCATTGACATACAAAGATGTTCCCTTGCTGAATGTTAACATAACTAAAGCCATACAATTACTAAACCCTGAAAATGAACTTCTAGTTGAGATTTTGTAAGTGACTGCAAGACTGCACCATTGTCCTAGAAAGCTTTTTTACTGGTCTTAACACATAATTTATTCTTTTTTTAAATAATAAATTTATTTTTTATTGGTGTTCAATTTGCCAACATACAGAATAACACCCAGTGCTCATCCCGTCAAGTACCCACCTCAGTGCCCACCACCCAGTCACACTCACCCCCTGCCCTCCTCCCCTTCCACCACCCCTAGTTCGTTTCCCAGAGTTAGGAGTCTTCCACGTTCTGTCTCCCTTTCTGATATTTCCCACTTATTTTTTCTTCTTTCCCCTTTATTCCCTTTCACTATTTTTTATATTCCCCAAATGAATGAGACCATATAATGTTTGTCCTTCTCCGATTGACTTACTTCACTCAGCATAATACCCTCCAGTTCCATCCACGTCGAAGCAGATGGTGGGTATTTGTCATTTCTAATGGCTGAGTAATATTCCACTGTATACATAAACCACATCTTCTTTATCCATTCATCTTTCGATGGAAACCGAGGCTCCTTCCACAGTTTGGCTATTGTGGACATTGCTGCTAGAAACATCGGGGTGCAGGTGTCCCGGCGTTTCACTGCATCTGTATCTTTGGGGTAAATCCCCAGCAGTGCAATTGCGGGGTCGTAGGGCAGGTCTATTTTTAACTCTTTGAGGAACCTCCACCCAGTTTTCCAGAGTGGCTGCACCAGTTCACATTCCCACCAACAGTGCAAGAGGGTTCCCTTTTCTCCGCATCCTCTCCAACATTTGTGGTTTCCTGCCTTGGTAAGAATTAAAAAGATTCATGGAAACTAATGAGAATGAAGATACAACCGTTCAAAATCTTTGGGATACAGCAAAAACACATCATTTATTCTGAGCCAGAGCAAAGGGTTCAGTAGTTCTTCTCCAGGCTGTCTGTAGCACTACATATATTAGGGTATTCCTTTCTTCAAAATTCCCAAGGTTGGCCAAGAGGTGACATTCTTTACCAAATGAAAATCTGAAACTCTTTAAGCCACACAGCAACTACTACACCAATCTCCTGAAGAGACTCTGAAGATGTTTCCATATATAAAATGCAGTCATATCACACCTTACTAAATAATATACTTTAAAAAGTGCTATATCTTATATTCTTATGGCTACCAATTTACTTTGCTTAATTATATTTAGATAGGAAGAGGGACCAACCTTTACTGAACCTTTGCAAATAACTGCATGCCATGAAAAGTAAAAGGACCCAGGAAAGGCAGTGTGTACAATACCTGATGTTCTCTGTAGTCTATCGACGAGGTCAATCAATATGCAATATGCATCATGTTTCCTTCAGAATCTGCACATACTTTGCCAATGGTGGGTTTTTTGGCAATGTGATTTGATTATCTATAGATGAATTTGATTTAGAATAAGCATAACTTAATTCAGCATCTGTTAACAACAGATAGATGATTTTAAGCTTAAGTCATTTTAAAAATGAATCTCTGAGTTCCATTTATTAGACATTGTTCTCAATTCACCAGAGGTTAATTACCTTATATTCATGGTTTTCCATATTTAGACTTCTTACCAATTATGTTCCTTCTTGATATAAGCATAAAGGAAATTTTATGTGTCCCTGCATTTTTATGCCTTGTGCCCATAGAAATATTGTCAGGAATTTAGTTATATATTCCCTGAAATTGGATCATATGAAATATACAAAATCATCCTTTCCACAAATTTTGAAATGTCAAATTGACAGAGCACCCCACTTAAGAATGAGTTTATGTTTTTTGGTACAACCGTTTGGTATAGCCAAACCTTATAAGGTTATAGGCCCATTGATTAAGATTATTTTAAAAAAGCATTCATTCTAATTAGCATTAATTTAATCTTCTAAACTTTTGGTTGAGAGGAGCAGACTAAAGGAGCTTCGTCATATGCTTATTATAAAAATAAGCCAATAAAAAGAATACCAATATTTAAAGTACTCTACCAAGGTCCTATTTCTTCTGCTGTTGATCTTGGAAACCTGCCTAGTAATCTACTTTCACTAAATCATCTGTCTTTGGAGCAAAAGAGTTCTGGAAATCCCAACTTTTAAGTCCCCTGGCACAGTTGATGACGTATTTATTTACTCGTGGTGGCAGTCTCAGCTTACGTTTAGAAACCTGCACCCATGAGCTTATTCTTAGCAGCCTCAACAGTCATTTCTACGAAGGTCTGGGACTTACTGTAGAAGAAGACACAATGTCTAGTTTTTAGCTTACAGTATGGAGCTTGAGGCAAGCATGAGGGGAGAGCAGATGCCACCTGTTGTTGGCATACTGAATGCTTCTGATAAGTTTATTATAGAAACCAATCATATAAGTATGGAGGACAGTAGAATCCCCTACTGGAAGTGATTACGTAAACAATTGGGAATAGTTAATTTAGATGATGATTACCCTGAGGGGGAAAATGTATTCAGGACATTGAAGCCATTGACAAATCTCCAGTGCAGTACTGTGTATGCTAAAATCATCTCCAATTGATAAAAGTATTTTAAAGCTACAAATAAAATCTTACTAGATTTATTGGCATCCATTGTGTCATGTGCACGACTATGAACATGTTTTCCCTTACCCCAACAGGGCATATAATAGCATAGTGTAGAATAATACTTTATCTATACAAGATTGGCCGTGGGTAAGTTAAGTTTTCTTTTCCTTTTGTTTTGGAAACTTTCCCCTACCCCCCAAAAAACAACATCCCATGCCCAATATGACTGTGAGGTTCAAGTGAACGTCGGCCTCACAAGACTATCCAAGGCCCTGCTTGATACCTCTTCAGGAAGATACAGGGCAGGGATCACAACTCAACAGCAGGATAGCATCAGCTAGGTCTTGTTGCAGTCCACACAGCAACCCCCACAACCATCTGGGAGTTGTCTTCCTTGGCTCTGCAGGTAACACAGTGCAGACGGAAGAAGACAGGGTCACACTGAGGGAGTGTGAGAACCACTCTGGTATAAAGGCCTCATTTCTCACAGGACCCAGTATCTTTTATAACTACTTTATAGACATAGCTTTTTACATACATGCCCAGTTAGGAGAATCATTACACTCAGGGAAGCCAAAAGATCTAGCTTCCTTTCACGTGTTTCTATTTCTCCCACGCCGGATGAAATTTACCAACTAGGGGATCATTTTTACCATTTGCTGCTTAGCAACGGAGTTGACATATGATCTATTCAGTTTAACAGAGAAACAGAGAGTAACTAAAGGTCACATTCTCAAGAAGAGGGATAAGATTTCCCCACAATGGGACAAGCATTGAGAAAATTAAGAAAATACAGGGTATTCCAGTTGTGCCTAATTGTATCAGGCCACAGGAAGAGTTTCGAGGTGAGGTGATTGCAAGTCCCTTTCGTGTTACCTAGGAGCTGTTTAGGAAGCGTCAGTCAGTATAAAAACACTTTGTCAGTGGGCGGGGGGTTGAGGCGACTGGGTGACGGGCACTGAGGGGGGCATTTGACGGGATGAGCACTGGGTGTTATGCTATATGTTGGCAAATCGAACTCCAATAAAAAAAAAATACAAAAAAAAAAAAAAACGGCTTTGTCAGTTTTATTAATCTGAATTTAGGACCTGACCCTGAAGTAGAACAAAATCAAAAGAAATTTTGGACAGGCACACAAGTACTCAGAAAAGTTGAAAAGTGGCTACAGTCTTGCCTGTGTTACTAACCAAAGTAACAGCATTTTATAGCAGCCATGACAAAGGTAAAACAACAAATTGTTTAGCTATTTTAAGTTGTCTAAACATGACAACCCCTTACTATTCTTTCAGTTTGCTCATTTTTTTAAGAAATTGACCATGGTCATAAAATACTCAAAAACAAGGTAAAAGCCAACCCTTTCTGAGAGGATGTGTTCAGTTTGGGTGAGGCAAAACCTTTCATCTATGCAGAAAGCCCATCATTTTTTACTACCTCGTGTTGAGAACAGATTATAATCTGTGACCAATTTTCCGTCTGAATTACCAGTACTCTATTACACAAATTTATTTTAAAAATGATTGTATTTAAAACATTTTTTTTCAAATGATTTATTGAGGTATAATTAACATAGAGTAAAACTTAGAGTTTGAGAAGCTTGGATAAAAAAATAGAGTCATAACTAGCACCAAAACAGTAAACGTGTTGTAATATTTCTAAGGTCATAGAAATAGAGTATTTCAATCACCTCAGAGAGTTCCCTTATGATCTTTTGTGGTTCATTTTCTCCCTACACTTCTAGCAACAACTGATCTGGTATCTGTAAGAAACAATTTTAAATTTCCTTAATATGTATGGATCTTAAATATACACACAAATATGAATATAGATGATACATTTTAGAGATTAAATATAATTAATTTTGTAAAGCATAAGGCACTGTTTTTACTGCATTGATTTTATCCTTGTAATTTGAATGCTATTTACATTCCAAATATATTTACATGTTGACAAAGTATGTAAGTAAAGACTACTCAGTGACTCTGATGTAAACTCTGGACTTAAAGTGACAATGATGTGTCAGTGGAGATTTATTGGCACGAATGTACCACTGTTGAAGAGGATGTTGATAGTGAAGGAAGCTATGCATGTGGGGGTACAAAGAGTACAAAGAACTCTCTGTACTTCCTAGTCAATTTTGCTGTGAAACTAAAACTTCTCTAAAATCAAAATCTATTTGAAACAAACACTACTCTGTGGAGATCAAGTATCTTTGCTCTGTCTCCATTTTAGTTTTAAGTATATAAAACTATACAACTATGATTGATACTGAAAAGTTAACAGAACCCTAAAGTTGTATTCAAGGAAGAATCCAAGTGGAATAGCATGCAGCACTGTCTGAAGTTGAAAACAACTATATTTTAATCACTATTAATTTAATCTTCACAATGCAAATCAAAATCACAATGAGATGTCACCTTATACCTGTTGGAATGACTACTATCAAAAAGAAAAGAGGGGTGACTCGGTGGCTCAGTCTGTTAAGTGTCTGCCTTCAGCTCAGATCATGATCCCAGCGTCCTGGGATTGAGCCTCACATCGGGATCCCTACTCCGTGGAGAGCCTGCTTCTCCCCTCTCCCTGTGCTTGCTGCTCCCCCTGCTTGTGTGCTTTTTCTCCCTCTCTGTCAAATAAATTTTAGAAATCCTTTTTAAAAAGATATGAAATAAATGTTGACAAGGAATGTAGAGAAAAAGGAACCCTTGCACACTGTTGGTGGGAATGTAAATGGGTGCAGTCACTGTAGAAAATCGTATGAAGGTTCCTCAAAAAACGAAAAACAGAAATACCATATGATCCAGTAATTCCACTACTGGATATTTACTTGAAGAAAAAAACCCACTAATTCAAAAAGATACATGCATCCCTTTGTTTATTGCAACATTATTTACAATAACCAAGATATGGAAGTAATGCAGAAGTTCATAGATAAATGAATAAAAATGCGATGAATAGAATAGATCATGGAATATACTTAGCCATTAAAAAAAATGAGATCTTGTTGTATGTGACAATATGAATGGACCTAGAGGATATTATGCTAAATCAGACAAAGACAAATACCATGTGATTTCACTTATATATGGAATCTAAAAAACAAAACAAAGAAACAGACGCTTAAATACAGAGAACAAACTGGTGGTTGCCAGAGGGGAGGTGTGTGGGAGAATGGGTGCTATAAATAAAGGAGATTAAAAGTACCAACTTCAGTTATGAAATAAATAAGCCATAGAGATGAAAAGTACAGCATAGGGTACTTAGTCGATAATATTATAATAACGTTGTTTGGTGACAGATGGTGACTACACTTATGGTTGATGAGCACTGAGCAACAGAATCGTTGAATCAATATGATTGTACACTTGAAACCAATATAACAGTATGTTAGTTATACTTCGATAAATATATAAATAAATGTGATACAAGGAAACAAGGAGATGGAAATTCTGCAAATGGGATTGAGAGACATGGGAAAAGAATAATAAACCTAATTTATAAATTACCATGAGAACTGCGGAGAAGAAATAGTTGCTGAGTTAATGGATGAGAATTTCTCAATTCTAATAAAGGGCATAAATCCATAGGCACCCAAAGCATGACTTGTAGCAAGCTTGATAAATATCAGAAATCTAGATCCAGATACATTATAGTAAAACTCCAGAACACAAAGGAGAAAATATTTTAAGAGCAGATTAAGAGAAAAAATATCTATACATGAATGACAGTTTGCGGGTTTCACAACGACGACTCGGGTTAGAAAACATATTTATCAGTAATCTCCTTGAAGTGATAGAAGAATCTATCAATCTGGGATTAGAAAATAATTGTCCACTTCAAGTCATCTACCTAGCAAAATAATCTTTCAAGACTGAAGGCAGAATAAGAGCTATTTTGAGATTAGTATCTGAGAGAATTTGCCACACAGAGCTTCACCAAAAGAACTTCTGAAAAATGGCTTCAGAAAGAAGAATCTCAGAATGAAGATGTGAAATGTGGTAACAGTGAGCAAAGGAATTGGTAAACCTACAGTTAACATTAAATAAGCATTATTTGTATGAAGTAAAATCGTTATAATGTCAAGTCTGTGTGATTTTTTAAAAGATGTATTTATTTATGTGAGAGAGAGAGCACACAGAGAGGGAGAGTCGGACTCCCTGCAGGGAGCCCGACATGGGGCTCGATCCCAGGACCCCGGGATCATGACCTGAGCTGAAGGCAGATGCTTAACCGACAGAGCCACCCAGGCACCCCTAATTTGTGTGATTTTAAAATACTGGATAACAACTTATGAGTCAGGAGTGGAGGGTTTGAAAATATTCTACAACGGGATGTAATGAGCATTGGCTGTTATATAAGACTGATGAATCACTGAACTCTACCTCTGAAACTAATAATACACTCTATGTTAATTTAATTTAAATTTAAAAATGAAAAAAATATTCTACAGACTGTATTACTCAGCAGGGGATCAAGTATGAGCTTCAGAATTATTGATGTAAGGAGGCATGTTAACCTTGTCAAGAATAACTATTAAATGAATGGAAATAGAATGTAGACCTGGGGTGCCTGGGTGGCTCAGTTGGTTAGGTGTCTGCCTTTGGTTCAGGTCATGATCAAGCCCCACATGGAGCCCATATAGGGCTCCCTGCTCAAGGGGAGTCTGCTTCTTTCTTTCTCTCTGCCCTTCTCCCCTGCTTGTGTCCTCTCTCTCTCAAAAAAAAAAAATATATATTTAAAAAAAAAACAGAATGTAGACCTTAGAATTTTGCAGAGAGGTTAAATGAAATTTTAAAAATGCCAGGGCAGCCCCAGTAGGCTCAGCAGTTTAGTGCCGCCTTCAGCCCAGGGCGTGATCCTAGAGACCCAGGATCAAGTCCCACGTTGGGCCCCCTGCATGGAGCCTGCTTCTCCCTCTGCCTGTGTCTCTGCCTCTGTGTGTGTGTGTCTCTCTCATGAATAAATAAATAAATCTTTAAAAAAAAATGCCAAGAACAGGGGCACCTGGGTGGCTCAGTGATTAAGCATCTGCCTTCAGCTCAGGTCGTGATCCTGGGGTCCTGGGATCAAGTCCCACATCGGGCTCCCCGTGGGGAACCTGCTTCTCCCTCTCCCTATATCTCTGCCTCTCTCTGTGTGTCTCTCATGAATAAATAAATAAAATCTTAAAAAAAAATAAATGCCAAGAATAAAAAAAACCCGTATTTTAAAAAATGAAGATAGTACTTGTTCTAATTCAGTTTAATTGCATACATATTTATATTCACAGTCTTAAATTTTAGTGATAATTTACCTGTTCTGTAAGACAAGTATACAAATTTTCTAGTTAATTAGACCTCCTATTATAAAAATAATTCTGATTTACATGAACTAAGTGTTATGTTAATATCTTGCTCTGATACAGGCAAAGAGAATACATTTAGCTGTCTTTTTAGCCAAATTTAACAAACAATTTAAGTCATTCAGGTATTTTTGGTGATCAAGAAAATTAAGAGTTCTCAGTTAAGTCCACGTAAAGAACTTTTTTTATAACTGCTTAATATTTATTTACCAATTAATACTATCTTTAACTCTTGTTTAAAATCTTAAGAGATGAAAAGTTTTCTTAAGGCTGTGCCATTAGCATATTTTTTTGTTCTTTACCTTGTCTTGGTAACCAAGACACCCATGTACTAAAACTCTACTGTTCCCTTTGAGCACTTTTTTTTCTTCCATTTATGTGCAGGGGAGGTTTTGAGAGTCCTTATTCTAAATTTATGTGCATCTGTTAATCTCAAAACCAATCAAAATATGAGCTCTATTAAATTTGAGATACTAACAGTACAATCTTGTTGATTTCCTTCTGGAGGCAGGCAAAGGTACCTTGTCAAAAAAATATATGTATTTAACATTGTTTAGGGCATAGCTCTTTTGCCCTTGGGATACAGTTATCTTGCTCAATTGTTTGTTCTGTTTTTGTTTTTGTTTTTTTAATTAGAACTATTTCTGGGGCGCCTGAGTGTCTCAGTTGGTTGAGTTGCTGACTTCTTGGTTTCAACTCAGGTCAATCCTGGGATTGAGCCCTGCTTCAGGCTCCATGCTCAGTGGGAAGACTGCTTCAGATTCTCGTTCCCTCCCCTTCTGCTCATTCATGCTCTCTTTCTCTCCAAAATAAATAAAACCTTTAAACTAAAAAAAAATAAATAAAATAAAATAAAGTAAAATTAAAACTATTTCCTTAGTTCACTCTCTGCAAGGAAAGTACTTGTGAAATTAGCAATCAGATTCTCTCCTCTCCTTTCATTTTTTAAGTAGATTTATTCATTTAACTACATGTTCTTTTAATATGCACTATCAACCTTAATTTTTAGAGATAGTCTTAAAAAATGAGTGTGGAGCAGTGATTCTCAAAGTTTGGTCCCCTGAAGAGCAGCATCAGTATCACTTTGGAGCTTGCAGATCCTTGGGCCCCTGCCTCAGACTCCTACTGAATCATGAACTCTGGGTATGTGGCCCATTACTGTGTGCTTTAAGAAAACTTGGTGATTCTGATGCATTGCTAAAGTTTGAGAACCATTCATATAACTGACCTAAGAATCTTACTGGCCACACACACACAATCACTTATAATCACACATGGAAAATCACCCCACCAATTGCAAATGTTAAAAAGCAACATCAACCAAGTAAATTTGAAGATCTAACTGGCTTTATTCAACAATTCATGAATCAGGCACCATCCTATCTAGCAAGTAGAGAGCTGTTCTGAGGAGTTGTACAAAATAGAAGATTTGTATAGGAAGGAGGGTGGGGCAAGAAGGCATTAGTAAAGGAAAAGATTATTTCAGCCAGGACCTCTTTTTTTGGGGAAAGGGAACAGCTGGGTTTCTCTCATACAGAGGGCTACACAAGTGCTGAGCAGGGATTATAAGGGAAATGGAGAACTGAGTGGGAAAAATTAGAGAGGGAGACAAACCATGAGAGACTCCTAACTCTGGGGAACAAAGGGTTGTGGAAGGGGAGGTGGGCGGGACAATGAGGTAGCTGGGTACCAGGCACTGAGGAGGGCAGTTGATGAGCTGAGCATTGGGTGTTATACTATATGTTGGCAAATTGAATTAAATTAAAAAAAAAAAAAGAATAGTCTACATTAAAAAAAAAAACAAAAAAACAAGTGCTAAGCAGGGAATTTCAGAGAAGAGGAAGAAAGAGAAGAAAAAAAAATTCCATATGTTCCCATACCTCTTTACCTTCTCCCTGAACGACAGCCCTTCACCATGGCCTCCTTATAGTCTCTCCTCTGCTGTCCTGCCTGCTGCTCCCTTGCGGTGTATTCAATAAATTTCTATCTCCTTTGTTCTGCCAAAGGTGAATACTCTCACCATCCTCACTGCTGGCCCCACCAGATCTGGTCTCCCCACGTGGGTCCTCCAAGAACTGTGGAAAGAAAATATTTCAATTTCGTTTTATCAGAAATACCTCATAATTTTTTTGTAATTAAAAAGTCTCCCTCTAGGCCATATCAAAGATTCACTCCTAAGAACATTTTATTGACAGGTTTTTAGCATCTATCTTTATTTTATTTTTTAAGATTTTATTTATTCATGAGAGACACAGAGAGGGGCAGAGACATAGGCAGAGGGGAGAAGCAGGCTTCCCTGCAAGGAGCCTGATGTGGGACTCGATCCCAGGACCCCAGGATCACAACCTGAGCGGAAGGCAGATGCTAAACCACTGAGCCACCCAGACATTCCTATCTTTATTTTTTTCTAAGAGTAAACCCAAGGTTTCTAGACCAAAGATCAGACATCATTCCTTACAGCATCAGTTTCCCATGCTTCCCTCTCCACCTTCAGGGAGATGCCATGAGACCAAATGTCAGCTGCGTATTCAAGGGCTCTGTACTGTGGAGAAGACCCAAAATTATGCAATTGGGGAATTTTATAAGCATAAGTGCACAGCAGCCCCTCCTCTCTGCTTAAGAGAGAAAAAGAGCATATCTTTCTGAAGTGAACAAATCCTCTCTTGAGAAAAGGGAAGACTCCCAGATCTTTACAACTATTTGAAATGTAAACTCATGGCTCTAAGCCTATCAAGAAAGTCCTACTGAGTGAAAGGAAAGTGGCTCTGGAGAAAAGGGGAAATATTATCTTTATAGTTTCTACTGTATTTCATCATTTATCATTATTCTCCTTTTATTCATCTCATCTTTCTGTTAAGTGTGGATTTTGCCCATTGTGAGTATGTGTAGACACTTTGCTATCATGCTATCATGGTCTAAAGTGAAATGAATGAATGACCAATTTGTCACTCACAACCATCTTTCAAATGTAGGCTGATGAGTGGTCTTAGATTTTAAAGGATTACGGTTTTGTAACAAATACACCGAGAGACATTGACTACAAAATTGTGTATTTAAGCATTTCCAAATTTTCTAGTGTTTTAAGAACATATTACCTATTGAAAGAAGTTATCAGAGAATAATTCCTAGTTAAATTTAGAAAATAATGAACAAAGCTTTCTTCTTTATTAAAGAAAATTTGAGTATATATTGTAAGAATAAGTTACTTTTCCAAAAAGTACATTAAAGTTTAAAAGTTCTCAAACTTTAGTCAGTTATGTTAAATAATATCTTATTAGCAGTCTGTCATAGAAGAAAAGACCATGTTTTTTAGGTTAGGTTATGCAGAAACAGACCCTGAGACATGGATTTGAGCTTCTTTAAGGGATAATCCCATTAGGCAGTGGTGGGGGATGAGAATAACACAGAAAGCCAAGGAGGTCAGTTCAGGGTTAGTAACAAATCAGTACCTCTGGGACCTCTGAGACCTGGTGTAGAATGCCCCTAGCAAGTCCTGATGAGGAACCAAGAAGATGGACTCTATTTAACAGTTCCCATTTGCCATCAGCTGAGACCTGTTCCCGAAGGTGTATCGTCATGGCCTGGGCCACGTGTGCTCTAATGCACACTAGAAAGTCACAGGTGCTTGAGGAAGAAATGGAGGTAGAAAGTCCTTGGTGTTTAGGAAAGCTGAAAGCGCAGACCAGATGTGGCTGGACAATGGCAGCCCCTGCCCCAGCATACACTGGGCATCAGAAGGACCAGAAGTGGATCACTGAAAAGCTAAGCCTCATATGTAAAATGGGGTAACAAGAGCATCTGCTCCTAGTTTTGATCTAAAGGTTAAATAGGGGATCCCTGGGTGGCGCAGCGGTTTGGCGCCTGCCTTTGGCCCAGGGCGCGATCCTGGAGACCCGGGATTGAATCCCACGTCGGGCTCCTGGTGCATGGAGCTTGCTTTCTCCCTCTGCCTGTGTCTCTGCCTCTCTCTCTCTCTCTGTGACTATCATAAAAAAAAAAAAAAAAAAGACCATTAAAAAAAAATAAATAAATAAAGGTTAAATAGGATTCTACGCAAAATGTTTTAGAGGAAGACACAAGGTAAGCCCTCTGATCATCTACAAGGTATAACTGAAATTTTGGGGGTTTAGGTTCCACTGCAGTAAAGTGAATATTACAATAGAGTCAAAGGGATTTTTTGGTTTCTCAGTGCATATAAAAGTTGTGTTTCTTGTTACACTGCAGTCTACTAATGTGCAATAGCATTATGTCTAAACAGACAATGTACACACCTTAATTTGAAAATAGTTTATTGCTAAATAATGCTGACCATCATCTGAGCTTTCAAGCAGTTGTAATCTTTTTGCTGGTGGGGGCTCTTGGCTCCGTGTTGATGGCTGCTGACTGATCAGGGTGGTGGTTGCTAAGGATTGGGATAGTTGTGGTAATTTTTTTTTAATTTTAAATTTATTTATTCATGAGAGACACACAGAGAGAGAGAGAGGCAGAGACACAGGCAGAGGGAGAAGCAGGGTCCATGCAGGGAGCCTGATGTGGGACCCAATCCCGGGTCTCCAGGATCACGCCCTGGGCGGAAGGTGGCGCTAAACCGCTGAGCCACCCAGGCTGCCTGGTTGTGGTAATTTCTTGTGGAAGTTTGCCATGTTGATCGACTCTTCCTTTCACAAACAATTCCTCTGCACCACGTGATGCTATTTGATAGCATTTTATTCACAATGGAGCTTCTTTCAAAATTGGAGTCAGTTCTCTCAAATTCTGAAGCTGCTCCATCAACCAATAACTTATGTCGTATTCTAAATCTCTTGTTGTTATTTCAACAGCCTTCACAGCATCTTCATCAGGAGCAGATTCCATCTCAAGAAACCACTGTCTTTGTTTATCCATAAGAAACAACTCACCATCTGTTAGTTTTATCATGAGCTTGCAATGGTTTGGTCACATCTTCAGGCTCTGCTTCTTTTTTTTTTTTTTAAGATTTTATTATTAATTCATAAGAGACACACACAGAGAGGCAGAGACACAGACAGAGGGAGAAGCAGGCTCCCTGTGAGGAGCCCGATGCAGGACTTGATCCAGGATCCCAGGATCACGCCCTGAGCCAAAAGGCAGATACTCAACTACTGAGCCACCCAAGCATCCCCCAGGTTTCACTTCTAAATCTTCTCTTGCTGTTTACCACATCTGCAGTTACTTCCTCCATTGAAGTCTTGAACGCTTGAAAGTCATCCAGCAGTATTGAAGTCAATTTCTCTCAACTCCTATTCATATTGAGCTTTTAGCTCCTTCCCATGAATCACAGATGATTTTAATGGCATATAGAATGATGAATCCTTTCCAGAAGGTTTTCAATTTACTTTGCCCAGATCCATGAAAGGATTCACTATCTATGGCACCTATAGCCTTACGAAACATTTTTCTTAAATAATAAGGCCTGAAAGTCGAAATGACATCTTGATCCACAGGTTGCAAAATGGACATTGTGTTGGCAGTCATGAAAAAAAATTAATCTCGTTGTATCTCTCTCTCCATCAGAGTTCTTAAATGACTAGGTGCCTTGTCAATGAGCATTAATAGTTTGAAAGGAATATTATTTTCTGAGCAGTAAGTCTGAATAGTAAAAATATTCATTTCTGTTATATAAACATATATGCTGTCATCCAGGTTTTATTGTTCTACTTATAGAGCACAAGCAGAGTAGATTTAGCTTAATTCTTAAGAGAATTAAGAACTGGCCCCTAATAAGAGCCAGCCTGTCCTTTGACACTTTTTAAAAAAGTTTATTTAAGTAATCTCATTACCCAACATGGGGTACAAACTCCTAACTTTGAGATCAAAAGTCACATGCTCTTCTGACTGAGCCAACCAGGCTTTTCCTTTTTTTTTTTTTTTTAATCATTCGTGTGTTTGCTGGAGCAGCACTTTTAACTTCCAAGAACTTTTCCTTTGCAGTATAATTTGGCTGACTGGGACAAGAAGCCTAGCTTTGGGCCTGTATCACCTTTAAACTTAGTTTCTTCACTAAGCTTAATCATTTCTAGCTTTTGATATAAAGTGAAAGACATGTGGCTGTTCCTTCCATTTGAACACTTAGAGCTCATTGTAGAGTTATTAATTGGCCTAATTTCAATATTGTTGTCTCAGGGATTAGGGAGGTAAAGAAGAGGTAGGGAAATAAGGGGATGGCCAGTCAGTGAAATAGTCAGCACACACAACATTTATCACTTAAAATCACTATGTTAGGGATGCCTGGGTGGCTCAGTGGTTGAGCATCTGCCTTCAGCTCAGGGTGTGATCCTAGAGTCCTAGGATCAAGTCCCACACTGGGCTCCTTGCAGGGAACCTGCTTCTCCCTCTGCCTGTGTCTCTGCCTCTCTCTCTCTCTCTCTCTTTCTCTGTGTCTCTCTCATGAATATATAAATAAATAAATCTTTTAAAAAAATCACTATGTTTTTTAGGCATTAGTTCATGGTGCCCCAAAACAAATACAATAATGAATTCAAAGATCACTGGTCACAGATCACCATAACTATAAATATAATAATAATGAAAATTTTTGAAACATTGTGAAAACTACCAGGTGTGACATAGAAACACGAAATGAGCCTGTGTTGTTGGAAAAATGGCCCCAATAAACTTGCTGAAGTCAAGGTTGCCAGACCTTCAATTTGTAAAAAATACACTATCTACAAAGTGCAATAAAGTAAGATATGTCTGTATTTCCATCATCAACAACAACATTATTATTAGCAAGATATTAACTGAAGTGTTATTGGTTAAGTTAGTGAATATTTCTGAATGAGAGCTGCAAGGACTTTCCTCCCCCATTATTTTTACGTAGTATTATATATTCTAATTGGTCTGGAATTCAGCTTTAGAGTTTTTGTTTTTTAAGGATTTCTCTTTTATTCAACTTAGGTTGTTGACAGTCTGCTCACCGTATGTCTTTGTACTATTTATTTCAGTGCCAATGGCCTCTCTGCCTCACTGGGAAAAAAGAACGGGGTTCTTGCTAAGCTATGCATTGGAAAAGGCAATTGCTTTTATGATGCTGAGGATATTTCTCATACTTTTTTTCTAACTTTTAAAAGCACAGAGCTTGTATTTTCTTCTTAAATCCTCATATTTCCTTAATCATGTTGGAATTGAACTTGGAGATGATCATTAAAATGTAATTCTGGAAAAGAATCATTATCAGTTTTCAAAATGGCAAGAAAAATGAAGCTAGAGAAAGCAATTCATACTACAGAGTATTTAAAATTATTTGAAATTTATTTTTGCTGATTTCAGTTTCACTATCCTGATTCAATAACCTTGAGAAACAAAAATGTTCCTTACTGTTATGAATAATAGATGTCACAGAGGAAGTCGATAGGTTTGTCTTTTAGCTCCATCACATGTGCCAAAAAAATCAGTAAAAGGACAACACATCTCAAATGGATAATTATTACTCTTGAAATATATTGATGTAGAGTATCATTAATGGAAAAAGCTGAACAGGTTAACATGTTAGTTTTTCACAAGAAAATTGGAATTGTTCTTAAAATTTTGTTAGCAAAATAAAATTTTAGATTTACCGTTGTTTAATAGCCTATGTAATATCACTGCATAGATTTCAAGCTTTAGGTTGAAATCATTGATATTTTTATGAGGCTATTTCTTCCTATGCTTTGATGTATAATTAGGTATCATGCTTTTGGGTGGATGGCAGGATCTGATTTATGCCTTGTGAAGACAAAGCATTGCACACAGTGCTTTAAAAAAGTCCAGCATAATTGGCATGAAGAGTAATAGGGGAAGTCTCTGAGGAAAGCAACCTCATGCCAAGGAGGGCCTCAGGTTGGTAAAATTCTGTAATTTATTTGTGCCTTGGGCCTCTACCTGAAGAGCCTGTAATGAGGTCTGGAAAATAGGATGTAAGAAACTGATCCAGTCCAAAATTTGATTTAAGACATGTGGTGGGGATCCCTGGGTGGCTCAGTGGTTTAGCCCCTGCCTTTGGCCCAGGTCATGGTCCTGGAGTCCCAGGATCGAGTCTTGCCTCAGGCTCCCTGCATGGAGCCTGCTTCTGCCTCTGCCTGTTCCTCTGCCCCGCCCCCCTCTCTCTGTCTCTCATGAATAAATAAATAAAATCTTAAAAAAAAAAAAAATATGTGGTTAAGCAGAATTAAACTGTCCCCTAATGATCCATATCCTTGTCTTAATTCTCTCCCCGTTAGTATGGGTGGAATCTGTGAGTATGATGGGATATTACTCCTGTGATTATGGTCTATTATGTTATAGGGCAAAAGTGAAGGGATTTTTGCAAATTTAGTAAATGTTTCCAAGCAATTGACTAAGTTAATCAAAGGAATATATGATCTTGGGGATCCCTGTGGTTTAGCGCCTGCCTTTGGCCCAGGGCATGATCCTGGAGTCCTGGGATCGAGTCCCACGTCGGGCTCCCGGCATGGAGCCTGCTTCTTCCCCTGCCTGTGTCTCTGCCTCTCTCTCTCTCTCTCTATGTCTATTATGAATAAGTAAATAAAATATTTTTAAAAAATAAAAAAATTTAAAAAAAGGAATATATGATCTTTGGTGAGCCTGACCTAATCAGGTGAGCTGGAGCCCCCTCCCCCCACCCCCCTGAGATAATGAGATCCTTTGGCTGACCTTGAAGAAACACACAGCCATCCTGTAAACTAACAATGGAGAGAAATGACCTCTAAGAGCCAAGGGTTTTGGTTTTATAGATGCAAGGAAGTGAATTCTACCAACAATCTAAGATTCCAAGGTCCAGATGAGAGCTCCGCCCAGCTGACACTTTGATTGCAGCCTTCTCAGACCCTGAGCAGAGTTTCCAGTTAAGCCAAGCCTGACCTACAAAACCCTTGAGACAACAAATGTGTGTTATTTAAGTCACCGTGTTCCTGGTAATTTGTTACACTGTAATAGAAAACTAATACCTGGTTATGTTAGAAAGAGACAAAAGGGATCTTTCTCTTTCCATCCAAATTGTCCAGCCTGTTTCAGCTCTCCTGGAAAATACTACTGAAGAAAAAAACACTCTTTGAGCCATGGACTTGATCAAATCTTAAATGGTTTCCCTTAATGAGGTTAGAAGGTAGAGAACTAAATTAAATGAGCATATGAAATTATTAGATGCCCAGTTGTTTACAAAAACCTACTTCCAAAAATCATTTTTACAATACTCAATGCACAAAATTGCTAAAGAAGCACCTTCACTTTACTAAAACATTAGCATTTGGAAAATATATTCGTTAATTCTTGAGATAGCAGTCATTTGAATACAATAGAAATCAAGTGTCACATTTCTAAGAGGAAATGAAGAGGTTAGAGAAGATTGAAATGACTCAGAAGATATATTGCTATTCTTTGAAGACTTCTAAATCAGCCCCCAAAGAAGCAAAAGACCTCAATAACCGTTAAAATTAAGGTATTTTTATAAGCTATATCTTGGGGCATCTGGGTGCCTCAGTTGTTGAGCATCTGCCTTCAGCTCAGGATGTGATCCCAGGGTCCTGGGATGGAGTCCTGGATCAGGCTCCCTGCAGGGAGCCTGACTCTCCCTCTGCCTATGTCTCTGTCTCTCTCCATGTCTCTCATGCATAAATAATAAATAAAATCTTTTAAAAATAAAATAAGTAAAATAAAAGCTATATCTCTACCTCAAGAATAAACGTTAATACAAACCTTCCATGCTTTTAGTATCCATGAAAAGCACATCTGCCTTAGCTTGGAAGAATCTACTTTAATAAATTTATAGTGAAACCACTTTAAAGAAAATAAACAAATAGAAATATAAAAATAAACCCATAGTACTAGCCCTAGGAGGACAATACTGCTGGAATTCAAATGAATCCTTTGGCTTCTGCAGAGCCTTAGTCACAATGTCATACAGTCTGTATCAAATAGGATCAATGTCTCTGACAGTAGCAAAGAGAAAAAATCAAGTTATTTGGATTTTATAGTTTTTACTTACTTTAATAATGAGAGTGTAATTAAATGGGAAAGGCTTAAGCAAAGGGAGTAAGCCCATAAAACTCCCTGTTTAAAACCACACTCAGCCTTGCCAGGCGATCTTACATTTAACAGTGAAAGCTTTTAGGCTTTTATGGAGTCATGCATTTGACTTCTCAAAAATACTGCACTATATCCTAAACACAAATAAGGGAGTGAGCTATTATTTTCTGTGTATTCACATTCAGTTATTTGTGCAAGTTAAGCAGATGGCACTGGTAATTGACCCAAGAAAGTCCCAAAGTATACCCTGAATTACTCCATCATTAAAAGCCTTTTGTGCCCTTTTTTTCCCCCTGAAATATTATTCCCCTTCCAACCTAAGGCCGATTCTATTTTCAATTTTTACTCCTTTTTGAAACCCTATAAATAAGGCCTTTTGCCCAATTGATCTTCAACAAAAGTCAGAGGAACTCCTTAGAATACCAGAGGTATGAAAAGGAGCACAGAAAAGCACAAAGTGCGCAGGAAGTACAAATTCACATCCATGAGCATTTACTGAGCAGCTAACCAGAGCAACACCTAGCACATTGCCAATTCTAGGAATCCACTGAGCTCCGCAACATGGCAGGCCAGCAAGTCCTGTGTTGGTAGTGATACAGATGATGGTGGTGCTAATGAGAAGTACAACTATCAATTAGAGAATATATAGTATAAAATAATCAAAGAATATAGTATAAAATTATTTTGAGGATTGGTGAGTTGGAGACATGTAAAGTGACAAGGACAATGCCTGGCACATAGAAAGCATACAACATGTGTTAGCTTTTTAAATAAAAATAACAATCACAAATGGCTAAGCACAGTGCTTTGAGGTGTGAACTACTAGTTCCTTAGGGAAGAAAAAACAAAAACTCTGTATTATATTCTTAGTAAAGCAGATCATGATCAAAGGACTGAAGTCTAGCCAAAGTGCCCATAAGTCAAATCGAAGTGGATACTTTGATACAAAACATGGAAAACAGAGAAATATTGTACACCATGTTTTACATCTTGAAACTTACACAATTGGGGCGCCTGGGTGGCTCAGTCCATTAAGCATCTGCCTTCAGCTCAGGTCATGATCCCAGGGTCCTGGGATCTAGCCCCACGTCAGGCTCCCTGCTTAGTGGAGAAGCCAGTGTCTCCTTCTCCCTCTCCCTCTGTGTGCGCGCGCTCTCTCTCTCTCTCTCTCTCTCTCAAATCAAGTAATCACTCTTAAAAAAAAAAACTAAAAAACTAAAAACAAAAACCCTTATACAATTATATCTCAGTAAAACTGGGGGTAAAAAAAAGAATAGCTGTCTTGGACCAAAGGTCAGAAACCACACATTGAGAATGGCAAAATTGTTATACTGGCTTAGAGTTACTTCTTGCTCTATGGTTGTGCAAGAAGAGAGTGAATTTCTCTCTAATTTAATCCACTATATTTTTCTGATTGCTTTGTTATGGCATCTTAGACAGCCTAGGAGCGAATGCACTGATACTCTTTTTAATATAAAAAATCTTGGGCAGCCCTGGTGGCTCTGTGGTTTGGAGCCACCTTCAGCCCAGGGCCTGATCCTAGAGACCTGAGATCGAGTCCCAAGTCGGGCTCCCTGCATGGAGCCTGCTTCTCTCTGCCTGTGTCTCTGCCTCTCTCTCTCTCTCTCTTTCTCTCTCATGAATAAATAAAATCTTAAAAAAAAAAAAAATATATATATATATATATATATAAATCTTTAAAAAAAAGGAATTTTTATTATGTTCAAATAAGTTTCCTTCTGGCCTTTAAAAAAATTTCTCTGGCTCTACCATTAATATATTTTTCAAGGTAGACTCATTAGTTTTCCGTTATTTTTTAACTAACGTCCAAAATTTTAGCAGCTTAAAATAATACCCATTTATTTATTATTATTATTTAAAGATTTTATTTATTTATTCACAAGAGACACAGAGAGAGAGAGAGGCGGAGACACAGGCAGAGGGAGAAGCAGGCCCATGCAGGGAGCCTGATGTGGGACTCAGTCCCGGGTCTCCAGGATCATACCCTGGGCCAAAGGCAGGCGATAAACTGCTGAGCCACCCAGGGATCCCCCAAGTAATACCCATTTAATAGTTTACAGGGGGAGCCTCGGTGGTTCAGTGGTTCACCCAGTGGTCTGCTTTGGCTCAGGGCATGATCCCAGGGTCCTAGGATCGAGCCCCCCATCGGGCTCCCCACAGGGAGCCTGCTTCTCCCGCTGCCTGTGTCTCTGCCTCTCTCTATGTCTCTCATGAAAAAAAATACAGGTTCTGTAGGTCAGCAGTCTGGTCTTGGCATGGCCGAGGTCTCTGCTCAGAGTCACAAGGTCAAAATCAAGGTGTCAGCTAGGCTGAACTCTTATCTGGAGCTCAGGGTCCACTTCCAAGTTTATTCTTGGTATTGGCAGGATTCATTTCTTTGTGGATATAGGACCAAAGCCCCTGCTTTCTTGCTGTCTGTCAGCCAGGGGTTTCTTTCAGCTCCTAGAAGGCTAGTTTCAGGATGTTTCCTTGTGGCCCCCTCTATCTTCAATCCAGCAATAGCATGTCAAATACCCCTCATGCTTTGAATGTGATTTTCTGCTACCAAGTAGAGAAAATCTTGTGCTTTTAAAGGAAATTAGATTAGATTAGGCCCACCCTGAAACCTCCCTTTTGATGAACTTTAAGTCAACTGATTAGTAACCTTAATTACATCTGCAAATCCCTTTTGTCCTATAAGCAGCATAATCACAGATATGACATCTCATCAACTTCACAGTCCAGGGATTGAAATGAGAAATCTTGGGGGTATATTTCAGAATTTTACCTACTCCAGCAGGGAGGAGATTTATCATCTGCTTCCAGTAATGATTCTCTCATTATGTGCTGAGCAGACCATTAATATTGAATGAATTCTCATGGTCTTAAATATGATAGTCTAGTGATGGATGTTGGTTGTCAAATCTATTTTTTTATTATACTAATATCAAGATAATATTGACATCAACAGGAGTCATAAAAGGTTCTGAATATACTTTATATTCAATTATATTATATATAGTTTAGAAATCTAAAGTTTGAAGAACATAGTGTAGACATAAAGTTGAAAAGTATAAAAATTCACATTTTTTGTCCATGCATTAGTAACCTTTAGGTTGTCTTTGTCAAAATATTTCAGACCAGCTAGTTTTAAATTTAAAAATTACTTTGAGTAATTTAAGAAGACAATGTACTTGCCCTTTTATAAGTGGCCCTTTGAGTACATCTTATTTTTCGGGTGTTGGTGTATTCTCTAATCGAAGACTGATCTTTTGACATCAGACAAGCAATCTTAAACGATTTTAGTCTATTCATTAAATAGTCATTTATTCATTATTCAATTATTCTATTTATTGCTCTTCTATTTTAAATCACCTAAAGAGAAACCCCAAGTCCTTACCAAGGGTCTATAGGGTCCTACACAATCTTTTGTTTCAACAAGCTCTGATTTTATCTCCTCCCACTCACTTTGTAGGTCACTCGCTCCATCGACACTAGAATTCTTCAGACCCTCTCTGCACCTGCTGCTTCCTTTGCCCAAAATGCTTCCTCATTGCTTCGGGCCCCTTTTCAGATATTTCTCTATGGGACAGGTTTTCTGTCTGCACCCTATCTAAAATGGTAGACCCCTCTGATCACCATCCCTTTACCCGTGGCTTTATATTGTTTTCAGGCCCTATCACCACATGACATATTAACCACCACCTTATTAGTTTACCTCCACTAGAATGAAAGCTCCTTGGGAGTAGGGACTTGGTTTTATGCTCTGCTGAATCCCCAATGTCTAGCACACAATAGACACCCAGGAAATATTGTTGAATGCATGAATGTATTTCAGAAAAGGCAAAGCATACCAGCTAGAGAATTCATTCATTCTGCAAACTAGCACAAATCTTTTATTAAGAAAACACCCTGCCTTCCTTTAAAAAGTAACAGAATATTAATGGAAATGGAAAAAATGGCAAGTTTGGCAGAAAGACTGAAGGTAAAGAAGAGTGGTTCATGGGGTAATGTAGTGCTTAGGTTGGTTCTATAGTTTTTGTGAAACTTGCCAATGGAGGCCATGGGCTTTTCCACATCCTGACAGAGAGTTGAAGGGAAGATAGTGTTGAAGAGAGGAGCAAGGATTTTTTTTTTTTAAGATTTTATTTATTTATTCATGAGAGACACAGAGACACAGAGAGAGGCAGAGACACAGGCAGAGAAAGCAGGCTTCATGCAGGGAGCCTGACATGAGACTCAATCCCGGGTCTCCAGGATCAGGCCCTGGGCTGAAGGTGGCACTAAACCACTGAGCCACCCGGGCTGCCCAGGAGCAAGGATTCACAACACCTACTACCGTCCTGTATCTGCCATCTTTGCTTCTGTTGGTGACCACATGCTTTAGCAGGATAATTGCAAGTTTTGAGGTAACTTGCCACACTGAACACTTACTGTTTTTAGCGAAAAGGGCGAAGGTTTTTTTCATTGTTCCTCAAGTATTTTAGTTATGTTGTAGGTGTTAACATTTTGCTTTGCTTATCTTTTTTACTTGCTTATAAAACGTATATAATCATTGACCATATCAAATGATACGATAATTGAAGAAAAGCCTTTAATTGATAATCCAAGGATATTGAGGTAATTATAACCATTCCTCTTAAACTTGTACTTTGAAAAGAAAAAAAGTCTTTCCTTTTTATTGTTTATTTGTGGAAGCTTATCCTTTAAAAATTGTCTCATTGTAAAGTAATTGAGAAGATTACCTTATTGTGTCTTTAATTATCTTAGAGATATAATGGTGCCAATGACGAACAATATTAGGGACCACATATGCTTAGAAGAGGTATCTCTGAAACAGGGACTGGCTATTTTCTTATAGCTCTAAAGATTCAGAGGAAGCAGGTTAGCTCTGTAACATACATCTTATAATATTTTATATTTTGACCAAAATGAAATACTCTATCATGCAGTATTTGTGTTCAGCAAATACTGAATTTAATTTTGAAGCACTGAGCTGAAAGTATTCTAACTACCTCTATATTCCATGACCATCTGTCACCTGTCAGTTTTGTAGCTGGGATCCTCGCATTCAGGCACAGACTGAACAATGTTTCCTTCCAATTCTTTTTTTTTTTTTTAAGATTTTTTTTTTTATTTTTTATTAATGATAGTCACAGAGAGAGAGAGAGAGAGAGAGAGAGAGAGGCACAGGCACAGGCAGAGGGAGAAGCAGGCTCCATGCACCGGGAGCCCGACATGGGATTCGATCCCGGGTCTCCAGGATCGCGCCCTGGGCCAAAGGCAGGCGCCAAACCGCTGTGCCACCCAGGGATCCCTTTCCTTCCAATTCTAAGACTTTGTGTTTCTATAAGACTATGATCATCACTCAGTTTTGAAGGGAAAACACTGCTGAATGGCAGTGATGTAACGTAATAGAATCTTATATCTTGCTCTCATCATAGTCTAATAGGGGTCAGCATTGGAGAGTGGGCTCCCAACCCTGCTCCATGCAGTCATTAAAGGACTTAACTTCTTTTCCCATTTGTATCACTAATTCCCTTGTAACCAAACCCAAGTTCATCTGCCTGATACATAGCAAAGCCAATCACTGAGACTCCAGGTACATAGCAAGGAAATGGTTTATTCTAGAGGTAGCCAAAGGAAGAGACAGGAGGACAAGACTCAAATCTACCTCCCTGAGGTGGGAGGGAACAATATTTTTATAATCATAGGGGTTGAGATTACATACATAGTGACAAATTGGACGGAGAAACTTATGACTTTTCATGAGGACAGATAGAGCATGCTCATTGAGCAAACGTATAGGAAATATATATTCCACGGTCACTTTAGGGTAGAGACTTAACATCAGAATGAGTAAAAATTCAGCTCCTGATGTCAGGCAGATATCTTAGGACAAGGGAAGGGACTATGGGCATGCTCCAAGAGCTGCAATAAACTGGATGGAGTCTTAGGCTCATTATCTCAGGTAAGGAATTCAGGGTTGTCTTGTTCACAGGCTGGAATCATATTAACTCAAGTTGACCTTGAGTCCAGGCTTCTGCAGAGATGGCTAGTGGGTTTGCTAATGGTATCTGAAAAGACACAATAGCAGACTAGGGAGAAACAGTTCTCTGAAATACAAGCTTCATCTTTTCTGCTAGTTTCAATGTCATTAACCTGTGGGACAAAGTTTCAATCCCTCCGGAGTCATGATCATTCCTCAGTCTTAAAGGAATTGAGATAATGACTATTCTGGCTGCTTCTTATCTCCATAGATGAGATAGGCTTTGGGTAAAGAATGGTTTTTGCAAATCTCAGCTATCAGCAAAATTCCCTCAGTGGTTAACATGCCTACATGCAGGGCTGAGCAGAAATTCCTAAGTTATAGGTCACAGCATCAAGGGGAATAGAAGTAATATGGAGTCAGGTGTACTGACTTACTCCCTATTACACCTTTTGATCCTCAAGTCTTTTCAGCCTATGGATGAAAAAATCGAATAAGAGTTACACATGAGAGGTTTTTTCATATGCCAGACTTGGAAGTGACACATCATCTTCTGGGCTTATATTCAATTGACCAAAATGCAGATACTTGTCCATACCCAATTTTACAGGAGGCTGGGAGCTATAAGCCAGCTATGCTCCAGAAGAAGAATAGGTATATAGCCAACAGTAGCAGTCCTGGTTGCATTCCACCTTTCTGGTCACTAGATATCTGGGTCACTCTTCCTTCTGCACATAGAAGACATTCACCCTTCCTCAAGAGAGACAGCCCAGAGTCTCATATGGTCACCGTATCCAGCTCCAAGTCCAGGATCTCCAAATGAAAGGAAATCCTTTATTGGGTCCAAATGTGGTTCCTTGTATCCCTTTGAGGTATAAATCTGCCTACCACTTCACCATACACATCCAACAGATAACAACCAAAATGAAGACAATGAGGGACACAGAGCAGTTCCTTGTCCATAGCAATTCTGAAATCTCCATCGACAGACTTTACAAAGGCCCCTTAGCTGGAGGGTAGAGAATTCCCTGAGTCAAATTCTACTAGCTGGGGAGAATCCTATTGTTTATTTTTCTCTGTAACAACTGTCTCCAGCATCTGAGAAGTTCTTTATAGCCATATCTGAAATGGGGATGAGGTAGATTGATATCCTGCTTCCTGCTGGGACGAGATCACATATCTCAACCAGCTGCATTCTTTCTCTCAGAAACCTAGGAGTCGGGCAGCCCGGGTGGCTCAGTGGTTTAGCGCTGCCTTTGGCCCAGGACCTGATCCTGGGGTCCCAGGATTGAGTCCCACGTCGGCTCCCTGCATGAGGCCTGCTTTTTCCTCTGCCTGTGTCTCTGCCTCTCTCTCTCTGTGTCTTTCATGAATAAATAAATAAAATCTTAAAAAAAGAAAGAAAGAAAGAAACCTAGGAGTCTTCCAGGTGCCAACAACCATACCCAGTGTTCATTCTTAGACTCCTCGAGCATGATTTCTTTTTGCTTCTCTCTTTTAGCATGACTTTAACGGCTGTGGTGCTTACGTGGGGAGACCAATCTGACATTTGCCTTTAGGCTGTCTTAATGAACTTTTGTTGTTCAAAAGGTTTTTTGTTTTTTTCAATATTATTTTCTATTATTTAGGGGCCTAAAAACAGCTTTTTCAATTATTCTCTATACTTCCTTTCACTTCTACTTACAAATCAGCCTATTTTCATCTGAATTCATCTCTTATGATTACTTACTAAAGGCAATCAATTGTAGGAAATAGACACCTTCATTCTGGCTCTTTCTAACGATGTCTCCTCAAGCTTAGGTTTGATAGCAGGTAGTTTGCCTTGCAGGTTATCACAGGAGCAGTTTTAACAAATGTTGACAGTGGCCTAACAAGACTCTCCAGCTCTTCAGTGTTACCTTGTGGCCCGCTCCCTAACCACTAAGTCAATGTCACATATCTTAGGAATTGTTTTTAAATGACAGCATCCATTCTTGAAATCAATTTTTATTGTAGTTAAGGTAAGTAGTATTAGGACCTGTAAAAGATGAACACCCAAATCTCAGTGGTTTAACAAAATAAAAATGTATTTATCACTTCAAAGTCCATTATAGCTGGTGTTAATGCTTCTGTTTCATTCAGGAACTCCAGACTCCTTCTATCCTGTGGTCCTGCCCCCATCTCTCCTATGGTCCTGTTCTCTCAGTGCTGGGAAAAAAGAGAGAAGATTGCATATGGGAAGATGTCATAGGCTAGGCTACAACTTCAGTTCATATTTCCTTGTCTAGAACCAAGTCCTTAGTCACATGGCCCCACCTAAATAAAAAAAAGTAGAAAATGTAGTTTAGCTGCATACCTGTAAAGAAGAGGAAAACACAGATGTCAGTGAAAGGTAGCAATGTCAGCCATAATTTCTCTGTACAAAGAAAAATAACCTTTCTTCTAAGCATTTCGCATGAAACTGTGGCACTGTTTACTGTATGGTTAGTATATCTATGTTTTGGACTTTTGACATAATAACAGAAGACATATGTCACAAGAATATTCATTCACCTTTATTCTGGTATGATTTCTAGTGGATTTTTCTGAATAAATCCAAATCCGTCAATCTATCAAATCAATAAACTCTCTAAGCAGATTGCTACTAAAACAATATTGTCTAAAAGCCTTGTGCGAAACTAGGACAGCCTGACCATTTTTAGGAATTGGAGTGAATGTCAATGGCCATAGTTTGGGAAAGTGGCAATGGCAAAATTCTTGCTGTTGTAGAAGGGGTGTACGATGCTATTTTGATATTAAACTTCTCATAGTTCTGATTCATTACTTGAGAATAAAATCCGAGTGAGCTTTTTAGGATCCTAGTGAACAAGGAGGGAGGGGGAGAGCAGGAAATACAGGTCATACAACTTACATACTGGTTCCCTTGCTAGTTTTTGTGTTATTTTGACATGGGACAGACATTCCTTTATTGAGGTAACATGAGTGTTGTCAGTCAACCAACATTTCTTGATCGCATATCATAACCCAGGAGTTGTGCCAGACACCAGTGATAAAAGTAAACAAGTCTTCACTGTGACAAATGCTGTTGCAGAGGATATTGGGGAGCATAAAAGAAGAGTCAAATAGTGTCTGTAGGATGGCAGGCAAGATTTCTGTACATGAGGGAAACTCACATTTGGTACCAGAAGAGGACTGAGGATGGTGGAGACTGTCAAGTTCAAAGCAAAGGGAAAGGGAAGAGGAGGGGCATGGGCATGGGACAGAAGCTGTGAATTTGAGGTGCTGCAAGTTGTTCTGCAGACTAGGGATCAGACAAAACAGGAGAAATTTGCAGAGGAACATTTGTGTGACCTGCCAAGGAGTTTTAACTGTATTCTGAAATCAGTGAGAAGCAGGGAGACAAATAGGAGACCACTGACTTTTCTTTTTTCTCAAATTGAATTTGTGAATATGCCAAGGAATGTATAACTCCATGACCATGCATCTGTGATGCATTTTAATCATATTGCAATATAGTCGTCTTGAAATTGGTTCAGTTAATGATGGTAATCAATCAACAAGAGTCATAAAACTATTTTCATTGTTATTACTTATAGTTTTGATTGATGAAGAAGATTTTGTTTTATTCTTAGGGATGTAATAACTCTTTTTAGTGGATATGTACTATGGGCTCCAGTTATTTTATTTTAATTTTAAAGATTTATTTATTCATGAGAGACACAGAGAAAGGCAGAGACATAGGCAGAGGGAGAACAGGCTCCATGCAGGGAACTTGATGTGGGACTTGATCCTGGGACTCTGGAATCACGCCCCGAGCCTAAGGCAGACGCTCAACCGCTGAGCCACCCAGGTGTTCCAGCTCCAATTATTTTAATGTCATATTTTATGATACTTCCTTATACTTATGTTTATTCATGCAATGTTTATAATTATTTCTAGGCTATTTTTTATTTTTAATGAATCCAACAGAGTTGCTATCTCTAACATAACTAGGAAAAAGAAATCCTTGGAAAATATTCATTACTTTTCTGCTGTGTGTTTATATATTCTTAAATGATTGAGGAAAGTAGCTAAATTGTAACTGTTATGTCAACTGAAATGAATTATTCAACACGGGAAATCAGAGATTTGATACCCATTTTGATATGTTTGTAGTTCTTTATTTCAATTTTGTTATATTCAAGTTTTCAAATTGTGATGTAATTATATTACTTTGTCTCCATGTTGAATAAGATTAATTGCTAATTGTTATTGGATATTTAGTTTGTGCCAGTACCTGTGCTAAGTACTTTACATGAATTAAGTAATTAAACTCTCACAACGACCTTCATGAGGTTCTATACCACCTTCATTTTCATCTAAGTGACTTTTTGCAATTCACACAGCTAGGAAGTGCTAGAGCTGACATTAGAACCCAGGCTTAGAGATCAAACTGTTCTTAGAGATCAGACTGTTCACCATCACCCTACATGGCACCAAACCACCTCTGTTGTGCATGGAGTGAAAATAAACTTTCATCTCCTTCAAAATACATTAAATAATTTTATACTTTTAAATTATATTTTTCTGTGGATCACCATTGAACAATTTCCTTCTTTGCAACCCCACTTGTAGGCATCCAAATAAGTTTTTCCAGCTTAGCAAAGCCAGTATGTTAATGGTAATGTATGTTATTCATGCAAATCAACAAATATTTATTGATCAATTGAGCACCTGCTTCACACAGTAGGTTCTGGGATGCAGAAGTATCCTGGTCCTCATGAGATTTTCTGCCAGACAGAGGCAAAGGACACTAAGTGAATCAGCTCCCCAGTCATATTCATCCATGCTTGTCTAACACTACTCTGCCATGATTATGGTTTAGAATTAAAGATCGCCAAGTTCCATGAGATCTATGGCTTCCTAGTATAGAATCCGGTCTCTGATGAGGGTCCATATGGGAGGGCTGAGCTTGCAATCGGTGGGACATGTCAGTTGATGGGAAGAGCTTACAGTAGGTAGGCATCATGCAGTATGGAGTGCATTTGGAATCTAGAATCAAATAGATCCCATAACCAAGTCAAGCAGCCTAATGTCTCTGAACCAGCTTACTCATCTATCAGGTACTAAGAGTATCGTTCATTAATTTATTCAGCAAACATCTTTTGGATGCCTCCTATGTGCTGGTTTAACTCACCTCACAGGGCTATAGTTCTAACTAAATGAAATATTATATAGTTAAAACTAAATGTTATATAGTTACATAGTTATAACTAAATGAAATAATGTGTGAAAAGCCCCAGGGACGTAGTAGGTATTCAGGAAAGTTAGTTCCTTCCCACTTCTACCATTTTTCTTTTCTTGACTGGATTTTATCTTCTAGTTTGTAAGTGAGAAGTCCCAATGCTCAGGAATGGCCCAGCTCTGGGAAATGCTAGTTCATATCACCTGATCATATGAAATGGATTGAATGGAACTCAAACAAGATCGATGAGCTGTGTAAAGTCAAATACATCATTCTAATAAGAAACATAGTCTAGAGGCAAAATCTATTTGGAAGGTTCTCTAAGAGTGCAAGCCAAGCTTCTGGTAAAAAGAGAGCTGTAGGTACAGTGGCTTCAAAAAGATGTGTTGTCTTACACTGTGCCCAAAAAGGAGAGATGACAGGCTGATGAAGGCGCTATGACTGCGTCACCTCGTGCTTCCTCCTCTGATTCAAAGCAACTGTTCCACTTTTTTTTTTTAAGATTTTTAATTTATTTATTCATGAGAGACACAGAGAGAAAGAGAGGCAGAGACACAGGCAGAGGGAGAAGCAGGCTCCATGCAGGGAGCCCGACGCAGGACTCGATCCTGGGACTCCAGGATCGCCCCCTGGGCCAAAGGCAGGCGCCAAACTGCTGAGCCACCCAGGGATCCCCAGCTGCTCTACTTTTTACCAGAAGATCTAGAACCTGTGTATGTCACTTCTGCTCACATTTACCAACAAGGACTGACCATGTGGCCACACCTATTGATTGGAGGATAAGAAATTTTCTAATGAGGTGATCACCTGTACTCCATTACTAAAACAAAAATGAAAGAAATGGAAGCCAAATTAGGACCAGAAGGCCCCACAGTAAAAATATAAAATAATAAAAATATACCCAGTTTATGCACAATCCCCTGGACAAGAGAAGCTTTGAGAACTGAGCCTGAGCCTGAGTTCTAGGGCTTGGGATGCCCACAGCAGTGCTTGTGGGTGGGGAAGATGGAGTAAAATTGATCTGAGACATGTAGTCTCAGATGAATCAAGTGGTCTGATGTGTGTATGACAGAGGGAACTCTGGGGGCAGCATTTGGGGAAGAGGTTTGAAGGGAAGCAGGGAGACGCAGAATGGTCTTGGAATAATCTAGATAGGGAATAGCTGGCAGAAATGATTTCAAGAGATATTTTAGGAATTAGAATTGGAGGGCTTAGGAGCATTAGTGGGACAGGCTACACTGTGGTTGTTAAGTGGAATTGTAATCATTGGAATTCACGAGATGCAGGAATCTGTATTGGTTAAGATAGGCTGAACTGCTGTTATAAGCATGCCCTTCAAATATTTAGTGGTTCAAATGTAATAGAAGCTTATTCCTTGCCCAAATAGTCCAGGACACGTGCTTCTGGTTGGCAGATGGCTCCCCTCCACACAGTGATCTGGGACCTCACAGAGAGAGAGGCAGAGACGTGGCAGAGGGAGAAGCAGGCTCCCTGGGGGGAGCCCCACTGTGGGACTCCATCCCAGGAACTTGGGATCATGACCTGAGCCAAAGGCAGATGCTCAACCACTGAGCCAGCCAGGTGCCCTGGAAATAAGTTTGATATATAAATAACATCTCTATTTTGAAGATTTTTAAATCATTAGTAAAAAATAAATATATATAAAGCCATAACCTATTGCTCTGATTATGCTTTGAACATTGCTTTTACAGGTGTCTTTCAAGTGTGAAGGACATTATTATACAAACATACTTTCTTTGTTGTATTTGGCAGCAGATAGCTAACTTTAAGTATTTGTGGAAAAACCAGTACCTTCAGGAAAGTCCAGCTGAAATTTGAATTGCTTTTAACAATCCACACTCAATATTTATATTTACCTTGCTCTATCGTCTTCTTTCACTGGTCTTTCTCTTTTTCCCCCTCCTCCTTCTCTTTCCCGACTTCCAGTAAGAGAGTTTCCATTTGGCATCAGTTGTGATTAGGGGTTAGCATTATTGAATGACTATAGGTCTCCAGAACAGGAGCAGCTGTTTCTGTTTCTTTAGGTACTAGGTTTGGGGTAAAATTGATTTAAACTCATTAACCAGGAGGCTCATTTATTCTGAAGAGGAAAATCAGTATTTCCATTGAAATATCTTTAATACTATTTTAAGGGAAGAGAGGCTGCCATCTTGCATATGTTGTGTTTATTTGGCATAAAAGTAGACCCCTTCAAAATTTTCTGTTAGACTTAAATTACATTAAAAGGTTAAACAATCACAGAAAATGGTGAAGTGCTCATCAGGTACCTGACTCCATACAGAAAGAGAAGGAAGGAAGGAAGGAAGGAAGGAAGGAAGGAAGGAAGGAAGGAAGGAAGGAAGGAAGGAAGGAAGGAAGGAGGAGGAAGGAGAAGAAGAAGAAGAAAGAAAGAAAGAAAGAAAGAAGAAAGAAAGAAAGAAGCAAGAAAGAAAGAAGACAAGAAAGCAGAAAGGAAGGAAGGAAGGAAGGAGAAGGAGAAGAAGAAAAAAAAAAAAAATATCTTGTTACGTGTCTAATAGGTTTACAAGACCCTCATCATATGTAGACATTTTTGATGCCTTCCTTCCAAGATACACGAGACCAGTCAAGAGAGGACATCCGATCCTTTTAAGAATCAGAACTGAATAGAAGATAAGATTTTTTTTTTTCCACAAACATAGTCAACTAGAAAGTACACAATATAAATATGAAACTTGCATCCAGATTGCTTAATTTCTTTCTAGCATTATATTTCAGATGTCATGATCGGTGGAGGAGTAAGATACTTTACCAGAAGTGGATATAGTATAAAAAGATTGACGGAAAATGTGAAATATAAGAGACAAACGCTATAATTTATCATTTACTATTCTAAGAGGATTAACTTTGATAATTCTTTCAATTTAAAGAAAGATAAAAAGATAATCAAAAGACATCAATTAAAAAAATTAAAAAACCGAAAAGATAACAAAACAAAAAAGAAAAAAGAGACATTCCCATAAAAACGAATGTGCAACATGAAACGCAAAAAGAAAAGACCCCAAGTATCAAGAACTCAGCTTCTTTGTAAATTCGTTTACCTTAGTAAATTACTTTCGTTTTCTTTAACGAATGAAATCGAGAAAAAAGAGTACTTCGCTCACTTATAGATTTAAATAGACAAGACTCGCATTAAGAAAGATCCATTCCGAATTATATTTTTCCTATTCTGATCTTAGACCCGTTCATTTGACAGGTAGAACAGAGCAAATAGCCTATCGAAACTGAAAGCACCATTGAGGAAAGAAAATGAGAAGGAACGAAAGAAAGAATAGAAAGAAAGAAAGATTAAAGCGAAAGAGAGAAGGACTGGAAGTTGAAGGAAAAGGAAGAAGAAAAAGAATGACAAAGAAAGAAAGAAGGAAATTAAGAAAGAAAAAAGAAAGAAAATAGCACTGGGGAAAAGTATTCCTTTATCATGTGAGAAAACATTTTTACATACCATCTAATTCTTCCTTTTGAAACCTTTTGATCCTAAGGTTTGGAAATAATAATCCCTAGGTCTGGAATACTCTAGAATTTTTAAAGCATTGAATTTACAATTATAAAATAAAAGGATTAATGTTGAAAAATAAATTCTGAATTTAATGCTGTCTAATAAAAGGCATGTGTCAGGAAGGTTGCTTTTGAATATGACTTTAGTAACACTAAAACCTGAGTTTTATTTTAGGGCTAACACACCTAGTTTCTTCTCCCATACTTATTTGCCCTGTTTTCCTTTCATTAGCTCCATAGAAAGTGTTTTAATGAGAGTCATGGCTCAGCTAATAATAGCAAAGCACAAGTTGCTGGAAAATGCTTGAAAACCACAAAGTGCGCAGTAGAAAGGCCTTAATTTTGAGTCAACCACAGGCCTCAGAACAATTTGATAAGTGTTAGTGCCATCTTGTGGCTGAATGTAATATTGCAGCAAAGCAACACTAAACGAATTGAGGTGGTTTTTTTTTTTGAACCAATAAACTAAGTTTATATATATGTATAGATATATATGTATTTCTAAATATTTACCACATGTTAGGGTCTTGGGGGTATTACTATAATAAAATTATTTTAGTTTACTGAAAATATTACAATAAAAGAAATTCCAAGACATGTGAGAAAATCCCTTATCTATGAAATATAATAAGGTAGCATTTCCCAAAGAGAGATGAGGGAGGCTGAGTCTGAAAGATGCACTCAGGGCAGCCTGGGTGGCCCAGCAGTTTAGCCCTGCCTTCTGCCCAGGGTGTGATCCTGGAGACCTGGGATCGAGTCCCGCGTCGGGCTCCCCGCATGGAGCCTGCTTTCCCCTCTGTGTGTGTGTGTGTGTGTGTGTCTCATAAATAAATACATAAAATCTTTAAAAAAAATGCACTCAAGAGGGGTGCCTCGGTGGCTCAGTCAGTTAAGCATCTCACTCTTGATTGCGGCTCAGGTCATGGTCTCTGGATCCTGAGATCTAGCCCACCTTGGAGTCCATGAGTCTACTTGAAAATTCTCTTTCCCTCTGCCCTTCTCTGCCAGGTTCCCTCATGGGCATGTGCACACATGCAGGCACTCTCTCTCTAAGAAAAAAGAAAAGGATAGAAAAATGCACTCAAGAAAAATAAGCCCCATGCTCAAAGAAGCCTGGAAAATGCTGCATGTCATACCCCTTCTTGGAGAGTCATAGTGCACATTCGCTTATTTAAAGGTGATAGAGAATGAATCTAATTTTGTTCTAAACCAGCTTTTTCTATATATGCTTGGCCACAGGATTCCTTTTTAAAAAATTCTTTATTTAAACTCAACTTACTTAACATACAGTGTACTATTAGTTTAAGGGGTAAAATTCAGTGACTCCTCAGTTGCATATAACATCCAGTGTTCATTATATCCAATGCCCTCTTTAATGCCCATCAGCCAGTTACCCCTTCCTCCCACCCATCTCCCCTCCAACAACCCTCAGTTTGTTCCTAGAGTTCAGCATCTCTTATGATTTGCTTCCCTATTTTCATCTTATCTTATTTTTCCTTCCCTTCCCCCATGTTCATCTGTTTCGTTTCTTAAACTCCACAAATGAATGTAATCGTATAGTATTTGTATTTTTTTGACTTGTTTCTCTTCATGAGCTCCATTCACATCATTGCAAATGTCAAATTTCATCCTTTTTTGATAGTTGAGAAATATTCTGGTGTGTGTGTGTGTGTGTGTGTGTGTGTGTGTGTACTACATCCACTTCACCCATTCACCTGTGGATGGACATCTAGGCTCTTTCCATAATTTGGCTATTGTGGACATCACTGCTATAAACATTGGGGTGCATGTGCCCCTTTGAATCACTGTATTTGTGTTCTTTGATTAAATACTAGTGCAATTGCTGGGTCACAGGGTAGCTCTATTTTTAACTTTTTGAGGAACCTACCATTTTCCAGAATGGCTTCACCGGTTTACATTTACCTCACCAGTGTAAGAGGGTTCCCTTTTGCCCACAACCTCACCAACATCCATTGCTTCCTGAGTTGTTCATTTTAGCCATTCTGGCAGGTGTGAGGTTTTTTTTTTTTTTTAGATTTTTAGGATTTTATTTATTTATTCATGACACAGACAGAGAGAGAGAGAGAGAGAGAGGCAGAGACACAGGCAGAGGGAGAAGCAGGCTCCATGCAGGGAGCCGGATGCGGGACTCGATCTCGCATGGAGTCTCATTGTGGTTTTGATTTGTATTTCCCTGATGTGGAGTAATACTGAACATTTTTTCCTGTGCCTGTTAGCCATTTGTATGTCTTCTTTGGAGATATGTCTGTTCATGTCTTCTGCCCATTTCTTGACTAGATTTTTTGGGTTTTTTGGTGTTGTGTTTGATAGGTTCTTTATAGACTTGGGATACTAGTCCTTTTTCTAATAAGACATTTGCAAATATCTGCTCCCATTCCATAGGTTGCCTTTTAGCTTGGTTGATTGTTCCCTTTGCTGTTCAAAAGCTTTTTAGCTTGATGAAGTCCTAGTAGTGCATTTTTGATTTTGTTTCTCTTGCCTTTGGAGATGTGTCTAACAAGAAATTGCTGTGGCTGAGGTCACAGAAATTGCTATCTGTGTTCTTCTCTAGGATTTGATGGATTCCTAATCACATTTAGGTCTTTCATCCATTCTGAGTTTATTTTTGTGTACAGTGTAAGAAAGTGGTCCAATTTCATTTATCTTCATGTGGCTGTCCAATTTTCCCAACACCATTTGTTGAAGAGAATGTCTTTTTTCCAGTGGATATTCTTTCCTTCTTTGTCAAAGATTAGTTGACCATAGAGTTGAGGGTCCATTTCTTGGTTCTCTATTCTGTTCCATTGATCTATGTATCTGTTTTTGTGCCATTACCATACTGTTCTCAGCCACAGAATTCCATTTTAAAAAGCATGTAATACATATCATTGAACAATAAGTCATTACTTGCTAAAATAAAGTTAGAAAAACACTTTCAGACATAGAAGATAAGAGTGTTAGATATGAGAACAAACTTGGAAAATTCAGTGAAATTGGATTAAAGATCGTACCCATTGACTGTGTAAATGGGTAGCCTTGGAAAAATAATCTCCTTTTCTGAGATGTTGAAACAATTAAAACTGATCAAATGAAGTCAAAATAGACTGGAGTGTGTTATCATTTTTCTAGGAGAGAGTGGAAAATATGTATCAGATGGAAAGTAGCACTTTTCGACTAACAATTTTATTTTCAGAAATTTACCAGGAAGGTGTAATAGGAAGTCTTCAAAGATGGGTGTAGACTCAAGGGTACTCTTTACAGCCTTAATTGTGCTTGTAAAATGTAAGTGACCTGTTTAATTAAGTCATAATTCTAGGTAAATTAGTGTTGATATATTTATCCAATTGGATAATATTCTGTTATTTATGGTAATGTATGTTTAAATCAACTGATATGAAAATCCAGGCTTTTCAGAAGTTAATTAATGTACCAGTTATTGAGTACAAAGTGTGTTTGAGTCAATAATATTGTATTCCATTCATGTAAAATGATATATATATATGCGCTGTTACAGGTATGGTCAATACATTTTTTAAATTTTATTATTTAATATTTTTGAAAGAGTGTTAGATACAAATCTTTTACTGAACCTAAATTAACAAAATAATATCTCTAGTCCCCTGTGTTGGTATCACAAGGTAAAGATCTTCAACTATTAAGGACTCTATCTAAGTCACAAAGGTCCTCTAAATTAAGAACTCGAAAACAAAAGAAATTCCTTAAAGAGGGCCGCCCCAGTGGCTCAGTGGTTTAGCACCACCTTCAGTCTAGGGCATGATCCTGGAGACTTGGAATTGAGTCCCACATCAGGCTCCCTGCATGGAGCCTACTTCTCCCTCTGCCTGTGTCTCTGCCTCTCTCTCTCTGTGTCTCTCATAAATGAATAAATAAAATATTTAAAAATAAAAAATAAAAAAAAAGAAATTCCTTAAAGAAACTTGACTCTTAAAAAAATATTAAATTTTAATTGTAGCATCAGAGGCCTTTAAGTGATGGTTAGAAAGTGAGAAATGCAACAAATCTCACCCTGTAGAGTCAAAAAAAAAAAAAAAAAAAAGAGAAAGTCAGATGACTGGTTCATCATGAGTGTGCATTTTATGTACTTTCAACAGTGAAATTTGCTAACATATTTACTCTCTCCAGTCCAGGTCACCCTGGTCAAAGCCACATGTTTATGAAATATTTCACCATCCTAACATATTTCCAGTATCCCTAAACACGGCTTCACTCTCCTATACCAACCCTTATGATAATTGTGCCTAACCCCTAACTTAACCTCTAGACTAACTCTTCCTAGCTGGATTGTTAACATACTCAGGCCATTGGAAATTTACTGCCTCAAGTGACATCATAGATATGACACTATACATGAAAAATGTTGTGTTTGGAGGTGGCCTAGTGTAGCAATTAGTTCAAGCCCCAGCATCCTCACTGTGTGACCTTGAAAAATTTAGCCACCTGTTGCATGCTGTAGATTCTTCAGCTGTAACCTCAAGATAGTACCAGAAGTCATCTCTCCTGCTTGTTAGGTGGTATGTAATATCCGATATAGTAAATGTTCAGCACATGTTAGCTTGAGCGATCTAGATTTCCTTTTGTGATTTAAGTTCTACTATTGAGCCCTTAGGGGCACCCACCAGGAATCTAGGAACTGTCTAATTCTGAGGGGATTTTAACAGTTCGCTTATACATCAGGTGAAGAAAATGTTTCTGGGAAGGAGCAAGAAACAGATTGCTTCTCAAGAGGATTTACTTTTGTGTGTATGGGCTTCTATGCTGAATTACTAGAAGTTTTTGTCCTTTAACAGAATAATTAAACTAAATGGAATGAGTGAAATGAGTCAATCGGAGAAGGACAAACATTATATGGTCTCATTCATTTGGGGAATATAAATAATAGTGAAAGGGAATAAAGGGGAAAGGAGAAAAAATAAGTGGGAAATATCAGAAAGGGAGACAGAACATGGAAGACTCCTAACTCTGGGAAACGAACTAGGGGTGGCGGAAGGGGAGGAGGGCGGGGGGGGGGGGGTTGACTGGGTGACGGGCACTGAGGGGGGCACTTGATGGGATGAGCACTGGGTGTTATTCTGTATGTTGGCAAATTGAACACCAATAAAAAATAAATTTATTATTAAAAATTAAAAAATAAAATAAATGGAATGAGACACTTTTTTTTAAGATTTTATTTTTTTAAGAGAGAGAGAGTGAGAGAGCATGTGCACAAGCTGGGCTGGGAGGGAAAGGCAGAGGGAGGAATAAACATCCATCTGAGCAGGGAGCCTGATGCGGGGCTCGATCCCAGGACCCTGGGATCATGATCTGAGTCAAAGTCAGACGCTTAACTGACTAAACCACCAGGCATTCCTGAGCAAGATACGATTTAGAAACACAAGACCAAGTTTCTTGAAATCACTTTTCTTGTAAGAGTTTTTCTTTTGAAACAAAAGAAATAGAGCATTGTTACATCCTTAAATGAGTGTTTTGTGATGATATGCCAAAAAAAGTACTAACCAGACTGGTCTCCAGATGGGAATTCTCATCTGACTTGGAATAAGACACTTAACCTTCCTGGTTTTCTCACCTGTAAAATGGAGACAGTAGTAGACTCCCAGAGACACAGGGAAGTTAAACAAATAATGAATGTGAGCGTTCTATAGACCAGAGGAGGCTACTTGTCATTATTAATATTATTTATAGTATCTACTGATTATTCAACATCTTTACAGTGATTCTCTGATGGTATTTTAGAGTAAAAGCAGGAAAATATGGATGTTCGAGTTTACTAACAGCTAAGTAGAAGGAACATTGTGTCTGGTGTCTGAAAGTCTGAGTTTCCTTTTGTCCCGTTACTTCCTGGCTTACCTGTCCTGTGATTTGGGGCAAATTACACTGAATCTGAGATTTTTTTCTCATCTTCAATGCAGGTTGATCATGTATGCTTTTAACATCTGAAAGGATGCATTTACTAGTACTCTGTACACTGTAAACTCTGTAGTCATTCATTTACTCATCTATTTAACAAATACTTACTGAGTGCCTCCTCCACTCCAGACACTGTGCCACCTGTTGGGGAAGGGTCTTGGCCTTAATAGAGGTCACAGCCAGTGGGAAAATTTACACAATAAACAAGTGGACATACAAATTAACCTATAAGAAGCATAATGATCAGTGCTACTAAGCAAAGAGCAAATGCCAAGAGAAAATAATAATGAGACCTCATTTAAATTGAGAGGTTGAGAAAGGCATCCCTGAGCAAATTATATTTAAACTAAGACCAGGAGGATAATAAGATGTCAGCCAGGCGAACGTGGATGAGAATGGGTGGGAGGGACTTTTCAAGCAGAGAAGCCAGCTAGAATATGCAACTATTGGAAGCAGGAAATAACTTCCTGTAACAAGAGAGCTGGAACACACTAAGGGGCCAAAAAATGGAGTTGAGAAATGGAGAGTCCTATAGACCATGTTACAGATTTTGGATTTTATTGTAAATGTAGTTGAAAGCTGTTGAGATGTTTTAAGCCAAGAAGGGGGAAGGTTAAATTTGCATTTTTCAAAGGTCAATCTGCCTGCTTGGAGGGGGTCACGGAAGATGTGGAGAGCCCAACTGGGAGGCTATTATTATAGTGGTACAACAAAGAAATCCTGGTAACTTAACTAGATTGGAGGCAGAGAAGATAGAGAGAGGGTGTATTTTGGAATTTATTGGACTTGGTGGTGTCCTAGATGCAAAGCATGGAGAAGAAGGAGGTACTGAGAACAATTTCCAGGTGTCTTGTGTGAGCAGCTGTCAGATGATGACTGACCTGACAAAGCCTGAGGGAGGAGCAGGCATAGCGGGAGAGAGGATCAAGACTTAAGTTTTGGACATTTTGGACTTTGGAAGATCTAGTAGATATCCAAATGGAGGTTGCAAAAGTCACCAGGAACAGAAGTCTACCAACCATGACATTAATTCATTCAGTTATTCACCACATGTTTATTGAGGACCAACAATATTTCTGATTCTATACTAAGTGCTGGAGATTTTGAAAAAAAACAGAAGTGTTCCAAATGACTCTGATATTACGGAGCTTATTCTATTTTAGCAGGTGGTAATAGTTACATAGATGAATTTCAAAATCAAAGACAATAACTTGATCTAGGGCACGACTGAGAAATTTCAAATGGGTATGTGGATTTTAATAACTTCCCAGTATGTACTGTAAAACTCCCAAGTTCCCAGGGTCCTCAGCCCATAGTTGGGAACCACTGTGTTAAAAATAGCAATTTTAAACAGTTGGGTTGCATCGACTCCCCAAAAGAATGCATTATAATGGGCAACCATATAATAGTCTGTATTTATATTTATAAATATTTTTAAAGTTTGTACCATTATGATAGAAGCAAACGGTCAAAATGGGAGTTTCACAATAAAAAATTTGGATCATTATTTTACTATACCCAGGTCTAGACATACAAAAAGCAAGGTATTATATTTATTTCAGAAGTGTGGAGGGTTTTAAGAAAGCCCCCAAATGATTAAATAAGAAAAACCAAACCCTATAAGGCAGTCCTTATATTTAGTATTGATATTTATGTGTCACTGCAGTGAGTGGAGTTGAGTTGTGATACAGATAGCAAGCTTCAGGATATCAGCATCATGATTGTAATTTCTAACATTTATATCGTGCTTTCCAGTTTACAGACCCCCACTCACATTCTTCTTTAAATCATAGAGACCGTAGTTATGAACTACAGTCTAAACTGAAGTTATTCAATTTATAGAAAGAATTAAACAAAATCTTTTTTTAAGATTTTATTTTTTATTTTACAGAGAGAGAGAGAGTACGAGCAGGGCCTAGAGGACAAGCAGGCTCCCCACTGAGCCAGAAGCCCAATATGGGGCTCCATCTTAGGACCCTGGGACCATGACCTCAGCCAAAGGCAGATGCTTAACTGACTGAGCCACTCATGCACCCCAACAAAATCTTATAAGATTCTGGCCTCGTATAAAAAATTGTTTCCTGGGGATGAAGATTGTCACACTGGGATGATTTACTTGGGAATGTCTCTGATCCACCGTCTCTAGGAATCCTTAATAATAGCATAGACTCATTAGATCAATTTGCCTCATTCATCGCTCACAATGAGAAATGGCACGATATATATGGAAATAAGTCAAAGCCCTTACCCTCACAGGTGTAGAAGAAAAAGCACAGGTGTTAGAGTCCAACAAGGTTGGTTAGAGTTTTAACTGCATCTCCTGCTAGCTGTGTATCCATGAGCAACTTACTTGAGAGCTCTAAGTTTCTTTATGATCATAGGGACCTTGGGAGGTATGAAGGGATAACATGAAGTTTGCAGATTACTTAGTAAACAGTTGTCCCCTTCCCCCCATGCCTTCCTCTGAGACCTCCATATCCTTTCCTCAAGTTCTAAAATTGCAACTTCTGAGAAGATGGGACCACAGATGAAATTAAAACTGAATTTAAGACTCCTCTTTCCTTAGGCCCATCACACATAGTCTAAAATTACAGCATATGTAAGTCTAAAACAAGTTAAGCAAGTTGAGAATCATGGATCATCTTTTTTATAGTTGACCAGATGACACCAAGAGAAATGTCAGATTAATTTCTATCATTTATAATATGAATTAAATTTACATATGCAGCATGCAATAGAGGTTTTTAAATACCAGGACAGGAGTATAATACTAATATGAGAAGATAAAACTATTATCTTATTATATATAATAAAAAATATATAACTTTATATAATAATTATTATTTACTGTCACTTTGAAGGTTAAGGAAAAATTTAGGAAAAAATATTTAATTTTTATTTTCCCCTGTGATAAGGTTTATTTAACTTTGATTCCTTTAAATACTTCCTAATGTTTCAATGAGCTATTTTCTTGCTTCCCAGCGAATGGTGTGATTAACATGAATCAATCTATATCTCTTTAACAGGGACAAGTGATCCATACGTGAAGTTTAAAATTGGAGGAAAAGAAGTTTTTAGAAGTAAAATAATACACAAGAACCTCAATCCTGTGTGGGAGGAGAAAGCTTGCATTCTTGTTGAACATCTTAGGGAACCCTTGTATATAAAGGTGAGCCAGTTATGTTTTCCCCTAATGCAATGACATAAAACTCCCTGTTTAATGGTTTTCTATCATGTCTCCCTGTCTGATGAGATTTTTCACCAGAGATCAATTCTACTATGCACAACTCTAATCTGTTGATGGTGTGACGGATAGGAGACCGAGGGGAGGAGAAGCTCCGGAGCATTTTTCTTCAGGACAGTTCTATTGTCAGACATTTAGGAGGATTATGAAGTCCGTCTTCTGTTTGGTGCAGTTAACTGATTTAGTGCATTCTGGGAATATATAAAACAAGTCTCCATGAAATCCAGCAAGAAAGAAAGGTTACACAGAACCCAGCCTTTCTGTTCAAGAATTGTATCAGGGGCTCTACTGTTAGTGGCTGCAAAAAATATACATTTTTCTTGGAAGATGAAAAGGGTAAAGATAAAAGGGGAAGGGTGGATTTCCTGTCTCTATTATATTACCAAAAATGGAAAAAAAAAGTCTTCTCACTTGATGTAGTTTAAAAAAAAAAGAACTTAAGATCATCGAAACCCCAATTCTTTATTTTCCTATCTAACTTCCCTTTAATCCATATCTCTAGATACTTTTTTCTGTATTTAATTCATATCTCTGTATTTACTGTTTGTGGCTCCTATGTTCTGACTATCCATTTAGTTACCAAACCTTTTTCTATTTTTACCATAATAGCCACATGTCCTCTCCTTTTCCCTGTATTGTCACAACTGGTACATGAACCAAAAATCTCGTATAAGGACTCATTAAGCAGCCTCTAGGTATCCTCCCTCCCATCACCTTTTCATTTATATTGCCTCCAGTTGTTTCTCTTTTCCACAGAAAGAAAAACCAATAATCAAGATTTTATTCAAATCATAGCAGAACTGGCTGGTCCATAGATAGGGAGTTATCTCAGTGGATTGTTCACAGTCAGTTACAGATCAAACTCGTTATTCTACTCTTTCTTTCTCGCTACTGCACTTGACTAGTGTTAAAATAAATCAAAGCAGAACAGTTTGTAAGATTGATGAAAAGAGAATTTCCTAAGTACATAGTTGATAAGTTTCTAGTAGTCATTGTGAATAGATCCGTATCTGCATAAGAAATAGTCTCAAGTGGACATTGGCTAAAGAAAATCAATTAGAAAAAAAAGAAAATCAATTAGATTGAATTCATGAACTATCTTTTTTTTTAAGATTTTATTTATTTATTTATGAGAGAGAGAGAGAGAGAAGCAGAGACATAGGCAGAGAGAGAAGCAGGCTCCATGCAGGGAGCCCGATGTGGGACTCCTCCAGGACCCCAGGATCACGACCTGAGCCAAAGGCAGATGCTCAACCACTGAGCCACCCGGCGTCCCCATGAACTATTTTTTTTTCCCATGAACTATCTTTTAATATGTAATTTGTGATGGCTGAAGAATTATTAATGTGGGAATATTCTTTTTTTTTTTTTTTTAATGTGGGGATATTCATAGCCAAACCTCCTCCCACCAAACGGAAGATCTTTGGGGTCAGAGACGATTTTCTTCCCTGCTCACCACTTGCAGAGAGAAAGTAATATCTGCATGAGAAAAGAGGAAATACCTTTATAATAAAGAACTGAGATAGAAGATGAAAAAAGAATTTTTAAAAAGTGGGACGTAAAATAAATTTTATTTCTAGGGCGATTTGAGATAGAGCAACGGCAGTCATGAGGACAATGGACAGGAGAGGAAAGCAGGTGTTAGTAAGGATCGCACTGGACCATTTGGATCTTGTTTGAGGTCCTATAAGAGAAAAATCATGGAAGGAAAAGAATTTCTTTGTAATTACTTTTACTGTGGATCTGTTATTTTAATGGAATACTACTCTACAACAGAACCATGTGGCTCTCCAGTCTTTCTTTTTATTTAATTTTTTAAGATTTTATTCATTTACAGAGAGAGGGGGCGAGGAGCAGAGACACAGGCAGAGGGAGAAGCAGGCTCCACGCAGGGACCCCAACGTGAGACTCAATCATGGGTCTCCAGGATCAGGCCCCGGACAGAAGGCAGCGCTAAAACGCTGAGCCCAGCCCCACCCCCACCCCCCCACCCCCGCCCCGGGCTGCCCTCCAGTCTTTAAAAGTGTTACAAAGGGACGCCTGGATGGCTCAGCATTTGGGCACCTGCCATCAGCTCAGGTCGTGATCCTGGGATCCAAGATCGAGTCCTGCATTGGGCTCCCTGCGAGGAGCCTTCTTTTCCCTCTGCCTGTGTCTCTGCCTCTCTCTCTAACTGCCATCTCTAATGAATAAATAAATAAACCTTTGAAAAAAAATAAATAAACAAATAGATAGATAAAAGGGTTATAAAATGAATTTCCCAAAATTACATTAGATGTTGGTTAGGTCCTTTTGCTATTCTCTTGTGCTTCAGAATGAGTATTCATCTGTGTAGACCCTTACATATCAAAATGCATATTTGAAAAGGAATATCACAGCAGGCTCAAAAACAAACAAAACAGAAAAAAATGGTGGCGAAAATGTTTATTGTGGTTTGAGAGAGCAAGAATATGTACGCACATCTACTTTTACTGTCATGGAGACCGTGATCCTGCATGCAGGCCAAAGGCCTGGGCTAATGCCGCACTAGAGGCTAAGGAGCTAGGAGAGAGACCCCAAAGGTTGTTTTTCATTTTTTGTTTGTTTACCACCTTGAGTTTTCAAAATATGACATCATATAGCCACAACTTATCTTCTATCATACAGAAAAAAATACATAGTGGATTGTAAAATATTTGTCACTTGTATACATTTCTGCATAAGAAAAATAATTAGACAGGAATCACACTGGCCTCTCAAATACTACGTGTAAACACATAAAATGGCAATATTTTATGTACTACTTTATGCTTTTATTTTTTTTTTTATTTTTTTTTTTTAAAGATTTTATTTATTTATTCATGATAGTCACAGAGAGAGAGAGAGGGGCAGAGACACAGGCAGAGAGAGAAGCAGGCTCCATGCATCGGAAGCCCGACGTGGGATTCGATCCCGGGTCTCCAGGATCGCGCCCTGGGCCAAAGGCAGGCGCCAAACCGCTGCGCCACCCAGGGATCCCCTACTTTATGCTTTTAAATATGCTTTCATATTTTTCATTTGATTTGCATTTTCTGAGAAATACATAGGACTTCTTTTGAGAAAAATCTCTTTTTTTTTGCTTCATTTTTTCCATTCTTTTATGTTATCTTCTTTTTGCCTAGCCTTGCACACAGAGAAGCCTAAACAAAATACACTGGTGGAAATATTTTAAGTTACTAGAATTTCATGAACATTGCATTAGTTTCATTGTCTCTATACTGCCTTGTGTGATTGACTGACTTGATTTTGATACGATGCCCATATCCCCCGTGCTGGGAGATTAATCTTGGCTGAAAGATCTCTTAGGACTAACTGATTCTGTAGTGACAGGTGATATGAAAAGGCATCCATGTACTAGGTGGTTAGAAAATATTGTCTACAACCCTCCCATCTACAGTTAAAGGAAAAAGAAGTCCATGAATACCTTGTAATCTGATTTCTATCAATGTAAGGATTACCAAGGGAAACAAAATTCAGTTCTGAGCCAAGGTTATAAAATTGCATGAAAGTTGCAGTGCTTATACCAATTCTTGCAAAACGATTTTTTTTTTTTGAAAAAAATCTTGGAACTATCATCTTAAAAACCTAGATGCAAAATAAATAATAACATACTTTTCAATTGGTTGGAATTCAAATAGATTTTAATTGTAATGAGAATATTCCTTCAGCTCCAAAAGCCTTTGCAGTAAGGGCAGGTGAAAGCAAGTCTATAGGAATGGACTTGAAATATATTTATAAGGTAGTATTGGAGGCTGGAGATTTAAATACAGTGAGTTTTTAGAAATTTTTATTTATTTATTTGACAGAGAGAGAGTGCAAGCGTGTACAAGCAAGGAGAGTGGCAGGCAGAGGACAGGGAGAAGCAGGCTCCCCGCTGAGCAGTAGCTCAAAGTGGGGCTCGGTCCTAGGAGAGGACCCTGGGACCATGACCCGAGCTGAAGGCAGACACTCAACCAACTGAGCCACCCAAGTGCCCTTAAATGCAATGCTATTAACTGAGACAAGAGCTACCGAAGCTGCCACAAGATGTTCCTGCACACATCTTAGAGCATAGGGTAATTCAGCATCCATTTCAGTTGAATTTAATTAAATTCTCGATTTTCATTTCACTAACACTATTATCCAAGGTAAACACTGAACACCCAGAGTTACAGTAGAAGAGAGAGAAGTAATAGAAAGGGGAAATGTGCGTGTCAATTACTACTTGTTTGGCCTAATCTCGTAGGCTAGAAATCTGGGTATTAGATGGAATGTTTTTCTAAATAGTAGGAAGTTTTGATAATTAGGAAGGTGATTCTGTTTGGAGTCAGATTATAACTTCTAAGACTGTTATTTTACCCAAACTGACAATTACTTAAGGAACTCATATCTATCCAATCTTAAGATTTGAAATCGAAAAGTCCTTGGAGTACCTGGATGGCTTAGTTGGTTAAGCATCCAACTCTTGATTTCAATTCAGGCCAAGATCTCCGGGTGGTGAGAACAAGCCTTGCGTGGCTCCTTGCTCAATGAGGAGTCTGCTCGAAGATTTTCTCTCTCCCTCTCCCGCTACCCCTGTGCTCACACATGCTCTCTCTCTCTCTCTCTCTCTCCCTCTCTCTCTCTCAAAAAAAAAAAGTCCTTAAACATGGTTCAAAACCATATTGCTGTGTTATGCAGAATTATTTCTCAGTAGGTTTTAAAGACCCTGAAAGAGTGTCATATACCAATGATCATCAACCCTGGCTATACATCAGAATTATCCGTAAAGGCTTTTTTGGGGGGTTTTGCTTTGTGTTTATGTTTTGTTTTGTCTTGTCTTAAGGATCTAGATGTTCAAATGTCTCTTCCCTAAAGGCTTTGAGTCAGGACCTCTGAGTTTGAATCCAATCTGTATTTTCAAAACACAGTAAGTTATTCTGATGCACTGCCTGAGTAGGGAGCCACTTTCCAAGACTTTTAAATGCAAACAGCTGAGTAATTGGATTGAAAATGTTTCTAGCCCTAAACCCACAAATTATTCCAAAGTTAGATATTTATATTATCTTAGACATTATGTCTTGTATGGTTCAGTGATATTTCCTAATTGCATGAATTAAGAACCTCAACTATTTTAGACAACAACAAAAATCAATAAAAACAAAACAAGGAGATAAAAAAAATGTGACCATACTTGCTTTTGCTTTATAGGCAAAGAACAGATGAAGTTATTGAGTCTTGGAGATGGAATCTGTGGTCACATCCTTATCATAATAACTATCATTTCTTGAGCACCGTGTTAGGTGCCAGGCCTACTTTATCTCATGTAATCCTCATAATACCTGACAAATAATTATCCTCATCCCCATTTTATAGGTGAGTGAGACTTGGAGAGACTCAGGGTTTCCTATGTCTACCCAGCAATTATGCAACATGACTTCTTTTTTTCTACTAAATATGACCAATTGCAGTGGCCACAGTTAGGTTTTCTTTGTCTTACAATGTCAATCCTATAATTTAGAGTTTGATTATTTTTGTATGAAGCTGCCTGGGACTGAAAACGAGTCATGGACATATTTGAGTAGAATCTTTTATCTTGGGTCACATTATGTGATCTGAATCCCTTTTCATATCCTATTCCCATTAAGCCTCTTTATTCAAATGCCACTCTCTCTGATTGCTCTCCTAAACATCTTATATAGATAAATATCAGTTCCTGTCACTCCCATACCCTGAGATATTTTTCTCCATGGTACTTATTACTACCTAACACGCATCTGTTTATTGTCTGTATCCACTTCACCCATGTGTAACCCCCAAGAAATCAGAGACTTTGTCCTGTTCACTACCATATTTCCAGAAATTATTATTTCCAGAATAATATTTGGCACATGGTAGTTGCTCACCACATATTTCTCAAGTAACTGAATGAATAGATATATGAATCTTTTGAATAGGCAATTGAAAACTCCCCTGAAGTCATAGCCACCTATAGGCATTTCAGTCATTTGAGCTAACAAATTCCCATTCCTGGGAGTTGAGTTTTCTGTTACTTATATCCAAAAGCATTTTAGCTGGTGTACTCCCTGATGCAATTTTTCTTGAGAGACAATTGAATCAAGATGTTAAATAAATTCGTTGATTAGAATAAAACATTTGTTGTTCTAAACTCACATGAGAATGAAGAAAGATTTTACAGAGCTGGAGCAAGTTTTATCTAATGTTACCTGAGGTTTCCACTTCTCCCAGGAAAGGCTCTGTGAAAGCAAGGATCCCATCTAAATGGTTCATGATCATTTTGCAGGACTTCACTCCCGGTGGGTGCCCAAGCTGTCTTTGTTAAACTGAAATACGTTCTGTTCTGAACAGAGCATCCTGCACAATAGAATCTGAATCTGACCTCTTCCAAGCCCTGAGTTTTGGAGGGCAAGTAACAAACATTTTAAGCATTGGATTCCTCATCTGAAAAATGGACACCACAACATCCTGTTCTCGGAGTCGTGTGAGACATGAATTTAAAAGTCTCCTCAATGTGTTTAACAGATAACAGTGCCCAACGGATAGTAAATACTGAATAAACATTAATCAGTGTTATCTGTGCTTTTTCTTACTGCAGTGAGAGTACCTTACCCTGTTTTATCTTTTCTCTATGCTCTGTATCTCTAAAACTGCCCCTCTGCAGCAGTGCTCCTTCTAGAAAGTAGTTTATTGAGCTTGGAACCAAGTAGCATAGCTAATAATCTCATTAATGAATGGATTCTGGTGGTTCCATGCTTTCCCACGTTTATGCCCTTTCTAGGTAATAGGAGAGAACTAAAATAAGCACCTAGCATTAGGACCATAGGAAAGACTTTTACCAGGAGAATAAAGAGAGTTCGAATACTTCATCACCCAGTTGGGTGGTCTCTTCTTGACATTTCACTAGATTCACAGCTCTCCACTTCACATCTCTCTATGTACCCCACATGTCCTCAATGATTATCACTAGAATCCCAAGATTTTAAGCCTTAGGGTGATACAGTGAGAAGAGGTTGTGTAAGAGATATTTGTTTAATTGTTAGTGTAAATTTTATGTTGTAAATTGCCCCACCGCAGCCACTTACAAATACTGACATGTCCTCTGCCTGAGATGTTGCAGTGTACTCCTCTGATACACCCCTGAACAGGTGACTAGAACCCAGAAGTGTGATTGATCAAGGAGACTATTGCAGGAGCTCTGTGCTTTCTATAACAAATGTACTCCTGAAAGGTTGTAGGTAAATCAAATGATTGTAAACTGAATAATTTAGAAGGTATGAGGGGAACTTATCACTAAAATAAATCCCCTTGTGGCTCTTCAAATTTTAAGAATACTTTGGTAAAAAAAAAAAAAAAAAAAAACTTTGGTAAAGCAAAGTATTTATCTTTTTCTTTAAGTATCAATTTTTTTAGATAAGAAGTTTGTTTAAATCAAAGTATACTTATTCCAGGGAAAAACCAGTAATTCAGGCTGCTGTACATACTGTTTCCTCTTCTTCATGCTTTCCAACCATTGAGTACAGGTGTGCTTACGTGGGCACAGGAGTGCTAGACTATGGATTCTCTCGGCCTAATGGATTCTCATGTCCTGGAGAGTTCGATGGCCTGGTTCATCCACTCAAGAGCTGGCTTGCTTGCTCAGGCTCATTTACTGCAGAGTGCAGTACAAAGATTTCCTAGTTGAAAAGGTCAGGAAGCAGAACTCCAAACTTTATGTAGTAGCATCTTCATTCTTATGACTTAAAAGTTTTCGCAGAAATGAACAAGGGGTGGTGAAAAGGGAGGTGGGCGGGGGTTGGGGGTGACTGGGTGACAGGCACTGAGGGGGGCACTTGATGAGATGAGCACTGGGTGTTATGCTCTATGTTGGCAAATTGAACTCCAATAAAAAAAAAAAAAGTTTTCCTGGATCTCTATTGTTATTTTTATTCTTTTCATATTCTGTTCTTTACAGCTTATCAACATTTGTAATTACATATCACCTGTGCACTTCCTTGTTTAATATCTGTCTCCCTCACTAAACTGTAGGCATTGATAGTGTCAGCTTTGCCCACCACTGCTTACACAACACCTAGTATATAGTCTGGTGTATAGTTAATATTAGTAGAGGGGATGAATAAGTAGGAAAATTAGTAAATGATTGGAAGTTAGCCAACTCCCATTCACCTCGAGTTTTTTGGCCGTGACCCTAACTGATCTAGCTCCAGGTGTGTCTCCAGCCTTCTTCCACTTCCATCTTTCTCAGTCTGCTTGCACCACACTGACTTCTGGGTGTCCCTTGCATATGCTAATCATTTGCTGTTTCTTCTGCGTGGGAGTGAGCTTCCCAAATTGGCTTAATCCTTGTTATTCTGATCTCTATGTGCATACTTCTTCCAAGAGGACTTCCTGGACTCCCTAACTAAAACAGCAGCTCCCAGCACACTCCCTTTAGACTTTGTGCCCACAGCGCTCACCACTGAATTGTATATATTTGTTTGGGTTCTTATGGACCCTCTCAGCAACTAAATGCAGGTTCCAAGAGATCAGGGTGATTGTTTTTTTATTCATCATAGTATGAATAAGACCCATGAAAGGCATGGAGAAGATACTGGATAAATAATTTTGACAGAAGGAAGACATATATTCTCTCTTTTCCTTTCTGTTTGTTGCTGGTAGTTAAATTAATATTATTTCCTAGTCTTGCTTGTGATAATAAAAAATTTTACTTATAACCTAATAAGGTTTTACAAAATGCTTTAATAACAACACCTTAATTTTGACTTATTTGTATATTTAAAGCAGTGTTTTCCCATAATATCAAAGAACTTATCTTCAATGACCTGAAAAATGCAAAAAGATTAGAATCATATTCTCATCACCAGTAACCTACTATGGAAGACATATTTGTTGAATTTCATACCAACTTACTTTTCCTTCTAGTAATGCTAATATTATGGGGCAAGTACTCTAAGCTTATGTTCCTCAGATTTTTGAATATTTACTCTTACTTTATTTGATTTTGTTATTCATCTTCCTGAAAGTTCTATTTGATATAAAAGAGCAATTTTAAGTAAAAAATTAAAGATCATTTCCTTTGCATGTTTTGTGAGACCCTAACATTTCAAAAGAAGTAACTTTTAAAAATATGAAGAAATTTCATTGTTTTTGGTGACATAGACAACCAATATTTTATAATCAAGATATCTTCATTGAAAGCTAATACTAGAATTATTTCTAATAATGCCTTGGATCTTTGGCTTTTTAGGTATTTGACTATGATTTTGGACTACAGGATGACTTTATGGGCTCGGCCTTTCTGGATCTCACACAATTGGAGTTAAACAGGTGACTTTTGAACCATTATGATTTTCTTACATCTTGTCATGAAGCTGGGCCTGTGTAACAAAGTGTCAGCAGATCTGGGTTCTAGTTACTGTTCTCTCATTTATTATTGTGAACCTTCATGCTACCCAGCCTTTTTCAAGTACATCCTTCTATCTCCCCAGTAGGAAGTAATAGCATCTTCCTTGACTATCTCATTCAACAACAACTATTCAGCAGAAAAATTCTTGGACACCGGCTTTGTCTCCCAGCACTGTGCTAAGCACCAGGAGTCTAGAGATAAAAGACACATTCCTCACTTTTCACTTGGCTGGTATGGTTGGTGTGGGACATAAAGTGAATTATCCATGTTAATCAAAATTATAAATTTAAGAATCAGGCCACTGTATAGGAAATAAAATGTGTACTGTGATTCAAAAACAGCTACTCTCTCATCACCTGAGCCCAAGTACAATCTAATTTTGAAATCCACTGGTAATGCTAGGTTATCAAGGAGTGCCTCCAACATGGAGGAAGATTAGTTGTATTTTCTCATATTAGTTTATCATTGCTTGACTGTAAAGTTATATAATTACTACTACTATTAGTCATTCCTGGTACCTAATTATGGGCTTATATTTTTTTAAATGCATTTCAACTGGGAGCTAAGAATTAATTAATACTACAGAGGGGAAAAATATTTTTTAAGAGGGCTAGGCAATGCTGGGATAGGTTGCAAAGGACTGTGAGATCTTTGATGGTTCTAAGATGCTTTAGTTGATTATATACTAATGCATATAATAGTGGGAAGTAAGAAAGCAGAGTAATGGGCCAGATCACTACTTTCTATTTTATTTTTTTTTCTACTTTCCATTTTAAATGCAAATGAAATAGAAATAGTAGAACCCCCTTATGTATTATAGTCAGCTACATTTGAGCGCAATGACTCCTTGTTGGTCTTCCAATAGTCATTTTTGTGATAGGCAGGACAAAAGATTGGTCTCCATTTCAACCTAGAGCTTGGCATGGGCTGACCTAATGCTAGAGTGTAGGTGATTGCTGGCTCCCCTACCTCACCACAGGAAAGGACGTGTCCTAGATGGTGTTTTATGTAGTCCATTATCATGAAAACTGAGCTCCAAGTACAATGGATTGTGGTGTTCTTTTAAAAGGCCACAGTTATTTTCTCTGTAGACCTCTGCTAAATGATATGCAAATTGCTGGATTTAATCACAGAGCATAAATTTCTCTTGTTCTCTATTAAAGATAAATCATTGATGAAAAATAACTTTAAACGGGAAAAATATTATATGATTAAGAAAATAAAAAGATTATATACAAGCATTTGGTATTTATTTTGCCACGTTACTTATTTTATGTATTTAACTATTTTCTCCTCTCGAAACCACATAAACATCAAATTATTACTCTTAAAATCACATGCTAGTAGAAACCATTACATTCTGTGTATAAATCAATAGTCTCTGGTTGCAGATAAATGGATAACAGTAGTAGCCATATAAATACTTACGCTACTATATAATTCACTAAGGTTTTACTTTGAAAGAAAATAATAGATAATTGTCATAAAGCAATTGCAAATGTTCTTAAATATCATGTAATCATTATAAAAATATAATGAAGTTTTTTCTTTTAATTTTATATGAAATCATTACAGGAAAATGAACCAAATCAAACTGTAACCCCACGTAAAAACATGTATGTATGTATAGTATATACATATATTTTATAAAGCTTAACATGAATTTCTTAAAATAAAAGGAACAAATTGTTACTGCCAAACCACCATGATTAATGTAACTAAATTGATAGTGAAGCAATTTGTATCACAACTATTACAACATGTGTGTAATCCATCTAATTTTCCATGTTTTAGTTAAAACCTCTGAGGTCGGAAAACTGTTCATTTTTTCATAACATTATTCCTTGAAAAAAAAAACATTATTCCTTGACTTGGTAAATTAAGTATCATGTGAAAGAGTCTTCTAGCATTATAATATCTTAGTAATAAAAAGTATCTGTGGTTCTTAATCCTGATTGTATGGGAAAATCACTCACGAGCTTTACAAACAACATAAATTTCCACACCCCACCCTTGATCTATAGAACCAAGGTCATATGGGTAGAATTGGGGAATATGCACTTTTTTTAAAGCTCCCCAATGGATTCTGACATGCAGACAGGATTGAAAATTCCTACTCGAACAAGCTTTCCCCACCAAGGTCTCTCCCCAATACTAGATTCCTACTATATCATTTACTAATTGTTAAGCTCCTGGAAGATAATGATACTGTCTTTGAAATTGATGTCTGTTTTTTACCCGGAACTTAGCACAGTACGTGGTATTTCATGTGTTTAATACATGTTTTCTGAATGAAAAGAATAAATGCCTGAACAAGTAAGGGAACATCCCTAATTTGCCAACATTTAGAGATTCAAGTTTGGTATTGTATATTGCCCAGTCCCTTAAGTTTATGGATGCCATGAACCCCTGTTTGTTCAATAAAATGAACCAAATCAAATTATATATAAAAATATATCTGTGTATATCGTACATGCATATATACTACAAAACTTAACATGCATTTGTTGATGTTGAAATATTTGTTTAGTTGAAATATGGGAATAAGATATTACCCACGCATTGTCAGTTGAATGTGTGTTTTGTATTATTTGTACAAGCGTGTTTGGGTAATACTAAGTAACTCATAGTCTCTTCCTCAAACTTAATTCTAAAGATTTCTAAGTATTCACCAACTCTTTTAAGTATTGATTTCCTTGTGTTTCTGGACCTAAAAAATGGTTAGGCATAGGTTTACACAGCCAAAACATATAGAAGCATTACTTTAAACCTTGGAATCTGTAAAAATAGTAACATATTTTTAAAAAAATTATGTCTATGATATATGTTCGGCAAATTATATTTTATCTTTTCCTCTTTTCCCACTCATCTGTTTACTCTAAATCATGTAGTGGTCTGTAAATGACCCTCATTTACTTGTTAGTTTCAAATTTGTAGAAAATAGCTGGCTTTGCTCTCTGTGTGTTTTGAGATCATAAAGAAAGGACTTGTAGATTTCCCAATACTGTTATAGTTTCTTGGTCTCCTGGTTCCCTAGGAAGGGTTGAGACATATGTAGTGAATCCGAGTACACCCAGTTGGTCCATAATTGATCGGATAACCTAGTACATTGATGATATTTCAATAACAACAGAAATTGTACCAGGAAAGTAAAAGAAGACAAAATTGTTTATTTTTTCTTAAAAATGATAAATTGTCAGCATAAAATATATGTTTAGCTTATCCATTTAACAACTGTTGACAATCTTAATATTTTATATCACAGGCCCACAGATGTGACCCTAACACTGAAAGATCCCCATTATCCTGACCATTACCTTGGAATCATTTTGCTCTCCGTCATCCTTACCCCTAAAGAAGGAGAACACAGGGATGTGGTAAGTTCCCCCACAGCCTACTAGGAGTGCTTTCTTGCTCTCACTTGGTGGAATGTCTTGAGCCTTCTTTGAACCCAGAGGTGATAATAAAGAGAAGCAGCATATGAAAATCTGGCCTGTTCTTTGTTTCTGTAAGTATCCTGGGTATCACTAGTCCCTGCGTTTTATATCTTTTCAATTCAAATTTCCTGTTCTATACTCCCGATCAGAACCTCTTGTTGTAAATAAGGGACACATTTGCATCTTTTATTATAATTTCATTTCCCACTTTCAGACATGTTATGTTTTAGGCAAATGGTAGTATTCATTCAGGGAATACATTTGCTATTGAATGGAATATTTGGAATTCCACATTGAGGTATCCAGACTCTACTATTTTGACGGTATTGTCAGGTGTACCATAACAAAGAAAATGAGGTGAAATTATAATAGAGTTCCTGCTTTCTGGTATTTGTTTGCTGAATGATAAGTGAGTACTTTTCATCTTCTTGATGGGCTTCCATATCGGTGTTACCCATTTTCCAGCACTGGCTGTCTGTGCTTCCTTGCACACCATGCTGCTGTGAGAAACTGACAAGGGATACAGAGGAGCCAATTACTCCAGCATGTTGAAGTGACATTAAAAAATATCAGGTTTGACCTGCATCGGTATGCTTGCCAGCGCACTTTTCTGCCACAATTGACCAGAGATTATTTATTAGATTCAGGGTGCTTTCATGTACTAGGAGCTACTCTCACTAGTTTTGATTATAACACATTCTAGGAGTAAACATAATTTTTTAGGCAAGCCCCAATACCCGATTTCAGCAATATGTGTATTGCTGTCTTAGAATAATGCATGATTAAAGTTGGTACATGTTGTCTGCTGGAAAGGTATTATTGACATTTTTCCCTAGATTGTAGATTAAAATAGTGAATCCCAACTTCAAATTTGGAACTGTTTTAAACTCATTGAAAAAGTCAACCTTTCAACAAATATTTTTCTCTGTCCTTTTTAAAAATTAAGCAACAAGCACAGATATTCCTGTGTTGTATTTGCTAAGTACAATACAAGTGTCCATACTTAATTCAAGTGAGGAATAAATTTATCTTTTCTAACAAGTACTACCAAATACCTACTGGGAGAACTTACTTAGCACCATAAAAACAAACAAACAAACAAACAAAAAAACATGTAAGTGTGTATATGCATAGGCCCATGTGTACAAAAGGAAGGGTAAGTGAGGAAATTTTTTTTACAGAGAATATTTAGAAATAGAAGCCCATCATTTTAGAAGTCACCAATTCCGAATACATACAGTACAAGTATACAGTACAGTACAATACATCACCCCGTATAAGCCAAGGAGTATATCCTAGCTGGCTAATCCATACATAGGAATAAATTATGTGTTTGCTTATTGCTTTATCCAAATAATCCTAGTATTGAGTGAAGCCTACTGTAAGCCAGCTTCTATGTAAGACCCTTAGAATACTATAACTTCTATTCAGTGGAGAACTCAGGAATCGAGTAATTACTGAAGGAAATTTAAAATGACGACTGTTTTGAGTGCTGTGAAAGAGAGGTGCATGTTGCCGTTAAAAGCAAATACAAGTGCAGTAGAATTTGTTCCACTTAGGGGGACAGGAATTCTCGAAGGAAGCCAAAAGGGACTTGAGGTGTGACTTGTGAATAGGAGTTAATAAGACAAAAAAAAAAAAAAACAGGAGGAGAGAAGGTATTTCAAGCAGAGGAAAGAGCATGTGCAAAAGCCCCATGGCCAAAGGAATCTGGCACACTCCAGGAATTGAAAAAAGTCCTGGAGTTTAAACAAGCTGGGAATAAAGAAGAATGTGGGAGATCGTGATACATGGTGGCAGTGGAAAGGAGATACCCAGACTGTGTAGGGACTGTTGGCCATGTTAAGGTTTGTTGTCATTCTCCAAAGAGCAAGGGGAAGTCTTGAGAAAGAGAAATAGGAAGTGGCATAATCATTTTTGCCTTTTGAAAATAGCTGTGTAGCTACACTTGTGGAAAATAGATGGAAGGATGAGAATGGATACTTGGGGACCAATTAGGACCAATTATCTCAAAAGTCCTAGTAGAAGATGATGGAAGTTTGTATTAGGATTGCCTGAGGTAGAAATGGAAAGAAATCAGCAGGTTTACCGATAAGAGGTAAAATCAACAAAACTTAATGATAGAATCTAGTTTTCAGATTCTTTGTTATTTTAATGAAGAACAGCACTTTGTAAATGAAAATACCTAAGTGCCCTCAGTCTTATTTATGTACCCCAAACCATCCAAACTGCCAATGCAACTTGAAATTAGAAGGATATGGCGGCTGGTATAGTTATTTGGGTGATTTGATGATGGGAGGTCTGCTGAATTTTTGCATAAGAGGGATATTTACTAAATGCTCTAACATCAAACTGGGGTTTGAGAGATCAAATTAGGACCAAGGTGAAGCTGCTGAGTTGTTCTAAATTGCACAGAAATGAGTGTCAGCACAGGCAAAATGGTTCCCAACATTATTTAACAATTCTTGTAAAAATCTTTCAATCTCCATAGTTGCTCAAATTTATTATTTCAGCACAATGTCTTTCTCATTAGAAAAACACCCTTTAATAAAAGTATTACAGTGCCTGATTGCTAATCATCAGGGATTTATCAAACATGAATAGGAGGAAAACAGGTGGATTACATGAAAAAAACAGTTGCTCATTAAAAATCTGGTATTGTTCATCTTTTCTTCCTTTTCTATTTTCCTCACTGTATCTCTCCAGCCCCATTCACCCTTAAGACAAAGAGTTCTTCCTGAAATCTTCATGCTATTTTCTTGATTCAAATCCCTTTGGCTACTTTAGCTTTCTGGAAGAAATCCTTTACTGCCAAGTATTTTTCATTCACTGCCTTACTTCATGTCCCCCATCATCAGAGTCCCAAATAGCACTGAATTCACTCTTCTGTGGCAATTGAAAAAAGGATGTCTTCTCCCTTCCCATGCCAGCATTGACTTTCACCTAGCTTCTCTCTTCTTCACCAGAGAAGCAGTAACTTAGCAAGGACTCAGGGCCTCAGAAAAGCACAACACTTTCAGCCTATACCAGAGCCAGCTTCTGGCTGGTGACCATCCTGACCTCAGTCACACCTGGGGAGTGGAAAGAAAGGTGTCCCTTGTGGTTTCACTTACTTGTCCTTGTGGATGTGATCAATAGCTGGGAGCATGGGGTTGGTTGTAGAGAAGTGAACTGACTCAAGGGCAGAGAAGGAATTATGAAAGATCCCCTACCGGAAATTCTGGTGGCATTTACAGTATCCTTGCTAATCTGATGTCCTAGATTTGAATCGGGGTTTCTAAGCACGTGCTCGCAAGATGATAATTTCTAAAAAAGACATAAATTTACTTTTTGTTTGTTTGTTTGCTTTGGTCTCGATGGCAGTTTTATAGCTGATTTATTAAGGTCTCTAAAACGGTCTCTAAAACAACACTAATTATGAGATTTTTGAGACTCTTAACGAGGACCATTTGTTAGCTAGTCAAGGATCAAAATCTCTTTATTGATCATCTATAAGCATTGTGCCACGTTCTATAATGTCCTCTTTATTCTTCTTCTAAGCTTTCAGTGACCTGTGTTTATTTCTCTAATTAAATGGAAACTTCTGATGAGAGACCTTAAAGCTCTCCAATAGGCACCATATGTTCCCTCACCTTAACCTCTGCCCCAGCCATACAAACTCCAGCAGAGCTCACCTTCTCTCAAGTCCAGGCTTTCTTTGCAGTCACTTGCACTTGTTCTAGCTAACATACTTCACCTCATCTGCATTCTCTATCCTATCACTTCTGGTAAAAAAAAAAAAAAAAAAATATATAATATATATATATATATATATATATATATATATATATAAATTATTGCCTCTAATTACCTTTCTTTTGATGACTGCCCTCAAAGCTAGTCCAGCTTTCTGTACCAATGCATTGTTCAATGAGTTGCAGATGAATGTCTGTGAGGATTTGAAGGGATACCTCAAAGATCCAGGAAAAGGTATTTTAAGGTTTTTTTTTTCTTTCTTCAGTATTCAAATTCCTGAGGTTGTCACAAACAATATTAAATGATCATTTAATTTCATTTTGAGTTCTTAAAATTAGTACATTAATGATAATCTGCTTAAAATTGATCTGTATTTTTTTCTATGATGACATTTAATGATGACAAGGCATTAGAAGCATGTTACTGTATTTCCTCCATTTTGTAACATGTCTAGTATTAGCTCCATATGTTTCCCTGGAATATATTTGAAGTTTTTTAGTTAAAAACAATTAGGAATCCAATGTATCTTTAAATTAAATTTTTATATTCCTGAAATATGTAACATATTGCTGCTGTGAAAATGATATGCCAAGCTTTCACAAATTATCCAGGAACAAATCTTATTTAGAAAAATTCAGACTCAAAATGCAGCAGGACAGATATCAGTTACTAAATGCTTCATAATTCCATTTAATATTTAGCACAATGTATAGGAAAGCAATAGAGGATGATTTTTGCATTGATCCTCACCCAGCAAAATTATAAGGGTTCTATTCTCTTTGATTATTAGGACAGAAATAATCTATTTTAAGCTTTTGGGATTTAAGACTTTAGTCCAAGAACCATGTGTTTAGACTTGTGCTTGTATTTACAAAACTTTGCTAAATATTTTATATGTGTTAAAATAGGGAATGGAAGACATGAGTTTCAAGAGCTAGTAACAAATTCTAACAATCAAATAGGAAATAGAACATTAATGTTAAGAAAATGCTATCAAAAGTAGGAATAAATTAACTGGAAATACAGAGTACTTAGCATCACAAAGTGCTAAAGTTTCTAAAACAGTTATCTTGTGAGGTTTTTTTTATACACTCTTAATACTGACAGTATATTCCATGAATAATGCAGTTGGGATGATTTCTCCTTGTGTGGATTGCCAGTTCTGGAAATCAGTAAAACTGAAGAATGAGTTGAAAATCCTATCAGCCTACTGAATCTACTAAAGCCTCTAAAACATGCAATGTCTAATTACAGCAATTTAAGCAGTATAGTATGAGTAATAGCAAAAGTATTTCAAAATTGCTTATACTAAAATCTTCTCCATTGAGTTCATCAATGAGTCTTTAAAAAAAATCTCAGATGTGAACAGCTATATAGAGATATGTATTTTTTTAAGTTTCCAGCATTGTGTGTATGAGAAACCACAATCTTCATGGGGGGTAGGGGCATGCTGATGAGTTGCATGACACAGCTGTCATTTCTGTTTTGAATGCATGTCTTGTTTTTGAACCTACAAAAGTGTGTAGTGCATACATGTGTGTCCTGTATATAGTATTTTGGTCTGATAGTGTATTTGAGTTCTTTCTGGCTCTTTTTCTAGCAGAGTTCAATCCACAGCTTTCTTCATTGGAGAATTTGTGAAATAAAAGTGAGTTAATTTGTGTTACACACTCTCTTAGATACAACCTAGACCTACAAATTGCTTGGCTAAAGCTAAAAAAATAGAAGATTGAAAGAAACATATGAATTGACCCTCATTGGCCTTTAGCAAATTTTACAAAATACCTTTTTCATGTTGATTTATTTTGCAAATTTTTCTCAATTATTTTATAGCTAACATTAAAAAAATCCATCTATAAAAATTTAATGTTTTATAATATGTCTATACTATAATATCTAGCTATTTTGTGATTATTTTTATATCTTTAGTAGCCATATAATCACCTTTAAAAATACTACAACAAAAAATAAAGCTAAAAAATTGAATGAGATTGTGAAATGTCATAAAAATATAATCAATTCTATAGCTTTATCACAGACCATATTTTTCTGCTACTTCTTTCACTGGCTTCAAAGAAAGTTGAGCTGCAAATGAAGAAGTTTGACTGTCCTGTAATAATATTAGATAATGATGGTTTCAAAAACAAATTCATATGTTTCTCAGCTGAAGTTAAGATCATAGAGCAAAATGTAAATCTTATTTTTCTATAATTTGCTTAATCACCTATCTTTAACATTTCCCAAACAATCTTTCTTTTGTAATATCACACAGATAGCAAGGGTAACAGTAGTAATACTATGTTTGTTAAATTCACCTTTTTTTTTTTTTTTTTACTTTTCTACTGTTTTACAGTTTTATTGAATCTAGCTTAACCCAACCATCTAAAAAGAAAAGAAAACTTGGGAGTGGGATACTTAAACCCATTATTTAGCTAGTTGGCGTGGCTCAAGAAGCAGAAATCTTGTTATAAAATCTAGGGACTACTTTCTTTCACATACACTAAAATAAACTCAAGATGGACTTAAGACCTAACTGTGAGACCTGAAACCATAAAAATCCTTGAAGAGAACACAGGCAGTGATGCCTCTGACATCAGCTGTAGCAACATTTTTCTAGATATGTCTCCTAAGGCAAGGGAAATAAAAGCAAAAGCAAAATTAAACTACTGGGACTACATCAAAATAAAAAATTTCTGTACAGAGAAGGAAACAATCAACAAAACTAAAAGGCAACCTATGATATGGGAAAATATATTTGAAAATGACATATCCTATGAAGGGCTAGTATCCAAAATATATAAAGAATCCAACACCCAAAAGCCAAATAATCTAATTTAAAAAATGGACAGAGACATGAACAGACATTTTTTTCAAAGGAACACATCCAGGTGGCCAACGGACACATGAAAATATGGTCAACATCGCTCATCATCAAGGAAATGCAAATCAGAACTACAATGAGTTATCACTTCACACCTGTTAGAATGGCTAAAATCAAAAACACAAGAAAAAGCGAAGTGTTGGCAAGGATGTAGAGAAAAAGGAACCCTCTTGCACAGATGGTGGAAATGCAAACTGGTGCAACCACTCTGGAAAACAGTGTGGAAGTTCCTCAAGAAGTTAAAAATAGAACCACCGTATAATACAGTAATCCAACTACTGGATGTTTACCCCCAAATACAAAACACTAATTCAAAGGGATACATGCACCCCTTATTTATAGCAGCATTATTTATAGTAGCTGAACTATGGAAGCAGTTCAAATATCTTTTGTTTGATGAATGGTAAAGAAGATGTGATACACACACACACACACACACACACACACACACAGTGGAATATTAGCCATGTAAATAAATGAAATCTTGCCATTTGCAACAACACAGAGCTATAGAGAGTACAATGCTAAACAAAAATAAGTCAGAGAAAGACAAATACCATATAATCTCACTCATATGTGGAATTTAAGAAACAATACAAATGAGCAAAGAAAAAACACAGAGAGAGAGAGACAAATAAAGAAACAGACTCTTAACTCTAGCGAACAAACTAATGGTTGCCAGAGGGGAGCTGGGTAGGGGGATGAGTGAAATAGGGGATGGAGATTACAGAGTACACTTATCATTATGAAAAAATAATAATAATAATTTTAAAAATCTAGGGACATTTTGAGAGTCACTGGATCCAATAATAGAATTCTAGGAACCAAATCAGGAAAATAATCAATTTGTCCCCATAACTGCCAGATTTCTCACATTTATACTCAGGGAAATGATTGACTTTTTGTTTATGTCAATGTCTCAGTTCTGAGAAATGATACCATGCAGTTGATTTGTAAAACCAATTTTGAGAGAGAGGAAAAATACCAACCCTATAGTTAGCTTTATGTCTTGAAGGTTTATTGTATGCAGTGGCTCTGAGTCAGGGGATATGGTTTTGAGCAGCAGTAGTGAATCTGTGTAATACTGAGTAGTGTTGCCCTGAGATTCAACTCTTCTTCATGTTCTGAGCCCCTTTATCATAGTATAACATATCTTACAGAATGGAATTTAGGAAGATTCTTAGAAAGTAGATGATGATAATAAGTGGCCATGAATTACAAGAGTTTACTTTTAGGCTTATTTATCTTAATTGTTCTCACTTGATTTGACTCGAAACATTATCTCTAGGAATTATCATTCTTTGTTCATTGAAACTCTGCTTTCTGAGAAAGTTGAACATTTATTGTCTGACTCCTACTGGCAGTTTTTCTGAATATGGCATTCCATGACACAGTTTGGCTTCCAACTGCCTTTCAGAGATAATAGAGAAGGTGGTGGTGGAGGTGGTGGTAGTGATGCTGATGATGATGACAATAACTCATTTAAGATCAACAACATTTATTATATGGCCACTACATGGCCATCTCCTCAACCCAATAGTGGGTTTTGTTGCACATCAGTACTTAGAAAACATATAAAATATTTCTATAAATAGTATTTGATAACAATGCTTTGCTGTTTCCTGGCTCCACTAAAAAAATAAGGAATAACTGTGACCTTAGGAAAACTATCACTCTTCCATATTTTGGTCAATATTTAACACAGGAAAAATATAACCTATAAAACCACTATCTACAAAGAAAAGGAATGAATCCTTATCACTGATAATTTTATGATTTTTCTCATTTCCTACTGTAGAACCTCTACATAATTCCATTGTCTTGGTTTAGGCCAAAGGTTGTCTTCTATATGACTTAATCTTATAGTAAAATCTTTTCTGTGTTGTTTTTTTGTAATTTATGAGTAGTTTCTGAAATGGTCCTGTTTTATAGTGAGTTTTGATGAAGGAGATACAGTTCTTAAAAGCACCAGTATGCTTCCTTGAGGTACAAATATGACAAGCATTTCTACAAGCTATATTATTTGCTCCAAATATTCCCTATTCTCCACTTGATTGGCCTTAAAGATAAGAGAGGGTAAAGAGGTTAATCAAGAAGTTAATACTTCAGTGTTCACTGAAGAAAATTTAAAACTGGAGAGTAAATAAAAGATCTTTATGCAAGAGAGCACTGATCTTGGGCACTCATTACAGATCTCCATTAACCTTAAGTAAAACTTGTAGCCATAGTTACTTACTATGAAACACACAGACCAAAAACAAAACAAAACAAAACAAAAAAAACCAACATCAAATCCAAAAAACTGATGTAAAAGGTATGCTATGGCTAAACATTTAGCAGGAAGATCTACTAATGTAGCATTTTTCAGAACTAAAAGTATTAGTAGACACCAGTATAGTTAAAGATTAACTGGAAACAAATAGTTCTAAGATGCCACCAAAGGAACAAACTTACGAACATGTTTGAAGAGAAAAGTTAGCTGGTAAAGTCACTGTACATACTCAACTTCCATCACCAAAAGGAACAATTGCCAATCATGAGACTCAATTAGGTTTTTTTCCCCCCACCAATAATTAAGATATCTCAAATTTCCATTCGTTTTAAAAATACTGTCTCATTTCTTTCTACAAAAGAATAAAGCAAATGAACTCTCACCAGAAAGACTGCTTGAATGTTAAAGGTGCTTCTTCTAGCTGTGTGTATGTGATAAACAATTTTTGTCTTGTAAACTGGTTGTTGGAAACTGCTGTTTAAATGTTAAGTTACCTCTAGAAAACCACTGGCCGCCCTATCCTGTACTTGAGTGATAAGATAATGAAAATGCTTTATTTTGTTTACAGACAATGCTAATGAGGAAGAGCTGGAAAAGATCAAGTAAGGTAATGGCTTAGCATGTGATCTTTCAGCTTTTCTTGTTGAGAAGAACTATCAGCTGCATTCCAAATCTCTCTCACACCTCTTCACACTGTACTCCAGGATTTCATCCACTCTTGTTATTTTTTTCCCATCAACTTTAAGCAAATCATGGAATGCCTCTTAAGTAGCTAGAAATCACACTGATCACTCACATCCACATCACCCTCTTGCTAATGCCTGGTCCCTTCTCAGCATCATTCGCAGCATCCAGTTTCTGTTCTGTGTGCCACAGGGTCTAGAAAATGTCTTTGCTCCAGATCAGGAATAAAATGGTTGGGTAGAGACCACTCCAGAGAGAAGGAAGATTCATGTGACTCTCTGTCTTTGTTCATGAAAATTGAGTCCGGGATTTTCTAAACTCAAAATCCCTCTAGTGCTACATCTTTGGAGTCTATAATAAGAAGAGTTTTCCATCATGGCCTCTTCTCACTTCAAGAAATAGATGGCTCTTGGGAGTGAGAGGAGTTTATGGTTCCTGTAACTAAAAAGACCTGGCTCTTCTTATAACTTGTAAAATATATAAGATATAAACTAAACTTCTCATTTGTTCAGTGGTAGTATCATTCTTGGACACAAATAAATATCAAGATGAAACGGACTTTTATATGAATACTCCTCGAGATAAAGGGATGCTATTTGTAAAGATCTTCTTTCTTCAAATTTCTATTTAAAAAGTCAGTATTCATTTTTAATAGTAATTTTTTTAGACCCTGGAACATGACAATTTTTTTCCATTCTGATTGAATCATGCTATTACTTAAATTTTGTTTTAATTTTGTCATTTTTATTACTGTGAATTAAGAAAGTACATCAAATTGTTTTTGTATTTATGATATTGTCATAATTTGCTTTAACAAGTATTTCTTACTGTACAGTTTCTTCTCAATTCTTAAAGTATTAATGACTGAAAGATAATTCTCACAAAAAGGTCAGGGTCACATTAAAAATCGCCTTTATATTTTAATAAAGTGAAAGGCATTTATTAAAGAAAGTTGCTGAGTACTTCTGACTTAGTATTCACTGTGTTTTATATTGACCAAAATACAGTTTCAAAGGTTCTTTAAAGAAATGTTTGTACTCTTCATGTTTGTATTACACATTTTTCTTTGTAATTTTACTTCAAAATTAGTGTTATGTGAAAAGTATATATATTTTTAAAGTCATGTAATTTGGCTTTCCTCATTCTGTGTCTATACTATGACATACCTGTGTAAAAATGATATAATTCATTAATATACATCAATATTTTCTCTTCCAGATGTAGTTAAGACATAATGCTAGAGCAGGATATTATACAGTATTAGTACTGATCAGTAAGAATGATCCATTTTTTAAAGATTGTATTTATTTATTCATGAAAGAGAGAGAGAGAGAGAGAGAGGAGAGACACAGGTAGATGGAGAAACAGGCTCCATGCAGGGAGCCCGACGTAGGAGTCGATCCTGAGATTCCAGGATCACACCCTGGGCCGAAGGCGGCACTAAACTGCTGAGCCACCCAGGCTGCCCATGAGAATGATCCATTTTATTGTAGTATGAAAGAAAGACTAAATATATAGATTCTTCCTTAAATAACTTATTTAATTCACATTTAAATGTAATTTTAATGCTAAATTAAGTAAACATAAATCCACATCTTTTCTTTTGGTTGACAGAAAAAAATTAAAATGAATAATAAACATCTATTCAATACTATTTTTACATCTAAAATTCTTGAAGTTTTAATTTATTATTGATCCATTTGTACATTCATACTGGTACATTTTTCTGGCTCGCCGTTGAAGATATAGAATTCTTCGAGTGCTAGCTCTGCACTTACTGGGGTACTTGGCAGATTATTTTTAGTTCGTGTGGTAAAATGTCTTTTGGGTTTTTAGCCTAAAGGATTTTCAGTTTTAGAAAATTTAGTGGGATTATTGAATGCCGAGTAAGGGAAAATCAGTTCACTCATTTGGTTTTTTTCTATGGGAACATACTGAACACCTGATAATTCATTCAAATCCTCACTGTCCCCTAAAACCTTTGCTGTGTTCTTCCATATTAACGTTACAAGGTGAGAGTGTTAAATTCAAAATCAAGGGAAAGTGTGTGACTTCCATGACCACATAGTCCGCCGTCCTTCACACACACTGAAATTGCTTCCCCAGTTCCCTCCTCCAGGGTTTGAAGGAGGAAGGATGATGTTCACGCAAATTGTGCTTCAGAAGAAACTAAGGGATGAGTGACTATACTATGTAATATTCCCTCTTCCATTTTTGGAAAAGGGTTATAATTTATTTGCATTACATTTACATATAGGTATTTTATATTTGATACAACTGTCCTCAAAGTCAAAGGGGAATTTTTCATATAAACAGGTCATTTTCATCTTTGGAATCTTGATTTATGAGAATGAGGTCTCCTGCTTTTCTGTAGCGGGGCTTTGATATGCAGCCTGTCTGTGGTACCAATGGTGATTACAAAATTTGAGAATTATGAACTTTGTGGCGAAGAGTTAGCTGTAGCCAGATAACGTTGCTAGATATTTGCTGTAGTACAGAGTTTTTCTTCTTGTTGTTTTCTTTTGTTTATGACGGCGACTTAACCATGGAGAGAGAAAACTAATTTGACATTGGTATTCTTAAAATATGCACATCTCCCCTGTATACAAGGGAGTCAGCTCATGGGATTTCTCATTATTTAAATATCTGCTCATCATTTTCATCATCTTGCCAATAATTGACTCTTTCAATGGAAATTACACTATTTGTGGCACTCTTATAATGTGGGGTTGTATATACTACTGAAAATGAGTTGAGTAGCCAACTTGAGGGCAGGGAATTATTATTGCTGTTCAGACTGACTTACGTATTATTTAGAGTAATTGTGTTACCATCCAACAACAAGTAGGAAAAGAAATGCACCTAAACTTGCATCTGAGAAGCAAGAATGTATAAAATACATGTTACATTTGAACGGTATGTTAACCAGTAAATAATTATGAATTCCATCATATCTCCTCTTCTGGGGATAGCATCCTTTAAAATTCTCATTCTGGTTTTCCACAAGCATACTTTCCATCCTGCATATTTGTAATCCTGCCCCACACTCAGCTGTTAAAGAAAAATGTTATTTTAAGAAGAAAGGGATCAATGTCTACCTAAACTTAGGCAACTGAATAATTATCCTGGTCAAAGAGTTATACTTACATGACAAAATGCATTTTGGCAGAGAAATGGTAATGCTTTGAATTATTGCAATATTTTATTCTTTAGAAGAAGCTTATCATTGATAATTTATTCTAAGGTTAAATTATTCAACAAGAAAGTTTCATGAGCTCAGAAGAGAAGATGTATATGTGTTTTGTGAATAAATTTTGTGGGGTCAGACAAAAAATAGAAAAAATAATGAAACAATTACCTCTATCAGACAGCCAGTAAGCAGAAATGATTTTACACTACATTGTGTGTGTATGTGTTTTAAGGTAGAAGAATTAGTTTATTGGTGAGTGTGGTAATAAACTTATGTGCTTTCAATAAATCACTTTAATTACATGAGATGTAACCATTGTGATGGTATAAAGATATACACACTGCAATTCATATTCTCAACAATAACAGTTTAGAGATGTTTTAAGAAGAGTTCATCCTTTGAATAATATAATATGGACTATGTGATCATGTCTCATTAGCATATCTTCTGTTACTTGATGGCTTATTTTTTTAGTAATATATCTTTTTTATAAAGATTTTATTATAATCACTTAGCATAATTTTAATGAACTATAAAACACTTTATTCACTGGTGAATGAAGCAATTTTTAATAAGACTTTTGGCAAGGATATTGTTAATTTAAACTAGAGAACACTTTCAACTCTAAGTCTGCAGGGCGTAGTTAAACCTGACACCTTGGATGACACATTAAAAATGCATCAGTGAAAACCTCTAAGTGCTTTAATTTAAGAAACGCTGGAGAAACAGATTAACGCATTTTTAAGTATCTCACACAGTCAGTCTGACATAGGAAAAAAAAGTCATTATTTAACAATTATCAGGTTCTTTCTCCAAAGACCTCATATCCTGATAATAAATAGCTGTTTTTTTTAAAACCCGCAAAACATGCAAACTTTTTTGGTCATTGACTCTCTCAACTGTGAGTCACCTCAATGGCTTTTCTTTGATGGCTCATTTCAAATTATTATGTATATATCTTTGAAAAAAATAGATGTTTACATATTTTCAAAGGAAATATATAATTCTTTTAAAAATCCTTACCACTGTTTATACTCCCAAATCTGTGTTATTTGGGAATGCTCCCAAGTCAACCTCATAATTAAGGCTTCTGAGATTCCACAATGCAGCAATGAACAAAAGGCAAATAACATGAGTGTTTCTACCATAAAAGACTCTATTTTTACCTCACTCAACTAAACTCCTAAAATTTGTAGTAAGTTTATTTAAGATAGAGATATCATAATGCCAGTACATATTTGATTATGCCACAAAATACAGGGAGCCATAGTTAAGTTTTATGTTGAGATGATTTTTTTCTTGCTATTTTGACAATATTTTCCCATATACATTTTTATACATCATAACTCATAACTACAGGGATTTGCTGTAGCACCAGCTTTACATTTATGTGACCACTTTTGTTGAATTTTTAAAATGTGGGTCCTTGAGTGTGCAAATCTGGATGAGTTGGCACAAAGTGAAAGGACAAAGTGTGATCTCAAGCAGAGCATGCATGGCATGACATGTGCGTGCTAGCTCTAAGATGTTGAATTGTGGGTCATTGATTGGCCTTCACATTGCTGATATGTATTACCCAGTGAGCTGACAATTTCCCAAGATCCTTTCCGGACTGATCAAAGGGAGGGAACTAATAGAACTAATAGAACTCCAGGATAATGAAGCAAAGGGTTGGTTGGCAAGATTATATGGCCTTCTATTTCAAAGACGGACATTTGTTTATATAACATACATCAGATATATCTAACATATATATCTATGTATAAATATGCTATATATATATGCTTATATATTATATATGCTTATATATAAATATATATAGCATATTTATATATGCTTATATATATATATATATATATATATATATATATATATATATTCAGTTGAATGGGACCGGGAGGAGGTTTATTGGTTTTCCAGTTGCCTAAATATCCACAGTGAAAATAAATGATAATTTTGTGAAGATTCTGTTTTCAAAGCCCTAGTTGACAAGAGTATACATGCATATGTGCCTGTGTTTAGACATATAGACAAACACACAAATAAAAGATTGAACTTAACATTTCTAGGAAAATGAAAGACAAAGCAAAGCCAGCCTTCAGTTATAGGGCATGTCCTCTGGGGAGCTGAGATTGTCTCGCTCTTGCAGAAATATTTAAATGGACAGGTGAAGTTGCAAGAGGGAATCATATTTGTGTTTGAGTATAAATGATATGAACACCAGTTTGAGTAACCAAGAAAACAGGAAAGTAGCATTTCAGTGTACATTCTGCTTACTTCATGTCCCTGTTTTCAGCTACATAACAATCCATAGGCATTTTCAACTTGATGGGAGCATCTAAGAGCCATAGCTTTGATAAACAGTGATAGCGGTCAGACCAGGAAAGCCTATGAAAATTATTTACTTATGGATTTATTTATTTTTAACCTTGTAAATGCCTGAAGAGTTATTGATAAAAGGAAATTGTGCAACCTATTAAAATATGCTGTACATCATGAGGGCTACCTGGCTTGACTTTCACATTTATATCTCAGGCTTCAAATGGGCGGTGAGTGTTGGACTATTGAAGAATTGCTGGATTATAGTAACGTGCAAAATGTTTAAAGCCTGCACACATTATGGCTAATAAAAAATATCACTATTAATTGATGTTTAGTGGCTAATCCTTGTTCATCTAATGACAAAGTCCTTAAAGGTTTTTATGATTTATTGAAATAGGAGGCTAAAAAATTTCATTGTATTCATTTTGTTAGGAAAGAAATGAACTGTCCTTTAGTTTTCTTACTCTGGGAAAAAAAGTATATCTTTTTTATTTTTAGATTTACAATCTTGTTACTTTTTAGATTCATAGTAGGATTTTTGATCTTTGAGGATCGATGTTCTTTATGTATGTAGGTGTTTTAGAGGAAAAACTAGGTTTAAATAAGATATGTCGGTGGATCTTGCTACTTTAATAAATTTAGAGCCTCAGCAGAAATAGCAATTCATTATTCAGGACAACTTCAGTAATTTTCCTTTGTTAATTTGATGTCTTTATTTTTTATGTTCTGCTTCTTTTTGATCTTACTTTATCATCTTAGCATTTTTTTTTCATCTTAGCATTTTTTAAATGGTACTTTTCCTCACTTACCAACCTTGTGTCTCGATGGAGACTGAGGTATCATGAAATATCTACAATCATGATTGAAGACTGGTCTTCTCTGAAATTCATGAATAGTTCATTTGGTTTTTCTTGCCCTCATAATAAAATCACTTTTTTTTTTTTAGAACTCTTTATCACAATGCCAGGTGCCTTATTATTGCTGTTGTTATTAGTAGGAACTCTCATGAAAGGGAAGCCTTGGCTCATCTGCTGTGGATTATGTATTCAGCAAGGCAATAAATGGCATAAGGGTCCACAGGAAAATTAAGTTGTTCCATTTGAAATAAAGGCCTAAATTTACATGAGAATGTAGGTTGTAAAATGAAATATAAATTTTAGTTGATGAGTAATGACAGAAGTAATTAAACATGGCTTGAAAAGCACAGCCCGGGGACATCAGTGGATCCAAATGTGGCTAATATTTTTGTTTCTCAAATTTTAACAGAGAAACCTAAGTTCTACGTCTTGATCGTTAAAATTCCCCCCACACACAAAAAATTCATCAGTCTCATCTTGCTCTTTGCACACTAGTCACATAATTAGGTCATTAACCTCTGTATTCACCTGAGGAAGAATGGGAAGTATGGAGCTGGTACAGTTTCAATATTAGTCACTTTAGACCACCTAAACTTTAAATGAATTGACAAGACTTTTAAATATTTAATGGTCATATTATTTGTTATAATTGTAATGAGTCCAAAGCCAATATTTTCACATCCATTTAAGTTGCCTTAATACATTTTACATTAAGATAAAACTTCCTGTTAGTTCCATAATTTGTGTTATTGGCTCTGGGGAAATATTTTGTGTAAAGAGACTTTAAGACTTCAGTTTCTTTAATATGATATTTTAAAATTTCTCCACGTGTTTGAGACATGTGCTTGATCAAGGTAAGGAGAGAATTGGCAATCCTAGAGAAAAACAAACATCTTTTGTAAAAGCTAGAAGATTTTTCAAATTAAACAATGTACAGCATCGAAAAAGACTGCAGTCATTCCATCTAAGGTTCATGCCCCAGTGTCCAAATGTAAATGTGTTTTTTTTAAGAGGCTTGGGGTTTTTTTGAGATACTGATGTGACAGTGAGTTAAGTGTGACAGATGAGAACCCGAGCTGTAAAAGTAAATGAATTATAACTCTGTAGTGCCAGTAAAATGATGTCTTAAACTCTAGGCTTTTTCCCAGTCACTACTAACATTAGCCATGCTACCTGACCAAACTCTATGTAGGTAGCTTGGGAAAATGAAAATAATTTTGTTGAGAAATAGATTTCCTGTAAAAACAAAACAAAACAGGTAGATGATATAGAGGATCCCTGATGTAATTCTGTTGCTAAATTTAAATTATTCAACTTGCTGCACACCCTAAATATTTTAGTTGACTATTATTTTCTGATACGATTTTTGACATCATGTTTGGAAGGAATGTCTACACCTAACCAAATGAAACTCCAAGTGACTAACAATCAATGAATTATTTATTGAGTACCTACTCTGCAATGGGCATCATGTGAGGTGCTGGACCACTATCTTAACTGCTAACACAAAATCATGGAATATTCAAATAAGTTACAAAACTTCATCCTCTTCATCATGGTGTCAACAGTCAATACTTGCTCCAAAAATGTCCTCAGTTTCCCGTAATTTTACCATAACTGACACCTAGAGACAGGATGCAAAACATTCAAGTGTGAAGGATGCATGTAATGCAAATGTTCTCTTTAAAAGTGAGCAGCTATGGTTTTGATTTCCTAAAGTCGAATTGGTTTCACTTTATGAAAGTCTGAGGATTAAGTAATAAAATATCCAACATGAATTTGTGACTTTGTTTTCGGCCCAATAGCCACCCTGCTCATTATTCATTTCTTGTCAAAATTATTTTTGCGGAGCTCAAGTTAATGAAGTAATTTATATCATCTACATTCTGTATTATATCTTAAAACTAGGAAGTTTTTAATTAGGGATTAAACCAAATTTTACTAAGTGTGTGTTTATAAATAAGATTTCCATTGTCATTCTTTAAAAATGTTCTGAAGGCTATGACATTGTTTTGTTAAAAGGAACAGATATTATCTGACTTCCTTCAGAATCTTCAAGTATGTTTGAACAGTCCTACTTTCTAAAATAAAGTGTTAGACTCTGAGATGTAATAATCAATAATTTAAGAATGAAGAGGTAAGTAGATTCTTTTAAAATAACAGAATCTTTTCTAAACTTACTACCATTGATAATTGGATATGAATAAGACAAAATCTTTAATTTACTCAGGGAAGAAAACAGTTTATAAACACTGAAAGTGTCATTAGGATATCTAACTTTGGGGTTTTGTTCATTTTTATTTTGTTGGGCTAAATATTCTCAAAAACACTTCAAAATGTAGCTAAATATTTGTTTGTTTTTAGGATCTCTCAGAAAATGAAGTGGTTGGATCTTATTTCTCTGTGAAGTCTTTCTTTTGGAGGGTAATGTCTAAATCCTTTATATTAATATTTTGGTTTTGGATAGTAATTTTGAAAATTAAATATGAAATAGGAAATTCACTTTTTAAAATAGGCTCTCAGAAAAATGTATTCAATTGACTTTCTTTATTAACTTTTATTCCAAGCCATTTGAGGGACTCTTTCATTTCTTCATTTGTAAAACCTAAGAGCTTCATATACTTCATATATATTGCTTTGAAGTCAGTTCCTTGTGGGACCAAGTTTATCACAAATTCTCACCAGCTAGGGGCTCCCAGCCCTTCCAGGAAGATGATGATGCTATCTAAAGGGTCCATTCAGTTTCTTTTTTTCCCTTCTTGTAAAATCTGCTCCATCTGTTTGAGAAAAATTTACTTCCATTACAGTGATCTTATACTATATACATACTAGATAATCAGTGTTCTTTCTTTGAAAAAAAAAAACTTATGAATTAGAAAACAGCAACTCTGCTCTTGATTTAAATAAAGAAAAAAGTGAAAATTCTACAGAGAATTTGTTTTAAATGCCATTGCAATTTAATGTTATTTATTCTTTCATGACTTCCCCATAACGAGCTCTGTCATCCTTTTTGCTCTGCTCTAATTCTGCATTATGCACAGCACGATTTATTACAAATGCACTTAGTAGTTTGCCAAGAGTTCCCTTCTTTCTTTGAAAATTCACACTTGGTACATGATTACCTAGCAATAGATATTGCAGTGAAAGTGCTACACCCGTGGGGCCTTGCCATTTGCTTTCCTTGGCTCTGAAACTGCTCATGGCTGAAAACTACCTTTCCCCTTTAGAATTTTATGACATGTTGAATGTAGTGTCTTTTAAGCAGACTGGTCGGCACTAGATTAAGTCGTGCATTGAGCCAGTATAAACCACATCTCTTCATCCTTTGCTTCCTTCACACAGACTTTTTTTTTTTTGCAGCCTTTTATTGGTGAGAGCTTATTTTAATTATTAGAGCATCTTCATTTCCTTTCAGTCTACTGATGGCTGCCTTCACTGATGTTAGTCTGTCTTTGCTAAAATAATAATTTATTTGATATGTTCATACATTATTCGTGAGAACACAGAGTGACTGCTTTTGAATTGTCACATTACCTTAAGTGGAATTTGGTTTTTGGCAAAAATTTAGACTCTTTTTTCTTAAGATCCACAAATATGGTGAATTCATATACTATGCCTCTTTGCCAAGGGAGCAGAATTCAGGAGTGTTCTGTATTGAATTTGTTCTATATGCAGCCAATGTACAAACTGATCATTAGGAATGAAGCCTTGCTACCAGGATCAATTACATAAGTAATAATTTTTAAGGGTTTCCCTCCCAATGATTCTTCCAACATCTTTCCACTTTGCTACTTCCAAATTAGTATCCCATGTACCAGTACTTTCCATTTGGTTGTGTTCATCCTTAAATATTCTTTTTTTTAACCCTTAAATATTCTTTATTAACCCCTCTCAATGTCTTGAACTGTCTCATTTTAGAATAAGAAATACACCAAGTTAAAATATAACCTTTTTGTATTTGAGGTACAGTGGTCTTTTCTTCTGAGCATATGTTGAGTAACTAACAAAGTGAGTCAAAAAGAGAACCTATAGAGGTCATTTATTTTATCACTGAGGAAACTAAGGCCCAGAGAAGTAACACCATTGACTTGTTGTGTCTGAAAATGGGATGAACGATCAGGACCAGTATTTTTCTTTCTATGAATATCGTGGATATAATTGTTTAAAGCAACTGAACTGCTTTTTGGGTCAGTGATGAATACAGATGTGATGTAAAAGTAAAGCCCTTCCCTTAGTTTATCTTCATTGAGCCCCATTCAGATTCTTCTTGCATTATGTAACCCTTCTGCCCCACAGCTCCTTAACCCACTGATAGATGGATGTGTTTAAGGGCTGTGATGTTTGAGGTCCCATCTTGCAGAATCAGAAAATCAGTGATCCAGTCTACTTTGCATGAATATGATCTTTCATATTCACATTCAAAGGTCACTCCAATAACCAACCTTATTGTTCTTTCCCCAGGTAATATTTATACTGTGATTAACTTTTAGGTGAGATGTAGATGAAGGGAGGTTTTCCAGAGACATTTTCAGATATGCAGAAAACCTAAATGGTTCAGATAAAATCTTACATGAGGAGCATATGCGTGCTTTTTGAGTTTTTATCAGCTTATTTATAGGAATCAATAAATGTGTCTTGGAGACACTAAGTAAAACTGAATCCTGGTGAGATCTTGCTTAAATGTCAGGGCTACTTGGTAGGTCTTAATTTTCTTGAGAGCAAAATAATAAAAAGAAAAGACTGAAGAATACAGATGTATTCTATTTTTCCAAAGGCATAACATTTAAAATTCATCAAAACATGATATCTTAGGACACAAAACATGAAGCACTGGATATGGCAATTACCATGTTTCTCATGAAAGCAACCAACATTATGTGAAGTCACTTGGATTGCTCTAAGTCACAATTTCATTGAAGATTTTTAACTTCCATTAAAGGATGATAACTTAGTAGAATTGCTTCAAGTTCTTGGCACGTTTAAGTTTTTCTCAGTTAACTCCGTTGACCAGACGTTTAGATCTTGATGACTCAGAGTTAACTGAACAAACCCTGTTATTAGAAACACTATAGTAAATTTAAGAGAAATGTTAAAATTGTGTAATTGGAGAAGGCTAGGCTATATCAAGATACCTCATATAGAAAAATGGAGAAATGGATCATCATATGGAATAGGACAAAAAGAGTGCACAGAATACAAAACAATTAGGACTTATGTCAGAGCACCATCTCATGGTAGGGTTAAATCAGAGTTTTAGGAAGGTTGAAGGAAGAAAGACCCTGCAGACACAGGAGAAGTATTCATTCTATCAAACAAGAATATTATCCTGTGCTGAAGTGATTACATTCTGAACAACTCAACCGTATATGACATACACCCAAGAAAAGTGAAGGTGTTATTTATATCTTTAGGTATGAAAGTAAGACCCTCAGAAAACAATGTATTTGTAACATTTAGATAAAAATCTCAAAAAAAAATATATGAGTCAAACCCAGGATGTAAACTTTCTTTACATCATTGGTGGAAACCAGTATATTACTTGAGCAAACCAATAGGATTACAATATATATGATAATTTTCTAATATTTTATATTTTGAGCAAACATCGTAAAAGCTTAAGAACTTTTGTTTGGCGACAGTTAAGTTTAGAGATGGTAGTTAAAGCATCTGAAGTAAACATAAATACCTTCCTGACACCATAGGTTGTTTCAAGAAGAAACAGAAATAAGAAAGAAACTTTAAGGATAAAAAACAGGAGAATTTCTCTAAGGATTATAGTGCCGTGAGTCATTTTCTAAGAAAAAGGGGATCAAAGCTTTATTATTACATGAGGCACTTGAAACTAGGCTGGACAAAGGCCTGGGAGGGTTTTCTGTAAAGGCAATCCTTCTTTGAGAGGACTGTAGAACAAATCTACTTGTTGGACTTCATCACCTAGGTGCAATTCACTAGAATAAACTCAGCAGGCAAAGGAAAAGATAGAACATGCCTGTGCCTGGGATTGAGCTAATAATTGCTCCACACTCCAGGCTTTGCAGCACAAAACAGCCCTTCTAGGCTGTCATTATCTCTTCTTTGTAGTGTCTCGTGGATCATTTGATTAAATAAAAGCATGTGCGCCTCTGTGCTGAAAATAGAGGTGAGCTGACTCCACACACAGCTATTGTAAAGACACAGTGATGTCTTTCACTCCAGTTGCACAGGGTCTGGGTCTCATTTGGAAGGATTAGGTTGTATACAGGTTATAAGTTCCAAGGTAACAAAAGCCAAGGATTATTTGCACATATCAGGGAGAAGATTAATAGGACCAAGTGGTTTTTAGCCACATGTTAAATCTAGATAGATTTTTTTTGGGGGGCGGGGGGGTTTGCTCTGTTTTTTAAACCAGGATCTGGAATAATAGGATCTGCCTTCTATTAGTGATCCAGTTTTTCAAGGAACTGAATTAATAAACTTTAATAACCAGAATTGAAATCTAGATGTGTTCTCAATTTACGTATGAGATTCTACAATTTCACCAACCTTATTAATGTTACACCATAATTCATTATGGAGCACAGTCAACTCTCATATGCTTTACTGAACAATATAGGCTAGAGTTATTACCACCTACCAACTTTTGCTTCCTCTGAGTCCCTGAATAGATTTTCTCAATAATTTATACCCATGGAACATATTTTATTTAAATAGGAGCCAAAGTATTTCAACAAATCCTGTATATTATTTCCCTTTTTTTTGTTTTTGTATTATGAACTTTTTAGGCTTTGTCCAAAAGCCTAAGAAGAGATATACCAGGGAAAATCATCAATTAGGTATCAGCAACCACAGATTCAAATCTCAACCTTGCCAATCACTAATCATTTGGCTTTGAGTAGGGTATTTATCATCTCTGTGCCTCAGTTTCCTTACCTTAAAAATGCCTATTATGAAAACCACTGGAGTATGAAAACCCTAGCACCTAGTAGTTGCTCAATACATGCTTATTTCTTAGTGTATTGTCTAAACTATCTTTCAGATTGGCCGCATCTCACCCTCCCCATTGGTGTTCTCATCTCATGATAATACTACATTGTATGGAAACTGTCTAGATGCTCTAGTCATTTAATACAAACTTGTAGCTTATCATGAATAATTTCCTTCTGGTATTTCTTTCTGAATCCATCTCTTGCTGTTCATGGTCTTAGTAACAAAGGGACATTTTTGGTTGCTTTCTTAGGCACAAGATTAACAGGGAAAATGGGGCAAATTTCATGGGGCAAAATTTCTGTTATTTTAGAGATATCGCTTGAAACATTACAAAAGATTAGCCCATGGGATGCAGTTAACATGATCATACTTGTTGCCTATCCATGGAACACGTATTCTTCTGGGGCCTTATCACTTCTTTGACATTGGAAACAGTCTCCAAAATATCCTGAAGCAGCAGTGTTGGGGAAATAATTCTTTCCATGATTTCTCTTGCTCTGTTTCTTCTCTCTGCCACACTCATTAACAAAAATCTGAAACCACTCTGGCAGAGTCCATCATCATTCAATCTCTGTCCTTTATTTTTTTGACCACTTAGCAATATGCCACTAAAGAAAATGGTGGCTGGAAATTATATTGTTGCATTGGCATTTATCTTCATTGTGCTAGAAGACATTTTCTGATGGTGACTTAGGGAGCCAATACCTGTGTGTGTGTGTGTGTGTGTGTGTGTGTGTGTGTGTGTTTCAAATAATGTGTTTTTGAAAAGTAATGCTAAACGCTGATTGAAATGAGGTGTTGCTAGTGGCACAAAGCTTTCCTGTACAGCTTTGATCATTCATCTCCATCCAGACGTGCAGCAGGCCTGCTCTTCCTGTCCTGGGTTTCTGCAAAGCAGAGTTTCAGAGTACTTGTTACCAAAATGCACAAGTAAGTTTGATCATTCGGTTTGTTTATTCCTTCTGAGCTTGCATGAGCTGTGAACTCTCATGGCTGATTTACTGTCCTGAAAACCCATTCTTTATCCTAAATGCATTATACACATGAAGAGGAATTGAATCTTGAATTCCTTTTCAAGGAATAATATACATAAACTAATACTTTCTTTAAAATGCCAACTCACCCATTCTAAAATCTTACTAAGGATATATGTCATTAACTAATTGCCTCAGAATTTGAAGTTGGTATTGATACCTAATATCTTGATATTCTTTATTAAGTCTGAACTTAGATGAATATTCCTTATGAGAATGATCTCAAACTTCAGCTCATGTGAGAATCATGTGGGACACGTGTTGGAGATATATATGGGAGTAGCTCTGCTCCACAAGAACTGAATCACATCCAGGAGGTCAGGCCCACTGATTTCAACAAATTGCTGCTAAAATTTGGGAATTCCTCCTTTAAAAGTTCAAAGGTTATTTCTTCCTTTTGCAGTATTGGGTCTTTGCTTTGAAGCTAGGCTGTTTTTCCTTTTACTTCTTCCTTCTTTCTTTCTTTCCCTCCTCAAACAGAATTGTTTCAACAAGGGCATAAATGAAAACAATTATGTTACCTCAAATAACTCAAATACCTTTAGTTACCTCAAATAACTAAATCCACTTCTGATATGTTAATCTTATTGAGGGATATCTTGGATTTAATACTCCTTGCCATTTAGGTGCTCAATAAGTAATTTTTTTTTTTTTTTTTTTTTTAAATTTTTATTTATTTATGATAGTCACACAGAGAGAGAGAGGCAGAGAAACAGGCAGAGGGAGAAACAGGCTCCATGCACTGGGAGCCCGATGTGGGACTCGATCCCGGGTCTCCAGGATCGCGCCCTGGGCCAAAGGCAGGCGCCAAACCGCTGCGCCACCCAGGGATCCCTCAATAAGTAATTTTTGATTGACTAATTATCAATACTTCAATTGATATATATTATTGAAGTATATCTTATGTGGAAAAAAAACCATTAAAGGAAGAAAATAATAAACAAACTTCACATAATTGTGCAGTAGGCTCCTGCTTATCTCTTTAAATTCTCCAATATCCAGGCCAACCTGCTTTCCTAATCAGTACATTTAGAAACAGGACTAGAAGGCTCTAATTAGCATATATAGTATCCATGCAAGAGGGTGGATAATGTTCACATTTATAGTAACTAATAACAGTAATTAGAACATAGGAGAGCCTTGGGTGGCTCAGTCGGTTAAGCGTCTGTCTTCAGCTCAGGTCATGATCCCAGGGTCCTAGGATCAGATCCCGGGATCCTGGGATCAGGCCCCGAGTGGGGCTCCCTGCCCAGCAGGGCATCTGCTTCTCCCTCTCCTTTTCCCTCTCCTCTCTCCCCTGCCCCTGTGTTCTCTCTCTCAAATAAATAAAATCTTGAGAACATAGGTCAGTGCCCATGACCCTTAGAACTTTTAAAGCAGGGCTTCCCACACTTGAGCATGCATCAGAATGACTCTGAGTGAGGGCGGAGTAAACCAGAGCTTCTGATTCTGTTGGTTGGGGGTGGGACTGAGGAATTTGAATTTCTAGCCAGTTCATGAGTGATGGACACCGATGCCAATGGTCTGTGGCCCACGCCATGAGAACTCTGCTATACAGAGGAAGGAAACTGAAAATAGAGCAGCAAGTGACTCAGCAAGTGCCTTGAAGAGCATTAATGCTAGTGGGTTTCAAAGTTTCTTTTTTTCTTTCTTTCTTTTTTTTTTTTTAGTTGTGGAAGTTCATTTGTCAGCATCCCTTCAATGAGCTCCCTGAAACTTTGATTTAAAAAATTAATAAACGTGCTAAAGGGCTATCTTAAGAAGGTTAAATCTTTTTTTGTTTATGAAATATACTATTTTCTATTTAGGCCCCCCGAACATAGACACCCCTGGTCCCTCCTTAACTTCCCGCCCCTCCACACACACTCTTACTACTCTTAACAGTGCTCTTACTACATTTGGAGCTCTGGAGCACAGTCTGGGGAACGATAGGTAAGAAATGAGGCCCAGAGAGGGAGCAACATGCCTAAGTCACATAGCAATTGCTAGAAAGATGCAAATGGGTCCTTATGTTAAGTCACTGTCTCTCCTAGTGCTGGTAGTGTCAGATTATATCTTCCTCCTCTATACCTTATAATTTTATTTCAAATTCCTACTCTTCACACTTAGACTAAATATTTATTTCATGACTATGCAGTTAATCAAGTCTCAAATGAGTGAAGGAGCACTTCTTTTTAAAGAAGTATCATTTTTACCAAAAAAAAAAAAATATTGAAGACAGAAAAATTCCTTTTAAAATGATACTTGGTTAGTATTCCTTTGAGAACCCCCTTTTCCTTTTAACCTTTTATGCAGATTACCTTAATTCCCACATTCATTGACCCCATATGTGTACAGAAATATTCTCTCTCGCCCTCTCCCTTGGCTTTCCAACTCATTTTAGGAATGTTCTTTTAGGCTATAGGAAAGCATTTTGTGACTAATGGCAGTAAGTAAAGCCTCCATTAAGTTCATTTTATTTCTGTGGAAGCATGGAGGATCCCATGGAAAGCATCCTTTCTCCTTCCCACCCTGTAAGTAAAGTTCTTGTCCTCATGTGAGAAATGTAAGGAGGGGGCATGGTACCATCCAAGAAGTTAACTTAGCATTGCTACTTGGAAGTGCCCCATAGCCTAGATTGTACCCACATCTAATTTGATTGAGTGCACCAGGTATGACTTCTACGTCTAGAGTACCTAGAAAATGTTATTAAGTCTATCCAGCAGCAAGCTGAAATATTGTAAGTATGAATACATGTGCTTGTATAATAGAAAAGTAGAAGGTGATTTCGTGTATTAACCATGCAGGAAAATCTAAACTAGTTTCAAATATAACAACTCACTTACCTGGAATATTATAGGAACCTTAGGAACATTATACTTAAATCATGATTACTTTTAAACCTAGGAGAGAGTCTCTACCCCAAAGAGCAATATTGGGAGAAGTTCAAGGATAAAGGTCAGAAATACAGGGTTCTAGGCACAAATCCAACACCTATTAGCCCCAACCACACTGAGTCTCAAATTTCTTATCATTAAAATGGAAATAGCAGGCCTTGTCTTCCTACTTCAGAGAGTTTTAGTGGAAATCAAGTGATATAATGCACACATACACACTTTGAATTCTACAGCTCCATGTAAATGGGTTGTTATTAAGTCCTTGGCCTTTGCTAAGATAATTATTTCTTCTTACTTACCAAAAATTCACTTTTTTCTTTCCTCCTTTGCCACTCATATTCCTTAACAAAACCTTCAGACCCGAAGTTTAGAATCTGTTTCTCTAGAGCCTGTAGTTGGAGGCAATCTCCAGAGCAGCAGAAGTGGTCAGATAGAAAGATAGATAGATAGAGAAATAGATAGAGTAAGAGATAGAGAGATAGATATAGATAGATAGATAGATAGATAGATAGATAGATAGATAGATAGATAGATAGATAAAAATACAGTTATCTATTGCGTTGTATATTAATAAGTAGCTTGAAATCTTAGAACCCCTTCAAGGTCACTTGGTGCAATAAACTTTTTTAATCTGAGAAGTCCTTGATTCAAATAAAATCCAATGTAGAAACTCAATGTGTAAAACAGATGAGAGCAGAGGGACTCCAGCTGACGTGGGTCATGGAACCTGTGGAAGTTACAGGTGCTCTGTGAAAGTCCATTGCACCCAGGACACACTTGAATACTGTTCTTGTTGCTCACAGAGATGAGGGGTGTGTAGGCACAGTCCTGTGTTGATGTTGATAACGCAGAGCCACCAGGCAATGTTGTTTTAAATTTGCTGATCATTAAGGCAAGGGAATAGGCAGTGTGATTTAGAAAGATTTCCATTAAAATGTTCAAATATAAAAAGTATTGTCTTTTGAAGAATGTAGTTCTCATTCTTCTAATAAAAGCAACCTGAAATGCATTACTTTTGATAATGATAGATAAAAATGGCTATAGCATTGGTGTGAAATGAAAAAAACCCCAGGAATTGAAAGTGAGAAAGGGAGGTCTACAAAATAGGCTATAACTTTATAATGCTAATGTAGAAGGAATTGGGCTGAAAGTGGAGTTAATCTATAATTTAGAAATGGAGTACTCTGAGATGGAAAGACATGTTGAATTCCTTCATGAAATGATTGTAAGTGAAGAAAACATGCTTGACAATACGAAAGAAACAGCAGGTTTTTATAGGACTGCTTGGTTCTGAATCCAAATTGAAAAAAAATTAACATTTTAGCTACTTTGATTTGTTGTGTGTGCTGTTTAGCTCAAAGAGATCATGTAGCCATTTCTGGGAGGCTTCCTAATTTTCAAAAATTGTGACTTCATTCCCTGGCTTGAACATTGTGATTTAGAATTGAGCATAATAAAAATTATTAAGGAGAATGTTCAAGTACTAGAATGAGAAGTAATTTCAGAAACATACCTGCCAATATAAATCACATGTGTAATTTTAAAAATTTGTGATGCAAGTTTCAGCATAAGTGAGACACCTCACATGGGTGTATTGATTTCATTTTCTGTTCTACAGTACCTTGTCTAGTGGGCTGAAACTCCATTGTCTCCTAAGATAGCAATAAAGAAGTTTTTTAATTGTCTGAACAGAACTCGTTACTAATCTCACAACTAAAACCCACTAGTAAAACCAACTTATAACATGAAAAGGATTTTTTAAAAAACCATTACTAATTACAAACTAAATATAACAGTGCAGATGATATAAATGCCTTTGGTATTTATAATATTTATTTTTCACATATTTGACACTGGCATATTTGACCATAGGCAAATATTCTCTGATATTCTTGAAGTATCTACATAATATGATTTTAAGAGTTGGAAAACTAGACTTTGCTTTGAGTCTTCACCTCTTCTACACCTTAAATTTATGAGATGATAATTTCACATTTATAAATGGTTTTATAATTTAAATAATAATCTGTAAATTATTTTTATCTTTTTAAAATTGTAACTACCTGCTTTTTTATTTTTAAAATTTTTTCACAGGAGAAAGGGTAATGCCAAATGAGGCATTTAGTTTAAAATTCAGTAGGCTAACTCTGTTTTCCTTTACCAAAAGTTTCAGACCCAAAGTTTACGTCTATCAGACGTACACAGAAAATCGCAGCTTTGGAGAGGAATAGTCAGCATCACATTGATTGAGGGACGAGACCTCAAGGCAATGGATTCAAATGGGTTGAGTGACCCCTACGTGAAGTTCCGGCTTGGGCACCAGAAGTACAAGAGCAAGGTAACCACATCTCTTTTGTGTTCCTCTCAGTATTTGGAAGGCAGTGGTTGGTTGGTTAATAGACATGCTTTGGAGAAGAAAACACTAGATGCTTTTTTAAATGCTTAACAGAACTTCTTTTGAACATCATGTCAGCAAAGCAGACCAATAACTGAACTATTGCATTTCTTACTTAATGTGCTCTGTGACCTTGCATAAACTACTTCCTGTCTCAATTTCTTTATCTATAACACAATAGTTGAAAGTATCTCTTTAAAAAAAAAAAAAAGCTGGAACAAACCTATGTTGATGCCTGCACATAAAGTGCTCAAGAGTGTTGGTTACTATTATTATTACAGTTAGTATTGGTATCAGTTCTGCAAATAGCATTATTTAACCTCCCGTAAAAATCTTTATACGTAACTCTAAAACATTTTCTTCCAACAGACTTGCACCAATGCAGATTGCAAGATTTTTCTCTCTTATTTATTTAGAAAACAAAGGGCCAAATTCCTGCTGACCATACTAGCAGTGTGTCATGGGGCAGGTTACTCCATGCCCCAATTTCCCCATCTGTAAATATGAGAATTAAAATAATAACTACTGGGGGGATCCCTGGGTGGCTCAGTGGTTTCGCACCTGCCTTTGGCCTAGGGCGCGATCCTGGAGTCCCAAGATCGGGTCCCGCGTCGGGCTCCGGCATGGAGCCTGCTTCTCCCTCTCCTCTGCCTGTGTCTCTGCCTCTCTCTCTCTCTCTGTCTATCATAAATAAATAAAAATAAATAAATTTAAAAAAATAATAACTACTGAAAATAATAAAGTTATTGAGAAGATTGAATAAATACATGTCATCCACATCGAGGGCTTGTTTTGCACTGCCTTGTCCATAATAAATACTCAATAAATGGTAGTAGCTGAAAGAGTGGCAGCAGTAATAATAAGTATATTGTGTAATAACAATTATATTAGAAATAATAATATATTAAATAATCCTATTAGTATAATTATTGATAGAAGTAATGATAGTAAAGGTCATAGTGGTCATAGCTATATTGGGGGTACAATATATTGGGTTATCGAAATATAACCTTTATGGGGCACGTGTCTGGCTCAGTCAGAAGAGCACACAGCTCTCAATCTTGAGGTGGTGAGTTTGAGCCCCACACTGGGTGTAGAGGTTACTTAAATAAATAAATAAAAACTTAAAAAAAAAAAAAAAAAAAACAAGTACAACCTCTTTAATGGCCAGCTTTGCTGTATGGTAGTCATCACTTGGAACAAGTCATCACATCTGTCTTGTATTAAAAATCACATTCTACTTTGATGGGGATATCTCACTTTGACATTATCATTTTCAAGAACTTTTGATAAATTGCCTACCTGTGTTCCTTCTTGCACTGGAAGTTTTCATCAGTAACCAGGTAGTTAGAAACATCACAGAGCTGATTCGTTAGTAGGCAGTGAGAACTGCTTGCAGGCTGATTGGCTACCTTATTGAGTGCCCACATGGAGAGGGAAGGCATCACTTCTGACCTGAAGGAAATCATGTAGGGAAGATAATCCTAAAAAAGGAAACTGAAAAATTAGACTCTTAATGGCCAAATAAGTAAGACAGACCATTCTCCCAAAATACCATAGAAGTGTATCTGAGCCCAATAATGAGAGATTTGAATTATCATAGGATCCATCTACTGCCATCTTTTTTTCTTCTATGCACTTAATAACATATTTTAAAGAAACTACTGATTCCAAAAATAGGTACCTATGACCACTTCTATCTTGTCCTTTATCAATTAACATCATTTCCCTGTTCTGGTAGGCTTAAAACATTACTTATTTTTATAGTTCTGCTCTTTAGGTGTGAAATATGAAACCCAGCTATGGACACGTGTCTCTCTTTGCTCTTTGTTTCCATGATATATTGCTGATTAATTTCAGATTATGAACTTTAAAAATTGTGATTCATTTGTATTACCTTTGCACATAACATACTTCATTGCTTTCAAAGTCTTTACATCTGAAGATCTCGGTCTCTTATACATTCAGAAGAGAAAAGGCCACTGTCTGACCTCTTGCTAAAAAGAAAGACTAGGGAAACAAATATGAATGTTGTTTAACCCACTGGTGAACGAAATTTCAAAGCACATCAGTATGAGTCACTTTATTCATTGATATCTTATCTGGATTATGTGCGGTTACAAAATTGTACTTCTGATATCTATCTTGTATTTGCAATGTAGAGATTATACACACACATTCGTATTAATTCACAAACATTTTTGACATATTGTTTTAGGGAAAGAGACCCGAAACTCTAATCAAAGACCTGAGTCACAGTCTAGATACTGTAACATCAGTGACATAAATTCTAGGTCTCATTTTCTCCAGATATAAAATGGGGATGAAACATCAATGCTATAATTCTAATATAAATGTTTGCCTGACCAACCCAAAGTTACTTGCTCTTTCCTCCTACTCCCATAGATCTTTATTGTGTAGTTTTTATTCATGTATTCGGCTCAGAATTCTCATGTGTGTGGGGAATAAAGGGGGAAAAAACCCTGGAAATCCACATCTTCCATTATTATGAAATGACAGACTGCAAGTTATGTCTTTGTGCATTAACTGGTTATGTAAAATAAATGCTAGTATCAAAGTGAGCTATTTCACTTATAGACTATTTGCCTTTTCTGTATAATTCATATGTCTCATCTCTTATTCAAGATGATGAAGGGGTGCCCTTTGGTTTTCAGGACATATCCTTGAGGGTTCCTTCAGATGATAGGCATTAAAGATGCTAGAGATTTAATGACTCATTTCCATCATTTCTGGAAGCTTTTGTTCAAATCTCACACATGCTTTTCTAGGTAGTACCTTACTTTTTATTTAAGGCCCCAATTTAAAAATTTTTAAATAGCTGATATTAATGAGACAATAATTACTTTTTGGTTTTCCAGATTATGCCAAAAACTTTGAATCCTCAGTGGAGGGAACAATTTGATTTTCATCTCTATGAAGAAAGAGGCGGAATCATTGATATCACTGCTTGGGACAAAGACGCTGGGAAAAGGGATGATTTTATCGGCAGGTTTGTATGATCTGGTATTTTTGGTTCACTCTAGAGAGGGTGAATGTTGTTAAAGGGATCTGGTTATTGTCATTGATCTTTACCCTTTTGAAGGAAGGGATCTGACCATGGTAAAGCAACGCTTGGGTAAAGTGAAAAAGATTTGAAGACTGACCAGTAGGTGGCAGTTTTGACCAGTTGATGGACAGGCTATATGATTTGATATCTCAAAATTTTCTCTCCAGATGTCAGAACATTGTATGTGCAAGTTATGGGAATTGAGAAAGAGGAATCTCATTTGATGCAAGATACTTAAACAAGTAAACAAAGGGCATAGACCTTGTCTGTAAAGGGAGCTGAGATAGTATTACTTTTCACGAAGTATATTGTGAGACCATAAAATGCATTGTTTCCTATAACTCCCTACAAGGTAGAGAATCTTTATAATCTCTTAGGAGTTCATAAATCTGTAGAGTTCTCAAGTTTTAGTGATGGAAACATGTAAGTGAGGCAGATCCATGTCAGTCTAAGAATACAGGGAAGAAAGGAGTATTTTGAGGCCTAATGACATCTCTCCACAAAGACAAGGTTATTTTGAGTGGCTGCTTGAATTATATGAATTATTTTCTTGCTTTGAAATCTATTTCTATGTTTTGATATGTATGTGCCTTTGTAATAAAACACAATGAACCCCTCCAATACCAAATTAAAGCATGGTGTACAGAATAATTTGTTAGTTTAGAATAGTCTTAACTTCACTGTAGTTCACATGAATTCCAGTTCCCTAAACAACCAACCTGAAGAAATGCATACATACTAATAATAATCAAGGGGATTTCATGCTAGAAAAGCAAGAACAGGAATCCATCCCAACATGTTTATCTCCTTGTTTTTGTTGTTGTTGTTATTCTGATATACATATATTTTAAACAATAGTTTTCTTTATAGGATCATGAAGGGAGAGGTTAAAGATTAGCTTCTTTTAACCCATGATGTTTTTTACTTATAAGACAAAATGGAAAAAAAAAAACTATTGTAACCTAAAACTGTGTTATATTTCAGCCCGTTTAAAAGGACAGGCCTTCTTTACATATTTTTTCCCTCTAGAAAAACACTATTTTCAGAGTTTCCTTCAAGTTCCATCTTGTTCTCCTGGGGATACATCATCAGTTTAAGTAGCTTAAGTATACATCTGTTAATACACTAAATACATTTCATTATGATTGTATGTCTATGTTTCTGTCTCCCTCAACATGCTATGAGCTCATTCAAGTAGGTGCTGTCGAGATGTTCCTTGAATAATTAATTCGTTTTCATAATTTATAGCAACATTAGCCATATTTGGTAACCATAAGAGAATCAGAAGGACTGTCAGGTGTAACTTGCTACCTCGGTCTCCTTACTTTACATTCATTCTTTCTTATATTAGTAAGATAAGGAAATAATTGCTACAATGTGCTGCCTTCCTGTACTTCTGGGTCCATATCACATGAAGTACATCTTCTCCCTTTTCCTATTGTTTTCCCATAATAACAGATGTCCTTTTATGTATTTTTTCTTTGAAAATAATTTCCGAATTTGGAAATTATGACAGTTTCTCTGACCATCTGGTACTGATCTTTCCCTTTTCTTCACCTGATAATATTATGAATTTTTCAAGGGCATGGCTAATTATATTATGGAAATGGTTGACAGAGAGGTGGACCTGTTTATCCCATCTCACCTTATTTCTCTGGGTTTATCCATAGTTCAGCAAGTTTTGAGAGAGCAGTAACAGCTGGCTGATCTGAAGAAAATAGGGGTTGTTCTAGACAACTGAGGGAGCTAAGGAAGTCTACAAAATTTGAGAGAGAAGAAAACCATTTTTGGAACTTTGTAGTTGGTGAGCATGTGGAGGTGCTAGGCAAGTGGCGTGCCTGAGTGGGAATGGAAGCTTTGTGCCCTTTCCCCATACCTTGCCTGGGTATCTCTTCCATCTGGCTGTTCCCGAATTATCTCCCTTTATAATAAACTAGTAATGTGGTTGGATGTGTATTCTCCCTTTTTATTTTTTCTAGATGTTGGAGGTGTTACTGCCTACGTATAGTTTCTGGGCTTTGCCTGGATTGTTAGACAAGTTGTTTATATTCATGGTTATTACACAGGAGAACCCAGCAAGCAGAATCAAGGAGCCCTGGGCCCTATCACCTGTGTTATCCTGATGGGTACAACTTTATGCTCTGCTTTCCAGTATCTTGGTTGTATTAAAACTGACTTGAGTGATGAGTTCAAATGCTACCACTAAAGAGTTAATAGGGGTTTTTTAAACTCCTTTATTTTGAATGACTGACTTTTATTTCAAGTTACATTTTTCTCTAAATATAATAAAAACTTACCTGGCATCAGCCTCACTTTTTGAAAAATCCTTTTTTGGTCATATGCCCAAACATAATGGCTTATAAAAGCAATTTGAGCCAAAAAAACCTTAAGATACACAAGAGTACAGGTGTAGATAAGATGACTCCTAGGACAGCTTTGGACTATCAGTTAAAGCCCCTTTATATAATAAAGGGAGTTACTATAAAATTTTGAAGTAATAACAAATGTTCAGTAAAACCTTTTTGTACACTAACTGCTAATTTAACCAAGATGTCTGTTGCAGAACAAGGAAATGACTATGGTAAATAATTTCAAATCTATTCAGTGTCCAGATATCACTAGAAATGCTAGATTCCTAACTTTGTGCCTATTAAATTGTACTTTAAACACATCCTACCACTGAAAAGCAAGGTATTATTGCATCTAAGTGGTAGGCAGAGTAAAGTGTTTCTGTGAAGATTGGGTGGTAATGGTGGAAATAATGTAGATTGTAATAGAATTCCTTGGTTCCTAGAGCAGCGTAGATGGGAATTGACTTCAATTCCATTAAGTGAGAGTTCTAGGAGTAAAGTAGCAAGAGTAAGCTCATTGTGGTCCTCTGCCTTGTTTTGCAAGCTATCATTGCACCATTGCATGTCCTATTAACTTTTTATTATTTGTTTAGAGATATTTGTTACATGTAACTAATGTAAATTTAAGGTGTACAGCAGTTGATTCGATACATTTATATATGCTGATATGATTGTCATTGAAGCTCTAGTAAGCACTTCTATCACATCCCATAATTCTTTTTTGTGATGAGAATAATTAAGATCTGTCTTTATTAATTTAAAAATTAGAAACTATTCTGGGAGTTGGCCAGTGGTTGGTGAGTAAATTTAAAGTTGGCCATGAAGGATAATACTGTCCCTTCAATAGCTAATTACTTTTTTTAAGGATACTATCTAAATTCAATCCTAAATATGAGAATGCTTGTATGGATTGGATTATCTACATAGACTAGCCTGTTGTGTTAGAGTTTTGTTATTGTCCCACTTTATTTTCCAGTTTGGGCTCCATATAATGATTTTTGAAAATGTATTTTGTAAAAATATGCTCAATAACAGGGTTTTTTTTTTTTTCATTATAAAGACAAGGCTAAAAAAAAAGACAAGGCTGTGAAGGAAAAGGCCACTTGCAAATTTGGAGTGTTGATATCAAGTGAAAAATATTTAATACTGAACACTACCCGCTGCCATTCTCATTTGAACCCACGCAGTCAGGCTTATGCCCCCAGCAATCCACCAGAACTGTTCTTGTCAAGGTCACCTGTGACCACCAAGTTGTTAAATACAACAGCCAATTTTCAATCTTCATCTTACCTGACTCAGCAGCAGTACTGGGCTTGGCTGATTGCTTCCTTACCTTAAAACACGTTTGTCACTTGGCTTCAAGAACACCAGATCTTTGTTTTTCTTTTACCTCATCACCTCTTTCTTCATGGTCTCATTCACAGACTTTTCCTCATCTCCCTCCTGTTTTAGCTCTGGAGAGCCTCAGGGCCCACTCCTTGGGCATCTTCTCCATCTACACCTGCTCCTGTACTGTCTCCATCTACTTTTCTACTTTCCATACTGTCTGAGATTGATAATGACAAACAGCTCCACTTCCTAACCCTTCTCTGAGCTCCAGATTCCGGGCCATCTGCCTGCTAGATATCTCCACTAGAATGTCGATAGACTTCTCCAGTTTAGCAGGTCCAAAGCCAAATTTCTGACCCTCTATATCCCCAAATCTGCTCTTCCTTTCAAATTCTCCCTTATTTGTTGATAATGCCAAAAAACCATGGAGTCCCATTTGCTTCCTTTCTTTCTCAGACTCTTATCAAATCCATTAGCAACCTACCAATTTTTCCTTCAAAATATACTCAGAATCCACTCCAGTCAGTATCTTGATCTTTATAATTCCGATTGAAGCCAGCATCAGCTCTCATGTGGACAATAGCCATAGCCTCCTGTTCTTCTTTGTACATAACACAAAATAATTTAACTCCTCTGCTCAAAACCCTTCAGTTTTTTCCCATCTTACTCTGGGCAAAACCTGGGTAAATCCTTAGAGTGGCCTATAGTGCCTCATGTGATCTATCCCTGTTAGCACTCTGCCTTGACCTTCTGCTGCTCTGTCCCTCCCTCCCTCTGCCTCTGTTCCAGCCTCTTTGCTCTTCCTCAGGCACACCAGACACCCCCCTACCTCATGACCTTCCCCTCCATCTGTAACGCTCTCTCTTAGGTATCCACCTGGCCTGCTTCTTTACTTTCTTTAGGTCTGTGTTCAAATGTCACATCAGGGTGGGGAGCATCCATACAGACCCTATTTTAAATCCAAATCCCCTTTCTTTGACATTCCCTTTCCCCTATCCTGCTCTGCTTTTCTCCATAGAAGTAATCACCATTTGACATGTATGCATTTCACTTACTTATTTTATCATTTGTTTCCCACCACTGGAATGTAATCTTCATGAGGGCAGAGATTTTTGAGTGTTTTGTTTTTGTTCACTGTCCCACCCCAATGCTTAGAAAACTATATGGCATATGAGAGGTGTTTAGTAAATATTTGCCAGATTTTAACTTAAAGACCTGAAGTTTGATTTAATCCTGGAAATTGTGGCTCTTCCTTCTCTTAGTTGACCCTTGATTGATGTGAGCTTGAACTGCACACATCCTTTATACACAGGTTTTTTTCAGTAAATACAGTACTGGAAATGTATTTTCTCTTATGATTTCCTTAATGACATTTTCCTTTCTCTAGCCTTCTTTACTGTAAGAATGTAATATATATATTACATACAAAATATGTGTTAATCATCTATTCATGTGATCAGTATGGCTTCTGGTCAACAGTAGGCTAACAGTAGTTAAATTTGGGGGGAGTCAAAAACTATACACAGAAGTTCATTTGTGCAGAGGGTTGGTTCCCCCCTCTATATTGTTCAAGGGTGCACTGTAAATATATAATTTGACAATAGGTGTTAATGCAAAGGCAATTAGAACAACACGACTTAGTGGCAGGTACAAAATGTCAGTGTATTTCTATATAACTCATAAAGGGAGAATTAATGAGTTAGAGTGTGAAAGTATCTGAGTAATACTTTAAAAAATACTCAATTATTGCATTTTCTTTAAAAAGCCTATACATTTACCAAGATACTTATAACTTCACCATTATAATAGCCATGGAGTTAATGCCCTCTGGTAAATTTTACACAAAAATAATTTTCCCATGAGTAGAAAGAAATAATGATATGGGGATACCTGAGTGGCTCAGTGGTTGAGTGTCTGCCTTTCAGTTATGACCCTGGGGTCCTGGGATCAAGTCCCACATCAGGCTCCCAGTAGGGAGCCTGCTACTCCCTCTGCCTATGTATCTGCCTCTGTCTCTCATGAATAAGTAAAAAAAAAAAAAAGGAAAAAAACCCGCAATAATATCAATGTCCTACGATGAATAAGGCACTATTATATTAGCTCAATATGAGGGGATAACAAGAGTGGGTCATATTATGTCAGCTTTGCAGATGCAAAAGTGAGGAGGAAGGAGATTTAGAGGTTGCTCAGCTAGAATGAATCTGAGGGTGATTGAGTGAGATTCAAATCCAGAACTCCAGACTCTAAAGTCCACATGCCTTTTACTTTGGTCTTGTATTCAAAATGCTCTGAAGCCATTAAGTGCCCAATAAAATGCCAAAGAATCAGTAAACCGACTTAGGTGGTACACACAATAGTGCAAGTTTGAGCAACAAATTTTACCTGTCGCTGAACTATAAACTATCAAGTGAAGGTGAAATAATGTTAATCTGCATGTAATTATTTAACTTTCTGATCACCTGCATTTTGGCAGGCAAGACGGACTGCCACCTTTACGATAATCAGCTAATAAATCCTCATGATTGTTACACTTTTATGCAGAGCAGTAATCTGAACAAATTGGCTGCTGACAGCTGCGGTAAATTGCCAAGAATGAGTGCTGTCAGAGAACAAGTTGTTTTTATGAACGTGCAGAATGAGTAAATCCTGTGTCAAGCAATTTTATTCAGTTGGAGTTATTTGCAATCCAATATAGCAAGATTTATAACATTATTTATTAGTGTGCAAAATGCTTGTTTATCTTTAAAGTGGCATTGATTTGGGGTACATATATTTTAGGTTGGTGAATTGCTACCGACTTTATTTGTTGTCTTGTTATGAGGGCTGAGGCATTGGTTCTGCCCATGACAACAAAGTGCTACAGATGTAAGCGTCGCTGGAGAGCTCTATTTCAACAAAATTTTTGTTAGTGATGTTTGATTAGAAAAACTTATTCCAAATGGGCAAGTTCTGGATAAAGAACAAATGCTTCCAAATTCTACAACCATAAAAATAAATCTGCGACTCTGTGTGTAATGCCGCTGGAAAGAGAATGTGGGATGTGTACATGTAGTTTGGCAAATGGGGAAAACAACCTTTGACTTTGGATAGTAACCAAATTAATGTTCTCTGAAGGTTGAAGATCATTGCATTGAACACTCTGCAGTCCTGATTTGCAACATTTCTTATTTGTGATACCAATTCTCCAATGACTCTTACTTCCTGCATAGAATGGAAACAATCCTCCTGCATTAGGAATTTGAAAGCACGAAGACAGCTAGTCAGAAAATTCTAAACTGAAGAGAGTTTTTTCATGAAATCATTATATTTCACCATTTTTCTTACTAAGGATTGAGTGAAATATTTCATTAGGGAGATAGACAATATTTAAGGAGAGAATGGAATGTGTCATTGATTCTCATCTTGGTTTTTCATAAAATCAACCCAAGCCAAATATATTAAGATTTCAATCTATTTTCTTTCATGGGTTGCTATTCCTTTTTTCTGAAGATTTCTTGCGACAGTTTATACTCAATGCAGTGTTGCTTATACAGTGGGCAGAGTTTCCAAAGAGTTTTCTTTTTTTTTTTTTTATCCAAAGAGTTTTCATGCACCACCGTGTACATATTAAATCATTTACCACTGACCTTCGAGTCAGTGAATAGGGAATCACACAAGTTTTACCAATGTAAAATATATTACGAAATCTCAAAAAGCTTCATAATTTTATTGTTAACTTTGGTCAAAAATATGTAAAATATGTTTTTTAAAATCCCGCCCCCCCCCCTCGACACCCAAGAAATTTTGTAGAGGCTTGTCTTCCTGTTCCAAAGGCTTTGTTTTTAAATGTCTTGCTAATCACGGTGGCTTCATAGTATCATTAGCTAATGCTTGAAAGCACAGCACACACTTGTAAGTTTATTGTTAAAGTAGATGTAAATTTCTATTGCAAATATTACTCCTTATAATTTGGGGTTGTTTTGGCTGCATTCTTGCTAAATCTGATTCTACTGTCATTGGTTCATAAATCAGAATGTAGCTGACGTGGAGCTCTGCATATTCTTGTTTATCATTCTGCTCACTTGTGCTTGTTCAATTAGCATTATCTTCAATCCACAGTTTCTTTACTGGGATCTTTTAAAGCCAATTGTCCATTTTGTGAGGATTAGTTCAGTTAAAACTAGATTATATAATCCGTAAATCCACTTAACAAGGCATATATGAACTGCAATTCAGTGAAAGCAAGTCAGCAAGTAAGGGGGCTACTGTCAACCCCTCTGTGTTATGCAGCTCCAACTCTTTTCTTAAATACTTGCTGGCCATGAGTGACATATCTGATGCATGGGCCACCTGTGTAAATGCACACCTTCGATATTTATAAAGCTTGATTCCTGTCCTTTTTATAAATTACAAAAAAATCGAAATAGTCCTAACATTTGCCTCCTGCACCCCAGCCAGGGTGCTAAGCACAAGACTCTTTCATTGGGGAGAAATACCGTTGGTCACTGGTTCAGAAATGGCAGATGGAGCTAAGGGAGAATAAATGTGGTAAGAACACTGAAATTCTATTCTTTGAACTCCAATGTCACCAAGTAAATGTGACATGTTTCTTTCATGTGGCTAAATGAATGCATACAGTTTTTAGAAAGCACAAAGAAGTTAAAGCCTTTGTATGGAAGTCAGGAATGTTCCAGTTCTTGCCATCATTTAATTTCTCTGAGTCTCAGTTTCCCCATTTATGGATTGAGAGAAAGTAGCTCTGAAATCTTCAGTTTTGAATCTGTTTTGATTCTTCTATTGATTGATTGATTGATTGATTGATGAGTTGTGTTAAGCAGGGTAGTAAGCTTTTAAATTTTCCAGTATCAAACCAAGGCATATGTGACAATAAAATCACACATTATATTTAGATAGTACTTCCAGGCGGGATGGAGTGGCCAACGGCCTGCAGAGCAACATACCTAAGTTTTATTGTGACTACTGCGACACATACCTCACCCATGACTCTCCATCTGTGAGACAGACACACTGCAGTGGTCGGAAACACAGAGAGAATGTGAAAGACTACTATCAGAAATGGATGGAAGAGCAGGCTCAGAGCCTGATCGACAAAACAACCACTTCATTTCAACAAGGAAAGATACCTCATACTCCTCATACTCCATACTCCTTTGCAGGGGCAATGATCCCACCTCCCCCCAGTATCCCGGGTCCTCCTCACCCTGGTATGATGCTAGTCCCCCATATGTGGGGCCCTTCCATGATGCCAGTGATGCACCCTCCTCCTCCTGGGATGATGCCAGTGGGACCTGCTCCTGGAATGAGGCCACCTGTGGGAGGCCACATGCCAATGATGCTTGGGCCCCCAATGGTGAGACCTCCTACCCATCCCGTGATGGTGCCCACTCGGCCAGGAATGACTTGACCAGACAGATGAGGAGGGACAGGAACCTCTTTGTATTCATTTTATATTACTTGTTCTACTTCACCAGGAGATCATGGTGCTGTGACTCTGGGTGTTTTCTAACAGCATGACAAGGAAGACCTGCTTCCACTTCCTATCAAAGAGAGAATAGTTTTTTCAGTGGAGTAGTGGGACAAAAAAAAAAAAAAAAAAAAAAGGCAATTTTCATTTGTATTGTGGAATGTGAAAATAAAATTGTCAACTGTTTCAGTTAAAAAAAAAAGATAGTACTTCCAACTTTTCGTAGTACTTCCTCATCCACCCGTATGTTCTTACAACTCTATGTGAAGAGAAAATATTTTTAAAAATTTTATTTTATTTTTATTCATTCATTTTTTTAAACAAAGATAGATAGACACATCATCTCAGGCAGAGGGGTTGTCCAAACACAAACAGGTAAGCCCTAGCATGGATAGAGGGAGAATCGCAAGCTGTCTGGAATGGCTTCAGTAGTAAGTGTGAGTCAGCAAGTGACACACAGCTGGTAGTAGGTCATGAAGGGCACCATTGCCTTACTTAGGGGATTTCATAGGTAGTGGGAACCTAGGAGAGGAACATGGTCAGGTTTGTGCCTTAGACATCTGAAACTGAGGGGATTGAATTGTATCAGTCGTTTTTGCCTCAACCAGATTCCCTAAGAACAGAGCTTGAGGCAATGATTAAGTGCTCATACTTCATTGGGAGGTACAATAGCCAGCGCTGACAGTGAGAGAGAAAGAGCATAAAGCAGGGAAGAGTAGGAGGCAATGCAAAGCTGTTTCTGGGTGGTGGTGAGGGGGGAAGGTTTCCTGTATCTTAGAGGTATAGCTGGTTGCTGTGCACCCATTTGGCCGCTTGTGGAGAGGCAATATGGTGAATCATAATTTGAAGCACTTTGGGAGCAGGAAGAAGGTATGGGGAGTTATATTCCCATTTCCTATTCCACCCATTTAAGTTTACCCCAAAGAAGACAATTGCTGCATTGTTTCATCTGGTTTCTTTGACAGGTGATCAAGGAGCCAGATCCCACAACTTACAGTGTGGCTTTTCATCCAAGCATAGATGGTCTTAGAAGCCAGAAACTTGGAACGTGTTGCAGTCAGACCTAGATGCACAGTGGCAGCCAAGGAGAGCCCCCAGTTTATTTTGGCAAGTGAAAGTTGAGCCAGTCCTAGGTGAAAGCCCAAAGAAGACCCAAGCACAGTTAATCGGTCATGGTGGTAGGATGAAAAGCAGTCCCTTAGGAAGGCACAGCCAAAGCTGTGGCAAAGCAGGCAGCAGTGGATCCAAGAGGCTATGGCTCCAGGAGAATCGAAGGGGTTGGGACGCCTGGGCACCTTAGTCGTTGAGCATCTGCCTTTGGATCAGGGCATGATCCTGGGGTCCTGGGATCAAGTCCTGCATCGGGCTCCCCACAGGGAGCCTGCTTCTCCCTCTGCCTATGTCTCTGCCTCTGTGTGTGTCTCTCATGAATAAATAAATGAAAATCTTAAAAAGAAAAAGACTCTAGGGGGTGATAGATGTATCCAATAGATTTTCAAACCAACGTGGAACACCAATGTGAAACGATGTAAGAGGAGCTGTTCTTTGAACCAGAGATGAGAGCACACCCTATTTTTTACCCTTCTCCTCTCCATGGTGATTTTTGAGGTACCCCTTAATGTTCCTTGGAAGACAATTTATTTTTTAAAATATTTTATTATTTATTTGAGAGAGAGGGAAAAACAGACTCCCTGCTGAGCAGAGAGCCCAATGGGGGCTCGATCCCAGGACCCTAAGATCATGACCTGAGCTGAAGGCAGAGCTTAACCGGCAGAGCCACTCAGACACCCCATTCCTTTGAAGACAATTTAAAAATAGATTACATTATCTGCCTTCTAGAATCAACTTTAAGACTTTTTAGGGGGGGTAGTACATTTGAGGAATAATATTTCCTATAAAATGAATTTGTTCTCTTAGTTGTTTGGTTTGTGGAATTGCAAAGACAGGAAGATGTAAACAAGTATGAACATAAGTAGCGTTGTAACAAATTGTGAAATTTGGGGTTTCCAGGAATCTGTAAGTTCCTCTAGTTCATATCACAGATGAGGAAACTGGAATTCAAGAGGATAAGTTGAAAAAGGTCATACAGCTAATTAGTGACAGATGGGGGGCTGGACCCAAGGGAATCTGACTCCCAATCCTGAGCTCTTTTCCCTGTATACATATCTGTGTATATACTTTGGGAGTTCATGAATTTGCTTCAGGGCTTTTTAAATTTTGCATTTTCATTTTGATAATCATATGAAACTATTAATTGCTGCCTGTTCTGACCATCCAGATGACCACCAAGGACTTCTATATCCAAACTATAGAGAACCCTTTCTTTCTTTCTTTAGTACGTACAGGTGAGCTAAATACAGGTGAATCTGCCTGTTGGGTTGCTATACCAGACCACCACAGACTGGGTGGTTGTAAGCCACAGAATTTTTTTCTCACAATTCTAGAGGCTGGTAAGTCCAAGATCAAGATACCAGCAGAATCTGTTTCTGGTTTCCTGGTTCACCGACTATTGTGTTTTCTCTGTGTCCTTACGTGGCGAAGGGGTGAGGGATTGCTCTGGGGCCTCTTTTATGAGGGCACTAATCTCATTCATGAAGGTTCCACCCTCATGACCCGATTCCCTCTCAAAGACCCCACCTTCTAATGCCATCACATTGGCGAGTAGATTTCAACATAGGAATTTTGGAGACAAACATTCAAACCATGACGCTGACCTATAGCGATAAGTACTGGATTCATTTTGCAATAGACTGTTCTGCAGGAGTTCCATCTTTGTACATATTTATTCAACAGCAACAAAGGAGTAGCAAAGGCTTTTTTCCCACCAAATTCCAACAATAATTTTATTTAATACCCATTTAATGCAGATATCAGTCATGCTATAATGCTAACTTTATTCTCAAGTTAACAAGACAATTTTACTCAATTATCAGGTGACATTTCATTTAAAATGGCATCTGAGGATTACTCCTGAGCAGAGTTTTTGGAGGAATAGAAGAGCTGAATAAGCCAAACTACAAGAACTTGGGAGTCCTTAATACTCTGTTCTAATAACATTTATATAAATAGGCATTTTCTACATTGGAATTATTTAGTCAAAATTCTGAAACATTAAATATAGGACAAAATTAGAAACTATTTCTACAAGAATATCCAACACTGAAACTTTAGTTGCAGCTGAAGAGCATAATCCTCGCTATAAATTTACAATGTTAAGTTTTATTATTTTCGTAGTTTTTAAAATCCAATTTTTCTGAGTTTATCTTCTTCATTTTAAATTTTTTTAAAATTTTTATTTATTTATGATAGTCACACAGAGAGAGAGAGAGGCAGAGACATAGGCAGAGGGAGAAGCAGGCTCCATGCACCGGGAGCCCGATGTGGGATTCGATCCCGGGTCTCCAGGATCGCGCCCTGGGCCAAAGGCAGGCGCCAAACCCCTGCGCCACCCAGGGATCCCAGTTTATCTTCTTCTAAGAGCAATAACTTACATTCTTCTTCCATAGTTTATATATATTTTAAAAGTATAACATATTTCCATGCTTGAAAACTGAGATACTTTTTTCTGTCAGAAATAAGTCCAGATTTCATCCAGTTTAAGAACCACTGCAAACAGACACACTTTCGCCTGGTATACACGGTTACTTAGTGAAGACAACCCAGGAAAAAGCCTAGATCTTGGATTCCATCATTCAAGTTCTCAGTCCTAGCTCTGTAACAACAAACTATATCTCCATTGGTCATGTAACTCCTCTGGGCTTCAGTTTTCTTATTGCTAAATTAAGGAGATTGTGAGGATCACAAATACCTATGCCTATTTGAATCAGATACAGAATTAAGTGAAATAGGCCAGCTGTAAATAATAGATAGTTTTAGGGACAGTAATTAAGTCAGAGATCATTTACTCTGTTTTAAAATGTTTTTAATTGAAAATTTCTTTTTTAGCACTACAAGCGAAAACAGCACATCCATGGACCAGATATGATCTGAAAGTTGCCAATTTGCAATTCTTGGGCTAGATCATCTTTAGAGCACCTTTCCCAACACTAGAGCATCAAACACAGTGCCTCTAACGTAAATAAGTAGTAGGCCAGCATCCATATGACCCATGTAAAATGGCAATAGCCATAGAAAGAAACCTTCCAGAACACTTCAGTGTATTTTAAGAGTGATGCAGTGTCATATGGAAGAGTAAGGCAAGGACAGGACTGGGAAATGCAGGATCCAAATGAGTGAAAGACCTTTCTTGTTCCCAGCTTTATCCAGCCAAAAGTACTGTGTGAATTGTAACCCATGTTTGATTCCCTTGTATCGTACTCCCAGTCCAATCCAAAGATTCATTCGCATTCAACAAACTATAGGCGAGACACTCTGAGAGTTGCTGAAAAGATCTGCAGAAAATCACATTGACCTTTTTTCTTTTTATTAGAGAATGCATTTGATGGTTTGTTTATCACCATCGCATCTTTCTCCTCAATTTGTTCCAAGTACTATTGACAAGAACTTAATTCCAATTAAAATTAGAATATTAGGCAAGGATTAGGTATGTTTTTTTCAGCCTTGGGAGTTTAAAGAGACAGCGTGAAAGTATTTTGAAATGCATGTTGTATTCATAGCAACAATGAAATTATTTGATATATGTTTTCACTTTAGGAAGGTGTTTTCCAGACTTGGTGCTGATGCTGATTTCCTGCTCTTTCTCGGATAGTTAGCATTTACGTACACGGACTTTCTGTCCCTGACCAGGGCACTTCTTTTTCTTTTCCTTTCTTGCCCCTGTACTCCTCTTCCTCTCAGTTGTTTCTCGTCCCAGCTATCTCCCTTGTCATTTTGATTGGCACAAATAAAACCAAAATGTCAGGCTTTGGTTCAATTTCTAAATTTACTCATACTAAAGAGATGTTTGAACCTGACTATAAGCATTGAGGCCTATTCATAGATATTTCATTTAAAAGCAAAACAATAGACAGTGAAGTAAAGAACAAGAAAGAGCAAAAATTTAATCAGTCCCTGATATCTGACTCCCCTGTTTACGATAGGTTATCATATTTATTCTTATAATTGGCTATTTTCTGTCTTAAATGCCTTTCGTTCATGTCTGTCCCCTTTCTCTCAGTTTATTGGCTTTGTGATCACCTTAGTATCTTTCTCTTCCAAGTCAATTGACATTTTTGTGAAAAGACATTTCAAGGTGTTTAGCTCTGAGAGAATAGGTTATCAAGCATGGGCTGCCATGTAATGAAACCTCTGTTAGAAAAACGCTGCTACATAACCCTTGAGCTGTAATGTTTTGGGGGGATTTATTTTTATTTAGATTTATGCATGGTGTTCTGTGAATAAATTGGCATGATTTTAAACACGTTAAACTTATGACATCATCAAAGTACATGTTTTTTTCGTTGCTAAATAATATTTATGAATGAAGGAAGAACACCCATCGGTTTAAAACCTACACAAGAATTCAGATTCTTGGTGGTTTGCCTCTCCAGACAGCTCATGTTAATCTTTTTGTAGGCAAAGCCCCACTAAACTAGGCCATCCAGGGTTTGAAAGTCCCTATCGATTTATGAATATGGTAACAACGGGTAGGAATAGAATCAAATAAGCATGTTTTTTGTATCTTACAGAAATAAAAAGTAAAAATAATCAGCATCTGAATTTTGTGAAGAAAGTGTGCTGAAAGAAAGATGTATTATTCCAGTGGTTCAAATAGTATTTCTACTGATTTGATTTTTCACATAGCTCTCTGCACTTTCACTGTTTGATGTAACAAAACAAAACAAAACAAAAAAAAAAAGGAAGGAAAGAAGGAAGAAAGAAAGAAAAGAGAAAAGGAAAAGAAAAGCCATTTGCTAATTCAAAACATTTGTTTCTAGATGCCAGGTGGACCTGTCGGCCCTCAGTAGGGAACAGACACACAAGTTGGAGCTGCAGCTGGAAGAGGGTGAGGGACACCTGGTGCTGCTGGTCACCCTGACAGCTTCGGCCACAGTCAGCATCTCTGACCTCTCCGTCAACTCCCTGGAGGACCAGAAAGAACGGGAGGAAATCTTAAGGAGATATGTACGTATGTAACCCTCCTCCTTCAGGGTCATGTGTGACTAGTTGAGGTGATAAATAATTGACCTGGAGTGACAGAAGTACATCTGGAAGGCTGTGTGACAGACAAATCAGAAGAAACAGACAGCTGGCCAAATGCACGTGCCATGCCTATCTTTGCACAAGCCCTTGTGTTACCTGAGGTCTGCACACCTGCTCTTCTCTAGAATCTCTTCCAAACCAAATTCTGGATTCTGAGCCTCTCCACAGTGATTTTGTCATGCAGCACAACTCTCGTGCAAGGCAACTTCTCATAAAGGAAAGTCAAGTATACAGAACATTACCTCAAAATTAATTCATTGACCCTTTGTAATTGCAAATTAAGAGTTCTTTGTCTTTCCAAGTTTGAAATGGAATTAATGACACCTACATTAATTAGTAGCTTGGTAACGAGAGGATATTCACAGAAAGAATTTTTATTTCAACTGCTTAGAAGAGCCTCACTTCATTCCTTTATCTTATTTTAATTGAATGTGAAATATAATTAAAAGGAAGCCTCCTTACCTTTTGATCATTTGTGGAGTGATAGAGTGGAATAGGGAGTCACTATAGTAAGTACCTTTCTCAAATTTCACCAAAGCAAAATACAACCAAATCTACCTATTTCCCAGCATCCTCACACCGTACATTTTCCACCATGCAGTTTTCGTGAATCAACAGAGAGGGGAGCTCTTACTCCACCATTCTGTCTCAATGGAGCCTCGAAAAAGTGAATGCTTCGGTACCCATGAAGCTGGGAAAAAAGCTTTTCCACTTAAAATTACAAAGCTTGTATTGTACAATGCTGCCAGGTGTTTAGAAGGCTCCTCTAGACACTCAGCCATGAAACCAAGCTCTGACTAACAAAGAGGCGCTTAATTTTTTTTTTAGATTCTAAAATATTCCTATTTGCTGACTGACATCCTTCCAATAACTGAATTTAATAAAGATGTACCTTATCAGGCTGTGCAGATAACATGAAGTGCTGGTACTAATGCTCTACAATATTCTTCAAACAGATTAGCAGGATGTGCGCTTCAGCAAATTTATTCTGGCTATCTCCACTGAATCAGCTGTCTGCTAATGCTTGTACAACTCATCCACCAATGGTGTTATCATAAACAGTTTAATAGAGGTGACTTAGCAAGGCTAAATAGTATATATTTTTAAACCACCTAAGAGCCCAACGTATTGTTGGGCATCTTCTAATATGTAATTGCAATTATGAGAATGATTTCACATTTTGGTACCTACAAAAACATGTTCTCCTGTTGCCAGAAGTGAGCCTTGTGAATTGAAACCATTTTAAAGGAATTAATTGGTATATTAATATAAAAAGTCTAGGTATTATGATACTGTATTTTATGGATTAATATTTGATATTATCCCATATATTAGAATGATACTGCAGGCTAGGTAATTAGAAATAATCCAACTTTTATTGATTCTTTTTTTTTTCTTTTTGCCGGAGGAGCTTCCTTAAATCAGCCATTTCCATTCAGAATTTGAATATTTGTTTTCGCACCTTCTTTCAAATGTTAGTTATTGTTTGAATAAAATGTAAAATACTATGTGGATGCCTGGGCTAATTCTCCAATATATGCTGCTCAACATATTAAAAAGTGAACCATCTCTAAATATATCTTTTTTTTTAGCCCTGCGTTTCAAGCGTAGGCCTGTATGTCCCTCTAGAGACATAGTTGCTACAAATCTACTGTATATGCAGTATAGCACATGTGTTATAATTGCAATAGCAATACAAGTATGGTTTCAGTGCATTTCCTTTTTATTATACAGATTATGAGATGAATGAATGCCGTATCATGTCTGAAACAACACTTGTTTCAGAGAAACATATAGAGAAGGTTATTTGGAGAATTATTTATATGTTTTCCTGGGAGACCATGTGTATTTTTTTAAATTTTAGGTGAAACTTAAGAATTTAATTTGGCACTGGCCAGAGTGAGAAAGGTAAATGAATTGCCCCTGGAAAAGCTGTCTATTTCTGTCATTCGGTTGTTCATTGTGAAGCATTGAAGCCCCACAAATTAAACAGACATTACTGTGTGAGCCATTATTTGATCACCTCATTCTGAAAAGATGGCTAATTCCATTTTTCTTTTTTTTTTTCTTTTGGGGGGGAGGAAAGCAGCGAAGGTCAATAGGGGGCGGGTAGTAATGGGTAGTAGACCAAGAGCGATTGTATGACCTTTTCAGAACGGGTATGCTGAACCCTTGCTCCCCCTTGTCACAGTTTAAAAACCAGAGGAGCTAGTTTAGAGAAGAAGTTGTTAGCATTCCATTTTTATTATGACATTTCACAGTCATCTGATTTAATGTCCCTTGACCGGATTGTCCACCGTGAGACGATGGGCTTGAAATGTTATTTAGAGCATTGATAAAAGGTGAGCGGTTCTAAGATGACAGCGAGTCATAAGGCTGGTGGTGTGACATTAATTTTCTCCATAACAGAGATGGAATAAGACGTCACGGTGACAAGCTGTCAATCAGCTCTGGCCCCTCAGAGCATCTCGATGCCATAGGATGGGGTATTGCCTCTCCCGTAATAGAGCTGAACTGAGATGCTCTCCCTGACAGCTGCTGCAGCCATAGAGAAAATATATTATACAGCCTTTCATTAAAAAAATAAAGAGGACTCCTCTCCAGAGCATTTCAATCTTTTCCCATCTATTGAGGGCTGAAAGGATTCACAGCAAATCATAGATTCCTCTGCTATGGAAATTTCTGGCTTCAGAAGCCATGCAGGTTTTGAGGCCTTCTAAAATAACCATAAATAACAAGGCAGGAATACCTCTTGATGAAGCATTACTGAGAGGTATATTTTTAAACTGAAATATTTAAGTTTTTTTGCCTTTTTTTTTTTTTTTGAATTCTTATTATAAGCGATGTGTCACTGGCCTAAATAGTTGAAGTTTGCAATAAATCCTGAGTGTCAGCTGACTGGAGGAAAGAAACCCTTCAAACAATAATTACCCCTCCAAATGAGAAGCAGAACATCGGAGCTGAAGCGTCAGAAGCTGTATGTCTGTGCAGTGAGGTTACTACTATGAAACAATTCTCAGCCCGAGGACTGATGAGATTTGTTTTAGACATGGTGAAACTTGGTTTAAATTGCTCCCCAAAATTAAAGGACAGAAGCTTTTTGATAAAACTCTCCTCTATCATTAGGATAGGAGGCTTACCTGGTTTATAATACTCAGGAAGCTCTGAGATAAGGAGAAACTTCTCAAACCTGATGTTACTCCATCAGGAAGACAACACGCCTACAAACCTCTGAATTAGAATCCTGCTGTCCAACGTTCCCACTGCTAAACCCTTAACTTACAGGACTTTAAATGGAGAGAGAGGTGCATTTTTCCTGAACCCTGCCATCTGGGTAGGTTCAGTAGATTTGAGGTGATAAACAGCTGTTTAAAAACAATAAAAAATTAAGAGCTAAGCCTGCGCTCAACACTCTTAAAAGTGAGGCTCTGAGATTACCCATAGATCTGCATTTTCTCCTCTCAATATCCCAAGTAATAGTTCCAGTTTACACAACAGCTAGTCCTACAGGACTGATAAAGTTGATATCTCAGTAAGCTTCTGCTCGTCAGTATTTTCACATCCTTAATACAAAGATGGGAATGTTCTTTAGTAACAGTTTGATAACTTTGTTATGTTATGCTCCCTGGACTTAAAGCATTTTAAAGATTATAATCCAGAAGTACCTTTGGTACTGGGTAGAAATGCCAGAAATGCCTGTCTTGTCATATGAAAAATACCAGGAAGTATAAATAAGCAAATACATATCAGTGTTCTCTATCAGGACTTAACTCTTTAAGTATTTATGTCCATTAATTAGAGTTCTGAATTATTACATTGGTATCCCTCTTTTAATGCCTTCAGGTACTATACTTCCCAAAACACTACCATTATTAATTTATCAAATTAAATAGGTTTTTATCCTTTGGATCTGATTCTCCTATTGAAATATCCCTGCTTCTATACATACTACAGTGGCAAATAAAATTGCAAACTTAAGAAAAATTATTCATCATTTTTGCATTTACTTTTAGTGATCAATTTAACTTATTTTAAAAGTCATATAAGTTTTTTGTCTAAAAGGTTCACACTATGTAAATCTTTTGAATCAAATATTAGAAAACAGTATTTCAATAATTTAACCCTCATCTAGCACATGTAATTTCCAAAACTCACCAAGAAGAAAAGAGTAAAAAAAATTAATATTTTCTTTCTTAATCTTAAAGGCTGATGTGTGTCACATGGCTAACAAGCTAAGACTCAGTATCTACAATCATCAGTCTCCAAACCATCGTGCCCATAGATGACAGATTTCTTGGATTGCTTCGGTAAAGGAGATTGAAGGAAGAAAGTAGGCATAGCCTACTCCATAATTTATAGTTCACCATCTACTGATAATTATTCATGGGGAAGAAATGTGGTAATTTTTATTCTTTCAAAAAGTCCTGTATAGCAACAATTATCTACATCAATACATATGTATGTGCCTACGTGTATGCAGATGTTAATGATGGCGGAGGGGTACTCTATTGAAGAAACACAAATATCCCTTTGAATCACTTAAGCAGCATCCTGAGACCTACCATAAAACTTGGTGTTTTCTTACACACTCTTTGAGACCCTCTAGGACCTTTCTTTTCTAACACTGATATTGGGGTCTTTCAGAGCCCATTGCGGATATTTCACAACCTTGAAAGATGTGGGATTTCTCCAGGTGAAAGTAATCAGAGCAGAAGGGCTGATGGTCGCTGATGTCACAGGTAAGAAATAAGGCAATTCTGTCATCCATATTTATTTATACATATTTTTATAATATATATTTATAATATTTATTATGTATGATACATACATATCGAACAGCATGCAGGGTCCATACCATTTAATAACTAAACTCTTCATTTCTCCTAATTGGATCATCAAAGTTAATAATATAAATATAAAGATTCAGGTTTGATCTTACAAGAGTTGCCAACCACCCAATTTTTATACTGTTTCTGCTTTTTAAAAGAAGGGTGATGTATTAAAAATAAACAATAAAAAAGTTAAATAACATTTGAACTGTTGCCTTTTCCAAAGTTTGGCTAACATAGTGGGAATATTTCTTCCAGGTTTCATCACTTTGGCATTTTGAAGTAATGTGTCTTCTCTCAGACAGTATCAGCTTCCCTCAGATGATATCATAACATCATCACTTACAAGTCCAACACACATAAAATCTGTTGCATAGTCCACTGAAAAATTTAGATGCAAAATACTCAATTATGTGGTATAAACTCCAGTATCTGGGTTGCTGACTCATTTTTTTTGTTGTTAAAATTCTTTAGCACATCCCAGAGATAATTCTGGATCTAAACTAAGCATCCACATTGTTTGAAATTTTTTTTAACCAAGAAATGAGCCTGTAAAAACACTGGAATCAGTCTTATCTCTTAAAGCTTCCTGATTTGGATATTGCTGTTTCTATAATGTATTAGTTGACTAATGATAATTATCTCAACAATTTCCAGAATGAAATCATTGTTTTGAATTTGCAATCATGGGACCACTCATTTACTCCTTAATTCCATAGGTTTGGGAGGGTACTTATACCATGCCTTAAGTGGACTATCTCAACATGGATAACAAATTGGCTGACTTGGACAATTTTTGAATGAATTTTGCTCATCCTGAAAGAAAGCATGCACTTATTATTTGTAGAAATATGCTTATCACTGTGAATGTTCAGTAGGTTGATCCCAATAAGGTAGTGGGCTTATTTGAAGGGATGAAATGCATCTTTCTTACCATCTAAGAGCTTGTAAACCCATTACATGACGGTTGATGCCCTTCTTTAACTTATCAAATCTAAACAGAACAGAATCAAAACCAAATGCATTAGAACTGAAATAGCAGATGTCTGCTCCAGAATGATAATATTTTAAATTTTTTAATATTTGTGTAGTATCAAGTGACTGTTGATTGTGTGATAAAAATGTTGAGAGTTTACAGTTTCTTTGAACAGGTGATTATCAGCTCATTTGTAACCATGAAGATAGTAACAACTGTCAAATATTCTTTCAAAATAGGCATACTTGAAAATAATGGGAGAGAAGGTAGTTTGTAATCTTTTTGCACATTTGCTGACTTGGTTTCTTGTACTAAACAAATTTAAGTTTATTCATTTTCTTTTTTACCTCTGATGTGGTTATACTCAAATTAATCTGGACATAATGATTTCCTTTTTTTTCTTTTATTATGTTGTATTTAATATGAGAACCAACAGTCAACAATGAATAACTCCTCTTTTTTTTAAGATTTATTTATTTATTTTAGAGAGAGAGAGATTGGGGGAGGGAGGAGCAGAGGAAGAGGGAAATTCAAGCAGACTCCACACTGAGCGAGGAGACCCACTTGGGGGTCAATCTTGTGACCCTGAGATCACAACCTGAGACAAAACCAAGTCAGATGTTTAACCAACTGTTCCATTTAGCAGCCCGTAACTGCTCTTTTTTTGTTCGCTGTGGTCATTTTTTTTTAAGATTCTATTTATTTATTCATGAGAGACACACAGAGAGAGGCAGAGACACAGGCAGAGGGAGAAGCAGGCTCCCCGTAGGGAGCCTGATGGGGGACTTGATCCCAGGACCCCGGGATCGAGACCTGAGCCAAAGGCAGATGCTCAACCACTGAGCCACCCAGGTGTCCCTGTTCACTGTGGACATTAACTTAAAGCCTGGAATAGGAACTCAGCATTGCTTTCACATACAAAGGTTCCACCTAACCTCTGATTCCCCACAGTAGGTAAATTCAGATGTGACATTCACCATCATGGGAGGCACCTTCAGTTGTCTTCAGGATTTTCTATAGGGGAGGGGAGCCCCCAGTGTTGAGCTGAAGACCTCTGAAGATAGGGAGAAGGGCCTAAAAATAATCAGTATCTCAGGGGGCACCTCAGTGCTAAGAATTATTACTGAACATTTATAGGGGCACAATAATTTCTTATGAAAATATTCAAGTCCCATTTACTTCAAAAGCTTAGATGCCTGTCCATTACACAAGTTGAATGCAATTATATAAGTTTGTTTCTCTTGGAGAGAAACTGTCATTGCTTTTAAAACTTCATGAATATGCAAACTATGTTAACCTACTTGGCCTATATGCCACTATGGAAGTTAAAGTACATGTTCTTTCAAAGCTGTAAAAAATAGATATATTTCTTTCCTGATGGTTCTATGTAAATTAATGTGAATAACAATAGTCTTTTCCCTAGGGATTCACTGAGACATAATTTTGATCTGATCCAATGAACTTTAATTTGGGGAATACTAAATAACAGATTCTCCATTTTTTTCCCCTCCAGTTTTAGGGATATAAATCTAATGATTCCTCATTCCACACTGACCTTATAATCTAATGTGCTCTGAATTGAACAAGAGAGATGTTGAACTATTCAGGGGCAAGAGGATAATTCAGTCTTTGACCTTGCTCCCTCTTGGACCTTTTGTGGTCTTTATGACATTTGTGATGGTGGCAGAAACTGAGGACCATATATTTAAGTGAGAAATGTCCGAATGTGCCATCAGTTTTTTAAATAATCTGTACTTCTGGAAAGGATAAATATTTATGTGTAAACCGATCCCTCTTGGTCTCAACCATTAAATGTGGAGCACAAATAAGCCCTTTGGATACTTTCTTCTTTACTTGTTCAAAGAAGAACTTAAAAAATATGCTGTTCATCTCAGAGGGTGATCATAGTCGGGCTCTACAAGATACTCAGCAGCAGTTCGAAAAACGGAAATTGAGTCGATGGTACTGTCTTCAAATCCTCAAATTAGCATCCATTTAGAAGTGTTGTGGATGGAGAGGGGGGACTTTAAATCACTGATAGCTCTTGGAGCTAAGCAGAGTATTTTCTGACCTGGTATAGATGAGACGATAAGATACTTAGTTGGCATCAGAACACTTTTTTCTAGACAAAGTCTAATGAGACAAACTTATATCTGACCAACTTTGCTCCATTTTTAAAATATTTTTAATGATCAGAACGCAAAGTCCAACTTCCGTAGTTTAAGCAAAAAATTTTTAAATTACGATATTCCATCATTTAACAAGAGCACAGGGAGAAAAAAAGAGAGATTCTATAATCTTTTAAGTAGCCATCAATCTTACTGTAGCTACAAAGAATTTTTTTCCTTTCAAAATGTAAAATTTTTCTTTTGTTACAACACATTCATTGAGAAACATTGTGATACTGTATTAACTCTGTGTGAATAAAGAGCAATTGAGACTCTCTTTGAATGAGTGAGTACAAAGCACAAATTACTTTTTAATGAAACCCTCAATTCTTTCCCTTTCCACAAAAAGCCTATAGCCTTGTTCAGCTGAACACTACTACAGTAGGTCACTTCAGCTAAGCCCCTAATAAACTGTTGATAGTCGAGGGCAGTTTTTTCTTCGGTCTCAATAGCCCAGTGTTGGACAGTGCACTTCAAATCATTAAGGTTAATACAGATTTAAAAAAGAGATTAACTCTGGTGGTTAAGGCCTCAATTTACAACTCCCACACATACACATGCATTGAGCAAGGCACAAGAGTGGATTGAAATTTCAGTCAAATTGGGGGCAGCCTTTCACAGCCTGAGAAAGTGGCACTCTGGTTTGCAAAGATGATCAGCTAAATTCTTGGTGAGGAAGAAAGTTTGATGAAGTGAAAAATATTTTGCAGTACAACTGACTTACCTTTCAGCTAGGCAATGAAAAGGTGAATGTCTCTCTGTAAAGCAGAGACAAACCAGAGACCGCCTGGCCCTGCGATCACTGGGGAAAATTCTCTCTACCACTAAATCAAGTCATTCCTTACAACTGGACAGTGTGTGAGGAGAGAAAGACCCCTGGGGGAGGGAGGGTGTCTTTAAATTTTTTTTTAAGGTGGTGGGAAACAGTTCATGTTGGAATTTGTCTTTTCTAGCTTCTAATTATCCTCTTCCTTGGATGGGGCCTAATTTCTGCTTTCAACAGAACATTTCAAGTCTTCTATATCGAGGGAGGCTTTCTTGGCAGAGTATTTAGACCTGGCCTATTGGTTCTTTCAAGTTCTAAAGAAGAAAGAGAAAAGGGTTCTTCTCTTCAGCCCCTCCCCTGTGTTTTCCCCTGGGTTGGTTTTTTTTTTTTTTTTTTTTTTTTTTTTTTTTTTTTGAGTTCCCGAGGAAGAGGTCACAGCCTCCCCAGGGATTCCAGCCACTCAGGTTCAGAAACGGTGATATAGGAGAACTGTGAAACCCTTTCAAAAGATGCCCTACCTTTTCACTGCATTAAAGGGAACACTAATATAAAACTTCTCCGTGCCAGGTGAATTGATCTCTCAAATTAATGCACCATCTCTTTCAGGAAACAATAGAGGGAGAAGGAGAGCAAAAGGACGAGGGAGAGAATTTTACAATTAACACAATCTGTCACCGAAACGGTCCCACGAAGTGAGCATATCTTTTTCTAACACAAGGCTACGCGTAGAGACCCATGACTCACCAGCCCCCTAGTCTGGAAACCTACTAGTTATTAAGGGAGATGTTTACTACCCCTTTATTTGCATAGACTTCTCCCATGTTTTTCTTTAGGAAAACTGTCTTCATTGTTGGAAAATATTTAAGTAACAAAACAGCAGAAAAAGACATGCTACAGTTTTGTTGTGTGTGTGTGTGTGTGTGTGTGTGTGTGTGTTTTATCAGCTTCCGTGAGAGTCTTATTATCTTAAGAAATAACAGTTAGCAGCTCAGATTCATTAGCAGAGCTAAATTTAAGCCCCATTTGACAGGCTGCCTAGAAAACATTTTGTTTTGCTGTCTGTGGGCTTTAATTAAGATGTGTTCAATTTCAGTCCTCTCCAGTCTAGCACCGCGCCCCCTCCCAACCTTGCTGTGTCACAGACCGGCGATCAGACACTTTTAGACGGTCCGGCCCATGACTTTGACCTTCTGCGCAGTCCGGCGTTCCCTGGGGAACCGTTCAACTCATGAGGTCTGATTTCACACTTCCAGGATGCCTCAGCTCTCTTAACAATGACAGGGAGACAAAGCCCTTTAGAGCAGGCCGCATGGGGACTTGTTTAAATTGGAAACCAGAGAGGAGTCAAGGAACAAGGTTATGGGCTACAGAATAGTGCTTTTAATAAAGAGCTCACAGCTCCGGCTCAGCTCAAAGAGGTCTACCTCTGTACAATTAATTGAGCCATTTATCTGGAGCATCTTAGGCCTCTACTTTCTCACAGAATTGCGTGGTAAATATCAGCTAAGAAGCAAATGAGATATGCATGAAATGAATTTTAACACTTTGATTACTGCGCTTCCAGTCTTCATTAAAAGTAAATTTATTTGTATTTCTGACCTCATTATCAGTAGGCTGCCTGCATTTTTATTGTTTCCTGTGATTTCCAGCTTGAGTATGTCATGAAGGTGTATTTTATACAGAGATGTGGATTTATTATTCTTGGTATTTTCCCTGAACATTATGGGTCTATTCAGAGAAAGAAAATGAAAAGGTGGCTGCACAGAAAAAAGGCGAGTCTGTTCTTTGAAAGTTTTATATACAGTTGGAGAAATGCCAAGCACATATATATGGCATAGATAAGATATTGTCCTTTAAAAAAATTAACTTTTCGTGGGTTACCCAAGCAAACTGCGTAAGATACATGCGATTGTTGCTTGAGTGGCCCTCAGAATAGAAGAGCTCTACTGGAAAAAGTGGGCACGTTACTTCTTTTATAGAACTGTAGCAGTTTGGATTTTTGATAGCGTGTGCCTTTAATTATATCATCATATTTAATAGCATTGATGGTACCTGATAAGTACAGCCTTCGATCTTATGATCATTGCTGAAAACCCATGGTGGAAGATGAGAAAATACATAGCCTTTAAACTCTACATTGTTCTTGATGGCGTTCTATGTAAAATGTGGTGGAAATCCTTCATATTTGTGAATTATCAAGAGTAAAATAGTTTACCAAATAAAAGGGGGTTATGCATGGATGTCATTCTTAATTTTTCTTAACTTTTGCTATCCTTAAATCTTAAAATTACATTGCTTGAAAAAAAATACCTAAGTGTTACACAATTGGAAATTTCCCAAGCAAAGTATGCTTCATTTCCATTATATAAACCAATGATGTCCATTTTTGCTTTTTAACAATTAAGCTAATAGATTATTAAGCAGATAGTATAGCTTGAAAAGAAATTTCATCCGGTTTTTAATGCATCAAAAATACCCAACACCTGATGTATTCTTATCATTGTAACATGCCTAGTTTAGAAAACAACATTCCACCCATAACATGTTTAATATCTTAACACTATATAAATACCTTCCTTAAGAATGAGACTAAACAAATGAAAGAAAGCAAATCATGGCTCTCCGTTCCCCCCCCCCCCCATTTTTTTTGGTCTTCATTCTTTAAGTCAACACGGTTCACATAGAAATAAAAGTTGCTTCCTTTTCGTGCTTGCATCTTTGCAAAACTAAATCATATTCTAATTTGAGAAATGTGAAGGTGTTTTTTCTAAGATGCAACAGTCGATATTAAATATTTGTGAAAATAGGAATGAAAATGATCATTTAACTCAAGGGCTCATGAGGCTGAATCTGAACTAGTGTTTTATATGGAACGACAGAAGTCATGTGTGATTCATATGCAGGTCACGTGGCTAGAAGAGACTACTCTGGAAGAATAGGTGGGATGACAAAAGAGATTAATAATGGGTTTGATGTGTGCTGGAGGTGAAGGACTATGGGTTGAGAAAGTGGTGGTCCCACTGTCAATGGGAAATGGGGGGAAGAGAAATGCTATAAAGTAATTAATAGAGTTCTTAGGAAGTCAGATTATAAAATGATCTTTTGAGTAAAGAAATAGAGAATTGCTGATCTGGCTTGGAGGGCTAGGTCCACGATTCTACTCAGTGCTTAAAGAAATGCTTTCAGATCCTAGAATTGTTTAAAAGTAAACTCTTCCTTATTTTTTGTCAAGATATAGTTGTGTAAATTTCCTAGAATGATGGAAGAGGGAACTGGTACAAACAGAGCATCTGGATTTAACCAGACTTTAAAAAAAAAAATCTTAGCACAGGAATATTTGGGTTATATGACAGTATAGTTAGGTGCATAAGTGACTGGATGGCCAAGCCCCAAGAGTGATGTAAAGGATTGACATCGATGGAAATGCCAAGTGGAGGAATACTGGGTTCTGTCCTTGGTCTAGCCTGTTCCATCTACTTACTAGTAACTTTGAGGAGATAACTGATGGCTTCCTTATCAAATTTGCTTTTATAGGGATAGTTAACTATCCATATGTGCATATATTACATCTATGTGTATACTACATGTACATATTATATATTTACATTTTAAAATATTTATATAGCATTACATTACTTATACATTATATATATATACACATACACACACGTATATATCTCCATATCCACATATGTGTATAGTAGATGTAATTCAGATTGAAATAATAGGGTTAGTTTGACAAGGTGGACATTAAAGAGTATACATAAAAAGCCTTACCAAGATACAAAGTGTAATGTGTAATGTCCTGCTTTAAGTATAGGAAATATAGAAAAAAGTTTAGGGTTTGAATTGAGTTTAAACTTTGTGAGAGTGAATTATACACCTATCAGTTTTGTTACATTGTTTCACAGCATACAGATTACAGATTGGTTACATTGAATAAAAGGGAAATATTGAGAATGTTACTCACCTCTGGACTCAGTACTGGAAGCTGTTCTTTAAACAAGGACATTGAAAAACAAGTAAAATTCTCAATTGGAATATCTGATGTTCTAAAATCAAGTCAATTGAGAACAGTTCAAGGAAAATGATAATAATAGTAATAATAATAGTGGCAACTAACATTTACTGAGAGCTCATCACATGTCAAACACTACCCTGAGCTTGGAACAAGGATTATCGCAATCTCACAACAACCTAGTTACCATGGTCATCTCCACTTTTTTCCTTTAAAGATTTTATTGATTTATTCATGAGAGACAGAGAGAGAGGCAGAGACATAGGCAGAGGGAGAAGCAGGCTCCCTCTGGGAAGCCTGATGAGGGACTCGATCCCAGGACCTCAGGATCACAACCTGAGCCAAAGGCAGATACTCAACCATTGAGCCACCTAGGTGCCCCAATCCCCACTTCACAAGTGAGAAAACTGAGATGTGGAGAGGTTAATTAATCAACAGCCCACATTAGCATGTTGAAAAGACATTGTGAGAACTACCTACACTACTGTTGGCAGTCAGCAGCAGCAAAATGGACTCCACAGGCTCTCAGGTAACTAAACACTGATATCAAACCATAAGTAAGTACACCTAGCGGGTGTGTCCAAATTCACACCTGCAACCCTAGCTGCAAGAGAGTCTAAAAATGTCACTCTGGCCTTTGCAGCCTCTCTCAATCAGGAAGAGACACCAGGAGTTAGAGTACAGGCTCAGCAAGGCATTCACATTATCTAGCACAGGAGGACAGGTAACGAACATTAATCAGATACACTAAGTGACAGATGCTGTGTCCTCACTTCGCACTCATTAATTCGTTTAAAGGTAAAAATCACTACAGAGGGCAAATCATAAAATAGGTGAAAGTTACAGGGACGTAATTTTGTGTGCAGTGTAAAGAAGCACTTCCCGGGGATCCCTGGGTGGCTCAGTGGTGTAGCGCCTGCCTTCGGCCCAGGGGTGATCCTGGAGTCCTGGGATCGAATCCCACATCGGGCTCCCGGTGCATGGAGCCTGCTTCTCTCTCTGCTTCTCTCTCTCTTCTCTCTCTGCCTCTGTGTGTGTGTGTGTGTCTTTCATGAATAAATAAATAAAAGTCTTGAAAAAAAAGAAGCACTTCCCAAAAATTGTAATTGCCAAAAAATTATTATCAGAATAGACCTGTGGAGATGGTGACTTCCCCACCTCTCACACTGTTAAGCCGGAGCCTGCACGACTACCCAGTGGCAGAGAGGATTCTATCTCTAAATCGGCTTTTGAACTTGGCCTCTGAGGCTTTTCTCCCAGCCCTCAGAATCAGAGATCCCACGGAAGGTACCCAGGCGAATAACAGACTCTTGAATGAGTAGATACTTTGTAGAAGAGAAATAAAAAGACAAAGATATCATTTTAAAGACAAAGGCTTGACAGATGACAATTTTCAATTTTATTACCTAAAATACATATTTTGAGAAAGTTGAATCACCTAATAGAGTACTCATTATTTTTCAGTCTAAAAAATTTTATTCTACTGCAGAGAATCCCTCCAGCTAATTAGTTCACTTATAAGGAAGTTTATCTGAAGCCTCCTGCTTTTCTGTGGGGGGTCTAATTGAATATATATTTACTGTAGGTCCTAAGGTATCTTTAAGAACTTTCAGAAAACAAAGGAGCTTATAATAAATATTTATACTTTGATATATCAAATATTAGTTGAAATAAAATCCTTAAATGTTTTTACCATAATTTATCTAAACTCTTAAAAGCTTGGACATAATTTTTCATAGCTTCTTCTCATTTTATAGATCCATAGTCTCCCTTTTCTTTCTCTTCCAGTTTCTCATCTGTCTCATTTTATGTCTTGTTCTTCTGTCATAAATTTCAAGCTTTCGTATACCAAGATGGTTCAGTTTTAGGACTCAAGAATACATCTTGTTACACACAATACTATCAATATTCTTTTGCATCTAGTTCTAGATCCCAAGGGAAATAAGTTCATATTTCCATTGTGCTTTATTCCCATTGCTCTTAATCATGGTTCTCAAAGTGTGGTTCAGAAGCTTCCAGGGATCCCCAAGACCCTTTCAAGGATCTTTTAAAGTCAAAACTATTTTCATAACAATACAAAGATGTTCTTTTCCGTTCTCACTCTCTTTCTCTCTTCAATGTACGGTGAAATTTTTCAAGGGCTATATATTTGATAGTTCTGATGTTAACATATGGATTTATGATGTCATTTTCAAATGAATGATAGGGGGATCCCTGGGTGGCTCAGCGGTTTGGCGCCTGCCTTTGGCCCAGGGCGCGATCCTGGAGTCCCGGGATCGAGTCCCGCGTCGGGCTCCCGGCATGGAGCCTGCTTCTCCCTCCTCCTGTGTCTCTGCCTCTCTCTCTCTCTATGTCTATCATAAATAAATAAATAAATATTTAAAAAAAACCAAATGAATGATAGTTTTATATGTTCTCATTTTTAATTTCTAAAATGGTAAACTAATTCATATAACTTATATAGACAAAAGCTTTTTGGAGTCCTCAGAAATTTTTAAGAGTTCCTAAAGACCAACATGTTTAAGAACTGTTGCTGTAGGACAATGATCCTCATTTGGAGGAGGCAGTATTGCCATCTTGAGCATTTTTAGAGCCTTGTGGGAGCATTCAGTTGCCACAGTGTTTGGGGAGCGCTATTGGAATTTGATGGGAGTGGGTTGAGGATGCTAAATATCCTACAAAGTACCAGACAACCTTAAATAGTGAAAATTGTCCTGTGTCCTACAGGATTAAATATAGACATTGAAAAAATATATATATATAGACATTGATATAGGTTTTAAATCTATTTTGTGATTATCTGAGCCTAGATTGCATTCTGAAATACATATTATTTACTCAAGTCTTGCAAATGGCTGTAATTTTACACAGTAAACACCAAAGACCTTAGGATTGCCTCCACAGCACACTTCATGATCTGGTTCCCCACTACTTTTCTGACATGTTCCTCTATTGTTCCCATTCCTCAGTGTGCCCCACTATCAGGGTCCTCTGAGCACACCGGGCCTTTGCTCTAGCTCTTGCCTCTGCATGGGATACTTTTCTCTAGATATTCATTTGATTACTTCTTCACTTCCTTCAGGTCTTTGCTCACATTTTGTCTTCTCAGTGAGGTCTACTCCAACCATACTAATTAAATTTACAAACTATGCCCCCCCCACGTTCTTTAAACCCCTTATTCTGTGCTTTCCCCCCCTATTTTTTAACATGTATCACTCCCCAGCATACACTATAATGTACTTGTTAATTGTGTTCAATATCTAGTCTCATTTTCCTCCCTCCCCACTACAAATAGAATCCAAGAGAGCAGGGACTTTTCCTGTTTTGTTTTGTTTATGTGACCTGGCATACAGTGGGCACTCAATAAATATTTGTTGAATAAAGAAACGTATGATTTTATTATAAACGACCTTCTATTTAGTCCCCCTTATTATGGCATTAAGGCATTATATGAAATTTTGAAATCATGATTGAGTCAGTTTTATTTCAAAATAGTAAGGAGGACATAATAAAATCTCCCATATGAAAAAAGATGTATTAGGTCTAATGGGCTGAGAACCACAATCTAGGGGGTCGATTTTCCTGCCACAAGGAAACCTAATGCGTGACTTAGTGAGAAATGGGAAGCCCAGTTATTATTGCTCAGTCCCAGAATCAGACCCAGTGGGAACCTAGTGAGGAGTGTCAGTTAATGTATTTCTACCAATCAGATGTTTAAAATATGTTTAGGTCAGTTGATGAAAAAAGCAAAGGTCAAAACCCTATCTCCAGTGATAAGGGAAGGATTGGAAGATATATCCAACATACATTGCTTTTTGTTTTGGTGGACCCTGTGGAATTCCCTCATCTACGTACAACATTGTTATATGTTATGATTGAAATTCCAGTTTGTGGAAAGGACAGATGGCAATCTTGATTATAATTAAAAAAAAAAAAAGATTAAAGTATAGTCATTTCAGACTGTGACACCTGAGGAAATTAAACCAAGGAGCTTAATTTGTGCAAGGTAGGCCCCAAATAAAAGGCCCCAATGGATATGAATTGCTTTCCATGCTATTGAAAGCCTTCTGTGTTTTCAGAGACAGGACAACAAAGAGGTGGTCACTGGGTACCCCCCTACACACACATTTCTATAACACATCACATCCAGCAAACTGTGCTACTTGTCAGCAGCAAAATGACCCCGGACAAAGCCCACCACTGATGGATCAGGATTAACTTTCTATTCTGGGAGCAAGAATATCATTCAGTATCTTTTGAGTGACTTTAATGCTCAAACCAGTAGTTTGCACAAACTGAAGTCGTCCACTTGCTCACATAACAGGTAACAAGCAAGCAGGGTGGTGCAGACTTTCCCACAGTTCTTTATAAACACGTCAGTGTTGTGACCTCAAAGAGCAAGGGCTAAGAGTGAGAGAGAATTAGCCAGTCAGTGCATCCTATTCATTCCTCAGTGCTGTTTTGAAGACTGCCAGAAAAGATGCCCATTGGAGACAATCCTGACATCTGTTTTTACTGTTGTAGGAATGGCTTTTCACCATAAGAATTTAAGTATTAGAGTATAGGCTTTAAATTTTGTTATAGAGTTACTTTAAAGTTAAGATAGAGGGATCTCTAATTTTAATTCCCTTGGGAGATTTTTTTCCCCTATAAAAATTCATAGGGGAAAAATAGCCCCTAGTATTTAACTAGATTATGCATAAAGGCGTTAATCCTAACCTGATATTTTTAAGTATCTATCTTATAGTCACTACATAACATATATCTAAGTTTCTATGTTATTGAGTTCCTGTAAAGGGATAAAGAAATAAATTTAGCTAAATATTCCTTGTCATAAATTGTTCAAGTCTTCTTTTTAGGTAATTGTCCTTCTCTTCTAAAATTGTTGGCAACAGAGATGTGTAATCACCATAGATCACCAGGGTCATCTCATCCACTGAGGAGAACAGCCTTCGCCTCCTTTTCCCTTCCTGTTCTAGAGTTAGAGAATGATATGCTTCTTTCTCATTGCTCCCATTGCACCCTTCACTTACCTTTATTACAACACTTACAGTCCTGCATTATAATTGTGTATTTACATGCCTATCATGCCCACTAAATTGTGCGTGCCTTGAGTGCTGGACTATGTCTTAATCATACTTATAATTCTGGGGTGAGAAGAGCAGGCATTCAATAAGTAATGAATGCTTCAAAAAGGTATTCCTATTTCTCTCCAGAAAATTGTCAACATGGAAAATTGCAATGTTCTTAAGCAAGGCTGACTCTCTTTTAGCTGTCATGGTGGTTAATGCAATCAGCCTCACTCCTCCAATCCTCACCAGCACTGCTGCAATTTCTATCTTGTATCCAAACCCGAACCTTCATTTTTCTGCACTGCGAAAGAGAGAGATAGGCACTTTTTAGCCATAATGGTGAAAGTTAAGGGAAAGCCCGGTGGTACCCACAAGTTAGCTTTAGTCTTATGACAAGAATGGCTAAGAGGAAGATGAAAGGTTATATAATCTGTTTCCATACATTTAGGCTGTTTAAATAGCCAGAGATAATCAGAAACAAAATGCATTTCAACTCTGGATGCTGCCTTAATTCCTTGCACTGCTAGCCATACAGTATCGAGTAAAATCATCACAAGGAGCAGCTCTGCATCACTTTTTAGAGCTTTGCCGAATACAGTGTGCTTTATAGACGTCAACACTGATTCTGCAGTCAATCCCACTCCTGAGATACTCTCGGCAAGCACAGCAGCATATCACGAGGTCTAACTAGAACGATAAAAGGATGAAAGGCAGGAATAATTAAGGAGATAATTAATGGTTAGGTCCATCACTGGTATTTCTGTGATTGTTTTCAGTTGTTTAAGTGGCATATAATCAAGGCTGCAAAATTTAGGAACTGAAAAGCCAGTCATTTAAAGCATCATTTAGCAAGCCAGATAAGCACATTAACTATGTGTAGCCACTTCTTTAAAATAAAACTCTGGTGAATGCTTTTTAGTGGTAAGTTTATAGAATTTGATATTGTACGTTTACTATTATTTTGGTTGAAATCGCTGTTAATTTTTAATTACCCTTGAATCATGCAGTGGCAGAAGGATACTTTCTAAATTAGTTGAAAATAACATAGTGTGCAAAGACCTGATGTTGGCATCCATTACTGATAACTGTAAAAACATAACTTTTTAGAAGGAAAAGATGAATAGAAATTAAATATAAAATTGGCCACTTTCTCCTTACGTAAATTTTCCTCTTTGCCAGATTCTAGAAAAGCTACCCTAAGTACTGTGTTGAATGCTTCTTGTCCTTGGGGGGAAAAAAAAGACTGACTTGGCTAAGCTCAGTGACTTGTTTTCAATCAGCAAATAACAGTATCAGGCATAATAGATTGTTCACTACTGGCATCTTTAGACCCTATTGGTTCTACCTTTAAAGTATATTCAGAATCCAAGCACTTTCCATCACCTGGATTGTCATAACATCCTCCTAACTCTTCTCATTACCTCCTCCACTGGCTTCTCTCCACCTGATTCTCCAAATAGCAGCTGTCGGATAATGTCACACCTCAGCTCAAATACTTCCAAAAGTTTCTTCTAGCTCTTCCAGAGAAACCCATATCCTACAGACACCTGCCACCTTCCCCATACCTCACCCAGGACTCTTCCCCTACACCCAGTTCATTCGTTCAGTCACTCTGGTTTCTTGGAAATGCCATGCACAGCCATTTCTCAGATCTTTCCACAATCTGTTGTTCTAGGTAGCCCAGAACATCCCCTGCTTTTTTTCATTTCCTTGTTTCCTTGCCCATATGGTACTTTCTCAGGGAGACCTCCTCTGACAGTCTTTTTAAAAACTACACATACGTATCAGCACTCCTCATTGCCCTTCCTATATTTTTCTGTAGTACTTATCACTAAAAATACCATAAAATGTGTGTGTTTGTTGTCTTTTTCCTCAATGTAAACACCACGAGATCAGGCTTATTATTATTATTGTTTTATGCACTTCTAGCACCTCAACTCGTAGAACACTGCCTGGTACACGGTAAGTAATAATTACTTGTTGAGTGAATGAATCTGTAGTGAAAACATTAGCCAGCTGTTCCCATGTGTGTGGCCTACTAACGACTAAGATATGGCACAGTTATTGGGAGAGGGCTTGCTTGCCTGGTGCCTTGTATTTAAATATATATATTTTACAGATTTTATTTATTTACTTCAGACAGAGAGAGAGCACACAGGGAGGGGCAGAGTGGGGGTGAGAGAGAGAGAGAATCTCAAGCAGATTCCAAGCTGAGTGCTGAGCCCAATGTGGGGCTCAATCTCATGACCCTGAAATCGTGACCTGAGCCAAAATCAAGAGTAGGACACTTAACCGCCTGAGCCATCTAGGCACCCCACATGTAAATATACTTAATAAAAACTCTGTTAAATAGTAGCTTGATCTAAAGTACAAGTGTCTTTTTCTTTTTTTTAATGTAAGCACCACTACATTTGGTACAGTGTCTAATACGCTCTCTTAAAAATTACCTTGCTTAGCAGGTAATTTCAAGTTATAAGCTGGTACATATAAGAGAATATTTTTGCCAATGGTGGAATGCCACTGGAATTTAGCAAAATGACTGAGAAGTGGCTTCAGGAGGTACCCACACTGTTTTTGGTGGGTGAGGCTTTAATATCTTCATTCTAATGGAAAAGAGAGAGAGAATAAGTAACGTGGTGGTAGATGGCAGATACTGGTTTTCCCCCAGGAATGATCTTGAAATCTAATCAACTGCATGGTGAGAAAGTATGGATAACCACTGCCTTGTGGGCATAGAGTTTGATAAATGGATTCGTTACTTAACAAGATATGGAAAGTGTTAATCATTAAAAACAGGTTTTGTGTCTTTAAGACTCCCTATCTTTTGTCAGCAAATACAGATAAAGTAACAGAGAAGGTGATAATTTAAGAGACTTTCCATGTGGTTGAAAGTCTCTAACACAATTGAATGTAAATCCTGTGGGGAAAAAAAATCAAGTAAAGATTTTCATCCTCTGCTGGTAGAATTTTAAAGTAAATTTATTTTTTCAGGGCACCTGGGTGGCTCAGTCGGCTAAGTATCCAGCTCTTGATCTCAGCTCAGGTCTCGATCTCACAGTCATGAGTTTGAGCCCGTGTTGGGCTCCATCCTGAGAAATAATAACAAAATAAGATAGAGTAAAATTTTTTCCCAAAGATACTGGTCTCTGGGGTCTGTTCTTGTGTCTTGCTATTGAAGAAGTGGTACAGTTTTGACTGAATCTGTTACACATGGTGATCACTTGAGGGCAAGTAAAACCAAGCCAACTGAAATATAATAGTCATTGAAGTCAAGCAAGTGAAAATGAGGAAACAGAAATGCCCAGTAGTGCTATTTTTGTATAGTCTTTTTTTTTTTTAAACTAAATTGAGATTTACAATCTCATATATGAGAAAAGTTAAAAGGAGGTCCCAGGAAGAGTATGAGCGCTCCACTTGTCTTTTAAGTGAAAGTTTCCAGCACTAATCACTTAATCTAAAGTTCTGTCCAAAGCGATGGTGGAATAGTAACTCTTTTGACACGGAATTCTATTAAATACGGCTTTAATTTTCTCCCTGATCATTACAGGTAGATATGTTTTATCTTTTCAATTCTTTTGTAAACAATGTGAGGTGGCAGTTAGTGTCTTCTTTCTATGGTATGCATATGACTCAGCACAAAATGGGGTGAAAAGACTTAATATGGGCCTTAAGAATGAGTAAGGTTTTGGAAATTGTTTGAACCCACTTTTTATGCTTGTAACTGTTGATGTGGCAAATAAAACCTATTGCACTGTGTATTAATGAACAAACTGTTCTTTTTTAAATTCTGTCTTCCATGGTGTATGTGTGTGTATGATAAAAAGAAAAAAAAAAGGAAAAATACAGATCCTAAAGCAGAAATAAAATTTTCACCAGACCTCTAAGACTTTCCATTCTCTATTCTTTATTCAAAATTGTTTCCAAGACCAAAAATTGAAAAGCCTACCATACTACTAAACTATGCAAACATCCTGGGGTATATGAGGCCACTGAACTAACACACATATATTTACTCTTTTTCTTATTATATAACTGATAAATTAAACTAAAGGTGAGTCAAAGCTTGTACGGCTCGTTTTAAGAATTACAATATGGAAAGTAAATACACGGCTGTGTGGGAATACATGGCTTATCTGTCACTGATAGCTAATGAATTCCTTCCTATTAAAATTTAATTGAAAATCTTCAATGATATTTAAGCTTTCACAGAAGTGTAAACTACTGTGACTACAATTCACAATGCATTTAAAACAATTATTCTTTATCATTAAAGTTAATAATATGCACATTAACCTCTTATGTAGTCTAAATCAATATTGTAGTTTAAAAGATATGACCTCTGGACAGCTTTGTCTAAATATTGATTTCATTGTCATTTGTATAAGGTATCAAACAAATTACATGCTGCACTAATATCATTAATGCTGCCCCCATAGAGCCTCTGACTTTATGGGGTTCTTATAATACAGGACATGACATTACAAAATATTGAGGATATCACAAAATATAATTGCCAAATGGACAAGATTTGATTATGGCAGAACAGAGTCACTGTAAACAGATGATAACTTCCAAATTCTTTACTCTCAGTGGACAGAAAAAAATACTGCTCTTTAACATGCAGATTGGTTGTTGAGGTTAAGTTTCAAGTGGCGGAATTTTTTCCTGCCTCTGAGGGTCTAATTTACCTTCTTGTGATGCCAGAGATATTTCAGGAGGGAATCTAAAGTCACGTTAAAATGGTGTAATTCTGTAATTAGCAGTTTTCCCAAAATAAACTTGTTTAGAAATTTCTGTTATAAGTTACTAATGAGTCAGAAGTGTTGGAAAATATAGGCGTAAAAGTGAAGATGTTGAGCCTTTCAAATGATCATTATAGGGGATGAACATGCATCACATTTTCTCTCATAATAATTATTGCTATTTCTGTAAAAAAAAGTGCAAATTGAAATACCAGCTATGTAATAGGTAAAAAAGTAATTTTTTTACTAATAATTTTTACTAAAAGTAAAAAATTCCAATTTGCTATGAATCACAAAAATGATTAACACTCTCCAGTTACATCTAATTCTATTTTGATGTTGTGTTTAATTTTTTTAAACCATATGTTACTTTCTGTTTTTCATAACATTTTTTAGACAGGCAATGGGGCCACAATCATGATGCTGCAAAATGTGGGTGCTGTTTATACTAAAATTGTTCCCCCCAATCTCTTGTAGGTAAAAGTGACCCATTTTGTGTAGTTGAATTGAACAATGATAGGCTGCTGACACACACTGTCTACAAAAATCTCAATCCCGAGTGGAACAAAATCTTCACGTTGTAAGTAATCATTACCTCGAGCTCATTTCAAATAATGGAGCTAATAATATTTATTTTTGAGATATTCGTGTGTGTGTTTATTCTTAACTGATGAGCGACTCTGCATCTGGACTGTCTGTGCTATCAACAGTGAATATCCTAATTGTATTACCTTTCTGACAGCAAAACCTGGGGAAAGAGTATGCCATTTTTCTTTGTTTTCACAGATATTTTTTAAGCTGTGATTTTTATGATTCGACTAAGGATTTTGCTCCCATTAACTGAATTGTCATACTGCTTCTTCCTTTTATACTTTCTATTGAAATTCTCCCCAACTGCATTGACAACAGGGAGGACAAAGCTCTATTTGTTCCATTGCTCAAATCAGCAAACAATCCAGTCTCAAATTCAGAGATGCTTTAGTTTTGCTTTGTTGCATTTTAGTACAATACGAATATTAAGTATTGTCCTGGTTATCAGAACACCATTCAGGTTATTTTTCCTTTTGTTTTAAAAAGTTCATAAATCTTTTGAGCACACACTATAAAAGCTGCCAATCTGCACCATAGTATCTCCTAAATTCCGTGTGTGTGTGTGTGTGTGTGTGTGTGTGTTTTAAACTGGGCTTTACAAATGAACTCTGAACAAAGGAAAACTCTCCAGAGTACTTCTTAAAAGTTTTCTAACATAGTTTTATTTTTTTGTATATGAAAACTGCTAAATTCCTCATTAATTTCTTATAATGTCTCTGCTTAAGAGCCAGTAACTAATCAGATTTAATTATCTGACCAATTTATCTTTAAGGAATTCCACATTTTTATAAGAGATGAAAGCCTGGTCAGGAGACTTGTACTCCTAAGAAGGTTGTTGAGAGTGTTTTTCTCTCGAATGCGTAATTGAATGAATAGGTTTGATTATTATCAAAGCCATTAATTGATTGTGCCCTGATAAAGCCTCTTCTTACATGTGGCTGCAGTCTTTCAGTAATGAATATATTCATTTTTTTTGTTTTCTCTTAATTCATGTTTTCTTGGTAAACAGTTTGATCAAAGAATAAATGCTGTCAGCAATTGGGGTTTATTTTTCCAGAAACAAAAATGAAGAGCTCGCACGGTTGTTTATTAACATACGTTGTCTTTGGAACAGAATGGAACACTGTTTAATTTCTAAATCCTGGGGTGGTACAGTAGCTATCAATGTTACATTTTCTCCATCCTGTTTTCTGTGCCGGTTAATTTTTAGTATAAACCTACCAGAAATAAATCAATGTTTATTGATTTATTTCTGGTAAAATAAATTAATAAATTTATTTTAATAAATTAAAATAAAATAAATTTCTTCTCCTGTAAACAAAGGAGAGGTCCTACTGTCACAAAAAAAGAAAAATTTTATGAAATATACTTTGACTCTCCCTGATGTCAAATTTAGTGGAGTTTTACACGAGGTTAATAGGAAGGTAGGAATTATTGTGATAATAGTAAGAGGAGAAAGTCTCGAAAACATCAGTACCACTTACTGATGTTTATTTTTATAATAACTTACTCTGCACCCATCCAGATGGAAAATTGTATTTCATTAAAAAATTATAACTTGAAATTACGATGGTGTTCAAAGTTTCGGATAATAGAACCATCACTGTAGTCGACTAAGGTGCATTATGGGAAATTCTGTCAGAAAACCAAGCTACCTTGTATATGTGGGTATGCAAATAGCATCCAGAATAATACAGCCACCCCAAAATCAGCTGGAGCCATCTAAATTTTCAAAAGCATTTTTGTTCTTGTTCCCCACTGATGAAGTCTTTTCTTCTTACGTATATTTATTATGCAGCAACATTAAAGATATCCATTCAGTTCTTGAAGTGACAGTTTATGATGAAGATCGGGATCGAAGTGCTGACTTTCTGGGCAAAGTTGCTATACCATTGCTGTCTGTAAGTTTTATTCACCTGACACACTGCTCTGTGTTGCTTTTGCTCAAGGAAAAAAAAAAAAACCCTCAGCTCTGTATCTGTCATTTCTCAACCAAGGTCTGTAATAAGAACACTAAAAATTTTAACATACTCAATTCACGGCCATGTTGAATCCCATGATAGTTAATTTTTCCTGACAGACTTGATCCTGGTAATGAACAGGTACTTGTCAGAATTGCCACAGTTGTTTTGGGTTCTCTGTCAGTTTCAGCAGCTGGGGGTCAAAGGTCACCGAGGGAGTGTATTCAGTGGAGACCGCGAGACAGACGGCTGTCATGTCCTTTTCCCGCAGATTCAAAATGGTGAACAGAAAGCCTACGTCTTGAAAAACAAGCAGCTGACAGGGCCAACAAAGGGGGTCATCTATCTTGAAATAGATGTGATTTTTAATGCTGTAAGTCTTAACTTTGGCTTTTTTGTACTGCTAAAGAGTTCAGTTTCATGAAAGCTTTTGTTCCTGATTTGTAGAGAATTTCTGTCATTCCTCATTTTCTCTAAACCTTGATGTATCCTGGAGAATACGCTTCTGCCACTGCCTGGCACACCCACACTTTCTGTTCTAGTTGGCGGCTGCCACTGCCGCTGTGCTCTGGCCGCTGCCTGCCGGCGTAAGAAATGGAAGCGCATGCATGTGCAACTGTATACATTTATATTTTATGAGCACAGCAGCCAGGACCTTGAAACTTTAGGAATTATGGCAAATTGAACTGCGTGAAAAACTTGTAAACATTTGTTAATCTATTAATCCATAACAGACACATATGTTGATGTATAGGTGAAAGCCAGCTTACGAACATTAATACCCAAAGAACAGAAGTACATTGAAGAGGAAAACAGACTCTCTAAACAGGTAAAAAAAAAAAAAAAAAAAAAAAGGCAAGGAAAGATTAATCCCTCTGGGAAGACCTGATTATATCTGTAAAACATCTAGGTAAATTCAAATAAACTTTGGAAGTACGGAGGGGGGGGAAGACTATGGAATTTTGGGTCATCTACTTAATGTGAAATGGCTCTTTCTTTTCTTCTTTCTTTCTCTCTCTTCCCTTCCTTTCCTTAAAAGATCAAACAAGGGCAATACCAAACTAATACATTGGATGGGGGTGGTCAGAATGGAAAGGGGATACTGTTGGGGCTGCGTAGGATGGATATGTATTCATGCATTAGCAAAAGAATGATCATTTTGAACATAAAATACTGTCTGATTGCCATGGAATGTGTAAATGAGAACACCAAAGGCTGAGGTTCAAATATACGTCCAGACCACCCACAGGTATGATGCAGGTGTGTGTAAAGCGAGCCCTGCGTAAAGCTCTTCCCTCTAATCCATAAGAGGGGGGCTCCATCTTTTAAGGGAAACCTTCCTGTTAATTAGATTTTCACTATGGTCTTTTAGAAGTGAACTTTTATTGGCACTTTGAGCTAAGAAAATAGAAAGTCAGCACATCTGATTTTTCTGTCACAAAGAAATTTTAAATAAGGTTTGATACCTTGTAATTAGACATAGATTTAAATTAGGCTTGATATCAAGTGAAGAAAGGATGCTAAGCTACCTCTTTAAAAAAATGTTTATTTCCAATTAACACAGCTAAAATAAAATGTTTTTGCTATGGCTATAGAGTTTACAGAACTCATTCGTGTGTGTTAAAATATTTAACAAATTTTCTGTGCTATTAGAAGACTAAAAGTACTTTTGTTTTTAATCCAATCAGTTCACCATAAACAGTGGGATCTTTGGTTGTTTAAAGACACTGTGCATGAATTACAAATGCAATACCTATCTAAACAGAGATACAGATTACATTTTTTTCACAATTATAGATAAAAGTAATAAAAGGAGCTCTAAAAGGAAGGTGATCGGGGAGGAAGGAAAGAAGGAAACAAATAGGGTGACTCTTTTCCTGAAAGAATTTCAATTTTAACAACTTGTTAAAACTGGTATGCATGTACATGCATCTATATTTATACACACACACAATATACATATTTTTCCATATGACCTCAGGAAGGTTTACACAAGTACTTCTTTAAAATATCGGGTCAATATTAAAGTATATTTGGCATTAGAAAAATATTAACCTGCAGACATAGTATTCTAATTATTAACACAGCTATAGATCATTTTTTCTACCATCATCTAGTATATGGGCTCTTCTTTTCATAGCTGTGGTCATGCCTTGTTTTAAATGTTAGATTTAAATTATATCCATTCTCATGTACCTTTTAAATGAAAGATTTTGTAAAGCATTTGTTTACCATGAATTTTTTCCTAACTCCAAAATTATGAAAAAGCAATGAGAAAATACAGGTTAAATTTATTGTGGAAAAGAGAGAAAATTAGAGAGAGAACGGGAGAGAGTCTGAGAGAGAGACTGAGAGACAGAGACTGAAAAATTGGTAATAAACAAGAGACAATCCTACAAAAATGATGAAAATTTTGTTCTCTGTAACAAAGCAACACTTGACAGGTTTTTCTCCAAGACGTGAAATCACAGCATTCCAAGTTATCCATTTCACTTGGAAATATCTTGAAATTAACGCATTTAAAGACTCTTAAAACCACAATGAGATTTAAGAGTCAAAAAATATATTTAAGTTCACAGTATGTAAATGTTTTTAATCTGTTAGAGATTTTTTCCTTTGGAACAAAGGTAGCCCAACCCACATAATAATATTATTTAAGAAAATAAATTTAGCTAAGAAATTGCTCTTATAATTCAGTCCTCTCTACTCTCTCCAGAGATACTTCTCTTCCTTTAACTTGTGAGCCAAATTGCTTGGTATATTCTTACAACTTTATTAACTTTCTGAATTCTTTTTAAATCACACTAAGCTTGAAGAATTTTGTACCCTATCTGATGGTTTTTTAGTCTTGCAAATTCTGATAATATTTTCATCTTCCTTACAGCTGCTACTAAGAAACTTTATCAGAATGAAGCGTTGTGTCATGGTGCTCGTAAATGCTGCATACTACGTTAATAGTTGCTTTGATTGGGATTCACCCCCAAGGAGCCTCGCTGCTTTTGTGGTATGATAATTCTTTATTACTTACATTGTTATTCATTAAATTCAGTAATCATAGCTGCCTGTTTCTGTGGCTATAGTAACAGTTATGTTGATGTGACCATTTTAAAACTCCTATTTTAAGACTTGACTGGACAGATTTGCCGTGGGCAGGAACCTGATGGATCGTTCAAGGTCCGAGTCCAAGAATACTTCGCGCCCCCCCCCCAAGATTTCCGGAAAGCGAGATAGCTCAGCCAATATATAATTTTCTCCATGATAGTTAAAAAGTAAAATTTTACATATTGCATAATTCCAAATCCCAATAACAGAGCCAAGAAAAGTCTTAGTGTTAAAAACAAAACAACTAATAATCTTGACCATCCTCATCTTAATTTTATTGTTCCATAGATTTTTTTTTTTCAAAATATGAAAATCATTGGCAGTAGGATGCCAGTTGGGAAGATTTGAATATGTGAGTCCATTGGATGTGGATGTGACCTATTTAAGAGATGTTTTATTGTTTCTGAGATTTTCAGTTTTTAAAAAGGCACAAGTGAGAATTTGATAGATCCAAATAGTCCTCTAACAATGTTCATCTTGTGGCCTTTTACTTTGGTTATTTAAAAACTGCTGATGAGACCAACTTGCAGAGCTAGAAAATCTGAGAGAACACTTCCCTCTGAGCTTTAGCTGGGATTTTCTGCTCTCACATTAGTTTTGCTTATTCAGGATTTCAGTGTGAAGTTTAAGTGGAGTCCTTCTTTCGAAATCCTTTATTTTATTGTTGTATTTGTTAGAATATGAGTACCTTATGCTTCCTTATAGTTTCCAGGTTAGCAGAATATGACTTTATTATGGGGGCTTAAAAGAAAATCCTTAATTATAGTAACAAATCAACATTTTAGTATTACCATTCAAATGAGAGTATGCACATCTGTTTAGCACTTTGAGCTCTGTCCTCCTCTCAGGCCTTGTATGGGACTTTCATTAATGTCTGAGCACATGGAACAAAGAGTGTGTATGTCCCTTTGTGTTGTAAGTTACCAGAAAGTTAGGCAGCCTGCCTCCCATAGACATGTTGTTGTCTCTTTAAAGAAAGCGATTGCCATCATCATTAAGTTTCAGAAAGGAAAATCTGCCTCTTTCAATATTCTTTTATTTAGCTCTTTCACCTGATAAATATGTCGGGGTACTGGTAAGCAAACCTTGTTATGATTTTTCACTATCATAGAAGCACTTTGATGTTAATGAGGAAAAAATGATGCTGAGTTTCTGTGTATATTTTATGCCATTACTTCCAGGTTCCATGGGGCCTTATAGCAGACACAGAAATATTCTCCTGAAAATGCCATGATGCCATCTTTGATTGTCTCTTTCCAAAGTCGTTTCCCATAACTATTTGCAAAATTTGAAAACAGAAATCTGTATAGTTATATCATTTGTTCAGGAACATTCATTTTGAATGCTTTAACATTACAATGTATTGTGTAAGTAAGTCTTCATAAACTCCCTCTGGCTTCTCGAGGTCACTCGTGTAAAATGCGTTCAAGATGGCAGACTTTTTTCACAATATTCTTCTGATTAAAAACGAAAATCAGGCACCGAAAGTCCGAGAAACTTTGATACATGCATATGATACTACTTGAGTGTTTTCACTGTAAGGGAATCAAAGTTCACAGGGGAGGAAAGATAATAATATCTCTCTTAGCTTGTAGCCAGTTTCCAACAGCCTTGGTTGTACAAAAAAACAAATTGAATGCAAGATGCTTGTTAAAAAGAGGTAGGAAAAGAGACTGCAAACACTGATGGTGAGAAAAGAGGCCTCCCAAGCTACAATGTGACTGTGCAGTAAGAGTACTTTTGAGAAGAAATGATCATATTAACCATTTCACTGAATAGAAGCACTGAGTCACACTCTACTAAATGTAATTAAAATAATAAATAAAATAAATAAATAAATAAAATAATAAATAACAAAACTGAACTTCATTTATCTAGACCTGAGCTGGGCATTCCATCAGAAGGGTGGGGGACCCCTGCCTTTTTCACCCTGGTATTCCAGCATCACCTGCAGGAGTATCTAGCACGTGGGAGGTTCCCAATTAAAATGGCTATCTAAATCAATAGACCAGCCTATAAACCAATCAGTCTGAAAATTTTTCTAAAGTGGAGAAAGTCTTCTTGAATGATGCCAGATAAAAAAGGCTTTGCTCTAGTAAAGCTGGTTATTAAATGATGATAGACATAGCTTAATGCTCGGCAGCAATTTTCCCTAGACCCTCATCTAAGTTTTAAACTATTTCATAACCCTCTAAATAATAATATAATAATCCACTATATGATAATAACAACAACTAAAACTTTCTGAACATTTATGTGCCAGGAAACTGTTCTACAGGCACTAAGGCATGAAAGTGCTTTTCATGCATAAATGAATTTAACATTTCCAACAACCTAATTATAAGGTAGCTACTATTATTTTCCCGATATACAGAGGAAAAAACTGAGGCACAGAAAAGAACCTTACCACAAGTGCACAACAGGTATTATTTTCTTTCTAAAAGAGCTTTTAAAATATGGACCTTGTAATCTAAGTATCATAACAATTCAGAAAAAAAAAAACATTGTAGGATTTTTATTCATCTTACAGATTTTAAATGATGTTTTTAAAAGTGAAATGTTTCAAAGATCTCATTGCATAACCAGAGCCTTTTTAGGCCAGTTTATTGAAAAGAACTGCTTTCCATTAGGAGAAGAGTATGAGCAGCACCCCATTGTTACAAACATATTGTTCCCATCATTCCCTGTTGATGGATCTCGGGTCTATTATTATAATATTGGTTCCACTTGGCCCACTTTTTCATAAATGCAGCTGCTTCACGGAGCACATGCATTTGTACCATTATGTGGCTTGGTTTTAGGCCCAGATCAGTAAACTTTATAATGTTTAAGTGCCTTTTTTTTTTCTATTTCGTTTTATTTTTCTTTTCTAATTTTCTATCCAAAAATAAATGCAGAATAATGAAATCAAAATGGAAAAACAATGATTTTTTTTTTTTTTTTTTGGTCCCCATGTCAATTAAAGCAGAAAGCTTAAGAAACGCAGGGTTAGGGCTGCTCCAGCCTCTTTGGCACTACCTATGTGTTCTGGGGAAGACGCAGAGACGGCTGACGAGATCAGAAGCTGCAGTCGGCCTGGGAGGTGAGGGATAAAATACAGGCGAGCATGTTCCTGGGAATGTCCTTGTTTTTGTGTGCTGCGAATCAGGTTTTTAAATTTTACTATGAATATTGTATGCCTAAGAGGAAACACAGACGTATGTGGCGCAGAAGGCGCTGCTTGTCTTTGGGAATCATCTTTCGTAGACGTGGAAATGTCTCATAAATTGGGCCTAATTTTCATCAGGCTCTTGACCAGACATTTGTGTTCTTGTGGATGTCAGTGGGTGCAACGTGGAAAAAAAAAACCAGAGTGCACACTCTCTTTCTCTTCAGTACTGTCATTTCTCACTGTAATGAGCACAAAAATAATTGGACAACCGAGCTATCAGTGAAAGGACACACTTCAGTGTGCGTCAAAGAATTATTTTACAGGACAAACTTTAATCTTTAAATGTGATTGTAGATAATTTGTGGTACCATCTGTCCATTTGGAATTGTTTTAGCCCTTTCTGTCGTTATACAGTAAGTGCTGCTGTGTTTAACATTAACATTTGATATTTTACACATTTAATTTCTGTTCTGCTGTGTGGTCCTTAGGGAGTGGAGCGCGAGTGCTACATGAGAGAGACAAAGTATTGATCAGTTAACATTTCAGCTACATTTATGTATGTCGCAAAATTAATGAAAATGCCAGACAAAAATGTCAGAGTGCACAAAAAGGTAGAATTTAAATTTGGTAGCTTAATGAAAAGTTTAAGATGTGCATTATCAAAAATGTCCTCTTGCCTTTAAAGTACAATTCCTAACAGAATAACTACAGGGAGACACATATTTTACTTAGAGGAACAATGAACATGAATTATGAAGGGATGTCAACCCCTCAAAGTACCTTGTGTTCCAGAACGGGCATGTTTGAATGCCTAACTGTTACTCATAAAATACATTTGTTTCTGTTCATTTCTGGAAGGCTACTGGCTTCAACTCTCTGTACTGACCAGCCCAAGAGGCAGGCTTCCTACTAAGATTCTTGCCCCCACGCCAGCCAGGTTTTCCTTGGTACCCATGTGTTCCTTTTGTGTCAAGACTGAGAATTCCCTCTACAGCAATTCATCCAGGCCAGTCTGGTTCATTACTCGTTCCTTTCTGGGTCCTTTTCAAATGCCTGGTTTTCCTTTGCTTCCAGAGAATCTGTACTCCACCTTCATTCAATCCCCGTTTTAGTAAAGGATCACACTCGGGACAACAGCTACTCTCAGAGAAGCTGGGCCATTATGCAGGAAAAGAGAAAAAACAGAGATGATGTATGCAAAGAATGACATGAGCAGCTCTGTGTAGCCAAATGGGTAAAAAAAAAAAAAAAAATGGAGGGAGCACAAGCAAGGGAGGAAGAAATGAACTTGCAGAGGTGATGGGAATATAATACAACGATCTGAAGACAATAGGCTCGCAAGGATGCCATATCGAGTGTTTTCTGTACAGAAGCCTGCTGCTATTAAACAGCGTATGGATTTTTCTAAAAGTTATTACAAACAATAAGGACATTTTAAGTGGCCTTCGTGTTTGAGGACTAAGAGAGGGGCGTTGCTTAAGAAGAAATATCAATGTGAAAACAAAGGGATATCTACATCACCTGTAGTTCAGGTCTTAGCATTCATGTTAGTGAGTGATGCAGGGGGATGGTACTGGACATAGGATAGGTAACTTTAGAATCCAACAGAAATTTCTATTTTAAACATGTAAGAGATGTCAGTAATACCACACCAATAAGATTATGCTTCAAGTCTGTGGCAGTTTTCAAATGATTTTTATAGAAGCTTTTGTTGTTGTTGTTGCTACGATTATTTTTTTAGTGCTAAGCAGAAAAATTGGAAATGTTCCAGATGTAATTGTTGTTATTTTCCCTGCAACGACAAAACAGAAGGACCCTCCAAAATCAAAGAAACAAGTGCTAAAGCAAAATGATCTATATAACTCATGGGCCTATCCTTGGATTCTCTCATTTTCCTAAAATTATATAAAATGAAATTTCCAAGCCCTTTTGTCCACCCTTCTTCATTTATGCTCTCCTTTGACATAAACACTTATTAAGTTTACTAAACAATACTTCCAGTCTAATTGATACAAATTTTAAGGCACATTAAACATTTCCTTCACAAATGTGTGAGAACGGAAGAAATCCTATATAGAATTTTGTTTATTTAGAAGACTGTATACCTCCAAAATGAACTAAAATCCCTTATACAAAGTCAAAGACTATTGACTATAGAAGATTCCAGTACTACAATTACCTTTTCAGTAAATAGACTGTGTGTCCAACTCATATGGACACACCGACACTTTAAGTTGATACTCAAACTCTACTTTTTTCTCCCAAATTTGTCTAAATTCCAAGGAATAAAAACATTTTCAAACATTGGCCTATAAAAAATTAGGTTCTCTTAAGAGGTGCCTTTCACAGAGCATTGCATATAAGTTCTCAAAGACCACAATTTAGAAGTGAGTTTTAGGATTGGTCACAACAAGCTAAAATCAAAGGTGGATCTTAGGAAATATAGCAAATCAGATACTAATGGAACAAAGCATTTTGGCTAGATTTCTCACATCCTTCTTGAGGAGTGATTCTCTAGCTCAGTTTATAGATCTGTTTAAATGCATAGTCTTTTTGTTTTGTTTTTTACCTGTCATCTCTACAAGGCAGTACTTCTTCAATCAGTGCATAGTTCTCTTTAAACAGTGCCAACACCCTTTGTCATCTCTTTTAATAAGTGGCAGCAAAATGGCCTCCCACCCTTTGGAGGGAGATAATCACCTAAGACACAGAGTCTACTACTCTGAAAAGCTTATTCCTCTGAAATTTTATTGTGCATTTATAAGAAGAATTTAATTCTTATAGCACATCACGGACACATTTCCTATGATCTCTACTCCCTCTCTTTTGTCCTGTAAAGTAGGAAGCAGTAAAAGGCTATAATCTGGGACACATTCTTCTATGGATGGATTTGGGGAAAATAAAACTTTTTCACTTTTTCTCAGGTATAGTGCTATTACACTATGTTATAATTAAACATAAATTGCAAATATCACGAACATAACTGTGATACCTTATTGAATTCAGGAATTAGCCTTCTCGTGAATCTTCATGGTTTGTGTAATGAAAGCTGGGGCAGTAGGGAACATTGTTGCTTCAGTGTGGTCTCCTTCTGGCTGTATGGCTGCTGTCCCATTTCACTTCAAGCATTATTTATCAGGTAGTTTCAGCCTCAAGATCTTTATGAGACCCTTTTAAAATATGTTGCTTCGTCCAGACTTTATAACTGAGTTGACTAAGGATAAAAAATTATAAAATAATGAAATCACTGTCTGTCCTCAGATTCCTAAACTAATGTTCTTGTCCTTTGAAGAATTTTCTACCTTCCATCTTCAATTTAAATTGTTGGGACAAAAGAGAAAGCCACACTCTACTGTGAAATACTATTATGTAAAAGTGTTTTGTAAAGAAAAACATTTAAATTAATGAGATAATCATATAATTTATTTCATGAAAATTTCATGAAAGACTAATGCTCTTCTGAACGATTGTAAATTATAACAGAAATGCAGTCATTAAAATACTTCAATCGATGTTTACTCTGCACATATTTTCATGCCCCTTTGTATCAGGTAAATATAAGGAATAGGAGTACAATGCTTTCTTTCATCCCATTTTTCTATTTTGACCAGTCATGAAGATATACCTTAGAATTATAAGCGTATTAGAGTTAATTTACCAAGTCAGAAGCCGACCTGAAATGTTGTTTCTGGTTTTTGTTGCTCTTTCCCTTACCCTCATTTTACATTGACCATTACAGTCAGAATTGGCTATAGACCCTGTAGCCAGTCTTACCCTACAGCCAGTAGGTCTGGGAGTAATGACTCCACCTTGTGCCTTCTCCTTTTCTGTGATGGACGGAGGCCCAACACACAGCAAGTAGTAACATTAGAGATCAGTAAGAGAAGAAAGATGAAGGAGTAACCATTTCTCATGTTCACACCAGTCATCAGCTATCGACTCAAAGGGATGTAATGAAGAGAAAAGCTAACAAGCAAGAAAAGATGGAAATTATATTAGAATGTCAGTAGATATTTGGGTGAAAATGAAAGGCATCCTTGATTTTAAGAATAGAAAAAGAGATGTTTGTTTTTTTTTTTTCATATTCAGCCCCCTAAGAAGAAAATTTTCATTAAATGAGAGAAAATAAATGCCAAGGAATAAGATTTTCTCGGGGAATGTTGGGTTTTGGAAGGTCACAAATCATTGTAATATCTAAGTTTTCTTTTAAACTTAAATTTTTGCCCCCTTGGGTACCATATTGCCCCCCCCCAAAGAGAATGCATGCTATAAATGAGAGTAACTATGTTTATTTTCCTGCTTTTGGATTTCCTGTAGTTTGCATACAATAAAAATTATTCCTGGGGTGCTGGGTGTCTTAATTGATTAAGCATCTGCCTTCAGCTTGCGTTGTGATCTTGGGGTCCTGGGATCAAGTCCTATGTCAGGGGTAGGGGGGGGTCCCTGCTCAGCAGGGAGCCTGCTTCTTCCTCTGCCTCTGCCCGACTCATTCTCTCTCTCTCTTATGTTCTCTCTCAAATAAATAAATAAATAAATAAATAAATAAATAAATAAATTCTCTAAAAAAATAAATAAATAAAATAAAAATTATTCCCATAGGTAATCAGTCTGGGGAAAGATAATTTGTGATCTCTATACAAAATTATTGACTACATTAGAGTCCAATTAAAGAAAGGATTTTGTTTGGCTTCATAGAGATTAACGAATTGAATCTTCCCCTTACAAAAACCCATATAAGAGTTTTCTTCTCCATACCAAGTGCATTGTTACGCTTCACTGAAATGGAGAAGTGGGGTGAACATTAATTCTGGCCTAAGTAATATAACTTCCATCATTATGAGGGTTTGATGGGTTTTGTCTATACATTGTGCTGTATTTATGACTAGTAGATAATCTTTGTATTCTTAAATGAATATCATTATGTCAGAGATATAAAAGCATACTTCATTAGGCTTGATTACCTATTATATCTTCATTGGAAGGGAAGGGAAAAGGTTGTGGAATAGGAGTCATTTAAAACAATGAAAATACATGTTTTACTGACTATTCTGCATGTCAAGTTGTCTAATTCCCCATGGGAATAAAAAAATTTTTACTCTTGCAATTTATCAATAATATGTAAATATATGATATTTTATATCCCACTTAGCTCTACACAAATAATTCTAGGGCGTTTTCCATTGTTAACATCCTATGCCTTTCTTGCCAAGCAGACTTCAGGCCAAAAGAATTTATCACTCAGTTTTGTCATAAAATGTTGGTGAAGTAAATATTATTTTCCTTAGTCAATTACAGAATCTTTTAATTTAAAATAATAGATTGAATAAGTAAGTAAATAAATAAATAAATAAATAAATAAATAAATAAATAAATAAAATAATAGATTGCCAACATTAAAGGTAGTCCATTAATTATCCACAACTTAGTATCCTGGGGTTGTATAAAGAAGGTGTTACATTTTGAAGCAATATTAGTAAAGTGATGGCTGCTACTCAGAGAAAATTAACTTATAAATATAAAAGTTCAGATACCAGAGTTTACTTTTTTGACTAGGTGGCAATATTGAAAATCTTTCAGGTTTTTAAAAAAATTATTTAGAGTTTGGTTCTTCTATTGCAAGAGCCTCTTGCATGCCTCAGCAGGGAGGCTGGTATTTATTGTCTGTAAAAGAGACCTTTAACCTAGGTTTTACTAGCTACTCTGGTTGTGTACTATTTCTTTCTTTCTTTTTTTTTTTTTTTATTCTTAGAATATGAGACTCCTGTCACAATTTCTAAGTCCTAAACCTCGGTTGATGTGTAGTTCAAACTAAATATTCTTCAAATAAGGTCCCAACCTCCAAATAGGATGTAAAAGTCTGTTTTATAAGACAGTTGCTTAGACTTTGGAACACATTTCCCCAAAGTAGCAATGTCCCCTAAACAATGACATACAGCCTATCATATACAAAACCTATCAATTCCTTGATAGAGTATTAGCTGTAGAGTGGAAACATTGCATGTAGGAAATAGATTCAGTACAATCATGGTTTGGTGCTCAGGATGCCAGCAACACACCTATCCCAATCCTACCTTCAGCGTGGAGCACCTGCCTCATGGCAAAGGCAAGGGTCCCACAAAGGTGGAGATTGTATGGACTTTGAAGGATCCAGATGAAGTCATAGAATGTTACAGTTGGAAGGGAGTTCAGAGACCATTATACGGTAGAGGAGATTAAAGTACTGTCATGTAAAGGGAGTTACTGAGATTCTAACTCTCCTCCACCAATTGCTGGGAGTGGATGCTTCAAAGACAGCAGCACTGGAAGAATAAGAGAGGCAGAGAGAGAGAGAGAGAGAGAGAGAGAGAGAGAGAGAGGAAGATAGAAAGATCCACCTCTCTATCCTGAAGTTAATATGTCACATTGTCCTTAATTAAAGAAAGACAAGTGTCTGACATTGTCCTATAGAATTCTAAGAGTATAAAACTGGACTCCCATTTTTGGTATTTCCTGTTAAGCAGTTCGTTGGCTGGCATTGTCTACCAGAAACAGTAAACTTGTGTTCACTTTACTTAGTGTTCTTCCTGAGGTTAATAAGTGTGTATCTCATGTTTTAATCAACTTTTTTATTAGTTGAGGTCACATCACACTATAGCTCCCCAACCGACTGCAGAGATGAGTGTACAGTAATACACTTACAGTAATATTCTTAAAGGGTTCACTGTGTGTCTAAGTGAGGCACCTTTTAGACGAGTAATGTCATTAGGCCTCCAAGTAGTATAATTTACTTACTCCCAAAAGTACATGTAGACTCATTAAGAATATATTTTCCAGTTTTCAAACTTGTATTTTCACTGAGTTACTTAACAGCTTAAACCATCTATATTGATTCATATTGATTTAATGGTAGCTAAGATGAAGCTGCCCATGGCTTAAACATTCATTAGACTAAATAAATGCCAGGAAAAAAAGTGTATGTATTTTGAATTATTTGGAAAAATTGGTGATCCAGCTTCGTTGTATTGTTCTCATCCTAAATGTCCTTCAAAATTCTGTAGACTGAAATTTTTCTTGCTATAATTAAGCAATATTATAGAATAGTATGTCCCTTTACAAAGTAGTAGAAGTACTAAAATAATAATTTGGGCATATTTTGAAATACTATTAGATTTTGTAGGGTGTTGCCACCTTCATTATATAAATTATGTGCTGTAAGCTAGGTGCACAAATTTATTACTGTTAAAGTTACTGGAGTGAAGAAAGCCAAATTAAGTCACCTATATGAAATACTTTGAAGTCCTGAAGTACAGGGCCTGCGGATCATTTAGGCTTGAGTGATGCACACAGCCATAACACAGTTTCTTGTTTCTGGGAGCTATATCGTCTTTCAGAATTTGTATCCATCTTGAAAACTGATACAACTTAAAGTTATTATTTGAAAATATCCTATATTGGATCTAAGAGAGAGAAATAAATCACAAGAAAAAAATGTCTCACCAGTGTTTGCTGAAAACGCATGACTCTCCTCCCCAAAATATTTAATAATATTTAGACATTTTTAGTAATGCCGCGGTTCTAGTTCTAATTGAGTAGAATGTTTAACCTAAGTTTAAGGAACTAGGAAATAAAATAGATTATAAACTGAAAAATGCCATTTGTCAGTATTTTTAATCCATTACTAGAACCAGTGACAGGAAATAAATCCAGGCTGTTCTGCTTGAGATGCATTTCAGTTGCCATTAACAGATCTTCCCCGTTTTCATGTACACTCAATAAAGCTGTGTTGAATCACTGACTCAGATGACTTCAGCAGGCAAAACTTGAAGTTAAAGCTGTAATATTGTAACAGAAGCCCCCAACAGTAGTATCAGATGAAGCTGAGAATAAATGTAGTATATCAGGCATCATAAAAGAGTGAATGTGGGATACATTTATGCCCTCCTCTATCTACTAGGAGATTCATACATAAGATTCACACTCATTATTCTCGTCATCTTAATGAGATCAGTGTGGGAACATTTCTCTCCTTTCGCTCTTGACTGTCAGAGATGGGACACTCCATTATTTCTTCTTCCTCTCTCGACTTGAAGGGACTAGTTATATTTTCTTGGAAGGCCGGAAATGTTAACTGGTTACAGCAGGCAGCCGCAGAGTATCTCCTGTAAAGGCTTGAGGACTCTAGGTAGAGACCACAGCAGTAGTCTCCCTCATGCTCCTGCTGGTGCTTTTTCACCTGCCTGTGCTTTTATTTTCTTTCAGGTTTTTATCATCTGCCCTATTTCCCAAGGCGTTTGCTCGGAAAAGGAAGGAAAAGATAATTTCTCTGTGTGGAGGAAGATAGGGTACCTGAGTACTACCTCTAATTGCTCTGTCCCTTCTCGTTGGATCTATGGCCTTAATTAATTTTGCACCCAGTCTTCTTAACCCGGTTCTGAATGCAGTTGGCTCCTATGTCCGAGCCAGACGACATGTCCGGCCTTGAACGGAGCGAGGTAAAATGGGCAGGGGACCAACTTCTAATGCATCTTATCCTCACATAAATTTTCAGATCTGTCAAGAAACAGTCACTATTTATAATTGAAGTTGCTAGGACAGATTTTTATCATGTTTTTAGCTCACAGATTCCCTTCATCCTTAAGGACAAGAGAGCAGGACCTGATGGAAATATTGTTTAAGCTATCCGGGCTATTGATTATTAATTTATATTGTAATCACAATGTTTGGGGTGCCGCATTCCTTTAGAGAAGCTCATGTGGGAGAGGATTCCCTTTAACATGATTGAAGAATTTTAAATAGGCATTTTTAATATTTGCTGCCCTCTTAATATAACTTGTTTAATGCACCACTGTTAGCACAGGGATTATGAGTTAATAAAAATGTCATAGTATTAGCGAATAAAACACTATATAATTTTCCCCAGGTAATGATTAACAGCATAAGGCTATATTAACAATACTCTTAGTGTACAGTCCCTAAATGTATTTGATCCTCGTCTTTTAGAAAGTAATTTTATACTGAAATTCAGTAATAAAATATTTGAGGGATTTAGCTAAGCTACTGAATGTAAACTTCTCAGGTGCATGAATCTTTCGAATGATTTGTATCTTACTGCTGTGTAAAATATCCCTCTATTTTAAAGTCATTCTGAAAGTTTTAAGTGTTAGCTTAATATTCACCTTATTTGAGATTCATACGGAGCTTATTTATCTCATCCCAGCATTTGTTTAAACAGTTGAAAAATAAAATTAATAAGCCATGAGGTCATTATTACGTAATGTTTTTGCTTCCATAGATAAATGGGTTTCTTTTTCTGTCTTTCCTTTTAAATAATGTCTCTCCGGCTTTGTTCCGTGGCTGCAGCAGGCTGTTAGTATGTATCTTTATACCATCAGAACGAATGAGATATATCTGTATAAATTATTGATTCACTTGAGCCTACCTCTGTAATTCAGAGCTGAAAACTCTGGCAGCTTATCTACTAGAATGATATAACTCGGAGACTGAAGTTACCTACCACAGCAACAATTGCCAGTTGGGGGGTCAAATGCCCTTTTACCTTTATACCCGAACACCTGCAAATTGAGCTGTACCCCATTCAGAATTTCAAGAACAGGCCCATTGTCGCAGGAAGTAGAGTTTGTTTCTTGGAGAAAATTATGCCAGTTCTAGTTCTGAATGAAAGACAAGGCTTTTATTACTCAAGGGATATTAGGGCTGACTGCTTTTTTGAGAAAACAAATTTGCTGTAACTTTATCTGTAATTTAGTCCTGAATGGGTGCAAATAGACTGCACATTGTATGGTGCAGAAAGAAGAAAATAGGGGTTTGTTAAAGCCATACAAGGGCTATGTAACCATTATATTTCCGAGGGAAGTCTTATCAGAGTTGCAGGTTATAAGGGGGAATAATTTGGTTACAGCCTTAGCATCAAACACCTGTTTGGAATTTTAGTTTAGAATGACACTGGAAAAAAACGTTCTTGTCTAAAACTGTGGGTGATGAAATAACCCATCTCCTGCAGGTTGCTGTACTGGCTGTCTTTGACCCAGAGACTGGCCCTCTCCAGAAATTTCCAGAATTATTATAATCACTCCTTCTGAGGTTGAGTGTCAGACTCAGACCTAGTCGGAGGGTGTTGACTTGTTTCACCTTTATGAAAAGATTAGATTCACAGCTTTAAAGACCCTTTCCAATTAAAAAAGAAATCCTATGCAATATTCTTCACGTAAGAGTCTGATTTAAGCTTTGCCAGGGCTGAGAACAAGATGAATGTTGTGAGAAGGGGACAAGAAAAAGCGTGCTTCAGCTGATGAGCCTCCAGGTTACATAGTGTGGGGAACTAATGGATCATATATTATTTGGAGAAACTCATCCCTCAAGTTGGTCACCCACTCCTTAGTCAGCAAGCTCAGTAGTTGTCATAGAAACACCCATTTTTACAGTGTTATAGTTGATCACTGACATGGAACCAGACTAGGTAATCAAACAACTTAGCCATATGCTTGTTCTGAGCTCCAACCTAGTCAATTAGCACATTTTCTATTAAAAACTTGGTTGTAATAGGTCTTCATTAGCTAGCAGTTGCCATAATTGAATAGTTACTCAATTATGTCCATCCCCCAACCTCATTTTCACTTCTTTACAGAGTCCAAGTAGGAATATATCCAAGAACGTTCAGGTGCCTCACTTCAAGCAAAATTCATGACCTTCACCTCAAACAAGCTGTTAGAGGTTGATCCAGAGTTTAATACCTGATTTTTCTTACTGTGTGTTGGCACATAGAACCAGGCCCTTGGTCTCTTCCTTTTTCTGTTTACATCAGGATTTCTAGTATTTCTTCTCAGAGTAAGGAATGGGAAGATGTCTATGGTAAAAGCCCATTGTGCAGTAATGTCTCTAGAATGTGAACCCCTTTCTAACCTTAAACACATCCCTTCCTCTACCATTTTTCAGCCTTCCCACCAGATACCCAACTGAGCGTGTCATTATCCTGGGATTACTCCCCATTGTCTGCAATATGCCCCCTGCTACCCTCTGCCCATGTCAGTTATTTTTTATGTCACGGAATCTCGTCTGTGCCCTGTATTATCTGATGATCAAATCTGTTATCTAGGGGTGGGAATGAGCCACCTTCCCATCTATGCACATTTTATTACTGCCCTTGTGGACAAAATATTCTGATTTTCTTAGACATCCAAGTCCTTATTTACAAGCATGTTATAAAGGTTGTAGCTGGGGTATCAGAGAGCAGGTTAGGGTACTGAAGTGGTCCTCCCATAACGCCATGTAGGAAATTTCTGACCTCAGCCGCTCACGTGAATGCTCTTCTTGGTTGGTGAGAATTGTACCTCTTTCTTCATTATGAAATCATAAATATGAAAAATCTGGAAGAGAATTGATCATAAAGGTTTTCTGAGCTTGGTGGCCTCATCAGGCTTTTCTCTGTGTATTACAAAAGAAGCAAAAGCACTTTACCTCAGAAGAAGTATAACCACATTTAGCTTTAAAAACACAGGATTCCAACTTCCCTGCATTACGAAGCATCATAACTGCAAAGTTTTTGCCTTCAGAATGGCTCATGAAAAGTAAAATTAGAATCAAAGTCGTGCCAACGTTCCTGCTACTGTCCATCCTCTGGAACGTGGTAAGGTCCTTTCTAATACATATATCCTTGCTGACCAGGTCTTTGCGATTTAGATTTGCAGGCTGGATTCAATGTAAGAGTATAAATTGTTTCAAGGATGACAGATTGCACATCTGGTTTCTTCTCCCCCTCCCCCAACCCCTGTGTTCACCTTTATAACATTTTTTTTCCACAAAGTAATGTGGTTTAAAAATCATTTTAAGTTGCCTAACATAAACGATAAAATCAAATATTGGATTCACAAACAATAGCCTTTATTGGTTTGTGACAAGTGATCCATCTTTTTACATTAGTGCAGCTTTCTGAACCAGATTATTTTTCATAATTGATAATTTGTGAGTCATATATTTGTTATCTGTTCTTTTATGGCCTTGAAAATAGTGAACGATGCCAAAGATCACTGTGCTTTTATAAAGAAAATTATTTTAGTGTCGTTTATTGGCTGGCATTTCTGAAAGTATGTTACCAATAAGTTTTGCAGAGAATGTAACAAAGATAAAAGTAAGAACCCCTGCTAGAAAGAGACCTGATAGGTGCAAGATTCATGAATTTAGTTTTAGAATTCATTCATGTTAGGCATGAGAACAATGAAAATACACAAATATGAAAACAGTGTCGAATATTGCCCTTTAAATTGAGGAAAAATGGTTTTGCTGCATGTATGGACAATATTTCTGTACACAATCCATGTTAAAATGACACAGACACAGTATGCTACCTTGTTATGAGCATTACAATTATACCAACAGAATAAGGACTCTAGTTCTTATGATCGATAATTTTGGTTGATTTTGATAAATAGCGTTAGGATAAGTATCTACCAACCATAATATAATTTTTATGATTTAGCTTTATATTTTGTTCCTAAAGGCTTCTAAAAGGCAACAGGGAAATTTTTACCCTTTATTATGGTTTGTAATTATGTTATGATAGAATTAGAGCTCTACATATAAATTTGCCTCAGGTAAATAATAATAAGGACTCGAAAATCTATTTTGCCTAAGAGAGCAGAATTAAAAACTTTTTCTTACCCTTAGTTAATAATTTTCTCACACATCCTAAACATTTTCACTAATTCCGTTCGCAGTTATACTGACTGACAAAGTATAAATCAGTTGGAAAAGTAACAACCCGATTTGTGGAGAACAATATGAGGAAAAATACCATTAGGTAGATTAAATATTAATTTCACAGAAAATTCATTATGAATTTGATTTTAGAAATTATATGGTTTGTCCTCAATCTTTATTAAAATTTCTCCTGAATAATTTAATTATAGAAAACTCTTTCTAATAAAAATATTATCTACTTAATTAAAATAAAATTGAGATCATTTAATCATTGTATAATTATATTATGATTATATACAATTAAATACCATATATAAAACATTTGCTCTTCAAGAGACACTAATAGTAGAGGAACTAAAAAAAAAACACCTGCAGGTTAATGTGTTCAGCACTTCTACTTCTAAAGTTATAAATTCTATTACAGATATTTGTTACATCATCTAATAGCTTAAAACTCACACTTTAGTTGGGGGGAGATGCTGAACAATATACAGTTGGCTACAATCAGAATAAACTAGTATATTTATTACTAGTACAATGCTTTTTCCTTGATTATTCTATTTGCTCTCCTTAATTAATTGAATTTCACCTAAGATTATTCTAAATGTTTCAATGATATATATTGGTTAATATTTTATTATTCAAAACCAAAATCCAGTTATAAAGAATATCTTTTCCTCCCTCAAACTGAATGTGTTCTAAATTGTGTTTAAAATTAAAAGTGTGGGGAACATCTTCATCAGATGGGCAAGCCGAATGTTTGAACTATATAAATAGCCATATTATAGAATGATAACTTTCCTTTATGCGTATCTTGGAAAATGTTGACAATGTTATTTAGCGTCTATAACAGTATGAGAAAGAATTTGCTCTACCTTTTCAGATGTTTCATTGGCCTCATTTATGGCATTTGCAGTGATGGTGGGATATGTTTATTTGTACATATGGTGTGACAGATTGTTGATGTGTTTTAACCATAATATATTATTCCGTTTTGAAACCTACTCTCTCTAGAGTTGGAATTTCTTTATAGTTGAAGGAAAAATGCATTTCTAATAACTCGTCTTATAGCTTCAAAGATCTGTGTTTTAGAAATCACCTTCTGTATTTCAGAAAATGTGGCTGTTATATGAATTACTGAGAATTCAGTGTTAATCATATTTTTTGTCAGTGAAAATCAGATTCCTTTATTGTAAGATGAACTACCATCTGAGCTTCATAACCGAAGAATTTGATATTTTCTCTAAGAAGTACAGTTTAAAATACACATAATCTTTCAATTACTCTAAATATTGAAAATAGTTTTAAACAAATGAATTTTAAAAGCTATATAGAGTCCAGGAGAAAGTCACATAAACTCTTCACTGCTCCAACCACTGCTGTCTTACGAGATTCGCTTGAACCATAGAAACTTACTCCAAATTTTGTAATTGATTGCTCTACCAAAAACAATGAAAATTATCAATATAGATTTTACATAGAATCTATCATCTATCTTCAATATACATGCAGATGTATCAGAATACATTATTGAGACAGACCTTTATGCTCTTTAGAAAAGCAATTTACATTTTCAGAAGATAATGAACCCTCCAAAAGAAAAAAAAAAAGAGGGGAAATAACAGAAAACGCTAAAAGTAGATTGTAGTTTTAGAACAGAAACTATCAATATACATCCCAGTGTGTATTATGCAATCTTTACATGCTCCTGCATTTGTCTACTGATCAGTATATAACTTACATCGCCGTGGTAAAAAACTATTTGCCTCTTTTTTCCCCCTCCACCCTAATTGTCTTGTATGTCATTCTGCAGTTTGGCCTGTAGGTAGCAATCTTGCACTGTAAAAGCTCTCCACTTTCTCATTTATTTAGGCTGGAAAAGCTTACACCATTACAGATCTGTTAAATGTAAGCAGTGTTATTTGCATAAATTCCAGACTTTGATGATGGTCTGTGGCCTACAGATTATTTATGCAGTTGTTTGGCCTTGAAGTTCACGATTTTGCTCAGAGGTGACCTTTCTTTGCATTGTGACCCCATGTAGGTGGGAGACAGCTGAATGGTTAAGTGCATAACCTGGAATCTTGAAAATCATGAGGCCTCTTGCCTGAAACATAATGCTTTGTTTCTCATATAGCCCTTCAGATAAAAAAGAAATACACAGGTCTTCTAAAATATAGAATAATATTTTAGGACTATGTAACAAATATTACAAAGCAGTGCTGCTTCTGGAAGTCAGGCACTCTCACAAGCAAGGAGGCAATTACTATTAGCATCTTAGAACCTTTACCAATTTAGACCTGTTTAATCTTATTTCTGTTAAGAATAGTTCAAAGAATGCCAGGAGATCATTCTTATTGTGATTTTTTATTTTTAAACTAATACTACAGAGTGCCATTGAGTATATATTTCTTAAGTGAAAATGAAGATCACCGCCTTCCTTCTCAGCTGTTTTTTTGGAATAATTGACAGCAGTGTTTTAATTCAAACAGTTGCAGAGCATGTGTTTCATACCAAAATGCACCTTTATTTCTAATTCATGGGTTGAAAATAGTACATGATATTTTTAGAAGTAGAACTTTTGATTTATTTCAGAAAGATAATTCTCTTCTCCCAGCAGGGGTATTTTATTTGTCCAATTTTGATGTGTTTTCTTTCATTCCTTCCTTCCTCATACTGGCTGAGTGCCCAGTGAGTGTCCAGGTTCTGTTCTAGTTCGGGAGGTCCAAGTGGTTAGGAGCCAATGGGAAACATTTACATTTTATTAAAATCTTACTTCACTGAGGAGCGAAGTGGATTTTTAATTACACTAAGATCTTATTAATATATTTTACTTTTAGGTAATCTGTCACACCAGCAAATGTCTAATTTCATGATGTTTTAGTGGTATTCAAAAAAAAAGTATGCACCCTCATTTCTGTGTCCCTCTACCAAGAAACTTACTGGATTTTAGAGAATGGAGCTTGGTTTATTTATTTCAAGGATCCTTTGAACATGTGGTTTCTGAATTATTGTATTTCTCCTTTTTTTAAGATTTTATTTATTCATTCATTCACACAGAGAAAGAGAGGCAGAGACATAGGCAGAGGGAGAGGCAGGCTCCCTGGGGGGAGCCTGATTTGGGGCTCGATCCCGGGACCCCCGGATCACGACCGGAGCCAAAGGCAGATGCTCAATCACTGAGCCACCCAGGCATCCCTATTGTATTTCTTAATATGGAAAATTATACTTAGGTGGGAGAGAAATGAACCTTTGATTGTCACTGCTATGTCAACGTATCTCAAACTGTAAGCATTTTCAGTTTCAGCTGTTGACCAAACTGGCATCTTATTTTGCAAAAAAATGCCCATCATCTTAGCAGTTGTGTCATCAGTTCCCACCTTTGTTGATAAAACTTCAAGTACTTTTCTGAAGTTTGAAATTAATCCAATCATAAGAAACTCATGGCTGTAATTGCACTGGGATCCATCATGCCTACTTTTTATAATACTTGCAAAGGTTACAGAGTGCAGTTTCAAGAACAAGAAGAGCTTATTGTTTGTGAGGAGTAGCCTTTGATTCCATGGATCAGTGGTTATTAGAGCTGCAGCTGGTTCACGACAAATATTCACATCTTAAGTGGTTAGATAGAGAAGTCATTTTCTCACAGGGTGACCTCCAGGGCTGGGGGGCGAGGGAAGCTCAGAATGAAGTAACTTGACTAAGAAGTTCTGAACCTACTGGTCAAACTGGGGACAACTAATGTTAATGGCGTAGGGACGCTTCTTCATTTCTTAATGTTGCACATTTGATTTTGAATCTTTCTTAGTTGTTTTTCAAGACTTTCTGACTAGAAGATCCAATGACATACTCCTTTACTGGTTGTAGGTGATTTACATGTTGGCTTTAAACAGATTTGGGCATAGTTTAAAATTGTTATTTTTTAGTATGCTCTCTTCAACTCTGAAAATGTTCTTTATACTAGCTACAAATATCTGACAGCCCTTTTCTCCACCTGCTCACCACCCCTTCCAAATCAAGGCTTAGGCTAGGAAACCAAACAGGGAAAGACCTGCAGTTTCAAGGGATCAGTTCTTATCTGAGCTAAATGAGGCTGAAGTTGCACATGAAAGAAGAAGAGTGGAAAAACAGGTGCTTGAGCAGGTGGGTTTGTGACCTTTTGCCATTACTTCAGTTCTCACAAAGTAATGTTTTAGAATAATCACAAGAAGCAACAGAGCTCCCTCTGTTATAGAGAAATCTGGGGCATCCTCACACCAGGGCTTGACCCTTAGGGGTGATGAACTTGACTTGCTGGAGATGACATTTCCATCTCCCTCTAATTTGCCCAGTCCAATAAATATGTATACAAACACACACATTGCTGCCGCTTAATACGGTCAATAAAGTTGGTTTTTTTCCTTTTTTTTTACCCCCAGAGATCCCTTCCTGTGTAATCTATCTTTGTTCTCTGTCAAAGCTCAGATCCCATTTCCAGAGGAATAAAATGGATACATCTCAGAACTAAGGAAAACATCAGGAATTTTGACCTTTTGTTTCTTCATTTTCTCAGAAGATGTGAGAATACCCCTAGAACAGAAATAGAAGTATAGAAAGGAACTTAGACCTGGCACCACCTAGGAAAAACAACTTTGTGTTTTAATAGCTGAAGAATAAATGGGTTACATTCTTTGAGAAATGAATAATTATTGCATGTATTACTAAGATAATAACAACCAGCTATTTGGGAGAGTCCACGGAATTTTGAGTAAGTTCTCAGAACAGTGCTTCTCAGCCTTTGATCTACATACACGTCACCTGGGGATCTTATTAAAAACTTCAGTAAGCCAAGGGTAGAGCTCTCAACATCAGTGATCCTGATGCGGCTGGTCAGAGACCACACTTGAAATAAGATTTTGCTGACGGTCTTAACTGAGGCCATTAAAATGTCAGTAATCTAGCACGTAGGTTTCTAAATTTTAGCATGTTTCAAAGTCACTTGGAAGGTTCTTAGAAACGCAGTAATCTGAGCCCAGATCCCAAGGTTTCTGACATATTAGAGTAAGATCAGGCCCAGATTATTTGCATTTTAACAAGTTCATGGGTGATGCCAGTCATGCTGGTCCAGGGTCCACACTTGGCAAACCAATCATCTGCAATCCATTCTACTGGATGCTTGTTAAAATCACCAGGGATGCCATGGAATGTGCATGCACACACCAGTTTCTGCCTCTCAATGATTCTGATTTAACTGGTCTCGGGTAAGGCCCAGGTATGATGAGTAAAATGCAACACCCCTCAGGTTATTTTAATGTGAAGTCAGGATATAAAATCCAACTGTGTTCGTTCCATGAATGGATACATAATACTTTGGGAAAGGAAGGACTGGGTCGGGGGGTCAGGGGGTCGGGGGGTTGGGGGGAAGGAAAGGGTGTTTCGGAAGACTTGAAGAAAGAAACCAGAACTTGCCAGAGGAGGAGAGACAAATGGTAAAGATTAAAGATTCTTCTTCTTTTTTTTTTTTTTATCAATATAAAGTAAAACTTGTGAGTGAAGGAGATTCATAAAAATGCTCCTACAACTGGCAGTTGGGGAGCTGCCAGGATTGCACTGAGACTGACATCCTGACACTTTTCAATCCATCTTTCTCTTTCCATGCATGCCTCCTGCATGCTTCTCTGTCCTCCTAAATCCAGAAGGAAGGAAAAGCAGGCTCTTGAAGTAGCATCTGTAGGTGTCTGGTCCTCTTGGAGTAGATGAGTGTAGCTGTAGGAGTAAATTAATGAAATGCATAAACACGAAATGTCCACACATTTGCCCAAAATACTTTCAAAAGTTTCTTATTTATCCAACTCTTTTAAAGAACGATGAACAAAAACCTTGTCTGTTGGCAAGATAATTTGGTGTTAGTGTTAATGGGGGACCATCCAGGAAGGATGAGGGGGAAATCTAGAAGGGTGATCTCTCATGGTCCTTTCTGGTACTTAAGATCTGTTCTATTTAGAGTAGACGGAACAGCTGCCTTCAGCTAATATTTTTTGTCTAACATTTGGAGACGTAGCAAAAAAAACCTCTTTCCTTTTGCAAGGACACAACCTTTTTACGTAATAATCAGTCTGTTTGCTTCATTCAGATGGGTTGGTCCCACACTGCAAATTCCCAGAAATCACGAATTTTCCTCTAGTATTTTGTCCAGTTCAAAGCAGTCTCTTACTTGCATTTACAGAGCACTTGTTTTTAAGATTTTATTTTTAGGTACTCTCTACACCTAAGGTGAGGTTTAAACCCACAACCTGAAAATCAAGAGTCCCCTATTTCTCCAACTGAGCCAGCCAGGCACCCTCATTTACAGGACACTTGGAAACTTGTGTATCTTCAGCGTTAGTATTGAATATTTTGTTAATGATTTTATTTTCTACATAAACCTCTCCAAATTCATATGAGGTACAATCAATGATCTCAAAACCATCATTAATAATTGGTTGGTTTTGGAACACCTGAGTGGCTCAGTGGTTGAGAATCTGCCTTTGGCTCAGGTCGTGATCTCAGGGTCCTGGGATCAAGTCCCACATCGGGCTCCTTGCATGGACCCTGCTTCTCTCTGTGCCTAGGTCTCTGCCTCTCTCTCGATCTGTGTCTCATGAATAAATAAATAAATTTTTTTAAAAAAACAATTATTGGTTGGTTTTGTAGCACCTGGCTAGCTCAGTCTGTAAAGCATCTGCCTTGAGCTCAGATCATGATCTCGGGGTCCTGGGATCGAGCCCTGTATTGGGCTCCCCGCTCAGTGGGGAGCCCGCTTTTCCCTCACCCTCTCCCTCCACCCACCTCCCACCCCCCATTTTTCTCTCTCTAACAAATGAATTAAATCTTTAAAAAAAATTGGTTGGGTTTTTTGAAAGATAGTGAAAATAAAACCTCACTAACCATTCTAACCTCGTTTCTTCTGTAAAATCCCATCCCACCCTCCCATATCACCTTTAGGCCAAAGCTGGCAGAGCCATTGTGTACATTCTATGACCTCTGTTGCCATTTCTCTTGGCAGGCATTGCCAACTGACCACAGCATAGGTGCAAGCACCCATACTATCTCAACAAAACACTCCACTTGGCCATCGCCAGTTATTTCCCATTTGCTAAGTCTGATTGTGTCTGCCTTCCCTCTTGGTACTAAGCCTCTAAAGGATAGAGGAGAGATGGCATTTCTTCCTCTGTTCTACTCCAGATGTGGTAAAGGGCTTTGTACATAGTAGATAGTCGGTGTCTGAACATTGTTGATTTTTCACTTTGTAGGCTAGTCTAACCTAATGAAAAGACATATTTACAGAATTTTTGGTCAAAGTTCTTATTATCATAATAAACTGTATCTCAACTAAAGGAAAGCAAACTATAGCCAAAAAGAATTAGTCTGAGTCAAGAATAATCGTTCTAGGTATTTTGGATACAAATGATACAACTAAATGAAAAGTAGATTTTCTTCAACGCCAGGGTAAACACACTCCCTGCTGAAATCCTTTTTATGTTGTTGTAATTTTCTTTTGTAAACCCAGTAAATCAGGCAAAAAATCAAGTTGCAACTCTAAATTTTCATAAAGCCTGACCTGGGATTTACACTAATGTAAATCCTTTTTCTAGATTCTATTATGTTTCAGTAATACAAAGCAGATTAGTAAAACCTCATTATTTACTCGGTTGTGATAGTTCACTCTTATGATTATTAGAGATGTTTTGGATTCATAAGCTAGCCTTCATAAACTGGACTTTGAGGAAGAACATTTTAGTTAGATTTGTTCTTTTCCCTGTGGTAAAGAAAAAGTTGTTTGTGGCCCTTTATTCCTTGATGACTTTTCCCAAGACCTATTACTAATTAATAAAGTGGACAAATCTCCATAAATCAGAAAGATAAAGTGAGAAGTAGACATGGAGAGAAATCTGTTTTTTAAGATGACACAATCCATATGTTAGCATTTAATGAAGAACTTGTTTGCTTATAAAGTAAAACATGCCCTTTTTCATAGCCACAATCTACAGACTGTACTTAGAGAGAGAGAGAGAGAGAGAGAGAGAGGGAGAGAGAGAGAGGAGAGAGAGAGTGTGTGTGTGTGTATGTAATTTTGAGGTGGAAGGAAACCTACAATCAAGTACCAAGATTTACTGGAATACTAATAGTTTCTCAATAAGTTTCCTTAATGTCTTCGGGGGGGAAAAGAAAGACCTTAGCACCTTTTAATTTTGCAGCTGTTTTTGCACTTTTATTTCCTCTCCTTTCCTCCCACATTTACACAAAACCTTCTCAAGTCTCTCTTAAGCATTGCAGCAACTAAATCAATCCTAAGTGGCAACCACTTCTAACAGCGTTGTGTATGACTGTGTGTTAATTAGCTCCAGTAGATTATCCCCCGGTGTGCAGCAGGGTGTTGGTGGGAACTTCTCAATGTGCAGAGAGTGCTGAGGATTTCATGTTTATTTTCATGTATTGAGGCAAATTCTCAGTATGTCTTCAAATTATCTCCTTGGGGGTGTTTTTCCTGAGCTAATCCTGACAATCTTTCTGTCAGATATGCCCATCATCAAGAACAGGAGAACGGTACACATACAGGAACCTCTGTGCTCGGGGCTGTATGCAAATTTAATGCCCAGCTCATTTCTGTTTCTCTTACATGGATGACAGACATTTTAACAATGTGTTCCACATTTCCCTCTGGGAATCCAGTTGGATTCCTATATGTATATGAGTTGCATATATACATCCATTCGGAATGTGTCTTTGAATACAGCGTTGGGAACATATATGCATACAAATGTGTTTATATATGTACATATAAGCACATTTATTATACGTAATGTGGATATTGGGATGCATGTGTGAGGCTGGGAAAGAGTCAAGCAGCTCTTGATCAGAGATGTGTCTACATCCCAGGGAGACTAATCAGCTGCTGAAAAATGGATAGCATAGAAGAACTGATAAACAAATCTATACTGAATGTAATTCCACAACATTTGGGGTGGGAGTTGTGCCACTGTGAAATGGTGAGTAGCAACAGCATAGAAAATCAGCCTTGTTTTCCAGCTATTTTGAATGGGAAAAGTTACATCCTAAGAGTGTTTCTAATCTTAAGAGGGCCAGTCTTTGTGATTGACCGTAGATTTATGACTTCGGTTACCTTTTGCCACCGTTTTATCTGTGCTGGCCAACCTATTAAGTATGTTTTTGGGAAACCCATTGTTTCCTTCTCAGTGGTACTTTCTAGCCCAGGGATGGGTCCTTGAGCGCCTGTCTTTGTTCCCTGGTGAGCTGAGCTGGCAACCCAGGGATGAGGGAAAGGACCCATCTGCTTCTCTCCTTGAAGTGTAGGATACATGCCCAACAGCCAGCTCCATGCTTTCCTGTCCACTGTGGTACTCACGTACCAGGGATGCTTCCCATATTCAGCACCTACTGTGTGCCAAGTACTTAGATGTTTTATCTGAAATGGCCACACCTAAGGGTAGTACTCTCCATAACGCCCCCCCCCCCGCCCCCGCCACACACCACACGCATACATAGAAATCCACCTCAGATTGACATAGGTGTTCTGTAAGGCAGCTTATTTAATATTCAAATTCAATTACAAAGCCAGTCTAGTCACCTTTCTAGCAAGGTATTGCTATTTCATAGCAATACTGCCTTTCTAGAAATCAGGAGGCATAGCTATCTAGATTATTTTTACAAATATTAGACTTCTGTTTTTACAAGAATGCTTAAGTCTTGTAATACATCCTTTATTTCAAAAATGAAAACTGAGCCCAGGGAGGTGAAATCATTTGCTCAGTAGCACATGGCTAGTAAGCCCAGCCCACGCCAGGTGTTGACCTCCCCCAGCCCAAAATAAGAAATACAGAGGAAACAAAGAGGTTAAAGAGAAAGGATGAGAGCCATAAGAGATCCAGAGCATCCCAGGAGACCAAAAACCTCATTCACCTGTTTCTAGTAGGGTTAAAACCTCTTCTCACACTGTGAAAGTTCTTCTCTAAGAAGATCCAAGCAAAATTCCTCTCACACTCATCTTTCCAGGCCCTTCCTGTTCCAACTAAGAGGTGAGAAAGGAGAGAGGAGAATGTTCTTTCTCATCTCTGTTCCTCTCCATAGACCCCAGGCTTTTATCCTGTTTTCCTATTAATTTGTAATCTTGAAGGAAGTTCTCGCTTAATTGTTTTTTTTCTACTGTGAGTAATTTAGAGAGCTTCAAGTATCCCCCTGAGGGTTGGGGAATGGGTTTTTTTCCCCCCTAGCTACATTATTTGATTTTAAGATGGGTGTTGCTTTAAACCAAACCCAATTTTAGCATATGGGATTCATTCATGGTGATAAGGGTTGATTCAAAGGACTTGGCTTTGTATCCCCTGTGGTGGTCAGATGCAGCCATATTTCTAGTGCTTAGCCTGAGGTCATTACTCTAGATCTCTAATTATTACCAGAGGACATAATTAAATACTAAATTGAGGGTGTATAAAATCCTAGAATTTGATGTGTGAATTAGTTTCTTTCAATTAGGGAGAATGAATATTTATTGAGCATATATTATATGCCTGGCAATGTGCAAATGTCATCATGTGATCTTTATAATCATCTTTTAAGGAAGGTGCTATTATTTTAGCATTTCATGGAAGAGGGAATCAAAGCTCTGAAAGAGAAATTTGTCTGAGATCATAGAGTTAGAAAGTGCTAGAGCCAGGATTGAAACCCATGGTTAGGGTTTGTGCCTCAGTACTTCCTGGCTGCGTCATCAGCAGTTAACAGTAGAGTGAATATCGATCCCAATGAGGCCTGGGTCTCCTAGCCTGAGAGAGACTGTGGTAGGCAAGAAATTTTTTGAAGTTCTATTTTTTTTTTTTTTTGAGTTTTTCATTTATTTACTTGAGAGTGAAAGAGAGCCCAGAGCTGGAGGGAGAAGCAGACTCCCCATTGAACAGGGAACCCAACATGGGGCTCAGTCCCAGGACCTTGAGATCATGACCAGGCTTCAAGGCAGATGCTTAACCGACTGAGCCACCCAGCACCCCCTCTTCTATTTTTAAATGCATATGACTTAGCCTTTCTATTCTGAAACCTACCCGTGCTTATTTTATGCTTCTTACAATGAATACCAAACCAAAACATTTCTTATCTTGTCTTCTTTACCTGCCCTCAGGAAACTGCTGAATAAACCTTAGGATTTCTTAGTATGGCAAGAGGTAAAAACTCAATCACGAGGAAGATCCTGCATATTGGCTTAATGTCTTCCTATTCTTGATTAGCAGGAAAAGCAGATTCTGGTGTAGTGAGATATTTGTCCAGAGGCATGGTTATAGTTGATGATAAAACTTTCTGAATATTTAGGTGTGATGACTTCAGTGTGAAGGTGATATCCAGATACTAGAACTAGGCGAGAGCTGGATATATCTTAAAGACTGAATTTTTGACCTCTTGAATTTCAGTGTAAGGTTTCTGACTACAGAGATGGCCTCTCTGAGAAGTATTCATGTCTGTGTCCCAGAACCTAGCACATGGCTTGGCTGGTCAGTTTGTTAGAAGATTTATTTGGTTAATGATGAGGCAAGCAGAGCTCTCCATGGTCTTCCAACCTAGATAATTCCAGAGGTGTTCAATAGCATAGGACTAATTCTAGACAGAATGATGATGGAGTTTTGTCCTGAGCCACATTACATTACTTAGAGAAGTGAATGTGAACAACTCTGAGGATCCTTTCAGTTCAACCAGTTGATGTGTTCCCCAGCCAACCCTGTCATCTTTCTTGTTCAGGATCCTCTTACTGCCTTTTCTCTGTCTGTATCCATCACATCGACTGCAGATACATACTATGAAACTCTATCATTGTTGTGGTTGCAGTAAGCTAATTATGCATTTAATACATTTATTTATCCACTCAATGTTAATTTATCGACCTCCTACCATATATATGCATGATGGTGGATGCTAAGGAGTAGGTCTTCTAATCTGACCAAGAATTTCAAGTTCAGGTGAGTAAAGACTTAAGGTGATGCACTGAGTACTCTTCACTGCCCAGACTTTTCCAATGTATTTTACAGGAGTTTCTGGTTAGGACATTCTAGCCATTGTCCTCTGACTGTAAGACAGTGAGTCTAATAACTTGGAGCCAGGGAAAAGGTCTTTGTCCTACATGCCTCCCATCTGTCTTCCATATCCTAGGAGTTCACAGTGGAGACATTATCAGTTATAAGAATGCCATCATGAAACCATTACAGACTTGAAGAAACTCCTATGTAGCAATTCACCAGGAAATGGAGCCAAAACAAAACACAGCAGTTAAGTGACTGTCCTTTTGGAATTAGGGTTAACACCTCTGTCTTAATGAAACTTTTATAACTTACATAATATTCTGGCAGGAAAGATGCTGGGTAAGTGCAAAGTATGATGATGGCTGCTGCTGTTGCTTCTGTGACATTTGGACAACTTAAACCATATGGCCTAAATGTAACTCTAGATAAGTGTGTAATTTTAGGTTGATTTTGTTTCAGAGCCTTGGAGGTCTGTTTGAATTAGGAGCCAAATCAAATCCCAGAAACAGGTGTATTTCCAAAAAAAGGAAAGGATCTGTGTTACAGATGACCCAGTTAACAAATCACTGCCTTAAATCAAATAGTGGTATGTAAAGGAATGTTTAAATACCATTGCCAAAAGTCCCGTCCAAGAGCTGTGCCTCAGGATATCTGCCTTTCTGACTCCTTGCGAGCGTAAAATGATGTTAAGTACATAGATTACTCTTCATGCTCCAGTAAGAGTAAAGTATTAATCTGATTTGGGGCCCTTATTAAGAGTCATTGTACATGAAGATGACCAATTAACCAGTGCCCCCATCTACACCCTCGAACCCCTGGGCTTCCTATCTCAGATACTTTCTCATCTCTCTAACCTGAGAGAAGCTTATAATGTGCAAGCAAGCTCAACTCTCTTGTCCCATTTAACCTGCACTCTCATTGTGATTACCATGTGCCAGGCTTTAGTCTAAGAGCTTTATAAATAGTAGCTCATCTAACCCTCCTATCAATCTCATAAGCTGGTTACTCCTATTATTCTTACTCTAAATAGAAGAAGAGAGTGAGAGCCAGACAGAGAAGTCAAGTAATTTGCTCAGGGACCCGTAGCTGCTAAATGGTGGATCTCCTACCCAAACAGACTAGCTCCCGGCCCTGTTCCTAACCACTGTGCTCTGATACCTCTCCAGGGATCATGCGACTCCTTTCTGCTTCTGTCAAAACCATAGAATCTTCCTGGAAAGAGACGAAAAGTCAGATTTTCAACAAGCTTCGCTTTTAGGGAAGAGGCACTCCTAAGCATTGTTAATGGCTTTAAAGAGAATATTCTTAATCCAAACCTCTCTGCTTCCTGGCATGGAAATGGCCCCATAATTTTTTAAGTCCATAATCTTTTAAACAACAGAGCAGGATCCAATAATTACCTTGCTTATCTTGTCCTTTTGTCTCAAGAGGCAAAGATGTTCTAAATAGGAAATGGCAAACTTGATCAGCTTCAGTTTACAGAAGAAACTAGGGCTGCTGCTTAGGACAAAATCATGAGCAATCAGGTGGGTCTTTGAAGTCTTTTCCAAAGACACAGGCTGAGGCTGTGAAATTCTAAAACCATTGGGGAGAGGGAATTTCAGAGTATAAAACTTCCAGCAATAAGTCCCAACCCTGAGTGTCTTTATAAAGAATCTCAGTTGATTCTAGCCGCCATGGTAACCAGAAAAGCACAGGAGATTGGAGAGGTGAAGAGACTCAGTAATGAAAACCCCTCAACTCCTAAAGTGCTTTCTGTCTTGACCATCATTCTGTTGCTTAACAACACAGTATCATGTTTTATGTATTAAATTGGTCCTCTGTGTGCTTTTCCTCTTCCCCGCTGGATAGTAAGCCCTCGAGGGCTGGCATTTATATACCTTTGGCACCTCTCAGTGACACCATGCAAACAATACAGATGGGTGTGATATTTCATTCATTTCTTCCCAGAATCCAGTTTGAAGAGCTATATTGAGGAAAGGGCAAGAGCTTTGAAGTAAGACAGTAAGACCTGCTTTTGGAGGCAGGTTATGACTCTGTCATAGTTATGAGAAGTCCACGGGATCACAGCATGGGCTGAAGCAAGGTTTTCAGTGGCTGCTAATGGTGGGTTGGGCACCCATTGAGTTGCCATGTGTAGATAGCATCTCTGCTTTTGACAACCACTCTATAGATGAGGACATAAAGCCCAGAGACAGGAAGTCTTCTTGCCCATTGCTGTAGAGCTAGTAGAGCACAGCCAGGGTTCCTACCCAGGCCCTTGTAACTCCCTTTTCTCTGTTACATTTCTTGCCTTGGACAACTTATCTAACCTCTTTGACCTTGAGTTAGCGCCTTTATCGGAAGGGGGAAACTCCTATCTACCTGGTCAGGTTCTGTGAGAATAAAGTAAAATAAAAGAAAGGGTGTATTCACTGAGCCACTCTCATAAGAGAGGCTAGGTAACAGTCCGTTTACCTTCTCTTTCAAAACGCCAGCACCCAAACCCTCAAATCTCTACATTTGTAAACTACCGATTAAACTAAGAGAGATCATATACAATAATGGCACACAATCATCTAATCCAGTTAAGAGGTGTCCCAATGAAGTTTTGTCTGCATGAAGTTATTTTAGGTTAGATTGTTTCTGGAAAAACTGAAACCTCACCTAAAGAGTTAGAGGGACAGGTTTCCTGACCTAAGAACTGTCAGGTAGGTGAGAAATAGAGTATCGAGTAAAACCATGTTCCTGCTATGGGAAGAGGCCCCTTTTATAGGTTCCACCCTCTGGCCTCTGTAGCTTGTCTCCTGTGCAACCCGAGACCTCTGCACTCAGCTGCCTCTGGACTGCTGTATGAAGTCTCTTTGTTCTTGGTTATTGCCTCCTGCTCTGAAAATTAATTCATCACAGCTTTGAGGTTTCATAAATGCAAATACTTAAAAGCCTTCGTATCTCAAAGCCTTTATAAATTTCAGAGATGAGGTTTACAGCAATAAAAAGCAGTACTGGTCTCTGCCTTGAGAGATGGATGCCCAATGGTTGGTATCTTTCTGTGTGTTGTAAAATCAGTAGCCTTGAAATAATTCTAGAATATGTTTGAAAACTCGAAAAGGGCAGCTCTTTCTGGAGAGTGCTATGTGGATAATACTAAATGTCTTTTTTCTTTTCCCAGAATGGTTAGCTACCTATTTCTCTAGAATTGCTCTGTGTGGTTTCTTCAATACCATCTGGACAGGCAAAAGTGTACACAGGCAAGCTTCCTCTCTTCTGCAGTGGTGAAATTTCACTGCCGTAAAGCCCACATTTCTTACTTTTACAAACTTGTCACAAACTTTCACCATAATGTCCAAGTCTCTCCTGAAGATTGTGCAAAGCGAAAATCAAAATTCTTGCACAGCTTTAATGATGACATCAGTGGTGAGAAAAAGATTATGCACGCACATACACAAATCCAGCTGGCACATGAGCATAAATAACAGTTTGGTGACAGCAGAAAAGTATTGATGCCTTTCAAATTTGATGTCTTTCCCTGAAGAAATTTGCTGATTTGCTGTGTTGAATTTAGGATAGTTCTCTCTTTTCTTGATAAATCTATTTTTTTTCTCACTTTCTTAGGTTATTATGCATTCGTAAATTGCATCTTGAAAGATCATAGTTGTCATCACCCTCCCCAATTTTTCTTCTGTAGATAATCTAGGGAACTTTTTTAACCTTTATTTTGGCACTTGATGAACAGCAAGATATTAATACATTTAACAGAAATGGGAAAAATAACTTGAATAGCCAACATCAGAGCTCCAGAGAAAAAAGTTTTGATAGCACAAACAAAGTAATAATACTGGTAATAATTTAGGAACATGCATATATTAGTATGCCTCTAATTTAAAAGCCAATTATCTTTGTTTTCATTCTTTAAAACAAATTTGTTTTTTCCATTAAATATAAAAATGGTTCCACCTTCTAGCAACCCCTTCATTAAAACTATACAAATAATTAAAACAAAGAAATTACCACATAATTGGGCCATATTACGCATAATTTATTACGCCTTTTCAGTCTTTAGATAATAGTTTATTTGTATAAATAATTTTTATAGTACTTAGGTGTTGTGTAGGGAGGATACAGTCTCTGGGATAAAAGAAGCAGTGTGATTAGTTGATGAGGTGTTGACATTGCCTTTATTTTATTATAGCTACAAAGGTTGATTAGCATCATAACATTAGAATAAATCTGCATACAATTAAAATAAAACACTGCTAAAAGAAAAAAAGCGCAGAGGACTAATTGGCCTGATTCAGTAAGTTCTCACATAGCTACAATTTTGCTTTAAAAAATTGTTCACCACTCTTCTTTTGCTTGTATTTTTCGGGTGTGTTTTCTTTGACAGTTTTTCTTTACCTTCTGAAAGATATTTATAACTCCCCGGGGTGCACCAGCCTACTGAGATAACTGTGTTCTTAGATGCTTGAAGACAAAGATGAACAACTCACTTGTGGTGTGTGGTTATCTCATTATCTCTACCCACCCTGTTGTAGGGTATTGCTTGAGCTGCACTGAACTGTTGGCCCTGCTGGCAAACAAGCCCCTTGCAGCTCGTGACACGTGTTTTAACCGTTATTTAGGCTAGCTCTTCGCAGTGAGCCTGAATATGCCCTTAGGCTCCCAATGAAAAGGGAGCTTAATGATGTGTCAAAAATAGCACTACAAGGGCCCACAGTAAATTCAGACTTTGTAAGTACAGGAGCCAACAGGGCAGCTGAAATTTAAGGTAGTGTTCAGAATCAGACCACTTGTCATAAAGTCATTCTGAAGGGGTGTGCGTGCACACGTGAGTGTGTGTGCATGTGTGTGCATGCGCCCACGCATGTGCTGATAGCCCAAAGCAAGAGAGGAGAACCTGTTGTCAAAATGACTGAGGGAAGAAGTCAAGGGATAAATCGTGGACTGTGAGTCAAAGAAGACAAATGCACTTTTTCAAAGCATTTTATAGAGGGAGATCTAAATGTTTTAGCTGTCGATCAAAGAAATCACTGGTATATTTCCCCAGTGAAAAATCACCTGAGGTAGAAATTAAGCTTTGAAAGCTGGGGAAGAAATGGCTCTGAGAGTGTGGTGATTACTTGCACACTTTCTTCTCTTACACTGAAGAAAACAGAGGTAGAACTGGACAACTTTTCTCACTCCTTTAGCCATGTAAGTAGCTTTTCGTTGTATCTCCTCTTAGTCTAGTTTAGAACAAATAGCTTATGCCAGGGGGGACCATATTATAAAATGACTCCCAAACATTTGTGTAAAGAGATGGAGACTTTGTTTCCCTAAAGTAGTTGTTGAATCATGAACTCAAAGTGGAAACTGCTGAAAGCTTGGGATTGCCCTAGCTTTTAGAGATCTTTTAATACGCTAATCAATTTTTAGTAGGTTCATTAAAGAAACTGTCCTAGGTTGCTACTGAAACAGTAAAAAAAATTCCAAGGAAGTAGGAGTTCTTTAAAACTTTTTCCCTTCTCTCTAGCCTAAATACTGACATTAACAAAGCTCTTCTCATCTTTTTATTTGAAATAACTGAATACCTATATATTTGCCACCAGAAAACATATCCTTCCCATGATATCCTTGTGGACATTTATACTCTTAAATATTTTCAGGATAATTTGAAAAGAGCATGTAAAAGAAAACTTATTAAAGCTTAGGCTAATTACATTATACAAAGGATTCTTATTTTAAGCACCTTTGATTCCTAAAAAGGCCAAATCCTATAGACAAGATGGAACACCATGCTCAGTGGCTGAAATGTCCAGTGTCTATCAGCTGTGAAGAAAATTTTAAATGTATCATTAAAGGACGTTCAAAGAAAGATTACTGCTGGCATTAAATTTGGGAGCTTAGAAACTAAACAAGGATCTCAGAAAAATTCTTTGTAAGCATGTTTTTTGCGTATGGTTATAAAAGACAAATGTTTTAAGATCTTTTGGAAGCACAGAGCAGTGGTTTGGAGGCTCTGACTGGATACCTAGTGATAGAAAATTGAATGAGCTGGAAAATAATACATAGGCCCATTTTGCCCTGTTGAGGAATATCCTTGACTTAATGTCATCAACTCTGAGCCATGTTATCCTATAATCCTCCAGTAGCGTAGAACTTTTCTTGGCATTCCCATTTGTCAGCCTAATTCTGTCTCTAGTCTGGGGGCAATGCTGCTGTACTAGTACTGGTGTTGAGCTCTTAATGTGACACTGCACCTCAGTAGCCTCCTCTTGAAAGGATAAATCCACAGCACTGTGTGTTGTGGCTTAATCTAACAACGCTCAATAAATGTTAGCTAATTGGCAGCAGCAGAATGGAAATCTAGAGTCTTTATTTATAGCTAGATGCGGATCTGGATCCAATTATCCTTAATTTGTTAATGTTTTACCATTTACAAAGCGCATTCACATACATTAGCTTCAAAACAATCTTGCCTGCTGAGTTGTGCCATAGTGTACCTACAGTGGCCCCTGTCGTAGGTGTTGGATTTAGGGCTAAACCTGGGAGCAAAAGCAGTATTTGCCTCACCAGTTTATAGCTCCTCTGAGTTTAAGAAGAGTCAAGGCAACTTTAAAAAAGACTCAACTGCTCTGTATTTAGAAATCTTCTGCCACGAAAGGAGGAAAAACTAGGGAAAGATGCCCATAGTGTTACCCTGAAGTAGTGTTTCCATGTGGAAACACAAAAAATGTTCATGCCCCCAAACATCTATTTCCTCCATGAGGAACGATCTTAATTAAACACTAGCTTTGATCTAGACAATAAAATCAAATTCTCCTATTTGGAATGTTGACTTCCAAAGTGGACCTACAGAAACCAACAGGTATGTAGCCTAAGTCTCTCAGAGATGATTGTTATAACAAATAATAAATTTTAAAGATCTTTCCAGCTGGTAAATCAGACATCTAACCTGTTCCAATAGAAACTTTAAAAACTCCTATCATTTCTTAATCTATAGCAGATCCTTTAAAATTTCATGGGAAAAATAATCCCTTCATTTTAAAAATAAATTTTTTTAAAGATTTTATTTATTCATGAGAGAGATGGGGCGGGGGCTGGTGGGCAGAGACACAGGCAGAGGGAGAAGCAGGCTCCATGCAGGGAGCCTGATATGGGATTGAATCCCGGGTCTCCGGGGTCACGCCCTGGGCTGAAGGCAGGTGCTAAACTGCTGAGCCACCCAGGGATCCCTAAAAAATAAATGTTAAGGGGCATATAGATGGCTCAGTCAGTTGAGCTTCTGACTCGATTTCAGGGTCATGATCTCAGGGTCCTGAGATCGAGCCCCATATCAGGCTTAGCACGGAGTCTGCTTGTCCTTCTGGTCCCCTGCTTGTGTTCTCTCTCTCTCTCTCTCTCTCTCTCTCTCTCATAGAAGAATCTCAGGGTGGCTGGGTGGCTCAGTCAGTTAAGCATCTGCCTTCAGCGTAGGTCATGATCCTGTGGGATCCTGTGCCCCATATTGTGCTCCTCACCCCATGGGGAGTCTGCTTCACCCTCTACCTCTCCCCCATCTTGTGCGAGCTCTCTCTTTCGCTCTAACACATGCTCACTCTCTCTCAAAAAAAAAAAATTTAAAAATGTAAATAAAATTTAAATATCTTTAAGACTGATTTTTTTAATTTCAAAGTAAAAGCAGGGAAGTAAACTCTTTTCTAATATAGCAAGGGCTACTTCTAAAGTGTTTTTTGGATACTTAATTATAAATACAAATTCCAGGGATAACTTACTGTGATATATAGAAGTCCGTGTAAATTGGGGCACCTGGGTGGCTCAGGGGTTGAGCATCTGCCTTTGGCTCAGGTTGTGATCCCGGGATCCTGGGATCCAGTCCCACATCAGGCTCCCTGCATGGAGCCTGCTTCTCAGGAGTGTTGTTGTTTTCACATTCACCTTTCATGTCCCCTGCTGTGGGAGGAAACCAAAACATAATGATTTCTTGGCCTAGGGTCAGAAAAACAAAGGAATTTGATTCCATTTGTGTGCTTAAGTCTTCTTTTTGTTTACCTCTATGGATGATAATAGAGAGGAGTTGATTTGGAGAGAAAAAAAAAACACCAGGCTCTTTCCTGGAAAGGAACCCCGTGAAACCTCAGGAGCACCACATCCTATGCTATAAAGAGGGTGACCCCATTCCCCATCCCCAGGTATAGTCTATTTGGTTGAGAGCAGAGACCAAAGACCAAAGAGCTAGAATAGCAGATCCTGTGTGGAAAGGAGTGGCTCAAACAAGAAGAGGTACAGAAGCTTCTAGTGAAGAGTTGGTGTTTGTGTTTTGGCTAATACTCAGGGCTCAATGAAAAAATCCTTCTGAGAGTTGAGACAGTTACACACTTCTCAGGCAGAGTTGTGAACATACTCCATCTCTGTCCTGTGCTTTCTTTCCTTTACCTTTTCTCTCCTCTATCTTAACTTGTTCCTCTTCTTCCTTTTGGGGAATCTTTTTCCTACCTTTCTATTTTTCCTTTTGCCTATGTCTCCTTTTATTCCTATCCTCTTACATCCATCTGTTTCCATTAACTCACCATGATGTGGAGCTGTAGAGACACGTGCATAGTGGTCAGGAGTTCAGGTCCTGGAGTCGGCCAGAAATCTGGCTCTCGTGTATGACCTTGGGCATTTTATTCACCCTGAGTCTCAAACTTTTCTCATCTGTAAAATGGGGCTAATAATATTACTGTAGCATTACAAAATAAAATGGTATGTAATGGCATCCAGCCCAGGCCCTGAAACTAAATGCTTAATAAGTACAGACTTTTGTTTGGGTTTTAATATATCCTATCTCCTTCCAGAAAAATAATGGAAGTAGATGACAATACATGCAGTGTAGCAAGTGACTATGTAAGTAAAGGAATCATACTGGTGGCCAGAGAGGAGGAGGGTAAATCAGGTACTAGTGGTGAAGGTGCTACATAAAACACAGAGCTTAAGAATGAAACAGAGGAAGATCAAAACTTGGGATCTGGGCTTCCCAGCAAGTAGATGAATGGAAATGCTATCATTTTTCATAATCTTAATATTTTTATATTAAGCCTATTAGTTGCTCAGTGAAAGCCCAATTAACAGCCAGTATTAAGATCACAGAAATTCTTACTCAAGAGCCTCCGTGAAGTTGAACAAAATCTCTAGAGTTAAATACTATTCTGTGCTTCACAGCATTCTCTCTTCTAATTTCCCTCAATAGAGGCTGCTGTAACACCAAAATGCAATTCAGTAAAAGCGACTCTGGCTCTACAGGGTATGAAATTTGGAGCCAGACAGACTTGGATTGTGACTCTGCCATTGACTCGGTGGGTGGTCCCGAGCAAGCAATTGGATGGTGCTTAGGTTGTTTCCTCCCCCTGGAAAACCGCTATTAACCCCAACTTTGCACGATTATCCTGAAGATTATTGTATAAAAAGTACCTAACTCGGAGCTAGGCACATGACCACAGACGATAACTATTATTTTGAGGTAGCATAGCCATGGGGTTTAAGTATGTTACTCTCAAATGGTTTGGCTAAATCCAAAAATAAAATTGAGAAGATCTAAACGGGAATGCTTGTCCTTCAGGCAACCTTCCATAAATACAATTTCTCATGACTGATTTTTGATAGGCACTGGGCAGCAAGCATTCAGCGTTATCCTCTTTTGACAAGTACTTGGAGTGCAAATATTCTGTTGCCAATTAGGGACAGACCATGCTTTAAGCCTCAGCTGAGATGGGAATATAGTTGACAACTCTTTTAAAAGTTGAGAAGCCTAACCAAAACATACGTCTGTAAAATGCCACCTCGCCTCCACATGGACATGGGCTGAGAATGGGACAAGATTTTTCTCACAAACCTCAAAATTCTATGCCAAAGAGCATGACTGTGATTATTTTAGCCTGCAAAAATGTTAGAGTGCTGTGAAACGCCCACTGGCTGAGGCATAAGGAAGGTCCCACTGGAGCACTTACAGCATGGCTAACCTTCTAACTTCGTGTAAGTCCTCCAACAAAACCTGCTGCCCTTACGTGACAAAATCCTACTCAGGGTGATTAGCTTCATAAGCAAGTAAATTGTAACAGAGTATCTGCCAAAAACAATGATTTGGGTTTTAAGATGCTCGAAATTAACACTATTTTTTTAATACTAATAGTAAGTTGTGTCTTTCTTAAACTCACATCTATCTTGTGACGATAAAGCTATGACATCAGTACATTAGGGAATCCTTTTTCTCTTTTCTGTTGCTCTGTGTACAGCTCAGTTGAAAACAATAACAGGTCATTAATATACAATTTTAAAAGGAGATGCATGTTGGTACAAAGGTGGAAAGAATTCCCATGATCTCAGAAGAATTCCTATCCATCAAGACAACTTGCCCACAAGACCCAACTCAAGATGACAGAAAGGAACGAGGTTTGTAGGATCATTAGTGGCTGGAGACCCAGAGAACCCCATGCAGCTTGTTCATAGTGAATTCTTGTCCATTGTGAGAGGTCTCAGAATGAACTATCTGAAAACATACAGTTTGAGGCCAATTCCCTGAAAGGATCAGTGGTACAATGCCATGCATAGAACGTACCTGTTCCTTAGGTAAAATTTTGGTCTGAGAAGTTTGAATTGCAAATTATTAAGGGGAAAACTAGCCCAGAATATCTCATAATATAAGGGTTGGCCACACTAGACCTGTTGCCTACTGCTAGAATTGACATAGGTGAACAAACATACAAGGCTGGAAACCACCTTTAAGCAGATCTGAGGGCAAAAAATCCTCTGTATCTCCACTTTTTTAAACAACTACACTGTGTGAAGGGTGTTGTTGGAAGCCAATTGGAAACAGTAAATTTGGAAGAATTTCCCAGGCTAGGCTTCTTTTCCCCTGTTTTATAAAATGTTTTTTTTTTTAATTTTTATTTATTTATGATAGTCACAGAGAGAGAGAGAGAGACAGAGACACAGGCAGAGGGAGAAGCAGGCTCCACGTACCGGGAGCCCGACGTGGGATTCGATCCCGCGTCTCCAGGATCGCGCCCTGGGCCAAAGACAGGCGCTAAACCGCTGCGCCACCCAGGGATCCCTCCCCTGTTTTATAAAGCATAGCAACTGAGATCTCCCTCCATTTACAGGTCAGGAAATTATGTCCCAAAATGATTCCTTGTCCTGAATTCTGAGACCTAATAGAAAAACTTAGTTCCTTCAATGTGGGTTACCTCGATTTACTAAGACAATGAGAAAAATTGAATTTGGGTGTTGAATTTCAAATTACATTTTGTCTGCTTATCCTACTTTCCTAATGAAACAATTACCAAGAAAGTAAGCCCCACATCTTCCAGAATACAGAGGGATTAGAGACTGTTTTAATTTACCAGGGGGCTATTGGGAAGAAGAGAGGAGACCTGTTTCTATTTAAGTCTCTCCCGCCTGGGGCACCTGAGTGGCTCAATAGGTTAAGCGTCTGACTCTGGGTTTCGGCTCAAGCCTTGATCTCAAGGTTGTAAGCAGGAACCCCGTGTTGGGCTCTGTGATCAGGTGAGGAGTGTTTGAGATTCTCTCCCTCTCCTTCTCCTCCCCCACTGGTGTGTGTGCATGCACTTCTCTCTCTCTCTCTCTCTCTCTCTCTCAAACATTTTATAGCCTGTTTTCTGGGAAGCCTCTGGGGCATTATGTGAATTTCACCTGGTGGGTTGATGGTGTTAGAAAAAGACTGAGAACCTCTGATGGATGTCCATAATGGTTCCCTAAATTAGCTGATCAATAGAAATGCTGAGGATAATAATTAATAATTATTTAATTATTAATAATTAAAATTATGGATTTCAGGGCCCCACTGCCAGAGTTTCTGAGTTAGTCTGGTGGGTGCCAGCAGTGGTGGATGAATTCTAAATTTTTTAGAAGTTGTAAGAATTACAGTGAAGGGTTTGAATTGTTCTTCTTACCTTCTTTTATATGTGTATGTGTGGAAAGCCAAATTATAGTTTCAGACCTGTCTGGATCTGGGGACTCAGGTGATGGAATCAGAACTCAGTTTCTTGCCATTTGTTAGCTTGGTTTTCATTTGTGCCAACCAACATTGATCCCCAAGCAAGATATCCCCTAGGTGGCAGTCAACACCCCCCAGGCTTACAGTCTTTTAGCTTTTGGTCAGGAGAAAAGAGATTCTCTTTTTCAGGAGGTCCAAAGACTCAGAGTTGAACCTCATTTGTTCTAATTGACCCATCCTTGAGCTTGCTGCTATCACCAGGAGCTGGTAATGCTCTCATTGACCCAGCCCAGATCAAATGTCCATCCATCTGCAGCCAGAGGCCAAATCTACTCCATCAGAAACCATCAACTGGTGGTGGTGGAGAATTTCCACAAGGAAGTTCAGAGTGCTAAATAAAGAGACAAGGGATGTCAATTGTGCATTGATGGTGAATGGGCCAACAGTTATTAATAAAGCCAGTAATCATCATATAATTGAATCACTAATGAGAAGAAGAATTACCACACATAAAAAAAATAAACTGGTTAGTTGATCTTTGTCGGGGGGAGTGGAGCCTTCTCACCCTTCCTCTCCCTAATCACTGGCGGGTGTTGTGGATCAAGTCAGACTCCTCCCACTAGAACTTGCCTAAGATTGCGGAAGCAGTATAAGAATCAACAATGAAAGCAAGTCCCTCTACCCCCTAGAAAAGAGATCATCACTATACTTTTTTAGATAACCAGTGCATCAGGACACTAATACCCTTGTAATGGTCAAAAAGATGGTGGAATTGAAAGGTTATGATAGTAGCAGATTTCAACTACTTCTGTATAGTAGGCCAGATACATTTTAGCTGTGCCAAGGTACTGGGTGAGTCTTGAAGGCGTGAGAAGATAAGAGGTTTTCAGCAAGGTATAAGATTTCTCTGTTACAGGTTTTCAGTACCAGTTATCAACTACATTTCTTATCTTTGACACCTTTTATCTTTAACACAGTCTTTAAAATGGATCTTAAAATGGGGAAGGAGAACTTCTCAAGGCAGATTAATAAAATGATGCATTTAAGTCACATAATACTGGAATACTCTTTTACATTTAACAAGCTTTAAAAATACATCTTTTCAAATGATCTGGAAGAGAGGCTACAAAAATTGTCTTAAAATCCTGTCAAACTTTACCATCTTGTTTCTGGAAATAAGATCATGAAGTAGAGTTTTAAAATTATGTCAGAAAATGCTTGCTTTACCCTCAACTTAATTTTCCTATCTGCAGTATGGGAATAAAAAATAATTAAAAATTATGAAGGTGAAAAAAGTTAAATGGTCTCTTGGGACATAGAATTAGATATAATTACTCTTCCGTGGTGATAATTTTATTTAATTAACATTATTTAAAGCTGCCTTCATTTTCAGTTCCTATTGAGGTTTCAAAATAATAAAATTTCTTAAATATATTAATAGCATGATATTAATCCCATGTTAAATTATTTCCTAAGAAGTGAGATAAACTATATCATTAAGAGCATTTAATGAACTTTCATATTATAATTGATATTTCCATTCTACAGTTGAGGGGGAAGGGTCCATAAATAATCACTTTATAGTTAATGGATACACACTTCCCATGGGATGAATAAAGAAAAGTATGGATAGCTATAGATACAATATAAATTATATACACATGTCTTCTGTTATATCCAGACACACACTTGGTAAATTTATTTATACATAAACTATTTTATTCTGAGTACTAAAATGTTGCAGCTGTTTTGGGGCTCTCATTATCCATAAAGTTTCTCAATAGAAAAAAAAAAGACTAAATTGTTGTATAAGAGAAATCTTAGAACACATTTTCGGCCCTTTTCAATCTTTATGTTCCTTTTTTAGGCTCTGCCTCTCTATCTGTATGCCAGTTACCCTTTATTTTACATAGACTAGGGATAAAGAAGATAGACACATAGTTATAAACAATCCAGAGGATCCATGATAGTTGGTGTGATATGTATTTTGTTTTCAGTGAGTATATTGCCCTCTCTTTGACACCAGCCCCATCCCTTTTACTTTTGCTCTGACTTGCAACGAGGTGCCCTTTTCTGGTTGATAGTTAGAAGCCATACACCTCCACCTGCCTCCTCCAGATCAAGCTATCGCAAAGAAAGAGACACATGTCGTCCGTCTTTATGACACCAGTAAACACTGAGTCCAGAGTTGCGTCTGAGTCGATGACTTTATTAGAGCAAGAAACGTGACAAACACTTCTGGACAGAAGTGTGGTCAAACATGTCTGAAAGGCAACCACATAAATGAAAGAAAGGCAGTGTTGCCACAACAGTGAACCTCTGAAAGGTGAGCTGGATTCAACCCAGTGTCGTTCACTTAGAGGACAAAGCCACACCTGTCGTCCTGGGAGATAGAGTCGCTCTGCGGCAATGACAGCAGAACAGGGAGCCAGTTTAGATTGCAGCAATTGATAGATGGAGAACATGGCTGTAAAAACAATGGGAAATCTGCCAGGGCTCACCTGCTCTGCCATGCTTGATAGAAGTTATTTAACTTGCAAACATGTGGATTAAGCTTTACTCTGGAAAAAAAATTTTTTTTTAAGAAAAGTGTGCAGTAGTTTAGGAAGATAGAGGATTTTCTTAGAGTTTTAGAAGTGCTCAAGTAAAAACAGTTGGAAGCAGTTTTCAGATTTATTTCACTTTTCCTGCTGCGTTCAGCAGTTTTCATTTCTATTTTCTTGATGTAATATACTGAGAAAAACAAACCCAACCAACCAAAGGGAGCTGCTGACTATTGCTGACCAGAAAAATAAAACAAATGCCTCTTAACATTTTCCTGCCATATTGGTGGATGTGGGAGCGGTGGGGGCAGTGAGAAGTTTCATTTCCTAATAGGTGGTACTGTAGGTAACTTGGCAGTAGCCATCACTAAGTAATCCACATGAAAACCAAAGACTCTGAGCCCAAAGTAAAAGGGCTCCCCAGCACAATTACCAAGTAGAAAACATTGTTGGACTTATCCAGTAGTGCTTTCTTCTGACCAGGGAGGTTGCCCTTGCCTGCCCTGTCCTCATCGTCCTGCACTAAGTTTTGCTTCTGTTTTACCCTATTTAACTTTTTTCAGCCTGTTGCTTTCTGCTATCCTTCCTTCCTTTTCTATTTTTTTTTTTCATATCTTCAAGTTTTCATTAGACTTTCTTGGAGAAGACTCCTTGGAATCTTTTTCTCATCCTGTCAGCTACCTCCTAGTCATAGGATAAGGAACTCAACATTTTCTTTTCCCAAATTGATTGTATTACTCATGGGAATTTACAATTGCTGCATAATAGTCTCACCTTAGGGTGGTGGTATTTTATTACTATCTTCATTGCCTGCCTCCGGGACCTTGCTTTGCCCATTATAATTAACAATGAGATTGATGTTTGCTTTAACCATTTTTTAAGTCTTTGCAAAATTTCTCTGAACTCCAAGGAGCAACAGTTGTCCAAAGGATCGTCATATAGATAGTCTCATTCACTAGCATTTTAAACATTTCAAGAGTATGGGCAAGGTACATCTAAGATCTATGATCATTCATTGCCTAAGCCTACTAGTTCTCAGTTCTGTGTTTTGGAATTTACCTCCACAGAAATTAAACTATTTTTATTTTATATATATTTATGTATATATATATATATTTATTTACATTTATATATATTTTATATATTTTTAATATATTTTTTAATTTATATACCATAAATTCACCAATTTAAATGTATAATTTACTGATTTTTAGTAAATTTACAGTGTTGTACAACCATCATCCCAAAAAGATCACTCATGCCAATTACATTCACTCCCACCTCCAGCCTCTAGCAACCAATAGTCCGTTTTCTACCTCTAGTGATTTGCTTTTTCTGGACACTTCATAATGTCCAGAATTCATAAATAGAATGGTATAAAAGTAGTCCTTGTACATCTGACTTGTTTCATTTAGCGTAATGATTCTGAGGCCATGACACAGAATGTGTCAGGAGTGTCGTCTTTTTATTGTTGTAGCATTCCAGTGTGTGGATACGGCACATTTTCGTTTTCCACTCACCAGGTTATAAACTGGGTTGTTTTCATTTGGGGAGGTATCGTGAATAATGCTGCTATAAATAAACATTCATGTACAAGGCTTTATGTGGGCGTATGTTTTCTTTTCGGTGATAACTAGAAGTGTTGATTCCTATGTTAAGTTTAGATTTGTCTACCTTTTTAAGAAACCACCAAACTGTTTTTCCAAAGTGACTACACCGTTTTACACCCCCATCAGCATTTTATGAGAGTTCCAGTTTCTGTAATTCTTGACTATTCAGTATTTTCTGCTTTGATTATATCCATGTGATCAAGCAGTGTGGCCTTGCAGTTTAATTTACGTTTCTCTAGTGACTAATGATGTTGAGCATCTTTTTATATGCTTATTAACCATTCATATGTTTTCTTTGGTAAAATGTTCAAATCTTTTGCCCATTTTTTAATTTGGGTTTTATCTTTGTATTATTTTTAAGTGTTCTTTATATACACTGGATACAAGTCCTACATCGGATATATGATTTGCAATTATTTTTCCCCCAGCATGTGGCTTGTCTTTCCATTTTCTTAATAGCATCTTTTGAATCACAAAAGTTTTTAACTCTAATGAAGTCTAATTTTTAAATGCATATTTAAATCGTGTTTTGGTGCTGTTTCTGTGAATTCTTTGCCTAGCCCAAGGCCAAACTATTTTCTCCTTGTTTTCTTCTAGAAGGAGTTTTATAGTTTTAGCTCCATGATCAATTTTGTATTAAGTTTTGTATATAGTAATTTTATTACTTTTAAAGATAGATTCATTTATAGCACCATGCTAATTTCCACGCATATACTTAAAGATATTTCTGGGAAGATTCTGAAGGCAAGTAGAAGGGGGCAGTTTTTTGGTGTATCTGATCTAATTCCAAACTGATTTATCTTTTGGTTAGTATTTAAATTTACTTTTTAAAGTAGCCACCTATATTTTTCTTTGAGAGGACATTAAATTCCAGAGAGCTCAAGAACCCTCCTGAAGCTTGTGTATAAATACTGAGCAAAGTAGTCTTTGAGTCACTATCCCAATAATGAATAGATTGTCCGGAAGATTGTCCGGAAGAGACTGATGATCATCACACAAGAGCTTAACCTCAGAGTTATCCCATCTGAACCTATGATCATGCCTCCTTAGTATCCTCTTAAGAGTATACAATATTTAGTTATTCAGCAAAACTGGTAGTAATAATACACTGATAGAAAAAGCCAGAAAGTTTTGATTCAAAAAATACTTGAAGTATAAATGTTTGTTGAGAATCATACATCAGTACCATGTGGCTCAACAAAACGTGTCCACTCCCAACAGGTTATTTTTAGAAATGAGGTTTTACAGGCAATCAAATACAGCAACAAAAAATGCCTGAAAGATAATACATGTCAGCATCTCTGTGTCAATGAAGTGAAAGCTTTTCTGAAAATGAAATGGCCTTCTTTTAGAACTCTGGAATCCTAAACTACCAGACATTTCAGGAACTATTTTGGCTGAAAATGATAGGAGAGATTTTTCTTTTTCATAAATTTTATTACAGTGGAAATGGTTTTTGTATCTCTAACAGTTTGACAAGAGCTAATTACAATGCGCTCATCTGCTTGGCGGACTAATTTGAGCCATCGGGCATCAACACCATAGACATGCAGCAGCATTGCAAATGATACGCATGCTTCCCTTGCTCCAAGAATTTGTACTTGCTATAAAAGAAAACAGATTTGGACAGCCCTGAAAAAGTTGGGTTTGGTTTGAAGAAAACATTTCAGAATTACATTAGAGCTGGCCTACAAGTGAACTAAAAATACCTGCTCATCTCAGTGGTCTTGGCCCAGGGCCTTTCCTTTTACTGTAAAAGTCAGGCTGTTGGAACAGTTGGAGTTCAGCTTGCTTGCTGTCTAAACTAGTGTTCTCTGATAACTTCTGTTACCACTGAAACACAAGCCCTGTTGCATTTAAGAGAATGTTTGGAGGTGTGGAAAATAGCCAAGAGAAATGTCTACTTAGCGCTCAAACCTCTAGGCTTCCCGTGCGGTAACTACACCACTTAGATCTGTTAAGAAATGGGAGAAAGGCATTCATCAGTAAACATTACACAGCAAGGGTAAAAGATGGAATGGAGTAAAGAGGCTGTTAAAATCAGCCTAAGATGATTATTTGAATTGCAAAGAGAAATGTTCAGACATAGCTAGAGCTGCTAAACATAACTCTTGAAGTTTTTCCAGAACAGAGGGATTGGGGGGAATGAGACCAGTGAAGGAGAAAATTAGAAAATTAGAAGACAGAATGGGAGATGAAGTTTCAGAAGCTGCTAAAAAAGCTAAAATATATGATATTATTAGGTCTTAAATATATTTATAAAGGTGAATATTTTAAAATGTGCCTTCTGATTTTGGCTCTGTGATTTTAAGATTGAAGTGAAGATATTAAATCTGGACAAAGTAATCACCAACGGTAACCGCTAGGTTATATTGTGAAGGATAAAAAAGAAAGATCAGAAATCAGTAGCCCAGGGAAGATATTCATGATAAGTTGAATAAGTCTGAGTGAGATAATTTGAGTGGAAATGAATCATAATGGTCCCAGACATCCCCAAATTTGGCAGAGAGCAACCCTGTGCACATCAGCTGCTGTATAAAAAAGCAGCCACCGTAATTGATCATCTGCTTTTTTAAAGGCATTCCTGTTCAGTGACATAGAATGGGGAGTATAAAGACTACAGTACTAATTTTTAAAGTAACTTGTATCACAGACTTTACTAACATGTGTTTGGCTGGGTATCCTATTTTCTGGCACAGTATGTAGAACAGAGGGAGTTTCCCCCCATGAGCAACTGAAGTGCCAGCTGTTGCCCTAAATATTGTACCTGTTCATGATGGAGATAGCTTTAAAGCCAGATTTCGAGCTTAAGGAAAATTTTACATTTTGTACATCAGCAAACATTGGTATCAGATTCGTAAGTCTAGTTATAGCATTTACACACACAAAGAAGGGAGTTGATCAAGAATGTACTTCAAAAATAGTAATGGTAACAGATTCATTTCTCTAAAACTGTAAGAGATGGGGCACCTGGGTGGCTCAGTCAGTCACACGTTGGTCTCTTGATTTTGGCTCAGGTCATGATCTCAGGATTGTGAGATGGAGGCCTACATCAGGCTCCTCACCTATCAGGGAGTCTGCTTGTCCCCCCACTCATGCATGCATGCTCTCTCTCTCTCAAAATCTTTAAAAATAAATATATATTTTATATATTTATATATACACATAAATATATATAAATATATAAGGTGACTGTCTTTAATAAGCATTTAAAAACCTTTAAAAAGAAATATATATTTATATTTTTTATATAAAAATATATAAAAATAAAGTGACTGTCTTTAATAAGCCTTAATTAACCTTTACAGCACTTCAAAAGCCTAGAAAACATATAGAAATGGCATATGTGTATGACAGTATCTCCAAATAATATTTATAAAATACATAGAAATATATAAAAATTGCACATTTGTATGACCTTATCCTCGAATGATATTATTTACCTATTTAATCCTTTAATTTGTTAAATAATCATTTAAGAATTGAGAGAGCTATTGGAATATTATATAATGACTTGAACATCACAAAAATAAAAGATACCTTTTCATTGGCACTGGGGGCATTAATAAAAGACAAAACTAAATGGAGAGCCAATATTAAAGCACTTCTTTTTAAGCTAAAGCACGGAACGTTCTTTACCTCTACGAATGGGACAGTCACAAGTCCTTTCAGATCCAGTTGCAGCCTAGAGAAACGGGACACTAGAGAAAGACAAGCTTCAATGAGCCTAACACCCTTAACATATTCTTCTATGTTTCTTTGGAATGGTCCTTCAGCACTTTTTTTTAAAGCATTGTTAACTTGATTTCAACAACCTCTTCGTGGACCAGATAGTATCAATTCCTCTTTATTATTCATATTTGGTCATTTTAAACAATACAGTAAATATGTGTTGATATGTAATCTGCAAGAATGACTTTGCATGCCACCTGATTTCGAATGAGCAGAACTTCTGTGATTAATAAGGCTATTAAACTAAAAACATAAGTATATTTGGTACTATGGCAGGCATTACAAATTCCTGGGGAATGTACTAATTTCTAATGAAAGAGACCCCAGAGAATCAACATTCTCCAGGCATCTATAAGCATTTGTCACTTTCATTCTACATCCCAACTTTTACTAACATTAGACTCAACAACATTGCAGGGATTTCTTATCAGTTATTCATGTGTGGTTGATGTGATGCTCCAGTTGGACATACTCTGGGCTTTACATTTTGGAGTTGTCAGTGTTCTCAAAGCAAAGCCAGAGCCTTTCATCTCTGACTTTGATAAAAATGACATGAAATATCAGTACAAGTTGTAAGCTGAAAGAGAAAAAAAAAATCTAAATAAATAACTTCCCAAGCCTCCTGGCTGGCAGGTTCTATTGATATAATATCTCCATCAGGGGAAGTAGTGTGCATTATGCTATGATTGGTTGATAGCACCGTCTTTGAGGTTGTTTGGGTCCATTTTGTTGTGGAGATTCTTCAGTAGGTGTTTCTGTGAATCATATGTAAGACATCTTCGAATGAGTTCGATCTAGTTGTCACATGTGCTTTAATAGATGGAGTCAAGCTGTGCTTTTCAAAAAGGCATAGGTGTACTGAGATTGTGGACTTTAAGCTTCAGGAAGCAACTTCAAAAGCCTATTGTACAATTTCACAAAATAATTATAAGTTACTGATTTGTATTTCTGATTTGTATTTATAAGTAGTCTATAGAAATCTGGAGAAACAATACCTTTTCAACACTATTAGCAAATAACAACCTAAGTTACATTATATATACATTCAACTCAAAATTCTACCAACACACCAACCAATCTTTTTTTTTTTTTTCCTACTCCTAACCATATATTCTTCCTGTCATCAGAAAAGAGATAGATGTTTTTCTTGATCTATTTTGCCTAATCAATATAAGGGATCATTTCGTAGAAAGTGAGTTTTGATTTTTTTGCTCTAAACACACAAACCACTCTCACACAGCACAACAAAACACAGCAAATCAACAGTCTTGTCAGTTTGGTGTCTGGTTGAAACTACTCAAAGAAAGCAGTAGGAGTCTTCTCAATTCTAATTCTATTTTTTTATATATATGTATTTTTTATTGAAGTTTGATTGGCCAACATAGAGTATAACACCCAGGTCTCATCCCATCAAGTGCCCCCCTCAGTGCCCATCACCCAGTCACCCCATCACCTGCCCACCTCCCCTTCCACTCCCCCTTGTTCATTTCCCAGGGTTAGGAGTCTCTCATGTTTTGTCACCCTCTTTAATTTCTCCCACTCATTTTCTCTCCTTTCATCCTATAATCCCTTTTACTATTTCTTATATTCCCCATATGAGTGAAACCATATAATGATTGTTGTTCTTCGATTGACTTACTTCACTCAACCTAATACCCTCCAGTTCCATCCACATTGAAGCAAATGGTGGGTATTCGTCATTTCTAATGGCTGAGTAATATTCCATTGTATACATAAACCACATCTTCTTTACCCATTCATCTGTCTATGGACACCGAGGCTCCTTCCACAGTTTGGCTATTGTGGACATTGCTGCTATAAGCACTGGGGTGCAGGTGCTTTTCATTCTAGTTGAGAGAAGGAAAGAGAAGCCCCTGTATATGAGTATCTGTATGAGGCTCTTTTGAACATGGTAAGGCTCCTTTATTGTTGTGTAGTGATCCCAGAAAACAGCAAAAGAAGTTAGAGCAATCCAGTGGGTCTAAGGTTGTCACCATTTCCCTGCTGTTTATTTTAGGAAACAGTCCGAATGAAGCAAAAACTCTCTTCAAAAGAACAACATCTCTTTAAAACCACCTTGAAAAGCTGTCAATATGCTGGGGATTAATCAGGTTCATTTTGTGTATCTTCTCTTTTCATTGGAGGCGGTACAAAAGGCTTCAGTGGAACCAACCAGATATAAAGACCTTAGAGCAGGTGGTGATGCCATCTGGCTATTTAAATCAAGGCAAAACCACCCCCTTCCCAGAAGATGAAGTTCTGAAGAATGATGATGTGTGGAGTCTGACTTAATCCAAGTCAGAATAAATGGGCAGAGTGGGTTAACAGCCAGGTCTTCTTCATGTTTTTTAGAAATGTTAAATGTTAATAGATGGTGAGAAAGAGTCTAGAGCAAACAGTAATGATTGAGTGAAGTTTTTTTCTAATACTACTGTCTCACCCTAAATCCTTAAGTCAGAATTCATGCCATGGGAAATAGATCTACCCTTCTTCTGTACACTTTTTTTTAAAGACTTTATTTGATTATTTATTCATTTACTTAGAGCTGAGGGAAGGACAGAGGGAGAAAGAATCCCAAGCAGACCCCCTGCCAAGTGCAGAGCCTGACATGGTTCTCAGTCCCACAGCCCTGAGATCATGACCCAAGCCAAAACGAAGAGTAGGGTGCTAAACCAACTGAGCCACCCAGGTGCCCCATTCTGTAAATATTTGTTTTTGTGCATACCATTTCTTCTTTGCTAAGTTGAGGATGGTCTATTGGCTATGCAAGAGAATTGGCAATGTTTCTCAAAGAGGAGTGCTGGTAGCATGGGGGTCAGGAAAATTTTTCACAGGGCAAGATTCTTCTACATAGTTGGGGTGTTTCACACCCTGGCTCTACCCACTAAATGCCAATATCCCCCCTCTCCCACCCCACTGAGCAGTGAAAAATATCCCCAAGTATTTCCAAATGAAACAGGGGGGAGGAATGACCCTCTTCCCTTCCTTGCCTCCTTTCTCTCCCTGTACCTACAAGGATTTAACGAAGTGTTTAATGTGATTATTTGCCAAGGACACTCTCTATGCTCTTGAATCATATTTTTAATTCAAAATTTTGATAACCTTGCTGATGGCTTTTCAAAAAGAAAAGCTGTATTTGTAGGTCCCACTTTACCTTGCCTAGCTTTCTTTTAAGGCCAGTCTTATTGGTAGAATTGAAATAGTTTCCTTTGAAGGATTAATTACCATAAGCAGTTTTTTAAATATACTTCTAAGCACCTTAAAGTTGTTTTTTATTATTTTGTTTTGGTTTGTATTAAAGTACTGCCTAGTTCAACAGACAAATGTTACGTATTTATTATCCTTCTAATCTGAGGCCTCTCTCATGTCAGAGAATATTCTTGTATCAGATATTCTCAGTTAGGTTAAGCATATATGTACTTTGGATACATTTCCTCATTCTCTTTTACCTAAAATAGATATTATTGGATGATGAAACAAACAAGAAAACATCTGAGAGGGAATGCTGGGTGAAAAATGGGTTAATACTGTGAAAGCCTGAATGTGAATGTGTTAAGTTTAAGAAAAAAAAATGAATTGAAATTAGGGAGGAAAAGGATTTTCTAAAAAGGCCGTGAAATAATTAATTGTTTTGTAGGAGAGGGCCTTTCCATGTAGGCAGAGAATTTTTTCTTCACTTCTTTCTGAAGAGACAGTCAAATAGAGAATCTCATCTCTTAATTAGAAAGAAAAATACTCATCAAACACATCTCATCACTGGAGAGCTAATGATCCACAGCTGTTAGTCTGAAAGGGCAGGCTTTTTTCCTGAACAGTAGGAAGTGTTAATCATTTTGGATGAGATTTCTTTTTAAAATATACTGTAGTTTGCAAAAGAATAGGATATTCAATATTCCAACTTAAATGATTTTTTTGAAGTGTGCTCCCCCAGGGACACTGTCATGTGTTGCACTGAATGATCATTGAATGCAGGCATCTTCCACTGCACTTCAATGAGAGCATCAATTGATGGGATGATGTGAATGGCCCTGTCCTGCCTGGGACTCTTAAGACCCCAGACTCAAAGAAAGAAAAATAAGCATGTCTTACACCTCCTAAGAAATGATGTTACTCTAAAATCTTAATATTTTGAATCATTCACTCTACTTTATATAATTTGCCTTGCTTAAATACAAGTGAGAAGCCTTAGTTAGCCCACCTTCACTTAACTTCTAAGGGAAATAGGGGTTTTTTTGTTTGTTTGTTTGACCTTTGGGTGAAAAAGTAAGGTTTTTTTTTTTTTCTGTAAAAATGTAATTGGCTCATTCATTTTCTAATCTCTGGCTTTACAGGCACCTTGCTAACCTTTTCTAAACAGTTTGGATAGAAGAAAACCCCATTTGATAGAAACCCTGTGAATAGCCAACTTTTGATTATTCAGAACCATGCGAGATAGTGAGAAAGGAGAAGAATGAAATTGGGCTCTGCAAACCTCATTTTGACCATTAGTTGTTGACCTCTCTGCCATGTGAAACCTTTACCAGAACACCTAAGAAGTGGTATTCCATTTCTTTGCACTGATGTAAAAGTAGTAATCCCAGAGCAAGAGGAAGGAAAGAAATAGACATACAGAAAATCTACAAATTGAATGAGCAGTCCGTAAATAACTGATAACTTTAGAGCATCAATATTCACCATAAAATCCTTCACCTTAGAGGCAGTGAAGTACTGGTGGAAAAATATACTGGATTAGGAATCAGACTTGACTCTGCTACTCAGTAGCAGGTGTCTGTAGGCAAGTCTCAAACTTGAGCCTCAGTTTACCCATTTGCAAAATAAACACAGTAGTCTCTGCCTTCTCAGCCTGCCTCTCAGGACTTTTCCTCTAAGGTTCATTTTATATAATGTGATATATGGCATTTGATAGGATGAATTACATTATTTACCTTTTGGTAAATTATAGATTGTCAAAAAAGCCACTCTGAATAGTCATGATTAAAATTTAGATTGCTTTTCAAGTCTAGCCCAAATAGACACCAAATAATTGCATTCTGCAATATTGATGCTAATATCCTAGGCGAGATAACATTGATTTAGATAAAAGGTATTTGGATTTAAAAATTTAAAAATATATACAGGAATTGATAATCCAAAACCTGCTAGTTCAGAACGAGATTCTTTTATATCTGGGGTATGAGGTCATTAAAAATGGTTAACATTTAAAAACCTAATTTAAGTCTGGAGTTGCCAAAATCTGCAATGTGTGTTAATGCTATTTACTAGAAATAATGAGTTTATGTAAGGACCTGGATTTTTCTTGTTTCAACTATTAGCAAAAATTATAACAGCAATCCCTCTATTTAACACTTAAAATTTCTTTCCAACAAACCCCTTTCACATACAAATCCCTCAAAGAAACACCATCCGTCTTCTATAACTTCTATAGCTTAAAGGGGAATTATGGTATTGACCATTCCTGGAGTATTAGTTTATATGTTTTTTAATTTTTCAGAAACAATTTTAATTATGAAAAGCATTAAATTGATAATACTTAGACTTATTGAGCACTTTGTGATAAAGTGCTTTCATATACATTACAGGAGTTGTTCCCCATAGCCAAACTTGTGATAAAGGCAGGTGTTACCATTTCCATTTGAAAAATAATAGACTCAAATAAAAAAGGATGACTGAGGTGCTCATGGTCCTGTGATCATCGAATAGAAATTGAACTAAAACCACTTTTCAGTCTTCTGGTCCAGACCATATTTATTCTACACTATTGTCTTCTTGGAAAAAGAATATGTGTCAGTTAACTTTTGCTGTATAACAAACCACTCCATAATTAGTTAGCTTAAGGCAACTACCATTTATTGAGTGATGACTCTGTGGGTCAGAAACTTGGACCAGGTTCAGTTTGGTTTCTGGCAGTATGGGTCAGGATAAATACTAAGACTTTTATGGTTTGTATTTATATTCTGTGAATGTGTCAGGAGTTCTTTTTTAAATTATTCCTTGATTTCTTTTCCCACCCCATTTTAGCCTGTTATATCTGAGTTTTTTCTCTCAAATTTAGGAATAAGTGGAGTCAGGACCAAGGATAGATCCTATATTGTTTTGGCTAAAAGCTAGAAGACCCTCTTCCTCCTCTGAGGGCACTCTTTATTAGAGGATCCTCTCCTGCTAACAAGTATTATAATTATCACTAATACTATAGTGAATCGTTGCTTTTTTTCCTTAGTGATTCCTAGCAATCCGAAGAGACCATGTCATATCCTAATTTTGAACATCAACTATTATGTAGCATATAGTACATAGTAAATGTTCAGTAAGTATATTTTATTGTTAATCGGTGTTTGTTCTTTTTTAATTTGATCTTTTAAAATCTCCAGTTAGATATTGAGGAAGAAAAAAATGAGTGCTTTTGTACTTAGAATTTATTCAAAGCTCTCTTCCTTTAAAAAAAAAATGATATTCTCAAAAGCAGAGGTTCCATACTTAGTTACCCAAATACTAGATTGTTAACACAAAATAGGGAAGATTATTTTTCCACTGCCAGGATCCATGAAACTAATATAACTCTACCCTTTTTTTTTCCCCTCTTTTCTATATTTCTCCTCATCCTGTATTCTGGTGCCCATGTTGTTAAGCCATATAAATACCACAGGTATCAATTAGATGTGTTGTGTCAGTTCTGAGTGCTGTATTTTAAGAAAGCTATTACTGTATGGATTTGGATATGATGAGAGGATGATGTCCGCAATAGAGATGTGCCAGAAACCATACCTTGTGGACTGGTTCTTTAAGCGACTAGTGATGTTGTATCTAGAGAATAAAAAAGCATGATAGGTGTCTCGATTAGTTATCATCTAGAAAGTTTATTCTATGCCATACCTATCCTCCAACTAACTCCAACACATAGACATTCCAAGTAACTTTATTTTGGGTGACATCAGAACTCTGACACCAGTGGGTGGACATTACAGAATGGAATATAGATTTAAAATAAATATAGTTGGTGATACTAGCTTTAGAATCATCTGAGTCCATCCATGAGTCCAGAACACACCAAGTCAAGTGAACATCCTCAGAAGAGGCAAACATATAGCAAAGTCCAAAAGGAAAGATGGTGGTCAAAACACAATACCCAAGACGGATTATGAGTGTGTGGCCAGAATGGAAAGAGAAACTTTATGTGCCTCAGGGAGAAATTGATCAGTGGCATCCCAGGTTGTAATTCTGAATATATTTTCACAAAGTTACCTGATGTTATATAGTGGCTATATAGTACTTTTACTAAGACAATTAGGTAGATTTATGTTAAAAGACTTGGGGGACACCTGGGTGGCTCAGCAGTTAAGAGCCTCCCTTCAGCCCAGGGCGTGATTTCGGAGTCCCAGGATCGAGTCCCACATCGGGCTTCCTAAATGGAGCCTGCTTCTCCCTCTGCCTCTGTCTCTCATGAATAAATAAATAAAATCTTAAAAAAAAAAAAAAAGACTTGGGAACCTAGTAACTATTCATTAATGTGGCAAGTATTTATTGAACACCTTTTATTTCCAAGCACTGTTCTGGACTCTGGGATAGAACTGTGATCAAAAAGAAAAAGTCCTTATCCTTAAAGAGCTTATATTCTATTAACTGCCTAAATTTTACAAATAAATGTGTAAAGAATTAATATGGATTCTAGCCAAAAATAATTTTCCCTTTTACATGTGTTCATGTCTGTCAAATTTGCCTTAATTCATTTCCTGAATAAAGAATTATCTTTTTAAAACTACATGTTAATAGAATAATCATAACCATCCATTATAATTTGTATCCTCTTTATACATATCACATAAATTTCAAAAAATTAAATAGAAATATTTTATTTTTCTGGAAATCCTTCTATTTGTGAAAGGAAAGATGAGGTTCATGTCTCATTCATTGATATATTTGAAATTTTTCTTATTCAGGAACTTGAATCTGTAGTTACCGTGTAATTCTGTCCAAGTCATTTCTTGGGCTACTAAATCGTTATTTGTTGGTGTGTATCTGGGTTATGAATATCCCAAGAATCAGGATTTAATGTCACATTTTTAAAAAAAAGATGGCACAGTAATGCCATAAATCTGTTTTAAATATTAGGGAAGGGATGATAAAGGTTATTGGGTCTACAGACCTGTGTTTAGAAGTGAAAACACTGAGGAAGAATGACTTTCTGAGGCCTGGAATCTGTCTGCTGGCCTTTAGGCCGTGGGTTTCTTTACCACTTTATACAGGTTCCTTTTCTCTGCCATCCTGTTAGGCTGTAGACTTGGCTGAAGTGTATTAAGAAGGCTGCAAATGGTCCATGCTGCCGTGCCTGACGTGAATGTTCTCAGGGCATTGCTCTTAACCCGCCTGGCCTGTCAAATGCATGATATCTGTTACCCCAACCAGCTGGATCAAATTCCCACTTATACTATGGCTCACCTAAATCTTGGCAGGCAGATGACTTTCCACTTCTCAGTAATAGAATAAGTATTACCTGAGGACCCTAATTGATATTAGTTAACAATCTGAGTTTTGTAAGGTATTGATAAGCATTTGCACAGTAATACAAATATTTGGGGGGCACTTACTGGGTACCAAGCAGTGTGTTGACATCTTAACACATTTCAGCAATTTAATTTTCATAACCTGTCAGGTGGATACACATCACTCCGTTTTTCAGAGGCAGAAACTTAGGGGAGGATGGTGCCAGAAGTTACGGGACTAGTCAGCATTAGGAGTAGAATCCTGCTCTTCACTACCCTCACAAAATCACTTGACTTAACGTTGCTTCATTTGGCAGCTGGAGCCACAGATCCAGAGAATTTAGATGATCTCTTCAGGATTGTAAGAGAATGGTGGGAGTTGGGGGGGGTGAGGGCAAGTCACACTTTGTACACTATGATGCTTACTTTACAATGCAGATACTCTTAGAATGGCTCTTCCTGCCAGGCTAGGTGAGTTCTTAATGTAATATTTGTCTTACATTTAAAAAATAATGTATATACTTAGAGTCAATAGTTTTCAAGGATAATAGACATAGACATTTAAAAATTTCCTTTGACAAAGTTATTCTATTTTTTAAATAGCTATTTGATTTCTCTGGTAATGCTAAGCATTAAGCCAGTCTATTTTTACACTTATTGGTAGCAGTGCTTTTATTCATTGTGTGAGATGTTTGACTCTCTGGTGCAAACTTGGTATTTTCATCTGCCTATTATGCATGTTACATTGTGAGATTAAAAAAAAAGTCCATGATATTAAACAGTGATTCATTCTTTATCATTAAGGCAGATAGATCAGCTATGTCTGACAATGTAGTGAAGCTTATTTGGCAGCCGTTTTTTTCCCTTAACTTTATTTTGTCCAACCTCACAATAATTTCACTAGATGAGAAAAATTAAAAATGCCTCATTGGCAATGTAATGATGTCAGTTTTCCTTCACAGAAATTAAAGTAAAAATCTTAACAGTAACTTGCCAGGGGTCAGTTGTGCTTTTAGAAAAATGCCTCACAGGTTCTCAAGGCTTTGTTTTCAAGATAAATCTTTCCATTCTGAAGCATTTAGTTTTGTGTATTTCAAGTGGAGTATGGATAAGAGCGTCCATTTAATGAAAGTAAGAGTTGACTCATCTTTTTTTCTCTTCTCCTCCTCCAGCTCTTTCTCTTTGTTGTCTGGAACTTTGAGCTCTACATGATACCACTGGTTTTGTTGTTACTATTGACATGGAACTACTTCTTGATAATATCAGGGAAAGATAACAGGCAACGTGATACAGTAAGTTTTCTACTTGCTTATTTGATTGCGTGTTTGTTCTTATTCCTAGTCCCTTTGACAAGATCAACATTGATTTATTTTTACAAACTAGAACTTCTGTTTATAAATACTCGAGTTTGGAGGAAAGTTTTAATCAGTTCAAAACTAACAACTCTTTGGTCCTAACGTAATAGAAAGTACTAACCTCTTTCTAATATGTCTCATCTTGGTAGGAACTAAAATCAAGAGCATGCCATAGAATGAGCTCTGACTTTTAATTATAAATGGGTTATTTCAAATGAGTATTTTTTACTCTCCTTGTTTGTTTTTATGTCTTAATCTTGAGTTAAGACATAATGTCATAAAATTATTTATGATAAGATCAAATGAATGTATTTTATTTAAGACATTTCTCTGTAGTCTGCCATTGGAAGGAAGGAAAGAGGAATGGTTTGTTGACCTAGAAAAGTGCATAAAGTACCTTAATTCAATAAACATTCACTGAACAACAGCAAATATCTGTCTTGTGTCAGGGGTGTATTAGGATTACCAGCTCAAGGATAAAGAGCTTTCATTTAACCTAGGGAAAGTTATACTGAACCCACCTGCCCTCTCTGACATTTTCGAAAGTTTTTAGAATCTGTGAAACAACTTCTTTCTCAAAAAAAGTTTTAGAGCAGGAAGTGGAAGCTAGCCACATTATAATCATATCTGTTCTCCTGCAAGTTTTCATTCCCCTTAGATTATCTCAGTCACCACACCCTTAGTGAACATACAACTTCAAAAAGCTTTCCAATATATATAAATAAATGGGAGGGAGGTGTCTTCTCTAGACAGGACATTTGCAATTTGATAACTTCATAGATAGCTACTGAGAAGAATTTAAAGGTTTGTCAAATGTGAGAATCTATTTGGTAGCTGTTTATCTTCTTCAGATTACATAGATTTCCTGCCTTTGGCCCAGGGCGCGATCCTGGAGACCCGGGATCGAATCCCACATCGGGCTCCTGGTGCATGGAGCCTGCTTCTCCCTCTGCCTGTGTCTCTGCCTCTCTCTCTCTCTGTGTGTGACTATCATAAATAAATAAAAATTAAAAAAAAAAAAAAAGATTACATAGATTTTTGGAGGGGAGACATTAAGGGTCTACATTTGACTTATAATCAGGAGTTTCTGCTGTATCCCATGCCTGTAATGGTATAGGAACCAAAGTTATCTGATCGTCAGCTTAATAGTATTATATAATACTTCATTATAATAGCATCTTAATAGCTGCACAGGCATACCTGTGACATAAAACATTTTCCCTTTCAAATAACTCAAGTAGAGGTGCCTGGGTGGTTCAGTCAGTTAGGCATCCAGCTCTTGATTTTGACTCAGGTCATGGTCTCGGGGTCGTGAGATCAAGCCCAGCATTGGGCTCCAGGCTCAGCTCTCAGCCTGCTGGAGATTCTTTCCCTACCTCACCCTCTGCCCCTATCCCCACCCACATGCACATGCATGGTCGCTAAAGAAAGAAACAAATAAATAAAATCTTTAATTAACAAATACATAATTCAAGCCAAATACACTTCAAATGGTAACACAATCTGAATATACTTCTTCAGAATAATTTTATCATCAAAATAAAGGAAAAATCCTGATGCATAGTCACCAAGTACATGCAAAGTTGCCAACAAAACAACCATGTTTATTTTCCTATTTTATTGGTATATATTTGTTTCTGTCATGTGATTGTATGATTGTAAGTTTAAGGGTGGGGACTCTATTCATTGTTGTCCTTGCCACTTTACCTAGCAAGTATCTTGTAAGTCTGAAGTGTTGAAAACATATTTTGTAAGGTTTATCAAACCCAACATGAGATTGTTAATAGAGATTTTAATAGCTAAGCAGTATCAATAGACAAGAAGTTATTATTGGCAAGGATTTTATGGATACATATTTAAATTGCACACTGAGAGACAAACCCCAGACGCCATAAGCATTGGTGTCATGGGGACTAATAGGTACTTTTGTCAATTAATCCAGGATGTTTTCTTTAAGAAAATGGAACTCTCTCAGACAATTGCTTTTTTGTCCCATTTATTTCAGGGAGATTGTCGAGAGAGAAGAATATCTACTTTTCATTCAGTTGCCTTGAGACAAATTTGCAAATAAGATTATTTGCAAATAGGAAAAAGTGGTAATTTAGTTTCAGCGTCTTAATCCTATGAGGGGGCTTATCATCAATATTTAGTCATTGGTTTGAGTATTCTTAGTGAAAAATTCTGTAAACTATAGACTTTGCTTGTTATCTTCTCCAGAATATACCTGCCTTGACTGGAAAGGTCCACTTGTAGAGGGAAAATAGTAATATATAATGTATCCTCTTGTGTTTACAATTCTTTGAGAATTTTTATGACTATAGAAAAGTTACAGACTATATGAATTTCTCTATTGCGCTTCTTTTCCTCAAAATATAATTCCAAAATAGTATTTACCAAATCGTTTCCTTTGTGCGCATCTCTAACAGAGCTCCATCGACCCTTAGCCACTGACATTTTATTCCTCAGCACAGCCCACTGTGAAACAGTCCATAGTCCAAGTCTCACGGAATGCCAGCTATACTCCATAACTGTCAACAATTACCTTTTATTTGCCCAGAACACACTATCCACATAATCTGTTCTTCCTAGACACCAGAGCAGCAATCACAATACTTCATTTAGTTTTTTACACAGTGGCTCAGTTGAGACTTTATGTAACTCCTAAATCCATTTTGCCTAATTATATGTCTTTTGCCACACCTAGCTATATATTTGGACTTGTTGCTCCCTTTGAAAACAAGCCTGGATTATACCTTGCTGGTTACAGATTATTATACACACACACAAACACACACACATCTATACATATACCTATACATTTATACACACATACATACATATATATGTAACTCAAGGGAAAGTGTTTACAGAGACTGCCATGCTGTGTCTAATTGACTCTACGCCATAGTGCATAGCCCTGGAGAAGTGGTATTTTGCCCTAAGTCCTTATTGCTATCCCCCAAAGCATGCAGAATCTTTCAGCATGTGTGGAAACTTTAGGTTATCTCTGAAGTGCATTAATCACACCACTGTGTGGTTCTAGAAAGTTTCCTGTTTTAAAAGAGAGAGAAGGAGGAAGGGTGGGCGGGCAGGCAAATTTTCTTATGAAAAAAAAAATCAAATCATTGGTACATTTGGCTGAGAACATTCAATTAGGATAAAAATTTTTAAAAAAATTAGGATAAAAATTATAAAAGAAAAACAAATTGACCTTGAGCTTTGAATAGCAAGAGAGAAAAAGGAAATAACATGTCCATGACATAAGTTGAAATAAAAGAGAAAGTACTATGAAAGATAAAAAATGCATAGATGGGTAAAAATTCTGTCTTCACCATATGGGTTGATAGTTGACATTAATATTAAAATAGGAAAGGATTTCTTTGTATTTGTTTATTTTGGAGACCATTTCTTTTCTTGGAGATGAGGAATGGAGACCCTTCCTACTTATGATCATAGGAGCTAAGACCCCTATCTTTTCCTAACCATGGTGCCTGTTCTGGTTTAATGAGAAAAATGAGGTGTAGTCCTTGCCGAGTAAGTTTTGCTGCATTTAATGAGCTGAACCTTTTGAGAATGGGGTGAGGAAACAGCTAGTCCTGAGGCTAATGCTATAGACTGAGAGGTGTACATGAGAAAGAGGCGTGGTTAGAAATGGTATCTCACCTCTGCTGTTTCCCAATTGGACTTGTTAAAAATAAGCACTCCTACATCTGAATCTACTACCTACACTCACATCATGACATTAAAATTTCTGGCATGGGAATTGTTAGGCTTTTTGTGGGGGAAAGAAAACATTAATAAATGCATGCTTCATTCAGAAATGTCTCTGTCATGAAGGGGTTATAAAGACAAGAATATCATGCTTGTCTTGGTTTGAGCTGTCACTCCAAAACCTAAGGAAAATTTCCCCTTCCCCCGTAATGCCCATTAGGCTTGTACCAAGTATCTACATTATAGCTGCTGTGGACTGAAATTTTGTAAGTTAAAGTATAGATACCACAAAGTTGCCTCTGCTCTGGGTTTAAAACCTACTGAATCCTCATTACATTCTGGGCACCATGTTAGGCACTTACTTTTTGTCATGACCTTCATCTTGCCCCAAGGAGAGAAAAGCTAGTTCTATCAGCCCAGCCAGTGGGTTGGGTCTTCCTAAATCAAGTGCTGCCCAGTCTCAAGGGAACATTCTTGGGTGGAATAAGCATGGCCACAAGAGCACTTCCTTGAGAAGAGGGAATCAAGTCTCAGGAGGAAAGAGCTGGGTTGACCAAGAAAACCAGGGGTCTCTTGCACGCCCTAGGAGACAGGTATCATTATTACTACTTTACAAATAGGGAAACCAGCCAGAGAAGTTTAATAGCTTATCCAAAGGCACACAGTTAGAAAGTAGCAGAATGGGTATTAGAGTCTGTCAATCTGTCTGAAGTGTGTACTCCTAACCACGGGTCAAGTACATTATACTTGAGACTATATTTTGATATATCCCATGACTCCCTGGTCACCTTTAAAAAATTATTTATTCATGAGAGACACAGTCAGAGAGGCAGAGACATAGGCAGAGGAAGAAGCAGGCTCCATGCAAGGAGCCTGACCTGAGACTCAATCCCAGGACCCCCAGATCAGGACCTAAGAAAAAGGCAGATGCTCAACCACTGGGCTGAGCCACCCTGGTCACCTTTAGAGCAAGTTTCTCCTTGAGTTTTAGAAGAGCCAATAGCCTTACCTTCACCTTCAAGCACACAGATTGATGGAAAACCCTCAGTGTCTCCATTCTACCATCCTCCACATCCTCCTTGCCTTCAGGGAAATGGGACAGATATTAAGCAACTTTCGTGTATCCGGTATCCTGCTAAGCCTTTTTAAAATACATTATCTATTTAATTCTTTACAATCACTTTACCAAGTAGATTATTCTAAATGGTTTTATCCTTTTCCCAATAAGGAAATTTCAAAACCAAAGAAAACAAATAATGAGCTCCATAGAGGAAGTGGGATATGAACTCAGCTTTTCCTTGTTCTGCAGGCTGTTTTCATGGTCTGTTCTGGGGCATGCCTTTCCCAAGGGCTTACTTTCTAAATGTCGAGAGCCTCATATGGAATCCCAGGTAACCCCAATATCCTTATGAGGTTCCCAGTGACCTATCAAGAATTGGCATTGGTCACCTGTTTAATCCCAGGTGACCCCATTAATTTCAAAATTGTTCATGACCTGTAGAACTACCTTCAGTCAACCCAGGTGAGCATGGATGGGAAGAGTAAACCAAAGCTGAAAAGCCTTCATATTAGTGAAGAAAGTCCTTGAATATTTTTGACATACAAAAATTCTTCAAGAGGTGTTTTCTAATTACACTTTAAGAGAACATTCAATTTTACTGTCATGATATTCCTCCCACATAGCAATCTCAGTTGCCTAATCAATGGAGACGTTAAAAGGCTGAAGAGTAGGGTAAATCAATGAAATCATTCTCTGATTCATGATCTGACTGTGACACAAATTGAGCCAAAGTCTGCCTTGCTAAAATACTTCAGTAAATAGCAAAATGTTTCCTTAGCTTCCTCAAATGGCAAAGCCCTCAATTCTGCTTTTCCCGTTTAGAATAGTACTGAATATTATTTCTTGTTGTACCTGTTCCAGTTGGGTCCAGGGCACTTATTTCTAGGAATAAAGTTCACGATGAGGGAATTTTATCTGCTGCTAGAAATGCTGGTGATGGGACAATTTGGGATGGCCCACCAAGTACAAGCCAGCAAAGAAACATCTGCTTGTTTGACCAGAGTTCCTGTGAATCAAATAGATTTATTTTTTTCTCAGCTGGCTTCAAAGAAGTCCATGGTGCAATATTTGGATAAGTAGAATACTGAACAAGTGAAATATTCCTAATAGAACCTAGTGGCTGGCCAAAGTGGAGTGGAGAAGAGAGACTCCATAAGCAAAGCACTTTGAATGTACAGTTAGATCTTCTCTACTTCAATACTTGATCATTCACGGAAAGTAGCATAGACCACAAGCCTCCTCTGTTTGCATCTCAGTACCAAAAAAGACCACATACTTGCTCTTAACAGAAGCAGCACTGAGTCATACAGCCTGTAAACACATCTAAAAATGGATGATCACTTTTTTCTTCTTCCTGCTTATTTCAACAGCAATTTTCTCAATTTTTTTCAGAAGGTCACCAGCTTGCAAAAATTTGAGGAAGACCATGAAAAAAAAAAAAAAAAAAAAAAAGACCTTTCGTTTTCCAACACAGTCACTAGCATTTAAAAAAAAAAAAAAAACAGCCAATCAGATGTCAATAGAAAAGTTTATCCCCTATGACTCCTCTCAAAGCTGTTCACCAACTGCTTAGCTGTGCCAGATAATCACTCACCGTACAGGTTGGTGTCCCCAGACATCAATGATCATCACCTCGTCAGGCTCTGGACATTGACCAACAGATTTCCACAATTTTTCCACACTGCTCAAATGTCCCGTCTGACCACCCTGCTATTTACTATCCTCTCAGTCTCAGTAGATGACAATGCTTTCTACCCTGCAGATTTCTCTCCATCTCTAGCCCCTGAAGCTCTCTGAATTCACCCCCAATTTATTTAGGGTTGCCAGATTTAGCAAGTAGATATACAGATGCCCAGTTAAATTGGAATTTCAGGTAAAAAAGATGTTTACCTAAAACAATAATCATTATTTATCTGAAATTCCAATGTAACTAGATGGTCTGTATTTATTTGGCGACTATATCTCAACTGCACCTTGGATTTTTACCTCAAGAACTTCAGGAAGGGGCAGCCCGGGTGGCGCAGCGGTTTAGCGCCGCCCAGGGCATGATCCTGGAGATCCGGGATCGAGTCCCACATCGGGCTCCCTGCATGGAGCCTGCTTCTCCCTCTGCCTGTGTCTCTGCCTCTCTCTCTCCTGCTCTGTATCTCTCATGATTAAATAAAATAACATCTTTAAAAACAAAAAAAAAAAAAAAAAGAACTTTAGGAAGGTGATCTGTTCTGAAATAAAATTCTGATTGGCTACTTTGGTCTTTCTCCAGCATCTCCAAGCATGTATGGAAGACTGCCTCGTGAGCAGGCCCCACCCAAACCATAGCTTCAGCTTTACCTCCCCTGTATTCTAGCAGAATTGTTTTCAAGTGCAGAATGTTTATTGAACAATAAATGAGAGTCCTGGGTGAAAGGGGGGAGTCACAAAAATGTACCAGATGGTGCTCCTGCTAATTTTGTCATCTCTTTACCTGCAAAACAACTGTTCACCACTTGGGAGAACAGTAACCCAAGGTTATGCCACTTGCAAAGGCTCGTCCAGCAATGCTGGACCAGAACCCAATTCTAAGTGGTTCCCAGGCTGGCTTTCTCTCCTCCAATTCCACAGGCTCCCATTCAGCAGGGCCCAAGAGACCAAAGACTTGGTCCATAGAACACAGAAGCAGGAAGGAAGGAATGATGCTTTTATCATAAAGATGTGGAAACTGAGGCCAAGGATAAGTTGGTAACCTCTGCAGAGCCAGTAAATTTGTGAGAGACAGACGTGGTGGCCCAGGGAGGGGCAGCACATGCCAGGTCTCCAACCTCATGGAAACACCTGTGCCATGCCAGCCCCAAGTTGTCCTGAAAAGCACATGCACTTCTGGGGGATGGGGAGGGGATGTGCAGGTTTTCACAGTGTGTGATGCAATTATGTGACAGGTGGCTGGAGCTCCTGAGGTACCTGCTCAAGGAGCTGCCCATAGAGGCCTGGAGGTCCAGGTGTGATATATGGTGGCTCTGCAGCCACCAAGGCCGGCTCGCTCAGGTGCCTCATTCTGGGGTAGCCTCCAAGGCTCCTCCTTATGCTGCACCATGACTTGTAGGGAACCTTGTTGGCATTGATGAGTAGGCGGTGGCCTGGCCATGGAGGTCAAGGCCTCACCACCACCCTCCCCCGCCCCCCAATTCCCCTTCTACCTTGGAGAAAAGGGAAGTTTTGAGGGGTGATGGATGTAGGAGAGAGGGGATGGAGGATGGCCAGGATAGTAGCTGCATTGGGAACAGCACTATCTGGTGCAGCTGGGTTCCCAAAGAATGATAACAATCTCTTTCTGCTTTATCTCTCCTTAAAAAAATAAGTTTACTGAAGTAAATGTATATTTTTTTATCAGGCATATTTTTTTTTTTACAAAAATTGGATCACATTAAATGTACTGTTAGTACATCTACTTTTTATATCAGCAGCCTATTTAGAAATATTCCTTAAATCACTGGAAAACCACATGATTTTTAGTGGCTGCATTGTTTTCACCATGTACATGCTTAGTTTTTTTCTTAAACACTCATATTATAAATGTTTCAAAGAGTGGCATCTGGGTGGCTCAGTCAGTTAAGCATCTGTCTTCTGCTCAGGTCATGATCCCAGAGTTCTGGGATCAAGCCTCTCCATCTGCCTGCTGTTCTTTCTGCTTGTTCTTTCTATATATCAAATAAATAAATAAATAAATAAATAAATAAATAAATAAATAAATAAATAATCTTTAAAAAGAAAGAAAAGAAATATTTCAAAGATTTTTGCCATCTCAAATAACGCTATAGATAAAATACTAACCAAATCTTCAGTCAGGTCTCTGGTAACAGCCTTTGGGGCAATCACTGTAAGAGAATTTCTGGGTCAAATTTGTGTGCGTTTTGAATATTTTTGGTAATTAATACTAATTTGCCACCCAGTATGATTTTAATCATTTATGTATATGTCCCTGGGTAACCACCTAGCATTTTTATCATTTTCTCTGGAGAGCCATCCCCAACTTCCCTCCCACTCTTGACTCCTCCTACCTGCCTCCCACCTGCCTCCCCCTGCTGACACATACCCTCAGAGGGTAAATAAACTCACTCCTCTAAGACCCCATGTCCCTCTCCCTGTATTGTAATAGTCACCTCACTGTGGGTCTTCCTTACTAGCCTAAAATTGTTCTCATTGTATCCTACATTTGTGTACTTAATCTCAGCAAGATGTCTCAGACATAGCAGTGTAGTAGTTGCTCAAAAAATGTGTGATGAGTGAATAAATATTTTATTTATTTTTTTAAAGATTTTATTTATTCACGAGAGGCAGAGGGAACAGCAGGCTCCTCGCAGGGAGCCGGATGTGGGACTCTATCCCAGGACCCCACGGGATCATGCCCTGAGCTGAAGGCAGATGCTCAACTGCTGAGCCACCCAGGCACCCAGTGAATAAATATTTTAGTCTAATCCTTCTGGGTTAAAAAATTGTCCAATGTTTGTGCATAAATATTTCCATTCAACAAAAGTTTTTTGAATGTCTACAGGCGCAGTGCTGTTGTTCAAAGGTGATTAAGACAGGGTCCTTGCCCAGGACAGTTTATGGCCTACTGAGGGAAACAAACCACTAACTCAAGGGCATGAATATAATAGGTGTGGTTATGGAGGTGTGTATATGAAAGCTGGGTGAGCAACCAAGAGATATTAGATCACCCCAGATGTATATGTATGTGTTGTATATGTAAAGAAAAGGGGTCTGTTTCTCTGTGACCACAACTGTTACCGCAGCCACTCTTCAGTCTGTGCCTTTCATTCAGTAACTCCATGTTTGCCTTTAATACTTCTTCAGTTTATTGGCTATCCTTTTACTCTATTCTCAGACTGCAGCTAAACTTCAAATTGGCAAGGTAAAAGTATAGAACAGTAAAAGATGAGTGTTACCTGTACGTGACATGTCAGCTCATGCAGAGAAAGATGTAAAGGAAAACATTTCTATTTTTAAAAGTCAATTTACTGAAGATCCTCCTCACTGGAAGGCATCCTTCTTGCTTAGGATCTATGAAGACTCCAAAGGAAGACAGAATTTAAAGTTAGCAGTAGCCAGCATAGGGGATGCTTACCAGTTACTCTTGTGTTTTTTTGTTTGTTTGTTTGTTTTGTTTTTTTGTTTTTTGTTTGTTTGTTTGTTTGTTTTTTGCCTGAATCCTTCCCAACTTGCTCAGATTCTCCAAAGCATCTGAGAATGTAACAAGGTAAAGAGGTAAGCTTCATTTTTCTAGAGGATTTCTACCCTGAAAATCTAGCTCCTTTTCTACTAAATGAATTGTCTTGGCAACCTTGAAAGAAACCTGAAGATCATGCCCGCCCCCCAAATTACTAATTTTCTCTTATTTGGGCCCCAGATGATCCCTGGAGCCCCCAGAAACTCCTTGAAAACTCTAAATTCCCTTCAAAGCCTTCCTTGGATCCAAAGAATTCATTGCCTAGATGATTCTCCAAAGTGTCCAACCTAAGCATTTACCTGTATGTCAGTCAACCAAGTGATTTTATTATCTCTGTTCTTCTGAAAGATCTGCCCCCACACATACAATTTTGTCATTTCTGTAATTGAAGAGGGAGATGGAGAAGAGGAGAAAAAAAGAGGATGCTCATAGTTTTGGTCTCAGTTCTCAGGGTGGATGTGTTCTTACTCTTTTTAGTAATAGCCTGTTTGTTCTTTCTGAATGATTTTGCATTCTCCTTGTAGCTAGCCAAAACTTGTTCGAACTTGATGGTGAGGGTAGGGTAGGATATAGGGCCAACAGTAGCACTTTGTGGCTGACTCATGACCCCATGACTAGTGTGCATTATTAGTCCTGAGCATTATGCCTCTTGTAGTGAGTGGTGTTGGCACTGGGTTTCCTATAATATTTGTGGAGATTTATTGACCCTGGTTCAGAAAGGTGATAAGAAAGTGCAAGACCTCCATTAACAAACTAAAAGTGGAAACCAAATGGTATGTCTTTATCAGCTTGTGGAAAATGTTTGTAAATTAGAACTCTGATAGGGGTCCAATAACTCTGAGAGTTTTGTATTTTTTTTTTTTTTTTAGTGTTAAATGACATGCATTTATCAAGAGCATGCAACTTTAAAGTCTTTCCACCATCTTGTATGTGGAACTCTAATGGTACATGTAGGCAGCCAAACTAAAACAGGCCTTCAAGGGCATTTCCTGCCATTTGAATTTATTCCATCATGCAAGAAAAAAATAACTATCATACCATATCATTTATTTTTTTTAAATAACCCAATATTTTGGTAGCATGCTTAAATGAGAGAAAGTCCGTTCATCTAAACGAAGTTTCCAAGTGAGTTACACCACCCCCCCCCACCGGCAGCCTCAAAAACTGTTATCATGTCTCATTTCTAGCTGGTAGAGGTTAAAAGCCCCAACTTTGAAATTAGGAAGACCTGGGATTTAATTCCAAACATTCTCCTTGTTAGCCATGCAAATTTATTCATTCTTCTGAACCTCAGTTTCCTCACCAATAAGTCAGGGATAATAGCCACCTTGTTGAGGTTTGGTGACGATTAAAGAGATATTAAAGAGATAACATACTGTGCTAAGCACATAGTGAGGGCTCAGTAAATGACAGCTAGGCACCTGCCCATGTAGAAAATAGGATAAACCAGTGTGGGAATAATGAGGGCTTAGACATTGTATGTCACTTCCTTTCTTGAAAAGTTCCCTTGGAAGTGCTCTTGAAGAGGATGGTTTTCCATGACCATCAGTCTTGGTTTTAGGCTTGTAGATAAAGACAGTAGCATTGCGGCAGAAAGATTTCCTGTGTCTATAATCCCCCCCTGCTATGTGTATGGAAGTCCCACAAAAATAAAAACTATATTTTTATCAGAAAAAAAAAAAGCAGATGAAGAAATTTGACCAGTCCTCTACAGATGAAAGCTGCTTGGTAACTGAATTTTACAGAAATATCATAAATAAATGCCGTTTTCCAGATCATATCAATAGATATTTGAAAGAAACATTTTTCTTGTTTATTGTAATACAAACCTCCACCATGCACAGTGCATAAAGACAAAGGCCGACAGCACTCTGAGCAAAGAATAGGGCATTTTCCTGAAACCGTCTTTGAGTCCAAAACACAATACTCCTTCCTGACAGCTTCTCTCTGGATGTCGACTAAGAGAAGGAGAAAGGTAAACCTACACTAGCATACCAGGCCTGGGCACAGGGACTAATTTTAATAAATCAGAATAGAACATGAAAATGTCAACTTAATCAAGCATTTAAATTTTATTAATCAAGCCTAATTTTTATGAGTGCAAATAATCACTGAAGCTGGACAAATTTGTTCTCGATTGCATCAGAAACATAATTTTAATATTTAATGGACTGATGAATTTAAATGGAGAATTATCTTTATGAAACATGCTCTTCATAATTTGCCATTAAATGAGAAATAAAAAAAATCAACATAAATCTTACATAAAGGTTATTTAACTAAATGTTGGTACTATAAATATTATAAATGCATTATGCACTAATTTAGCAATCATACAGTACACTACATAAAGCAGAAATGATAAGTGGACCGGGCAAGCTTTTCCTAGAATATAGAGCTGTGTTATATTATGGGAAGCTTGTGATAAAACGGTTACGGAGGTTTTGTGTGAGGTTTCGTGAACATTCTTTTCATTCAGGCTTTTATGCTACAATTCACCATTCACCATAGACATTCTTTCCAGTTCAAATGTAGGTCTAAACCCACATGGGCTTTCTTTTGTGAGGTGATTATTCTTTACAAAAAAAGAGAGAAAATATATTTTATCATTATTATTTATAGCAAAGGGCTATAAAGAAAAAAACTAAAGTTTTCTGACTATATGATTTTTTGACATTCAAAACTCAGTCTATTTTTAAATTTTTCTCACATAATATTCTCAGGCCTCAAAATATTCTAGGCACAAGAACAAAAGAAAGAGAAAATCAAATTAGTGTCAGAATATTTTTCTCTACAAACGTCCACCTATTCCCCTCACCCTTCCATTATCCCCAGCATACTGCTTAACATGAGTAGCTGTGAATTTCTGTAAAAAGTCAATCGAACCTATCAGAACAGTATAGTCCAGAGTTTGCTAACGTTAATCTCCAATATAAATGATTTTTTGTTTTGTTTTCAGATACTATTGTTCCAAAAGTATAGCATTTTCCCCTCTTTCGTGTGCTAAACTATACATTTGCCTGAAAGGAACTTCCTGACTATTGCAGCTTTAATGCTCCCAAGCATATCTGCAGGGGTTAGAGCAATGCACGTTTCTAAGAAGATTGGAGGATGGTACTTGCACAGAGGTCACACCTCTTCCTCCTCTTGCTTTGCGGAACATGTTTTAAATAAATAACATGGACTCTTCATGAGATACTTAAAGAATAAAAATTCCTAAGGTTGTTTTAGAACTTTAAACATTTAAAACTCTACCTTTTAAAAAAAAAAAAAAACAAATTTATGGTTCTGGAATGGAAATCTGATTTTATGTAGAGAGGCCTGAGTACATAACTTTTTCTTTTTTTTTTTTTTCAAAATCAGTTTACTGTTAATGGACAAAAATATTTTCCTTTGAAAATACTAAATTTTATGTAATACATTAGTGGTAAGTCTAGTTATCTTTTCACTTTGCAAAAGCACATTAAACAACTCCGTTTGGGTTTTTGTGTGGTTTTTTTAGGCTTTTTGTATACTTTTTTTCCTCTAACCTGACAATAAAATAGTTTCAGAAAAGCATTATTATTTAAAAAGCACATTGTAGGTTAATAGTTGACCTTTTTTTCCCCTGTTCAGTCAAATTAATATGCAATATCCTAAAAGACACCAAGCTAGAATTTTCCCTGCCAGCCAAAATACAATACATTGTGAAGCCTTTAGATGGAGACATAGTTCAAATAAACACTAGAATTCTGTTCACACTGCTTTGTGTAAGTGTAAGAATGAACATTTAAGAATACTGAGAAGGAAATAGGAAAAGAAATTCATTTAAGATGCTTATACTGATTATAGAATTTATATTATATTTAGTCTTTCATAATGGAAGAGGTTTTCTGCATATTAAGCTGACACTTAAAAAATTAAAAGGTTACATATTCTTGGCCAGTAAAGTAAATTTACTGCCCTTGCACCTTACAGCAAAGCATATTATACTGCAAATAAGAATGTTGTTGTTGATGATGCAGCATACAGGCTATATGTAATCAGTGGCATGCATCAAAAGTCATCTGATAGCCACATTAAAGCCACATTTCCTATTAAGAATCAGACTAAATTACAACATGGCACTTCCCAGAATGAGCCAAGGAAATGCATTCTGCAAGAAGAAATAATTGTATTTGAGTGTCTCTGTAAAAATCAGGAAGTCTTTTAGCAGTAAGTAATAATGCTTTTCTTTTTAGTCTGCCTTCTTTTGTATTGCAATATATTCAACCTCACTGGCAAGCCTATCACACTAATTATTATTACATCTAGTGGTTCAGTTATCTTGATGACTACTGTAGCTGAAATACTCCAAGGTCAAATCTTTAATAGCGTGAATCAAACTAAGCAGCCATCATACATCCAGTTGCTTTTGAGATCTACTAGATGAAACAGTATATCCTAGACCTGTTTATGAGTCTTATTGTTCTTCCAAACGTGGAGTAAATTATATGTACAGCTTAATTGTGCCATTCATTTTGCAAAAGTTCCTTCTCAAAAATTTCTTGAGAAGCAGATGTGCTGTTGCAAAACTGACAGCACGAGTGTACCTATAATGATCTTATTGACCACAAAAGTCTTTAGCTAACTTTGGTTGACCAGAGGTCAACTCTCGTACTTTTCAGTATTTGAGATCATCTGAGGGTTTATATGCATCTTCTCAATCCGTAGATGTCCAATAATTTCATATGATATTTACACATGTAATAAATTCATTGGCACACAGATGCATGCTCTGCTTGGTTTATGCATACACAAAATGGTATAAATGAACTCCAGACCATGTTGAAGAATACTGCTCTCTCCAAATTCCTCTGTATCTCTAGGGTGGAAATAGGCATTTAGTTTGTAATGTGTCCAAATATAAGCATCTGTACACATTTGGATGTTCTATGAATATGAAATTAAATATGAAACTTCTTTCTTTTGTGACAATTTTCTTTCTTTAATTTTTTAACATGCAGTTGCACATCTGGACAGCAGTGATTTCTTCTTTAATTTAAATGTGTTGCTTTTTTATAGACCGTGTTTGAGTAAAGCAATTTGAATTGTGCAACTATTCATTCTGAACATAGCAAAACATCTATTTAATTCAAAGATTATTTCCAAGGAAAAAAGTAAACATATGAAAGAAACTGGTTTGTGTCAGCTTTGGCTTTGAGGGTTTTTGGCTTTGTGGTACTCAATACTTATCTTACAAGGGTGACATAACCAAGATTCTTTTGGTTCCTTTTTCTTTGAAGAGCTATAAAGAAGTGAAGGACTTTATTCCTGGACAAATCACAATAGAAAGTATTTTAAGAATTATTGGTGAGCCTTTTAACACCCTTTGGTCACTTTTGTTTTAAAATACACACCTAATATTGGCATTAAAAAGCAATAATTAGTATTTGCTGCCCTGTGATGACTTTAACAATAAAGTTACCTGAATCTACTTCATCTCATCCCTTCACTGTCTTGGTCTTCCTATTCTGCATCCTCTGGTCCCCTCCCTTATACATCATTGTCTGGGGCAGTAATATTAAACATGTCATACTTTTATTCAGATTACCAACACCATTATTAATATTTTCAGCCAAATAAAATTTTATTTCCTTGCAAGTCATAAAGCATTTAAGTTGTGTTGAATTATAATTAAAAGTCATAGTATGAAAAGAGCTCCTGTGCAACTGTATAATATACATATTCTACAGATGCAATTTTGCTCCGTTTGAAAATGGATTTTTAAAAAGTACAGCTACATATTATATTTTATATGTTAATGACAAATGCTCAGCAAATATAGAATATGAAAGAAGAAATATTATGCTTTTAAAGATAATGTTATCTGCTTATTCTTTGGCTGTAATGTAGCTGGCATGCTGCATTTGGGGCTGTCTACGTGTGTTTTTAAAAATGTCATCTTTATTAGTATTACATTCAAGGAATAGTACCAAGAATCAGTTTCTTTCAAGACCTTCCTCCAGTGTGTGGCATATAAGTCTGTGACGAGCGACATTACAGAAGGTCATGTCACTTTTAACTGCTTGCATTACATCTTTCTGATTTCCCTCGTGCCCTTCCTTTGTTTGATTAATACTACTTGCTTTCAAGCAAGGTATCAGAAAGCATAATTTGGAAAGAGAATTCTAGAGCCTAACTGAGATAGCCCCCTTCAAGAACAGGGAAAGAAAAAAAAAAAAAACTTTGGAAAAATGTATCTTTTCTAACACACGCATTTTTTTCAACACTTTTTTTTCTCAAGGAATTCCTACATATGTGTTATTAAATTATTGTTGACAAATGTTTGGGCAACTGGACTTCATATACTTGAAAACAAAACTATGTAGTCCTTATGTGGTTTTATTTGAAGAGGGAAGAGCTGGAATTTGAGATGAGGACTCGTTTATTTTATTTGTTTTCCTTTGTTAAGTGTTAAACTCCACCACTCTCTTTCTGAATGGTAGGTGTTACTTGAGTTCTCGGGCAAAATGTTGCAGTTCTGTGCAGTCATTAAATGCACTTCAGTGATACATGCAGTTCGTTTGTAAAAACCCCAGTTTGCAGTTTCTATATTCATTGCATTTGACCAGGGCTCATGTCTTCAAGCACAGCCCCACTTCTGAGACGTTCTTGCCTTCATAACCGTCCATTTCTTTGGTCTGTTAAAGCCTGAAAATTAGTAAACACATTATCATTTTAAGTGGGAGTCTTTTTTTTTTTTTTTTTTTAAGATTTTATTTATTCATTCATGAGAGACACAGAGAGAGAGGCAGAGACACAAGCAGAGGGAGAAGCAGGCTCCGTGCAGGGAGCCCGACGTGGGACTCCAGGATCACGCCCTGGGCTGCAAGCGGCGCTAAACCGCTGAGCCACCCGGGCTGCCCAAAAGTGGGAGTCTTTATCAACGCCTCTACCTGTGTCCCTTTATGTGTTTCTTGGTGTCTGCAAAACATGAATTGGAATTTTGTATGTCATAAAGAATACCGAATATTTTGCCCAGAACAAAAAAAAGACATAATCGAATTTTTAAAAATTAATGTTTAAAATATCACTAAGCTCATGTTATTTTTCTTTTCACTAATAGCTAACCTTTTTGAACACTTCTTTTGATACAGGAACTGTGTGCTAAGTACTTTACATGCATTATTTCATTGGATCCTTAATCAACACTGGGCTAGGTGCCATTATCTCCAGTTTCCAAGGCACCTTAGACTTCACCTGAGCAAAAAGCAATAGTGGGATACATTCTGAAACAGCTTAAAGGCATCCGTAGGAAAGCATCTGTATTATAAATCCTCACTTGTAGATGTTTATGATATAACATTAAAAAGGCACTGGAGGAGGGGAAAAGCCCTCGCTAGAGCGCTAAAACACAACACAAAGGCCTCTCTCTAACACAACACTTTTCTGCCAAATGTAAAAGCAAATGGTTGTATTGGGTGGTTCTGGCTGCACATTTGTAGAGCAATTGTGCGTAGCCAATTACCCACTTGTGCAGGGTAAGAACAGTTTGGGTTTTGCAAATGAAGAGCCTGATTCCGTAGACCTCTTTGAGTCGTTCTTGAACATAAGATTCGCAGCCGACTTGGAAAATGTGTAAATTAAGCTATTGGCTTGTTTTATGTTACGATGATACTTTGAATTTTTGAAGATTAACTTGAAGGTAGTGAAATCTACAGATCTTAAAGGTTAAATATTTATGGTTCTTGTTTCCATGCAAATATTTGAAGACATTTTGAATAGTTGCTTTCATTAATCAGCATTACTGATTAGGTATACGTCTTTCCAGATAAGCTAGCTCAGTTCTTTTACGTAAAAGTGTGTTGAAAGCTATGAAGAATGGGTGACGCTTTCATCTCTTCATTCTATCAACAAATATTTTTTGAACATCTATTATGCACCTTGCAATCTGCAAAATCCACCACCATTCTTACTTCCTAGCACCTGCAGTATGATCATAAGTACTGAAGAGGAGGGGCACGTATTTTTAATAATAACTAGCAAAAACATAGAGTTTATGCACAGGAGTAAAAGTATGCTGTAGTGTTCATTTCTTTTTCCTTGGCATATTTGATAAATGACTGTGTGTGGGTAATTTTAGTAAAATATTGCTTAACTAAATCATCCTGTTTTATACCTCAAATACATACAACTTTTACTGAAAAATAAAATGGATCATAATGACCAATGTGAAAAATTACTTAATCTAAATCAATCATTTTATTAGAGATACAAAATTATAGTCATTTAAACAAAACTTAGGAGAGTTGGTAGGTAAATTCCTTCTCCCCCCGCCCCCCCAAGAACTGGGCAAAGGGTGGAACTGGCTCTGTGTTGTCCCACTGTCTGGGTTTCAGCTGTTTGCTGTGTTAGGTAAGTTCTTTTGGAGAAATACAATGTGCTGAAATAGCGTGGCTATTTCTCCCGCTTAAACCCTCATCAAAAATAGACCAATTTGGAATTGCCTGGCATATAACACCTTGATTATACATTGTTACTATTATTGTCTACATACTTCTGAATACTTAAAATCTCAGGAAAGTAAAAGCCTATGTGAAAGATTAGCTTATAGTCTCATTTTAAATTCTACTGAATTATAAACCTCTTGAGGGCTGACATGAGTATAGATGAAAAATCTGAGTTAGTCATCTTTGCATCCTCATAGTACCTAGCAGTGTGTTTCTTGGCCAAGGGGCTTTGCAATAAATGCCTATGGAGTTGCTGAATACAGTTAGAGTGAATGTTAAGAGTTCTCCTTTCTAGTTGAGGCTGAATTGCTTTATATGTCTTCAAAACAAGTGTAAACTCTCACCAGGTATTGGAACCAGCACATTGTGCTGCTGTGTTTCTTCTGAAATGCTGAAAGTCCAAAGGAAAGACCACAAAATTCCTCCATATAATAGAAGATTTGAAGTATGACATTAAATTAGGAACAACCTCACAGGTTGTCAGATGCTTTGGTAATATACTGGTTTGTGAGAAATGGAGGCTTGCATTTGGGCTATTCTTTTAAATCAGCTAATGCTTTTAGAATACTTGAGAACAATTATTAGATCACTGAGAGTCCCGACATGTTATCTCAGTTTGTGTAGCTCTTTGCATAATACAGTCTTAGCTATTGAAGTTTTCACTCATAACATATTCCTGCCTGTATCATAAGCCACATGAAAGAAGCACAAGCTGTCTCTATCTTTTAAAGTTATGAGCTTTGAAAGAAAGATTTAAAAATATTTAATAACCGTGATTCTATCAAGTTTATTCAGAAATAGAGATACAGACTGGATAAAAAAAACACCATAAGAATTAGAAATTATATGAAATGGCATGAATGTAATTAGAGGTTGGCACTTAACTGAATAGCAACCCTCCCCAAAGTTTTTTTAAGTTTTTGGTTTCCCTGGAGAGAGAGAGAGAGAGAGAGAGAGAGAGAAACCGTAGGCATATAAAACCATAATAAAATACCTGAAACAGTGAAGTCCCATTTGTAATGCCACAGTTACACATTAATCAAGAAAAGGGTAAATATTGAGCAAATCCAAAATGACCAGCCCATTGTGCTAAGTAAACTAGGAGTCATTAAAAAGTACATTCATACCCACCTACATGGGTTATATATATGTATTATATACATTTTACTATTGGATACATTTCTAATTTTATTTCAATGTCCATTCTCCTAATGTAACCCTTGTATAAAATCAGAGAATTAGAGTTTCTGATAATCCACAAAATCAAAAAGTAACACAGACAGTCAAAAGTTGACATTTATACACAAGAATTAAACTTTGAGCCTTGGTGACACCAAAACTACAAACGACAAATGACAAAAGAAAAAATTAACAAATGGGACTACGTCAAACTCAAAAGCTTCTGCCCAGCAAAATAATCAACAAAATAAAAAAATAACCTACAGAATGGGAAAAAATTCTGCAAACCATATATCAGATATGGGGTTAATATCCAAAATATCTAAAGAATTCGGTCAACTCCATAACAAAAAAAAGCAATCCAATTCGAAAATAGGCAGAAGAACTAAACAGTTTTCTAAAGAGGACATCGAAATGGCCACCAGATAGATGAAATGATGCTTAACATCACTAATATCAAGGAAATGCAAGTCAAAACCGCAATATGACCTCTGTGTCAATGTACCACTGAGTTAGCTAACATCTGTTAGAATGGCTATCATCAGGAAGAGACCATAGATGCTGTTGAGTTTGTGGTGAGGAGAGAACCCATATAGATTGTTAGTGGGGCTGTAAATTGGTCCAAATGCTGTGGAAACAACATGGAGTTTCCTAAAAAAAAAAATAAAAACAGGCCTACCATATGATCCAACAATTATACTTCTGGGCATATACCCAAAGGAAATGAAAACAGGATATCGAAAAGTTATGTGCGCTGCCATGTTTGCCACAGCACTATTCACAAAAGCCAATATACAGAAACAACCCAAATGCCCATTGGTGGAGGAATGGGTAAAAAGGACGTGGTACATATACACAGGGGAATGTTAGTTACAAGAAAGGAAGGATAGCATCCCTTTTGTGACAACATGGGTGCACCTTGGGAACATTAAAGCAAGATAAGTCAAAGAAAGGGTAATATAACACTTATGTGCGGAATCTAAAAAAGCTAAACCTATGAAAAGAAGCTAGCAAAATGATGGTTACCAGGGGATGGGGGCAGGGAAAGCAGTGACAGTGTTTAGGGGTACAAACACATGACAGGTAGCAAATAAGCCATAGAGATCTAACACACAGTACAATGAACAAAGACGTTAAAAATGTGCTCTAATTACGCAAGATGGTAAATATTGCCACATTACAATATATAAATGGATCCAATTAGCACGTGGCATACTTTAAACTTACGCAATGTTACAAATCAAATTTGTTCAATAAAATTAAAAATAAGTAAAATTTGAGTCGTGAAAGCTGTCAGCTTTATGCCATAGATCACCAGCATAAATCAATGGACAGATAGGATCCTTTACCTTAGAGTTTGGTGAAAAGTAAATTAGAACTAGCAGAGCTGCTTTCTGCTTGGTTATCTGGTTCCAGACTTAGAGTGTCTGATTAATACAGACAGTGGAGCAGGTAAAAGGAAATCTCCTATTGGAAGCACCTCTCAAATTAATGTTAGCTCACCTTACGCAGATTTCAGATTTTTTAAGTTGTCACAGAACATTTCCCACAAATAGGGTTCCCCTGACTGGGATTCGGTTCCCTGGTTCCAATCAATTAAAGGCATAGCATTTTCCTAATCCCTGTTTCTAGATCAAATGTTCCCTCTCTGTGCATCTGTTTCAAATGTTCATAAAGTTTTCATTTCCAAAAGGTTCAAAATGACAGAACAAAATTCTCTCCTTTATGAGCATGAAAATGACTTCTGTTTCTGTCTGTAGGTAGTGGAGGACATGCTGGAGGACGAGGAAGAAGAAGATGACAAAGATGACAAGGTAATTATCTTTCCCAGCACTTGGGTACCAGGGGATGGGGAAATGTAGACATGACACTGTTTTCACAGACAGTTAAAAAAGGAGTTGAAGTGTTCGAGTCCAGAAAATTGGACAGTGCTGTTTATCATCCTAACAATGCCACTGCATGTTGCAAAGAAGGAGAGAGGGCTATAAATCCTCTTCGCTTTTGTCCAGAGCTGGGTCAAATATTTTTCTGCCAGGAACAAAAAAAAAATAATTCAGCTTGTCTGGAACTTGATAGCTCTCGTGAAGATAACGGCAGTGACAACTGTTTTTGAAGGGCAAAAATTTGTCCTATCTTGAGTATTACAAATCGGGCTACACTTCGGAGGAAGAGAGAAGGGAAAAAATAGCAGCCTGCTTAAGTCGAACATGGATATTGTCATCTGTAATTTTCGAGGAATTGCTCAGCAAAAGAACACATGTGCATGGAGCGCTCCGGAGGGTATTTAAATAATCCCAGTGCTCACGGCCTTTGCCTAGGCTTGACTTGGAATGGCTCTGTGGCTCCTTGGTCAGGAAAGCCTGTTGAGAGGTTATTTTCTGATTGCTGGTTGGCATGAGAATGGTGATCACAGTAAAAAAAAAAAAAAAAATTGTTTCTGGGATTGCTTGGATTGGTTGTCCCCTGGGGAGAAGGGACAACTGGAAAGATGAATCAGAAATGACCTTGCACCACTGTAGCCATGTCTGGGGTCAGAAGAAAGGCTTTTGATGGCAAGGAGGATAGATATGCTGGTTTATCAAAATCCTTGGGCATCTCTAGATCAAAAATCTAAAAAGTCCTAGAGTGAGATTGGGAGGGAAGAGAGAATATCATTCATTATTTCCAAATTGTTTGGCACCTAAAACCAGATTTTGACCTTCACTGGAATGATTGCTATTAGAGTAAAGCAGTGAATTTTTTTTTGAATAAAAGAGAACAACACCGTATCTTAATTTATGCCCTTGACCTTTGATTCTAGTAAAGATGTACAGTTATATCCTGGTATAAGAATTTGCATGCTGGAAGCAAGCATTAGGAATGTTAAAAAAAAAAAAAAAAAAAAAAACCCATACACAGTGATTAGTCAAACTCCCAAATGATTTTCTCTTGACTAATATTCAGTGCTAGAAGGAAAATGAAAACATAGACACACACACACACACACACACACACACACTTTATTCCCTTCTCATGCTATTCCAAACATTTTGAAATTGGTAGAGCTCTTAGGTGAAATTTTTCTTCTGCACATCATTCAGTCATTAGCGACAGCACCAAAGAGACGCTAACAAAATCTCCTTTCTACACAAACACGTATGTGCTTGTTTTTAATGTTAAATAACATGAACATACACTTCTGGCAATAAATGATATGATTTATTGTTAAGGTCAGTTGTAGAGCTGTAGAGAGCTTGTATTTTAACTCAACATGCCAGCTCTGAATCATCATTTCTCTGCTGATAAACACGGAGCTGCCATCCATTTATGGCCATTTTCCCTTGCTTGTTGCTGCTTTATTATTAAAGCCACCATAAAGATTCATTCCAGCAGCAGGCGTTCCCTCCGAAACGTTAATAAATGGAAACCCTTAGTGAAGTCTAGTACTTCAGTGTCCCTGCTTGAAGTCAACCTGTATTTTTTTTTTTTTTAACCAGTTTGTTGATACTCCAAGCCACTCTTCTCCCCTCGATGGTCATTTTTTTAATAGAGAGGATGTTAGGAGTGGGAAACAAATAACACACCTGGTTAGCCAGCTCACCAAAAGCTAGATGTCAAGTGGAACACGCCAGGTGGAAACAGCACTAAGCACTAAGATAGAGTGGCATCTATCGTAATCTAGGGTTTAGGTGGCTGAAACTGACACCCTGGTTCTAACACATTTTGAGATCTAGTTACCAAAGTTGATTGAAAGTGAGTGCTTAAATTACTGTGTGAATTCAACTGTATTCTTGTGTGCAGGATGCTGACAAACAGTGTATTTTCCATATGAAAAGATTGTGAGCTGATTTTCATAAATCCAACCCTTTATTCAGGTGATATGTAAGGAGGCTTTTCTTCTCTACGCATAATGCAATTGATAGCCTAAAAATCATATCTGAACAAAAAGAAAATCTCAAGTCTAATAATTTACAAAATACTTTTAGGGGCTTGCATAATGGGAGAATCCTAGAGTGGATGCGTTAAAATATGAAGTTTTTACTATAAGCAATGGAAATAGGAAGGGATCCTTCGAGTTTCCATTTACCAGCTTCCGTCTCTTGACTGGCTGTCAGAGTGGTAAAGGTTGTAAGTCTGGGCTATCAGTGTGTCTGAGTGGGAGAAGGGTAATTTCCTACTTTAAAAAATTCATTGGTTCCTCTGTTTAAAGTTTGTGTATAGAGTCATGCGTAATGGAATTTCAGGAGAAAACAAATGTGTTTTTTGCCATATGAGCAGGTACTGACCTCTAGCTCTCATTATTTCTCTGTTTTCTCATCTGGTATAATAGTGGGGTCAGGTCAGTGAGTCCTCTTATAGGATAAAAGTAAAAAAGATTAATAAATGTGCCAAAGCCTCACTTTAATTGAACCTGAAGCATATGTTGCAAGTATGTAAAATATGTCCCAGATGTTTCACCAGGGCTGGTTTCTTGGCTTTCCCTGATTACCACAAGGCAGCTATTAGTCCTCTAACCTTTGGACTTGGGGGTAAATGGGGTATTACGTGGCACAGAATGAGAGCACCTGTTTTCCATTCAGCAAAGACCCCTGGCAGGCTTTGCCTAAGCCCATCCATATGTTTTCACTTAGCAGATTGTTGGGCGATTATGAAAAGTGTCTTTCTTTAGAGCCAGCATTGATATTAGTCACTCACAATGAAAGGGCAAGTCATTGGCTACTTGACAAGGTCCGTGTGGGCATAAACCGAAGTCGTTTATTTCATTTTGGCTCGAAGTGTTTTCCCTCAACATAATTATATGGATGGCAAAGACACAGGTACAAAAAGGTGAAGCAGACAAAGATTATAATTACTTCACGTAATAGTTTTGTGAGAGTTTTCCTTTGGTGCTAACTTCAGCACCTGGGAAGACTTTGGTTAAAGTTGGTAAAAGCTAAGTCATGATTCACCTGAATCCCCAGATCTTGAAGCCTTTCCACACCATGGCCTTTTGAGTATGTTTTTTTTTTTTTCCTTGTGTTCTCCCTTTTTATTAAAACAGCTGATCATTATTCAGGTGAGGGGTTGTGATCCTCAAACTTCACCTTCGTTCTAGAATCCATTGTCCACATTTGCTTGAATCTAAAATCAGGTGGTTTCTCTCTCTTAATCCAATTCCAGGGTTTTCACAGAGGCAGGGAATATGAGCTTTAATGGTGGGTCTTAATTATGAATCATTGACTTGTAATATTCTCACTTATCTGCCTAATGTAGTAGGTGAAGCTATGCTGGGGATGAAATTTCTCCCGAATTGCATGTTAGGAAGACATCACACTGTGTTCTCCATTCCCTTTGTTGTAGAGCATTCTCTCCGCTATCAACCACAAAGTCACAGTTTGATCTGATTTTTGACCTGACATCAAATCCTGCTTTTGTGGTTAATAGAATGTCTTAGTAAATAAGGCTTAGTGAAATTACCTGGGTGGAGTTATCAATAAGCCATATAATAGTGTTTTTGACCTTGTTATTTATGATAATACAGTGGTCAATCTGCATAATCTAGACATCTAATTAATGAAGATCAGCTTTCATTTTGTAGCTTAAAAAGTTTAGGCATGCTTCCCATGGTGTCCTACCCTTGTAATGGGATCCAGATGCAATTTCAGGAAGCAGAAGATAGAATGCAGGTTTTCCTCAGGATAAGCATGGATTCAAATGCATGGCACACTACTAATGTTTATTGATAAAAGATATTAAAATGTTCAGGCATTTATACTTACGTTGCTTTACCCTTTTCTTCAGCCATTATGTCAAGGTTACTGTGTTTCAAGATAACTAGATGCAATGGGTGAAACATGTCTGAGTTACTTCAAAATACATAGGTTGTTTGCTTTAATTCTCAAAATCTGTGTTATCTGGTTTGATTCTCTAGCCTTAAAATGTATGTAATATACCCAAGCTGCATAATTCTCTGCGTCTCAAATTAAGGATGGTGGGGGAGTGGGGGAGGAAGGAGATAACTCTGATTTGTGATAGGAGAGAAAATTTTAATTTGACAAAATGGCATTTTCTAGTTATAGTCAATGAAATAATTACATGGTGGGGAAGCAGATCAATGCTTTGGAGAAAGGCAGGGAGAGAAGAGTCAAGAAAAAAAATGCTTGCAAAGAAATCTTAACTCACATTTAACTGAAATGTCATTGTATTAGTTTACTAGTTTCCTACCACTACACAACAAATGACTACAGACTCAGAGGCTTAAAACAAGCCACATGTATTAGCTCTGGATTCAGTAGGTCAGAAGTGTAGGCATGGCTCAACTGGGTTCTCTGCTCAGAGTCTAATACTCAAGGTATCAGTCCGGCTGAGTTTTCCTCTGAGGCTCTGCAGAAGAATCCAGTTGCAAGCTCTTTCAGGTTTTTAGTAGAATTCAGTTCCTTGTATTTGGAGGACTGAAGCCCTTGCTTCCTTGTTGGCTTTTCACTCCTAGTGGTCACTTTCCATGGTCCCTTCCATCTTTATATCCACCAAGGGAGAATCTCCCTTCTGGAAAATCTAACTTTTCAACTCTCTTTCTTCAGGAAGAGTCCAGTCCCTTTTAAAGGTTCGCCTGATTGGATCAGGCCTACCAAAGAGCATCTTTTCTTCAAGTCCACTGGGCCATGTAATGTAACCTAAAATTGGGATGAGCACTCCATTGTATTCCTAATTCCTTTTTTTTTTTTAAAGATTTTATTCAACCACTGAGCCACCCAGGTGCCCCATGTATTCCTAATTCCCTTCACATACAAGGGGAGGGGATTATACAGGACATAGGCACCAGGAAGTGGGAGTCTTGGCAGTCATCTTAGAATTTTGCCTACCACAATCATCTAGACCCACTAGTTTAAATTCATTTTAGAATGAGGAAATTATACTTCAACCAAACATAGGTGTGCTGCCAAAGGTGATATAGACAATAAGTGGCAGATCCATGGCTGACCCTCAGGTTCTCCAAGTTTGGCATCTTTACTGCTCCTTAAAACTAAGTTTTCCAGGAGAATAAAAATCAAAGAACAGGTGCAAATGACCTTAGACGTGATTTTCAGGTATTCTAGTGGCATAATCAGGGAGTACACCATCTATCCCAGCTAGGAGCTCTTTAGTTCTAAGTTCCAGTTCTTTACACTTTTTTCCTGTGTTTTCACCCTTTCTCACTACTCCTGCTAAGCAGTGGTATAGTGGGCAGAATAATAACCCCTCAAAGATGTTCTCGTCCTAATCCCTGGAACCTGTGTCACAAAGAGGTCCTGAGGTGGCATATGAGGGAAAGGTTGCTAATGAGCTGACCTTACAATGGGAGGATTATGCTTGATTATCTGAATGGGCCCAATATAATAATAAGTGTCCTTAAAAGTCTAAGAGGCTGGGACATCTGGGTGGCTCAGTGGTCGAGTGTCTGCCTTGGGCTCAGGTCATGATCCTCGGGGTCCTGGGATCGAGTCCCACATCAGGCTCACTTCAGGGAGCCTGCTTCTCCCTCTCCCTATGTCTCTGCTTCCTTCTATGTCTCTCATGAATAAATAAATAAAATCTGAAAAAAAAGTCAAAGAGGCCATCATCGTGGCCACTCCTTGCACAACTATGGCCCAAACCAGTGCTCGGGACCGGTCTGACAAGAAGGGAAAACTGCTGACACATCTGAAGGAACCGAAGGTAGAGTCCTCCAGCTGCAAGTCACCAGCATGATGGACAGTGCAGGGTCCAAGGTCTCCAAGATCTGAGCTGTCTGCAAGCCATCACTCTGTTCTCACCATCATTTACCAGATTCAGAAAGAGAACCTCAGGGAGTTCTGCAGTCCAAGAAAGGATGCACCCTGTACCGTAGGCTCAACAAGCACAAAGAGAAGCTGCAGAAGAAGGAGCCGGTGTACAGCACCCATTGTGGGGGAGGATGGAGTCAAGGCCAGAGCACTGGCTTAATAAGCCAAACTAATGGGGAGCAGGGTGGGATTAGAGGACTGAGCTGCTATACAGGCTTTGAAGATGGAAGAAGGTGGCCACCAACCCAGAAACGGGGGCAGCCTTTAGAAGCCAGAGAGGGCAAGGGCAAGGAGATGGATTCTCCCCTAGAGTCTCCAGAAAGAAATACAGTCCTGCCCACATCTTGATTTTAGCCCAGTGAGACATATTTCTGACTTCTGGACTACAGAACTGTAAGATAATACATTTGTGTTGTTTAAGCCACTGGATTTATCTATTATGGCAGCAATGGAACTAATACAGGTGTCTTCCCACTGCATTTTCCACACTTCTAAAATAATATTACATGTTAAAGCACTAGATCTGTGCTCCTAATTTTTCCTTATAACTTAATCCTACTTTTCTATGTAAATATGGCTACACAGTTCTTCATTCAATATGGAAATTAGGAACAGTATAACAAAGCCAATGTTTTTATCCAGATTGCCTTAGTTTTTATTCAGAAAAGCTTGTCCAAAAATGAGAGTGGTTTTGCACCCCATGTCTATGCACTTGGTTACTTTCCTGTTTAGGAGCCTGCATTATTCATTGGTGAGTGCAGGATCAAGTCATCATTAACTTGATGTTGTATCCACAGAAGAATTTCACTTCTGGAATAATCCTCAATATTCATTCTATTCCTCAAAACATTTCACTTTATAAAGCATGAGGGCAAAGGGTATTAGCCCCACTCAGGTCACAGACCCTTTCAAAATCTGAAGAAAGCTTTAGATTTTTTTCCCTAGAAAAAAAAGCAAACAAACATAAACACGTACACAAAAAAACTTTTTCATGTCTCTTTCTTTTATTGCAATGGAAATTGAATTATTTCACAGAAACTATAAAATATTTTTATAAAGTCATATCTCTGTGCCTTTTACTACCTTCCTCTTCACATTAATGCCTAGTTTCCTCAAATACCTGAGATAAATGCAAATTTTCCAAGTAAAAATAAAGTTTAGTTCAGCTCAAAAGTAAGCTTCTACAAGAAGGCTGATGTTCGGCTTTGATATTGAAATTATGGAGTGGTTTTTGACACAGCAAGAGGCTTGTTATTTTTGACATCTGTTTGACTATGACTTTTCAGTTGCATGGCAATACGTGCTTAAAACACTGACTTGGCAAGAGAAAACAGTAGCAAACAGAATGGGAACTGCCGTGGCTTTATTAGATGAGGATTAAGCACAGAGGAATTCCTCGAGCTCTCCAAAGTCCTTGTTGAATTCCTATTCTCTTGTGCCGAGAAGCTAATCTTTTAACATATTTGCATCATTAATGCCTCATCATTTAAAAAAAAAAAGATTAGATGTTCACAATTCTGTGAAGTCATTGGAGACAGAATTAGCCTTTAAAGAGTTATCTAACGATTCCAAGTGTCTGTGGATTTCTACCTGTAAACAAATTGGAAAGCTTTGTCACTCCTTGTTCCAGTTTTCAGAAGCACTTCTTCAGCCTTGGAATGTGTAGGTAAATGCCCCAAGATGCCCTCCCAGCGTGGCAGTGGAGCAAAAAAGAATTGAAATAGAAAGATTGACTTGGATCATTTAGCAAGAATAACCATCAAGTAAAGCAAACTATGAATGGACTATTTCCTGTTGGTGTATTCCAATCATTGGATTTTCTTTGCCTCAAAAAAGCAGAACTTGTATTTGAAAGTCAATCATGTTTCAAGACAGATCCTCTGGAAAGCTAGTTAACGTCTATATTGCAGCAATGAACTTACCATTATACTCCCATTTCTTGACAAAACCTCTTGAAATAGTGTGTCGGGCCTGGCTCTCAAGGGGTTGACAGCATTCGTAGAAATAGACACAATTTTTTTCAGGAACCCTGGCAGGATCGTTGACACTGGCTGACACCACTGCATGTTGAGATGAGGAGAATGTTTCTTCACCAAAGCAGCAGAACCAGATGTGTTGCCAAGCATCACAGATGCTCTATCTGAGCCCAGAGTGCCAAGATTTTTATTCTGCCTGAAAATTCGTTTGGCAAAGAAATTCTTCACCATGTTAAAGACATTGACTCTGCAGATTCTAAAAGAAGTTCACAAAGTAGGAATTCTTTGATGGTAAGAACTTGCGGACAGGAGTTGGCTATGCAAATTGAGGTACTTATTTGTATTGTTACACGCAAAGGGGAGATATTTTAAAAAATGTCAGAAGCTCTGTAGTGGTGACATCATTTGATGAGAATACAACCTGAAGAAATGTGTAGCTTCACCAAAATATTTCCAGTGACGTGGGTTATTTTGCTTGGTGGTATGATGAACACAAAAAATACTTTAGTGCAAGTCTTTTTTCCCTTAGGGCAAATCTAAAGCAGGTAAAGGCCCCGTCTTTATATATTTAAAAAAAATCTGGGACACCTGGGTGACTCAGCAGTTGAGTGTCTGCCTTCAGCTCAGGGTGTGATCCTGGAGACCTGGGATCGAGTCCCATATTGGGCTCCCTGCAGGGATCCTGCTTCTCTCTCTGCCTGTGTCTCTGTCTCTCTCTGTGTGTGTTTCTCATGAATAAATAAATAATTTCTTTTAAAAAAATCCATAATGTCTAATAGATTTTCATAGTAGGTAGCCTGAGCTATTCTCTTTAATTTTATTGGTTACATGCTTCCATTAGCCAGAATCCTGCATTTTCTGTGTTCCATCACACTCCAGGATTAATAGAAAATCAATAGATATAAAAACCTCATGGTACTATTTTTTCCTCTGAAATTTTCCAACTTAAGCTTGACTCAAGCAAAGCTATATGGCTGCAGTCATGTTAGCAGGGTGTGTTTTCTCAGATTCTTATCAAAAGCAAACTATTCCAGAAGTCTTAACTTGGTAGTGACAATATGACCTGTTTGTCCTCAATAGCAGAGGTTGCTCTCTGTTCACAATATTCATTGCTGCCTACTGATCTCAGGCATGGCCATGTAACTCACTGGCTGACTCATGTCACTTCCCAGCCAAAGGCTCAAGAGCTTCCGTCGCTCTTGCATCTCTCGTTTCCTTCTGAAGCATAGCTGGAACTGTCCACATAGGAGATCCTTCTTTAGCTTGAGTTCTAGAACAAAGATGATGTGGAGCCAACCCATATTACGTCGAGTATGAACAAAAAAATAAACCTAACCCTGTTTTTATAAGCCTTTATGAACTTGAGGTCTTTGTTGCTGTAACATAATTTAGTCTAGGCTTATGGGTACAGCATTCATCCCATGTTATTCTGTGTGAATCAATGTGTTAATATTATAATTTGAAGTAAAACATGAATTTTTCAATAAAACTAATCAGGATCTCAGAAAGGAAAAATTAAAATACTTTTTTCTTCCTAAATTCACAGATTCAATTGTAACCCTTGAGGCCCAATCTCAGATACAGGTTGAACCTTTTTGCTGTTATGTCTCTCTCCTTGAAAAATGACTTCTTTTTCCCATAAGCTGATAGCAAGGACAAGACACTGGGTAGACAAAGATAAATATGGCGGATATGGGCGTTTCAGAAGTCACTGTCTGATGGCACCCATGATTATGTAAACTAATAATTAGAATATGTTGAGAAAAAAATGTTATAATAAAGTTATAAAGAGTTTCAGGAAAACAGGAAGATGACTGTCTTCATAGAATTGGCAACAAATGTTGCACAGAGGAGGTGGCATTTCATTGAAATGTTGATGAATGAAGGATGAATGAAAATGTACAAGAAAATGTGGTATGTAAAGTCAGGGAGAATGTGGTGCAGTAGGTGCATAAGTGGAGGAAAATGACACTGGGAAATGTAAAATTAAGATTGTGAAGGCTTTAGCCACCATCTAAGGAATTTGAATTATCTTCAAGCAATGAGGAATCAGAGGCAGTTCTAAAATAGGGAATTGTCATGATGATATTTGTGCTTTTAGAAGAAAACTCTGGCAATGGGCAGGTGATGGAATAAGGAGGAAATAAGCCTCTTTCTTAAAGTAGAGAAATATGCTAGGAGGTGCCAGGGGGCCCCAGCAAGAAATGATGGCAACCTGTACTAAAATAGCAATCATGATAATAAGAAACAAATTTGAAGATATTTTTAATAATAAATGTAATAAGATTATTGAAACAATTTATGTTGTATAAAATAAAGGAAATTATGATACCTGACAGAGGTATCCTTACATTTGTGTAGCACTTCACATGTCTCAAAGTACCTCCCCTTCCTTACCTTAATTTAATGTTCACAATAATTCTGTGTATTGGCTTATCACATATCATTCCCATGCTTCAGTATCAGGAATATTAACTTGGCTAGTGGGGAAGTAGTTAGGGTTAGCAACCAGGTAATGTGACTAAAATAGAAAAGTAATTGAGCCTAAAACCAAGTCAGCTTATCTAAGAAGAAGCTAAGTCTAGGAATTAGGGGACTTGCCTGATGATGGAGAAACTGAGATCAGAAGTCAAACCCTCTAATTAACTTTCCTTCTTGGTCATGTCGCAGCAAAGTTCATTGACCCACCTAGAGATGACACTTAATGTCATTTGAGATGCAACTTTGCATAGCATTGCGTGTTCTAGTCGGTATGGACTGAGAGTGTCTTCTGTGCCTGCCCTGCCCTCTTTTCCCTGGGTATTAGGTCTCAAGAGAGAGCGTTTGGAAAAATGATGGCAACAGGTCCAGATTCAGTACCTTTTCCCCGATCAGTGTGCTTTCACTAAGTAAGCATAGACCCAAAGTGGAAGCAAGAAGTATCCATGTAAAAGGAGTCAAAATATTTTTGATGCCTCAAAAGTTGGTTCAGAGGTAAAGGCATATAGTAACTATATTTATTTTGGCTTTGATCTAAGAGTCTTAAGGAAAATAAGAGGCAGGAGGATGATGGGTCAGTGGAGAAACCCCTTCTTTTGTTACCATTTTTAAAAGGAAAAGACCAGAACCTCTGAGACATAAAGTAAAATTATGTAACTCATTCACAGTCACAAAAGAAGCAAAACAACCAAACTCCAAACTTTAGTCAGCCTCCAAAGCCCATCATTTTGGGTATAACAGTCTCCCTGTGCACCTCCTCCCCCCAAGAAAACCCCATTTTGTGACCTAAGCACTAAGTTACCATTCTTTATTATTCCATTTACTCAGGTTTATCTGGGCAGTTCTCACTCGGATCTCTCTTGTGGGTAGAGCGAGATGTCCGGGGCTTTGGTCTTCTAAGGGTAACCTAGCTGGACATTCAAAATGGCTCAGTCAGATGACTGGAAGTTGTTGCTTTAACGTGGCATCTCAGTTCTAAGAGGGAGAAGCAATCCTAAAGTGTTTTAAGAGACCAAGCAGAAGCTGCAAGTCTTCTTAAGATATAGACTCGGAAGTCCCAGAATGTCCCTTCTGTCCTGTTCTATTGGTCAAGCAAGTCACTAAGGCCAGTCCAGATTCAAGGAGAGGATGAATTCAGTTCTCCCTCTTAGGAGTGTCAAGGTCCTATTGCATAGGGATAAGAGATATAATGTGGCCATCTTTGGAAAATAAAATCAGCCACCCTTTCTAAAGAGATAAAGGCTTGTAAAAGATGTCCTTTTAAGGAATGTGAACCCTGTTGCCTAAGAGGAGACTTCATCTAAAGTTTATCAGCACATAATACTCAATTAGGTTATCCCAAAAATTGAACAAGTATAATGCCTCCAAATTGCCAGGTAGATCTAAATCTTAACACCCATATAATTTTATTTCCCTTCTTCTTTTTTTTTTTTTTTTTTTATTTACCAGTTGAGAAACAACAAAAGACTGAAGTATCATTCTCTACTTCACTAAAATCTCCAAGTGTTACCTAAACCTCTTTTCTGCTTTGTCCATTGATCAGGATTCAGTTCAGAAATTTCACCATCTGGCTGTGAACTCTCCATTGAAGCTAGTCAGTGAGTAGGGAAGAGTTGTAAAAAAAATCCTTTTAAAATTCCTATTCAAATTGTAATGGACATCCATTGTCCTCCACCAATGAAGGAGGACAAGACACCAGTGTCCTGTGTCCTGGAAGTCAGGCTTTATTTGCTCTCACTGGCTGCCCAAAATCAAAAGTCAAGTGAGGAAAAGAGATTGAAGAATACTTCCTTCTTAAAACATAGGGGGGGTTCTCCTTTTCAGAAAATATATTTTGAAATTGCCCACAGTTCAGATCTGGTATTTTACTAATTTGTTCAAGGTCATTTCTCAGAGGATTTAAGAGATCACTAATATCTCTAAAAAATTTTGTTGTACAAACACTAAGTAGCTCAGTCAACACTCCTTTCCAGGATGACTGGAGCTAATGTTTTTCTGCTGGGGTGAGGTAGCATTATGTGGATATTAAAATCGATATGCAGCACATTATACATACATATGCTATTTCTTGGTTCCGGTATCTTGACGGTGAATTCTGATCGGCAATGATTTGGGAATGGGGACAGCATCTGTATTCTCTGTGATTCCACACTAGAATATTTTGGATACATACAAGGCAATATAATAAACGAATATACAGCTGTGGCAGTCTGATAATGTAAGATTTTATTGATTATCTAACAGAGTAACTACCCTGGATATTAGACTTGCTTGTCACAACCCTCAGTGCCTGGGGTAGTTGAACAAGTTCTTTTTTTCCACTGAGCTGACCTCAAAGTCACATAGTTTCTGAATCAAGGTCCTCAGATTTCATACTTTGGCAATTTCTTTCCTTTCTAATGGGTTATATTAGAGAAAATGTGTCACCTTTTGCACCATGTAATACCAAATCAGATCAGAATTCATGCACAATTATGTCAGTGGAAATCTAATAGTACAGGCTAGCTTATCTCTAGATAACACATGGAAAAATAAACTTCCACAACTGACAGATTTACTTGATTTTTTTTCAGATAAGTTATTTGTAAGTAATCGAGCTAAAGAATGTAACTGGATTATTTTTCATACTATAAAAAAAAGACTCTCAACAGTAAAACGGTTGCTAAGTATTCCAGCTCTGTCACTCTGCCTCCCCCACCCATTTTTCTTTGAAAAAGTTCCTGGATAATGAATGCCAAGAAAGAACAAAAAAAAAAAAAAAATTTTTTTTTTTTTGCATTAGCTATACTTATTAAGAGAACTAACAACGTTAGGAAAACAAAATTTACATAAAACACTTATGTAAAAATAACGCTCGTAGATAGTTAATGGCATTTAAGTAACACAGGTTAGGTGGTAGTCTACTTGGGAATGATGTTAGGCTGCCTAAAAAGCATTCATCTGTGTTTCTCTTTTATAATCAGAAGAAGTCAAAGCCCATCACTAATCTGAAGTCATCTTGAAACCAATTAAAATAATTTAAGATAAGTTGTACTGCAAATGTGCTTTTTAAGTGTTTTAGACTTAAGATGTCTTAGGGATGTTGTAACCCCTTTTTAATGTTACTATTTATATATAACTACCATGTGTATAGTATTACACCTTTAATGCACTGTATTAGCTGTCACTTGAAATTAAGTGCAAGCGTGTTCTTTTTCGGCCTTCAGTTAAATGCTTAAATAATGGTACCAGTAGTAAAAGGGTGGGTAGCTTTCCCAGTGAAAACTGACTTCTGCATCTGGTTGGGTTGTGTTCGGGTTTCTACACGAAAGATACTGTAATATCAGGATCTCTTAGTGTTTACACACCTGGTATCCAGAACTTTACCTGATGTCTTTTCTCAGGAAATTGATGGAATCAAAGCTTATGGTAGGCATGTTTGATAGATAGACCTTGTCTGTAGAGATCTGGTGATAATTCCATCAAAATGTGTCCCTCGTTGATCATATATCTATGCATTTTTATATCTTTGTGGTTTTCTTCACCAACTCTGTGCTTGCTTCAGTGCCTTCCTTAGAAGGTCAGGTTCTGAGGATTTAGTAATTCACCTTGAAAATGTACTATAAGTTGAATGTATCAAGCATGAGTTTTCTCCACTCAGCATGAATTTTGTAGCATTAAAAAAAGGCAGACCCATAGCTAAAATCTTTTCTTGATATCTGTTTTTTCATTTATATGAAGTAAACAGATGCTTACTGTTTTCAGGTGTGTTTTTTTGTTTCCATCAGTCATGTTTGTTTTTATTATACAGACTTTTCTCCATGGTGATAAAATTGTGCATTTTTCAAACAAACAAAACAATTAGTTTTTTTTTTTTTTAAGATTTTATTAATTCATGAGAGACAGAGAAAAGAGAGAGAGAAAGAGAGGCAGAGACATAGGCAGAGGGAGAAGTAGGCTCCACACAGGGAGCCCGATGTTGGACTCGGTCCTGGGACTCCAGGATCACGCCCTGAGCCGAAGGCAGATGCTCAACCACTGAGCCATCCAGGGATCCCCCAAAACAATTAGTTTTCATGCAAGAGACTAACCAGATGGGAGCTACTAGAAAGGGTTATAGCTTCTACTAAAACAATTGAGATGAAAATTAAAATTCCTTGTATTTATTTCTAAATATTTCCCTTCCCACAGTCTAAATCCTAACGATAGGACTTCCTGTGTGAATCTTTCCCATAACAACAAGTAAAAGTAATATGCTAGAAAGAGATCAGTTTTACTTTTACAAGGGTTGACCAGCCTTGTCACCTGTAAGTATGTTTGCATCTATTTACATATTCGTAGCACAGAAGTGAAGGGAGAAATAGTCTGATTAAGAAAAGAGGAAACAAGATATGGTACTTTTCTCATATTCAGTATGAATGATTTATTCAATTCATTCATTCACATAGTCATGCAAGTATGCATGTAATAGATATTTGTGTACCTATGACAAATGTCTGTTCTTGCATCCTATGTGGACACATTTTAAGAAAATGGTGAGAAAAAAAAAAAAGGAAAATGGTGAGATTTCTTTTCCTTCATTCACCATCAGTCTCAGACATTCTCTACATCTGTTGTGTCCATTTATTCCCCTCTCTTGTTCATTCTTAATTCTTTCCTTTGCAGCTTCCACTTATAACACTGTACTAGACTTTTTCCCTGAAGACATTAATAACTTCACTGGGTCTCCCACCTTTTCAGTGCATTTACCTCAATGCTATCTTACCCACCATTTAATATCCTCTTCCTTCTCTCTGTGCGCTTGGGTTTTTTCACTCTAACACTTGACTTTTCATCTTTTGTCTCCAGTGTTTGGGTATCTCCCAATTTTGTTCTTTCTTAAAGAACTAATCTATGTCCACAATTTTAACTAGCCTTTCAGTGAGCGTAACTCCAAAATCTTTATTTTCATTCATTCATCCATGCAATAAGTATTAGGTGCTTGTAATGCTCAAAGCACCATGCTATGTGCTCTGAAGGGTACAAAGAGAAATGAGACCTAGTTCCTGTGCTCCAGGAGCTAAACGTTTCTGGTGATGCCTCTTGTCCCAACTGTGTTGTGTCTTTCCACCCTTTTGGACACTGAAAGTTGTCTCAGCGCAAGCCCAAACTCTGTATATTTCAATCTGAACTTGTATTCTTCCTCTCAAAATAACTTCCTTTTGTAGCTAATGGATTTCTACAAGTAGCACAGTATTTTACTCAGGAAGGTGCAAAAACCCAAACCATTTTTTGGTGGTTCTCTCTAATGTGTAATAAAAATTCCATAGGTTTGACAGTTATACTCTTCCTTACTTTGTACCTTCCTCCTAGATTCTTGATGTGCTCCACCTTGCTATCCACGTGAAATGCCCTTTCTGTTTATTTAAGACCCATTTATCCTTTAAAATGCAACTGGAATCCATTCCCCTCCCCGCCTCGTGCCATTAACTCTTCAGCCAATAGTGAACTGTACTTCAAAACATCATAATGTATTTCTTCTCCTCAGTTGATAGTCACTTATTTTTCCCCTCCCATTTTTTTTGGAGGGGAATTACATACCTTGTGCTGGGCACCTCAAATGCATCATCTCATTTCTTGTTCATGACAACACTATCAAATAGGTTCTATCGTCTACTATGCCAGGCTAAATGACTTGTCCAAAGTCACAGATAAGGACTGAAACTAGAACTCACTTCTATCTAGACTCCAAAGCCCATGATGTAAACCATTATACCACATCCTTAGGACATTTACATATTAATGATCAATCCATGATCTTATTTAATTTTAATATGACTTGTCTCCACCATAACATTACAAACTCTAGTGATGAAAATTGAGAAGTATAACATGTATTATGCACAATGGTATACAAATAGTAAGTATTTGGTCAGATAGTGAAGAGAAAGCTATATGTGTATGAATGGAAAACAGCAGTTCAGGTATCAGAGTCCCATAACTAGTCCAACTAGCCATGTTGTATACTGGATAGTACTTAGCAAAAGAAAAGTGATTGTCATCTCATCTTCGCTTTACCAGCATCTTTCTGATGCCTTGTCTAACATTGACACCTCCCACATGGAAACAGAATTGGGTTTACCTTGCCAACATGATAGAAAAAGGAACTTTCTGCTCCCTATGTATAGAATTCATTCCTATCCCCATTCACCAGTCCCTGAGACCCAGTCATTGGCTGTGGTACCATAGATGATACAGAGTTGAGTGCAGTTGCTGCCATCACAGCAGCATCACAGAGCCCCAGTGAGTTCCTATTGATTGCTCTCCTTTCCACTCCTAAAACCGCCACTTGATATCAAGTCCCCCGCACCTCAGATGAACCACCTTCCAGCCACTCTCAGCTGTCACACATTCTTATGAATGCCTCCAAAATTCCCTTTAGATTTCCTGAGGGAGGATAGCAACATGTTTAAGAGTATTGGTTCTGGGAAAAAAAAAAAAAAGAGTATTGGTTCTGGGGCCAGGCCTTTGTGTGATGTTAGGCAAAATACTTCACCTCTATTCCTCTGTTTCCTCATCAGTAAAATGGGGTGGTGATAGTTCTTGCCTTTTAAGGAGTAAATGAATAATATGAATAAATATGTATAAAGCTTAGAATGATGTCTGTATCATAGAACAAATTTCAGAAATATTATTAGAATGGTATTATCGTTACTGTTAGCAGCAACAGCAGCATCAATCAGTCATGGGTGCCCAGGAAGATTGTCATGTTATGAAATGGAGCAGAGAGTCTGAGTAGGGTTAGATCTTAGAGGGGAAGAAATTGCTTCTGTTCTAACATGTTGAGTTTGAAGTGTTACCAGGCCATCAAATTAGGTATTCCAGTAGATACAAGAAATATAAATCTGGAATTCAAAGAAGAGGTTATGGCCAGAGAGTTAAATTTGAGCAGTACTAATTAGAGATAAAACTGATTACTGAAGCAGAGGCTGTTGAAAGTGCGGGGAAGAGGGCCAAGGACACTTCTGTGGAGAATGCCTCTATTTAAGGGGCAAGACAGGATGAAGAACAGAGCATATGGCTGAGAAGGAATCATAAGAGTGGTAGGAGGGGAATCAGAAGGGTTGCTGTTATGGGAACCAAGAGTTTTGAGAAACGTATCACTAGAATAAATATGGCAAATGCTCATGGAAGATTAGAACTGAGGAAAAAAAGTCATGAACATTGATGATTCGATCAGTCATGACCCTGGTCCTTGTCGTTCCCCTACAGTGGTGACAGCAGAAAGCTTAGGGTACATCGGAGGCAGCTTGCAAGGACTGCCCTTCAGAAGGGTCTGCCTCTGGAAGGAAGGGGAGGAAGGGTGTTGGCAGGATCTTGGGGTTTGTTTTTGTCATGGGGAGCTCATACTATTTTAGAAGGAACAAGTGGGGGAAGGTGGGTTTACAGAGCTGAAAGAGTGCTCAAAGGTCTTGGAAGAGTTAGGGTGAGTGAAAGAAAGAGCACAAGAGAAGGGATGGAATTCTACGGTGAGATGCAGAGTGGAAGAGTGGGTGTTGAGGAAGCACATGTGGCTTCTTTCTTTCAGCAGAGTGGAAGAAATGGTCACTTGTGAGGTGAGAGTTATGGCAGGAGGCTCTGGAGAAAAGGGGAATTGGGGGAAGAGTACTTGAAAGAAATGTGATAGCCAGTCAAGGCCAGAGTGACCAGATGGTCAAGTAATGGTTGAAAGCTCAACTGGGGCTAAGTGACCTAACATGAGTGTGTAATGACCAGAGCACAACAGTTCACAGCTCAGCAACTGTGATTTGTACACAAACAGGATACCACAGAAAGGACACAGGACAAGGTGCAAAGAAAGGTGACAAGTGAAGCTAGAATTGAGTTGATGGACTGGGAGAAGGGTGAGATGTTAGAAGGAGGAGGCCTCTTAATCAGCAGGATGGGAAAGGCTTTCCCACCAAATGAAGATGTAAGTGACAGAACTAGACTGTTGCATTACTGTAGACACTCTGCATTCCCTCCCCCTTTCCTTCCCTTCCCCCTCCCTCCCTTCATCCATCTTTCTTTCTTTCTTTCTTTCTTCTTTCTTTCTTCTTTCTTTCTTTCTTTCTTTCTTTCTTTCTTTCCTTCCTTCCTTCCTTCCTTCCTTCCTTCCTTCCTTCCTTCCTTCCTTCCTTCCTTCCTTCTCTCTTTCTCTCTCTCTTTCTCTCTTTCTCTCTTTCTTTCATTTTGTTTATAATAGAAAACTCTTCCAAGATAATACAAGAGGACATATTTTTAATGTAAATGTACTGGGACACTTCTGGAGGCATCAATCAAATTGTTTGGTAAAGGGAGTGGAATTTTATTCTCCACCTTCTGTAACTTTTCACCTTTGGCTTTAGACGAAGTCAGCTTGAAAGGAAGAAGAAGGGGGGAAAAAGATGTCAAAAAGAGTTGTAAATTATAGAATGACATCTACCATGCAGTTCTTCTGTCACTCTCACTAATATTGCTTAGCTTTCCGAGTTTTAAAAATAACGCAGTTATTGAGATTTAAAACTCTGTGGATGCAGAATACATTTTTGAAAATAAGACTTTTTACTATGCATAGCCAATTATAGTCCACTGAGAAAATGATGTATTTTTCCAATACATTTTTATTATGTACTTAACTGACGGACCTTCCCAGCTTCTTCATAGACATTCCACTCCATCAGCCACTGTACATAATATACTTCTTAGGAATCTACTTAAATTTGTATTTACCTGTGAGGCTAGATTGGCTCCAGAGGACACAGTCCTTTTTTCCTTGAGTAAATTATACATATTTTAGAAAACTATCTAAAAACATATTTACCTCATATGGAATTCTGGTCTCAAGGGTAATTAAGACCAGTTTTTAAAAAGCATAGCCAATGCACTTTAACTCTCTCAGGTAAATAAGATATATTTTATAATCATCTAAGAACGATTTCTCTCCTCCTTTCCTTCTCTTTCCCTTCTCCTGTAACTATCACCATGCCTCTTTTATACACATATTTAGTAATTATTTCAATGTTTCCTAAGATACTGCTTTTCTCTCAGGGCCGGCACACCAATTATGCTTTCCTTCCATTGCATGCACTGGCAACTCTACACGGAAGGGGCATAGCCTACCCTACATGTAATTTCTAAAAGAGAAGTTACTTTTAAGATCCAGATTCTTCGTGTACAGTTTCTTTGGTTTTCAAAAGATCTTAAAGAAGGAGTTCCAATAGTGGGGCATTTACCCATAGAGCACAAGTGGAATTTAGAATTTCTTTTGCTGAGAGATGCCTAATTGAATGAACACTGTATTTTGAGCTTGTATTAAAAATGGAAGGAATATCTGGAAGGAAATATGCAATAACATCCTGGTAGTTATTTGCAAAACCACTGTATACCACAATCATTATTAAAACCAAAGAAATAAATGAGATTTCCTAGAAAAAAAAATGCTTTCTCATTTAGCTATTCTGAACTTCTAGAACATCCTTTACACACTGATGTCTTTGCACAGATTGAATAATGAAACTGCACAATGCATTCTTCCTTTGTCCTCCAAGAATATTGCAATAGATCCCCAAGGAAGAAAGCAGTAGGAAATCCATGTGACAGTAATTGTTAGGTGGTTTGTGCTGACCACGTGAGAGTAAAACTAAAAACTTGGGGGAAAGGTATTTCCTAGAACTGGAAGATGAATGTAACAAATAGAATAATGCCTGGTTTGTTTCTCCTCCTCTTTGCCTCTGAGGAATAATCCTTTACGTTTCATGAGACTGGCTTCTGAAGTTGTTGTGGATAAATGTTCCCGCTGTATGCACTCTTCCACTGGGAGGTCAAGATTTCTACTGGTCTCTTCCTAGTCGGCGTAATTGGGGCCTGCAGGTTCATCCAGCCTGTCCAAGCTCATACAAGCCTCTGAACCAGATCTTCTAGGTTTAGGGCTCATAAAACTCTCCCTATTAAAATATTTGCTGTGACTGGTAAGCTTCAAGGCTTGGATGAGGGCTGTCTGTTGGGCTGGTGGCCTAAATCCTAATCAGCTTTCATGTCGGATTAGTCTTAGAACTCAGGTGACCATGAGTCCCCGTTGGCCTAGTGGAGTCCCAGTGTACACCTGTTACCCTGCTGTGATTATTGGTATTGCCAGTTTTTCTTTCAGAAATGTCTTGGTTTGGATGATAAAGGATATGATCTCTCTATTTACATGAGTTCTTTAGATGTGTTTGTGTTTGCACTTTTTATGTTCATGAAGGGTTACTTTTTTTCTTCTACTCAGGTAAATTTGAGGAGTTGAAAAAAAAAGATCCTAGATTTCATCCAAAAACTCCAGGAGCCATATTAAAACACAGATTCCTCAGTTCCACCTCAAGAAATTCCTGCTCAGTAAGGATAGGGTGTTCACAGGATTTTTTTTTTTAAAGATTTTTATTTATTCATAGAGACAGAGAGAGAGAGGCAGAGACACAGGCAGAGGGAGAAGCAGGCCCCACGCAAGGAGCCCGACACGGAACTCGATCCCTGGTCTCCAGATTCACACCCTGGGCTGAAGGTGGCACTAAACCACTGAGCCACCCGGGCTGCCCAGGATTTTTCTTTTTTAAACATAGGTGATTCTTAGGCATTCTGGATTTCGAGAACTTTAGTGTCAAGCACCAGCAAACTCAGCCTGGCCATTTGACCCCCTACACTCTGAACTCGGGTGCACACAAGGGGGTGTAACTACTCTGAGACTCTCTGGTGAGTGTAAGGTCGACTGGCCAGCTGCAGTCCAGCTGGATGATGCTGACGGGCTGGAACAGCCACTCTCTCCGGAGCTAGTGTGGAAGGCTTGTCCCCACTACCTTGTCGTGCCTGGAACTCAGGTGATGGTTGGGGAGGAAACTTTCATCACCCCTTTCCTGAGTCTCTGGCCCAGCGCACAGACAACAGCTTCAGCTAGGTGAGCTAATACACATCCCTGAGGAAGCTATTTTGAATATTTTGCAAGGTGAGTGGTGAGTATGGATTGAATCGTGGTTTGTTTCTGGAAGGTGGTTCCTAGAACAAAAGAGAAATCATGAAGTGAGCAGCCCCCGGCCTCCATTCCTTCACCAGGCATTGTGCTGTGTGCAGTCAAGGACACATGCCATTCAGCAGTGGCTCTGCTTTGCTGACACTCTCAAAGTCATTCTTTCCTTCCGCAGCTGTCAGGGCTCTGCACACGTTATGCATTCCTTCTGGGCACTTGATGCTCACATTCCACCAGGCAGGAGAAGCAGGCAAACAAAAGGAAGCAGGGACTCTTGGCCTCCCCCAAGATCAGGGCTGGGGGCCTCACACTTACTAACCAACTGCCACTTACCTTCTCCGGTCACTTTTATTAGTCTCTCAAGGACACTTGCATTCAAGGAGTCTCAAAAATTATTTTCGTCACTCTCATCTTTGCCCCCTCCCTCCACCCCACCTTGCACCTTCTCCCATACACTATCTTGCATGCCTGGGCTCCGTAGAAGGAAATTAAACTGTGATTTGGTATGCTAAATTACCTGAACTAAAAACTATAATTTGCAATATTATTAAGTCATCACTGTCATGGATTTCAATTTCTTTCTGTTTAAACCTCTAACTCACAGCATTGCTCTTTTCGATTATTACTGAAAAGGAGAAAAGGAGAGAGAAAAGCCCTTCGTTGCACTACTGACTGATCATATCTGTCAGGAAAGTTAAAATAGCATGCTTCCAAGTGGTTACCTCAGCCCAGCCAGTTTTTAGTTAAAAACTCCACCTTGCTTTCACGGTATGCTTGTTCATGCATAAGGGCCCATGGGGAAGATATGGGGCTCCTTGGGTGCTCCTGACAGTTTGGGTCAGTTGCAGGAATTGGAGATTCCCATATTTCTACATCCAAAGAAACCCTGGCCAGGTTTCAGTCCTGGATGATGAGGACCTTTTCTTTCTGTACTGCTATCTCTAGTCCTTGTGGAAATGCCTGGATTTTGCCTGTTAGTGGCAACATCGGGGGTTTTCGTGGCAGCCAGAAGCCTGATCCTCTTCTTCCACTATATTCTCTATGTTGCTATTTTAAAATAGGCATTAATATTTTCTGTAAAAATGGACCGATCAGGATAGCCTAGGTTTTGCTGCAGCAAGGAATGCAAATCTCGGTAGCTTAAAACCACAGTGCTTTATTTCTTGTTTATAATCATTATCCACTGTGGCCCACGGGGAGCTTTGCTGCGCAGCTCTGCTGTCATCCTCACCTTGGGCCCTAGGCTGACAGAGCAACTGCTATGTGGAATATTGTCAGTTACCAGTTCTGTGAAGAAGAAAGATGGCAAAGCACGCATTGACTCTCAAAGTTTCCTCCTGGAAGCAACACAGACCACTTGTGTTGGCCTTTCATTGGCCAAAGCAAATCACTTCAAGTAGCTGGAAAAGTGCAGGCCCAAAAGAGAGAGCCAGAATACTTGTGCATGTTTTTAATGATTGCTACAAGCATCTAGTAGGTTCATGAGCCTAAAATAACAAAGAAAGAGAATGACCATAGAGAATTTTGTCTACCACAACATACATAAGTTGAGCCATAAAGAACTTGGTGCTTCCGCTTGCACCTCAAAAACATTACAAAAGCAAGGTGCAGACCTTAGTAACTACTGGGAAACAGATCAATACCCCAGCAATGATCTGGGGAACAAGGTGACTGGAATAGGTGGTCTTCTCTTTCTACTCTTCTGCTCTTCTCTCATTCAGCAAGTCTCCACAGAAGGATCTAGATTTTACCAGGTGACCGTGCCATTAGAGTAACGGTTTATTCAGGCTCTGGAGTCAGACTTCCTCAATCTGGATCCCAGCCCCATCATTTACCAGCTAAAAGACCTTGGCTGGGGTGCCTGGCTGGTTCAGTTGGTAGAGCATGAAAGCCTTGATCTTGAGATTGTGAGTTTGAGCCCCACATTGGGTGTAGAGATTACTTAAAAATGAAATATTATAAAAATACATTAAAAAAAAGACCTTGGATAAACTGTTTAACCTCTCCATGATGGCCTCAGTTTCTTCATTGGCATAATGGATATTATAATAGTGTTTACTTCATAGCATGGATAAAATACATTTATAGCTCTTGGCCCAGGGTTCCATAAATATTATCCTGAACAGGAGATCACTTACAATTTTTATGTTTATCTTAATACAATACTTAAAGATTCTGAAATTTGACAAAACTAGCTCTTTTTCCACTGCTTTGATAAAATATTTTCCATATTCCTCATTCTTTAAAAGCAGGTTTCAAGGTACAGGGCTGCATGTATCTTAAGAGCTAGGAGGTGCCAACAAATAAGACACCCCTGTGGGTATCTTTTGATGAGTGAGCCACAGTAAATACTTCTGTCTACTCAAAGAATTTTTTCCTTTAGTCACCTTGGTGATAATTTATACTAGCAAAATTTATAGAGGCTGGTGAGGATACTGAAGAAGGATACCTTCTTTCAAGGTTGATCTAAGTATTTAAATATGATGCGCATAACCTAATAAGACACAGATGCTCAGAATCAAAACATAACCCTAGGTCATGACATAAGTCAAGGACAAGAATGCTGTAAGGCCACAATTATAGCAGAAGCATGAAGGATATACTTCATGTACTTCTTGACCTCGTGGAGTCAGCTCATCTTGAAGCCTTCAGATTGTGTTGACTGCTCCTGAATAGGCCGGCCAGTCTGCTAATAGTTAGTCTACTGTGAACAGTCAAGGTAACAGCATCCCATCTTATATTTACTTTGCTGATATCAGGGCTCAAGAAGTGGATGTGCAAGGGGATGTTAACTATATGTTCTGTGATATTACAAGGCTATTAATAGAAGGAATAAAAGTCACAGAATAACAGCTTGCCCCACATAAATTTTATTTCCCATCAAAGATTTGAATCAACAATGCAGAACTAAATTTCTTAGGGCACGGGGCTAAGGAGGTCAGGCAGTCATGGGTTTTGTCCTGTAGCCACAAAGGATATTCCTATGCCTTCTAACCATGTCAGAATGTCCCCTGGCAAAAATAGGAAACCAAATTAAAAAGTTGGCAGGGAGCCATGTAAATTCAGAACCACTCTGAGGAATCTTGTCAAAAGACTTCTGTCTTGACAATGTTTCAGTAGTTTCAAACCCACCAAACCCTGCTCTTCAATAAGTACTAAGCCCTAACTATACAAGCAATTATGTCATGGGTTTAGCTGGTCTGGAAAATGCTTTCTTCTGCAAGATAAACAAGGAAACTGGGTTTAACAGTTCATATACCTTTAGGAGATCCAGAAAATAGAATGAATTCCACATCAGCTACATGAATCTAATCATCCGGGTTAAAATTATCTAGTTTTTCAATAGTATCAGATCTGCTTTATAACTTCAAAAGCTTGATTTATTATGAAATAATCCAATTCACTGAATATCAAAGACTGCTAAACAACCAATCAGAAGACTTGGATTCTGGATCTGTCTCTAATGCTATCTTGAGCAAGTGGATTTACCTCTCTTGGCCTAATATATAATATTTGAATATTGAATATATAATTATTTGAATTAGAGCAGAGGTTAGCAAATAACAGTCCATGGGCCAAATCTAGCCTACTGCCTGTTTTTGTAAATAAAGTTTTATTGGAACACAGCTAAATCAATTCATTTATTTAGTATCTATGACTATTTTCATGCTACAACAGCAGAGTTAAGTAGTTAACAGCAGAGACCATATGGCCTGTAAAGCTGAAAATATTTACTATACAGCCCTTTACAGAAAAATTTACTAGCTCCTAGGTTGGAAGCTATCTATATCCTCTCTTTCCTCGTCTGCAAAGTAGAAATAAAAATAGTACCTCATAAGATTATAAGACTCAAATGATAGTTTTTAATACAGTTTCTTTTTAGTAAATGTTCATTAACATAATTGTATCATTGCTAATTAAGTGGTGGGTATAATCACTTTCAGAGTTCTAGCAGTTTCCCATTACAGAAGAAATAGTTGCTACTGCGGTGCTTTGCTGAGACAGATACTTCATGGAAAGGAAAGAATGGCAGTTGACACATGTGACACTTGGACAGCTGGAGTAACAAAACCCAACACAGTCAAAAGATAGGCCATAGACAAGCTTATATTTCTAGCCTGAAGAGTACTAGAAACACAAATTATGTAAATGTCTACTTGGTACTTAAGCCAACCTTGGAAGGCTATGATTAAGAGGGAGGAGTTGAAGGTATTCAAGGTCAAGGGAAGTGGAATGCCCAAGAGACATGGGGAGCAGCAAGTAGAAAAATTTGGTTGGAACAAAATACTCTGATACAAGAATTTGTATGTGACAGAGCTAGGAAGGTTGGTTGGGGCCAGGTTGTAGAGTTTTGAGCACTAGAGCAAGGAATGTGGAAAGTTCTTTTTAGGTGCATTGAGATCCACTGAAGGTCTCTGAACCTGAAAGAATTAGTATTTCTAGAATAATGTATCTTTATGGTATAGAATGCATCAGAGGACAAAGAAATAGGGAATTAACTTCATCTTATAACAATAAATTTCAGTTTTGTCTGCATTGTTGTTATAATTATAAGAACGTTTTATGTTTGTTTCTGTTCTCATATTCCTTTTCTGAAACTTCACTTAAGCCTACCTTATGTAGTGTGTTTAAAATGGAGTTGTAGCTTAATGCACAAATGTAAAAATGAATTCATATTTTTTCTTTAAAAATGCTACTTAAAAAGCATTATCTTGCATGTACTTCAAAAAAACATGTGTAATGTTTCCAATTTATTCAACAATACGTACTAAGGGCCTACTGTTTAAAAGATAGGGAGAAATGAGTAAAACACAGGTTCTGTCTTCAATCTAGGAGGGAAATAAGTGACATAAAGAAAATAATACAATGCCATAAGAAATTTGAGTATTCAGAAGGAGCAAGGGAGCAGGAAGGGTTCTAAAAGTGTTGTAGACAGTATTGTCTACCCAATGTCCATTTCCCCTTTTTACCCTAATAGATGATTGATTTTTTTATATATCACAACAAAGAATATGGCTAAATACTCATTTTCTAAGGTTTCATTACAGCTATGAATGGCTTTCTATAATACAGTTCTGGCCAAGATCTGGAAGAGAACATTTCTGGAGATTTCTAGAAAGACTTTCTACTGTCTTGATAAAAGAGGACAGATATTGCTGGCTCCATTCTTCCTCTTTCCATCTAGTCTTGAATGTGAATGCAATGCTAGGACTAGGACAGCCATCCTACCACCATGAGACAATAAGAGGATGATAGAATGAAAAGATAGAAAGTTCTTGGGGCCTCAGTGATACCATTGAACATCTGGAACAACATATGTGACCGCTGACTGACTTCTACAGTTCCTGTTATAGGAGGAAAATTAGTTCTATGACCTAAACTACTGTTCGTTGAATGTTATGTTGCAGACAACTGAACCCTAGGAAATTCACTGAGGAAAGTTGATTATGTGTTTATTCACTTCTACAAATATTTATTTCTCCAATTTTTGTATTTCTTCGACAAGTATTTTTAAGCACCTTCTATGTATCAAGGTACTGTGATAGAGACTGGGATTACAAATATAATGAATCTACCCTTAATTCTCCCATGCAAGAATACCTGGTCATTAAAAAAAAAAGAAAAGAAAAAAAAAAAAAAAAGAATACCTGGTCATTCTATTGAAGATACTCAGGTAGAGAACAGTAGAAGGCCTCTTTGCTCTCCATCTCTGTCTTTCGTATCTCTTGGACCGCTCTCTGTCTTTACCTTGCAAAAGAAACAAAAAGGTACAAAGTGAAAATGAGGCCAGAGGATCCAATATATTTATGTGTATATTACACATGACGTGTCCCCATTCCCTCAGAAGAAATGGAGAGAAATGACTACTCTGTAAGAAGAGGTCAAGAAAGGCGGGACAACTCCTTTATTCTCCATCATATCTTGGCCGAAAGAGCACTCTCTGAGCTCTAGCATGGCTATGGGTTCTTCATCTAGAACATTGTAACAGACCCATTTGGGAAAAGGCTCAGTCACATGTGGGTGTACTGCTCCCAGAAAGAAAGATTATCATTAAGCGAGTCCTCAAATCCAAGTCCCTAAACTCCTTCTTGAGCCTTGCCTTGCTCGGGCATGTGCAAAAAGAAATGAGACATGGCTGGAGAACATTTTTATTCTACAAAGATGGGAGTAAATCACAGGAATGCTCTGGAGTCTTCCTTCTTGTCTCGTTTTTCACCATCTTAAAAGCAAAGGTTATCTGTTGGGAAATGCTTTGGGTTCAGTCTCTCCTTTTGAAACCGTATTTAGGGAAATGAGCTGAACATAGTATCAAATGGTATCAAATCTCTGAATATAATCCAATCAAGAATCAGCTTTTGGTAAGAAAACCCAACTGCTTCAGAAAGGATCATGTGGCTAAGATGCTGTAGGGATAAGGCCAGTCACAGACCAGTGTGCCATTTACCAAAACTCTGCTAGGATTAACTCAACTCATTGTTCTTTCCAACAAACCTGTCTCCTCTCACCTTCCTCATTTCTGCTAATGCCACTATAAATGCCCCGTCACCGAGCTCAAGCACCTGAGTCCCACCAACAACATCTGTTGCTTCCTTCTCCCTGCCGTCTCTCGACTCCACTCCTCCTGGCTCACTTCACTGCCATTGCCTTAAATCAGGCCATCATTACCTCTTGCTGAAACTAGCAGTGGCCTACCAACTAGACTCCTCAACCCCAGTCTCTTGAATCCAACCCACATCAGCTTCCAGTGGCCTCTCGTGTGTACGTTCCATGGAGCAGGGGCCTTTTTTGTTTGCCTTGTTCACCCCTGCATTCCTTGGACGGAATACAGTGCTTAGCATATAGTTAACTCTCAGCAAATATTGGTTGGATGAATGCATCATACAGAAAAACCCTGATCTGATTTTTTTTTCAATATTATATTTATTTGACCCAGGGAGAGAATAAGCAGAGGGAGCGGTAGGCAGAGGGTGAGGCAGAGGTGGGCTCCTTGCTGGGCTCTGGGGCTTGATACCAGGAATCCGGGATCATGACCTACGCTAAAAGCAGATGCTTAACCCACTGAGCCACCCAAGTGCCCCACCCTGATCTGATTTTGATCCCCTGCTGAAACCTTAATGTCTCCTCATTTCCCATGATATCAGGTTGGGCCCCCCAGAGGGTGGCATTCAGGAGCTCCAGAACTACTTGGGCCATAGTCGGACAACCTTGTATTTATTCCTCTACATTCTATCATCTACTCTCTGTTGCATCCAAACCAGGTGACGTGACTTTTCCAAGATAGGATCTTTTTGCCTCCTTTTAATTTCTGAGCCTTTCCTCCCTCTCCCTGGAATACCCGAAAAGCCCTGTGGGCCATCCCTGCCAATCCAAGTCCTAAATCCCACCTCTCCCTTGAGAACTTTCCTCCGTGAAGGCTTTTCTAAAAATAATAATAAACATGTCAGTTTTTTGGAGAGCTTACTATGTGCTAGCTCACATTTCCTTCTCACAAAAACCCTATGAGGCAGATGTATTTATCCCCAGTTTAAAGATAGCGACACTGAAACTCAGAGCCATTTTAAGGATTTGTCTGAGTTTGCACAGCACAGGCAAGGTAGGATTTGAATCCAGTGTTAAAGCCTCTGCCTTCACCCCGCCTGCAATTGTCCCATTATCCACCGTAATTGTTCCTTGTGCATTTTGGAAGTACAGGAGCTACAAACTGGCAGCCAAAGAGTTGAAGCCAGTTATGGACAGGATCTTAAAACCATCTTCAGAAATTAGGAGATCAGAAAAGTTTGATTTTGAGCTTCTCTTGAAAAATAAGAAATTCTGGCAACACTGGATGTGGGTTCCCACATGGCCATGATCCTGGAGAGCTGGGTCATACATGCCCCTCCACATGGGACTCGTACTCTCCCCCAGTCTGGCCAAGGCAGGCATTTGAGTTTGTGTCCCTGACAGCACCTTGCTGGCACCTGTCATACAGCATTTTTCAAACGCTCCTTTATCTCATTCCACTTTTCCAAGGCTGCAAGCTTTCCCCTCTATTCCTATCTTCTTTACTCTGTGTTTTCTCTCCCTACCATGAATTTAGTGCTTGGCATGTTGGGGACCCCCAATTGTCTTTTTGTTAAATTGAATATGCATAAGTTTGCGGGTTTGCTAATAAGCCCAACAGTGAATACTTCCCTAAATACAGCCTTTGGGTTAATTTTTGTATACCCAACTCTCACTTAGTCCCATTCGTAGAAAACATAGTAGGAGTTGAAAAACCACTGACTAATCTCTGAGGTTTGTTCATTTGTTTGTTACATTGGATTACTTTGAGTTGTTTTTTTAGATTCTCATTAGATCTTTGCTTCTGATTGTGCTCATTGGTAGATGATGAAATCATTTTGCTTTCCCTATGAAGTCATCCCTGCCTCCACCAGTTAGCCATGTCCTCACCTTACTCTGCCTCTAGTGTAGAATTTCTCAGAATCCTAAGCATTTGTTTACTAGCCTGTTGTCTTACTGGCAGGGACTGAGTATTATTCATCTTTGTACCTCTCATACTCGGCATACTGCCTGGCATGTAATAGGTGTTCAATACGGTTTCATTGACTGAATTATTGCCTGAAGTACATGCACAATGGATAGATGATCTCAATTGAAGTTTTCTAAGTCTAACATGAAGAGACATTGGCACTACCTCCTCAAGTTAATCAATCGTATTGATAATTTAATATAGTATTTTCCTTTATACTTCCCTCCAGTTAAAAATCTTAACACGAAATTCCTAAACACCAAAGGGATATTTTGTTGTGGAGTTCTTGGTAAAATCAAAAGGCTTCAGAAATTGCTCATTCTTTCTTCTTTTGAAGCAGTTTTAACAGGCAGTAATTGGGTTCATCAGTCTGTGCACTTTTCTTTACCATAGCCTTCCGGGGCCCGCCCTGAGACCCCGTGGAGGGCCTGTGTGTTTGATCTGTCAGCAGCTACAGTTCCAGGCCCAGCTCTGACTTCATTGACCAAAGCAAATGACAGCCATGGTACTCTATTTTCTTAATATCACCAGGCCCAAGAAATTAAAAACCAGTAGAAATATTTGACACTTACTAATAAAAAAAAGACATACTTTCTCTTCACTTTTCTGCTCTGGGCTGTAGTAGAAGTGTTCCAGAGTCATAGTTTTCCACTTCCAGGGGTTTCACTCTAATATTTTATTGCTTTAATGACACTCAAGATTCTGCCTTAAGCTCCACAGCTTACATGACGTCATTTAAACATTCTGGCAATAAAATAAGGGTTAACATTTATGGAATATTGCTGTGGGCCACGCCTTGGGACCAGCATCCCAACTGGATCATTATATCTGATTCTTATAAGAACCCAAAGGATTAGGTAATACTATTACCCTGGGTCTTAAATTTGAGGAAACTGACGTTGAGACGGGTAAAGAACTCAGACATAGTCTCACCTGGTAAAACCACAGAGTGGAATTCCACTTCAAGCCATGGAAGCATTTGCCCCTCTGCTCTCCCAGCATTCTTTCCTCACAGGCAGCTTTGCAGAAATTCCCCATCCAGAAAATGCTTCCTCACTAGAGGAAGTTCCTAATTGGGTGGCATGGGCTGCTATTACTCAACTCTTAGTGTAGCACCTGAGAGGAAGCTAGACCCAAGTTCATTTTTAAATAAGGCACAGAGTAGTAGCATTAGCAAAGTCTTCAAACTTGCATTATTTCCTTTGTATCATCTAGGTTTGCTTTTGTATTGGACTCCATCTTGAATTTATAACTATTAATACGAGAAGAGAGTAAAGTGATTTTATTTACCAAAAACAGATGCAAATATTTGAATGTTGGAAACCAGATTGTCTCATAATGTTTTCTTCTGTACTTTGACTTAAGAAGGAAAGTACAATTAGAAATGCATAACCCGGGGTCCAATTTTTATACTCCTATTCTGAGACTCATTATTTCCTATTTTTAATTTAATAATTTTATTTACAAGGGTGTTATGTGAGAGTGTCTCCAGAAGCCAAGTATTTTCTTTGAAACTTGAAGTTAGGGCAATAGAGTTACAAATAAGACAATAATTATTTTTTAAGACTGTAATTAATATATTTATCAGGATTCTCTCACCTTATGCACAGATCAGAGATTAATAGCGAACATCTCTCCCTTCAGGGAGGAAGGAGATGGTACCAAGATGGCTGAACAGGTGCCCTCGGCAGCTTCCCCACCACCATCTTCTAACTTCAGTTCTCCTTGATGGAGATGCTTAGCTTTAATTCAGCCCATTGACCTCTCCTTGTCATCATACAGTTACTTGTATGTTTGTACATCCTGTGTCCTCACCTCCTCCTAGTCTCCTTTGATTAATCCTATGTGATGATGAATCACTGTCCCTAGAGGTAATGGAGTCGATCTTCTCAAGCATTTTTTTTTAAGATTTAATTTATTTATTCATTCATGAGAGGCACAGAGAGAGAGAGAGAGGCAGAGACACAGGCAGAGGGAGAAGCAGGCTCCATGCAGGGAGCCCGATGTGGGACTTGATCCTGGGACTCCAGGATCACGCCCTGAGCCAAAGGCAGATGCTTAACCACTGAGCCACCCAGGGATCCCCTTCTCAAGTATTTGAAGGCATTTTCATGCACAGGCTGTTCAGCTCCTCCAAAGGCACAAAAGCCCAGTATCTATTTGAATGCTGGGTTTGTGACACTGTACACACGATGGATACTCAGGAAATATGGGTTGACTGACTGATAAACAGAGGCAAGGCCTCTCTCAGACTGAAGCCCTATGGACTTTGCATAAAAATTGCCAACACATCAGGGATAACCTCTTCATTTATATTAAAACTATGGAATCCAACAGAATTTCTACCGCATACAGGCACGCCAGATATGCTCCCAAAGGGCAGCTTGTTCACTGGGAAAACCTGACTCAGCAGGTTTAAATTATTCCTTTTGAACCACTTAACTTTTGAATTTCCTCATTCAGTGGCTTAAACTTGACTTTAAAACTGCCTGCACTCAAAACATTTGCATTTAATTGCGGCAGTAGTATGTTTTCCTGTTGCCATCTGAAATATATTCATTATCAGTGTCAGGCTTACATTGAGAGAGTTTGGTTATTTATATCTAAAAAATCAAATTCAACAAAGATAACTGAAGGCATGGAAGTAGATTTTCCTACTTTTTCATTATAAGAATATGCAGCCTGTAGATACACAAATTCAAATCCTTGGCAAATCATATTTTCAATGACTGTTTGTCTAGAGATAAATGGATATGAGTAGAGAGAGTTATTTTAGGAATGATAAGTCAACATGAATTTTATTTTTTGTAATGTATATATACATATATTTTCAATATGTGTGTGATTCAAGAAAATATTGTGTCTGGCAAGTAATTGCTGTAGCATTTTATGTGATGAAGAGATTTGAGCCTTATAAAAATATTTAAAACCATCTTAAACCTTACTCTAAATTAAAGAATATTAAGGTCCTGTTGTACGCTTATGACTACAGGGTTAAGTTGGAGGTTAGAGGTGCCGGCAGGTTGGCTGTGCACTCCCTGGATTATCCGTTTGATTAAGACCAACAAGCCTTTTGATTAGAATGCCATGTCATTGGGGGCACATGTGGCAAAGTGCAATACCTTTTGTTATTCCAGGATATATTTAAATTCATTTAAGAACAAAGTGTTCTCCTAGATCCAGTTGTTGTTGCAGTGGGTTTAATCAGAACCAGAAGTCCTGGCTGCCTCAGGTGATGTCATGTGAATAAATGTTGATTTCATGAATCCTGTGCCCTGTTGATCAGACCACATTCTTGTCTAACGTGTTGGTAAAACAGTAAGTTTCTTTCTTCAAAGTGGAAAGTTGCTATTTAAGATTGATGTATCTTAAAGATGGATAGTGACCTTTGAAAGGTATTCATAAATCACTTACAACTGACCTGCGAATAAAGTGAAATGAATAAATGAGACAAATCCTTGCCGGTATGAGCCCTAACTTTACCTTAAATACCCACATAATCAAAGAAGAGTTGTTCTCTTGGCCTAAATTACTAGGAAACATCACGCCAGTTCTCCTCGTCCCTGAATATGCAGATATGCTGACATGAAGGTACCTCGGCTGTTGAAAAGATCACATGTGTTGTAACTAGTGAAAGATGACAGGGTGATCAGCAGCCACACCTGGGAGTCATCTGTAGGCTAACAGATCAGAATAATGCAATGCTAGTAAGGATTGGTGGATGCAACTGTATTTATTGAGCTTTGTGTTCTTCCCTGAGGTGGGTGCAGTGGAGACAGGGGCATTTAAAATCACAAAAGACTAATCTCTGCTCGCAAGATGTTTCCCAGATCAGTAGAGAAACTGTCTACTAGTCCACAGATACAATGGACACTAGTAAGAGGGCAGCAAAAAACAATCAAAGGTAAATCTCAAGCCACAGTCATTCTTAAAATTCATCATGGGGAGAGATGAATGGACTGCAGTCATCATGAAAGCTTTTTTGCAGGCGTTGGTCTTTGAGCTAAACCTTGAAAGAACAGGGAGGGATTCTCCAGGTAGAGGGAAGGGTGGAAGGAGGCCTCAGGTCGTTGAGTTCAGGAAGGGGACAGGCTGGGAAGCAAGGGAGCTCATGCAGGAGTCACACTCGAGTCGCTTGCTGGAATTACCCTTGCTGAGCAAGTACACTGTGTTTGCATCAGGCCTGGGTGCTTCTACTGGAGGTGTTACAGAGGAATTTGTTCATATTTTTTAAGCAGAGGAATGCTGTAAAGGGCAGTATTTTAAAGGAGTTGGAGCATTTAGACAGGTGGCTACTAGAACAATGCCAAGATAAGGTGTTGGCCAGTCTAGACCGTGCAGTGGGGATTGAGAGTCAGAAGAGAAGATACCCTGCCCGGTTGCTGGAGGCTGAAACATCATAAATGATCTGGAAAATGGAAGTTATGTGGAAAGTTCCCGCTGTTATTTCTGAGTTCCATTATCAGAATAGACTCTTTTAAGCGTAAGGTGCCTGCAGTTTGCTAACGGCGCCGCTAGGTGGTGAACGTGCATTATTCGTGGCTTTGGATTAGCCATTGGCTTCCCTTCTGCTGGAAGGGGCTTAGCTAATTTTGAGAATTCAAGTTCTAATTGAATCAAATTAGATTTCTCTTAGTGAAATATAACTTCTCTAACTAGTTATTAGCCAATAGAGGAAACTGAAATATTACTCAGTGGTAGTTATTTCAAACATGTAAGGACCTGTGGACAAAATCAGAGCTATCTGAATAAAGCTCCTACAGGATTCCCCATCTTGTTTTAATTTTTCTTATTAGTTGCCCACTCGGGAAACTTCTTCATTTAGTATTCAAATAGCAGCAAGTTATCTTTGGTAATGAATGACATCAAACTATCTGGGTGTTTAGAGATTTGGAAATCGTTCTACATTCTAATATCTGAGCTGACTGCTCTGGGTTATCACCTATTCCTTCTACTTAGGGTTACATGTGCCCTTATCTGGCGGTGCTTCTGCTACACCAGGAAGCTCAGTGAGGATGTAGCTCACTTCTCCTGTGTCCCTCAGGATATCTTGCTGACTATAAGCATCAGGACGGGGGGGGGGGGGGGGGTGGTGTCCATGTTTTTTGGCCTTACCACCCATCCCAGTGCCCACATGGTGTGCCACACAGAATAGATCCTCAGTGAGTTAATGAACCTTTTTCTGCTAGTGGAAAAAACAATGCAGTGGCCTTTCCCCTTGATCTCAGTAAGTCAAATACCACTGCATAGTGTATTTTTGCCAATGAGGCAATCAGAGCTTACCTCCCATACTTTCCAAGAAGGATTCAGAAGAAGTTCACAGAAAGATTGTCAGATATTCTTTGTGTCTTGGAGTATTTCATTTCAAATACTTTTTTCCCCTAAAGATATTTATTTATTTATTTATTTATTTATTTATTTATTTATTTATTTATTTATGAAAGACAGAAAGAGAGAGAGAGAGAGAGAGGCAGAGACACAGGCAGAGGGAGAAGCAGGCTCCATGTAGGGAGCCTGATGTGGGACTCAATCCCAGGTCTCCAGGATCACACCCTGGGCCAAAAGGCGGCGCTAAACCACTGAACCACTGGGACTGCCCTCATTTCAAATACTTATGTGGATACACATACTTGTAGTGTGTTTAAGAGTCCTGGCACTTTGGCATTAATCTTTCTAGATTAACAGATTAGCCCAACAAGATTAGGCTTTTGGTATGCTTAATTCTCAGGGTAACCTGTACTTCTATTGCTTATATTTATCTTTGTAAATGCAGGAACACATTCACAATGGGATAGAATCTTTGGATTTGGGACTGTGCTTCCACAGCAGTATATCAAGTAGTAGTAGTAGCTCTTTATTAAGTATTTAGCATATGTCATTTAACATTTGCAATAACCAAGTATTATGTGCCATATTTTATACCTAAAGTAGCTGAAGCTCAGATGGTATAAATCAGATACACAGGACGTGTAGATAGCAGAGCAGAGTCCAGCCCTGGAGCTATTTGGCAGCACAGCCCATATCCTTCACCAGGATGCTGTCTGCTTCCTGTCTCTACTACTATGTTGAATTTTCCTGGTTGAAAACCCATCCAAAGCAGTTAAAAAGAAACATATTTATTCAAACATACTTATGGGGTTAAATACATTGGATACAATATGTGAATAATATTAAAATCTCAGGTCATCAAATTGGTGGAAATTGCCATTAACAAGAAAAATTGTATTGACTAGTAGTTTGAAAGTTACTCCTGACCCTCTTCTACTGTAAAGTATTCAACTGGTCTGGCCATTTGTGTAGCCACAGGAAATGTACGCAATACTCCTGTAAATCAAAGTGATTATCACTTAATTAAAAACATAATTTAGGCAAATACTTGGTTAAAAATGTAAAAAGCTGATACTCTGAGGCCCCCACAGCAACTAGTCTGGGTCTCCAGATAGTCTTGGAAACACATGGAGAAAGGAAGCACATCTTTGACACAGCCTGGCAAGGAATCGGGCATGTCTATGTCTTCCTGGTGGGAGTGGAAACCGTACAATCTCTTTTGGAAGGCAGTTTGGCAGTAGGTATCAAAATGACAAAAACACAAATCCTGTGCCCAAACAATTCCACTTTTAGAAGTTTTTCCTACGGATATACTTACACATGTGTATAATTATCATATACACAAGGTATTCTTTGCTTTTACTTCTTCGTAATAGCAAAATATTGATTAAAGACCTAAGCGTCGTGTATGGAATCACTGAATCATTATATTGTACACCTGGAACTAGTATAACATTATATGTTAATTATAATTCAATTTGAAGAAAAAGAACCTAAACGTTCATTAAAGAAAAACTGATCAAGAGACTCCTGGGTGGCTCAGTGGTTAAGCGACTGCCCTTGGCCCAGGGCGTGATCCTGGAGTCCCAGGATCAAGTCCCACATTGGGCTCCCTGCATGGAGCCTGCTTCTCCCTCTGCTTGTGTCTCTGCCTCTTTCTGTGTCTCTCATGAATAAATAAATAATTTTTTTTTTTTTAAAGAAAAACTTGGGCAGCCCTGGTGGCGCAGCAGTTTAGAGCCGCCTGCAGCCCAGGGTGTGATCCTGGAGATCTGGGATCGGGTCCCACGTCGGGCTCTCTGCATGGAGCCTGCTTTTCCCTCTGCCTGTGTCTCTGCCTCTCTCTCTCTTTCTCTGTCTCTCATGAATAAATAAATAAAATCTTAAAAAAAAACTATAAAAAAACTGATCAAATAGGTTATATAGTACATCGATATGTTGGACTATTGTGCAGCTGTAAGAATGAGGAAGGTTTTTTAGCACTGATATGAAACAATTATGTGTATATATATTTATATATATTATATATTTATATATATTTGTATATATTTATATATATACATATATATATTTCCCTTAAGTAGAAAGAAAGGGCATGGCAATGTTATAAGATGGTACTGTTTGTGTCTTAAGAAAAAAGGGAAGCAGAGGTGCCTGGCTGGCTCAGTCAGTAGAGTGGATGACTCTTGATCTCAAAGTTAAAAGTTTAAGCCCCATATTGGGTGGAGATTACTTAGAAATATAATCTTTAAAAAAAGAGGAAGAAATAATGCATACACCTATTCATGACTATATTTTCTTAACTATGGATATAATCTCTAGAGGAATATACAAGAAATTAGTGACATTGGTAAATGTCCAGGGAAGGGAGCAAACTAGCTGGGAGCCAGGGGATAAAAGAGGGCTTTCCATATGTTTGAACATGTATTTTCTATCTTTAAAGAACCTTATATTTTGGGACACCTGGGTGGCTCAGCGGTTAAGTGTCTGCCTTTGGCTCAGGGCGTGATCCTGGGGTCTGGGATGAAGTCCTACATATGGTTCCTTGAGGGGAGCCTGCTTCTCCCTCTGCCTGTGTCTCTTTCTGTGTGTGTGTGTCTCTCATGAATAAATAAATAAAATCTTCTTTAAAAAAGAACCTTATAAAAAAATTTAAAAACCTTATATTTTAATTCTAAAACCTTTAAAATAACATGTCTACCTTTATTTTTTTTAATTTTTATTTATTTATGATAGTCACACAGAGAGAGAGAGAGAGAGACAGAGACAGAGGGAAGCAGGCTCCATGCACCGGGAGCCCAACGTGGGATTCGATCCCGGGTCTCCAGGATCGCACCCTCGGCCAAAGGCAGGCGCTAAACCACTGCACCACCCAGGGATCCCACGTGTCTATCTTTAAATACTGCATTTCAAGTTGTAGGACTTTAGCATGAGGATACTGTAAAAGAGGTACCAAAGATTTATGTCCAAAGATGTTCTTTGCATCATTATTTATAATGGTAAAATATAAAGAGGGGATTAAATAAAATAGTTATTAGCATTTGGAAATTTAAAACAAGAAATAGGGCAGCCCTGGTGGTGCAGCGTTTTACTGCCGCCTTCAGCCCAGAGTGTGATCCTGGAGACATGGGATCCAGTCCCACGTTGGGCTCCCTGCATGGAGCCTGCTTCCCCCTCTGCCTGTGTCTCTGCCTCTCTCTCTCTCTGTGTGTCTCTATGAATAAATAAATGAAATCTTTAAACATAAAATAAAATAAAAAATAAAACAAGAAATAAATGCATTAAGTGTGCACACTATACACCTCCTATGTAAAATGCAACAAACTGTATGCTCATTATCATGGATTAAGAGCAATCTGTCTTGTTCATCAGATCCACAACATCTGACACAATGCTTGACACATAATCACGTGATGAATAATTATAGAAAAAGTAATAGAAAAAACGCTGGCAGAATATACTCTTTAAAAAAATTTTTTTAAATAAAAAATAATAAAAAATGAAAAATAATTATTGATTGATTGATTGACCTGGGCTGAAGGTGGCACTAAAACCGCTGAGCCACCCAGGCTGCCCCTGGCAGGATATTCTTAGATGTTAACAATGTTTACAGGAGATTTTCATTTTCTTCTATGATTTTTCTTTTCCAAATTTTCCGCTACGAACATGTACCATTTTTATGATTGGAAAGAAGTACAATGAGTGTCATAAGACTGCATCCCACAAAGAAATTCATATTTTTGGTGTCATGTCTATCAATGGAGGAACGAACAGCTATTTAAATGAGTACTAGTGAGTGTTTGCATTTGCTCAGCAGTGCTTACAGAAATTCTGGAAAGGATGGTAGTGGTGTGTAAGTGGCAGCTGGTACATTTAGTGAGTATTGGAGGTACATGAGGGGATAATTTGAATGCTAATTACAATATCACTCTGCATTTAGGAGGGATCACGGAACTGGGGCTGGAGTTATTTGACTGAACAGAGTTATATACGCATTAAGATCTCTTCTGGAAAAAAAAAAAAAGATCTCTTCTGTAACGTTAGACCTGATTTTTTGTTTTTTCCCTGTTTTTTTTGACTACAGGCAAATCGAGGTTCTGGTTCCCACTCAGCCACTTACACATTCTGTGATCTTTCTATGATTATCTATCTCCATCTGCAAGCTGAGGCTAAGAGCATGGTCTTTGCAGGGCTGCTCATGAAGTGCGTTCCTAATGCAATTGAGGAGGTTAGCTCAGTTAGACTCTCTGGCTGCCTCCCTCCCCTTTTTGCTTCTCCCACATTTGTCAGTGTGTGTGTGCCTGAGTGGAGAACAAAAAGTTGGCTTAGAGGGCAGCCCGGGTGGGTCAGTGGTTTAGCGCCTGCCTTCGGCCTGGTGTGTAATCCTGGGGACCCGGAATCCAGTCCCGCGTTGGGCTCCCTGCACAGAGCCTGCTTCTCCCTCTGCCTGTGTCTCTGCCTCTCTCTCTCTGTGTCTCTCATGAATAAATAAATAAAATCTTTAAAAAATTAAAAAAAAAAAGTTGGCTTAGAAATGAGGAAGGTACTAAATTTTTAAGCAAACATTTTACATAATCCTACCATTGCTCCTTTAAGATAAGAATCATCCCATTTCCCTCTGAGGGAGTATTGCCAGGGAAGCTGTAACCATCCTAAGATCCTAATGATTAGCACCTATGATATGCTGATACACAATATTCACAGAGTTTTTCTATGACCTCTAGAATTTGTTCTAAGGAAAGAAGATGGAAATCCTCTATTGATCGTATTGCTGTGCCTGAGGACACCGGAGAACTTATTACATTAGTATGGGTTTTGGATGTTTGCCTAAAGCCACAAACCTTTTGATGTCCACCTTCTAGCCCTGAGAAATTCCTCATCACCCATATGATTCCTGCAAATAAGATAAAGCAGGATTTTTAATGGAAAATTCTCTGCTCCTTCTTGCTCTCCAACTTCAGTTGTCTTAGAAAATTTTTTTTGAAATACTAATTTCACAAAACAATTTTTCATTGTGTGTTTCAAATAATTTTAACACCCTCTAACAGTGCGCTTGCTTAAATAACAAAGTAGATGGGAATGATTAAAATTTCATAGACGGACTAGAAAAAATTATAAGTAATTATGCAAAAGTCAACTTTAAATGTCAATGTTTTAGGTATAAAACGTTAATGTATGAAAACCATTATGTAAACCATACCTGGATGATCTAATTTTGATTCACTTTCTTAATCCAGCTAATAGTGTACCAAGGAGAAATATACAAACTTGCAGATGGATGAACATTTTATACTGGGAGGGAAAAAAAATCATAGCCATTGGCAATGTAAAAGAATATTCTGTCAACAAATCCTTGCTGTAATGTGATAATGGTACCTTTTACTATTTCTTAAAACCTTGTTTCTCGAATGTGGTCCCTGAGTACTCACTCCTCCCCGGCCCTGGGGCAGCTCGGGATGCTTGCCACTAGGGGGCTCTTCCAAGAAAGGACTTTCCACTGCTGCCGGGCATCACTAACCTTATATTTTTAACTGGTATTGTTGGTTATCTCTGCTAAGTTAAAAGAAATAAATGCCCATTTACTTTTAAAAAGGTGTTTTAAAGATTCTCCCAAATAGAAAAACAAGAATGCAGAAATTAGGAGGAAAACTTCAGCGTTTGGACTAACCAGGTGAATAATAATTCTTTTAAAAATCAATTAATTACTCATGTTTACTGTCTCCCCACCCCCACCCCCCACCCCCACCCCAGCTCTCTGGCTGGAGAATGCTCCTTCTATTTGTATTTCTGCATAGCAGCAGTTTGGCTCCGATGAAATTTCTAATTCATAATACTGGTAGATGTGCCAAAAAGTCACACAAACCAGAAGGTTAAAAATAATTTCTATCAACTCTGCATAGTGTGTTGGAGGAAGAGCAGATTGTTGTAACTCTCGTGCTTACAATTAGAACACATTCATAAACAGAGACATTTAAATGTTTGTGTATATCTGATATCCTAAAAACATGAAAAATCAGGTAGGAACACTCAACATATATGTCTTCTACCACTCAGTGAGAGGAACAAAAATAGAAGTAATAATATTAAAATGATAAATAAGGGGACGCCTGGGTGGCTCAGCGTTAGAGCGCCTACCTTTGGCCCAGGTCATGATCCCAGGGTCCTGGGATTGAGTCCCACATCGGGCTCCCTGCATGGAGCCTGCTTCTCCCTCTGCCTGTGTCTCCGCCTCTTTCTCTGTGTCTTTCATGAATAAGTAATAAAATTTTAAAAAAATAAATAAGGGACACCTGGGTGGCTCAGCGCTTGGGCGCCTGCCTTCAGCCCAGGGCCTGATCCAGGAGACAAGGGATCGAGTCCCACATCAGGCTCCCTGCATGGAGCCTGTTTCTCCCTCTGCCTGCGTCTCTGCCTCTCTCTCTGTGTGTCTCTCATGAACAAATAAATAAAATCTAAATAAATAAATAAACAAACAAACAAAGTGATAAATAAGTCACATTTTGAGATTTTGAGAACTACCATATACCAAGCAGTGGGCAAAATGCTTTGCAAATTCGGGATTAATTTACTGTATTAGAGTCAGAATAATTTTAAATCCATCTAAGTATGTAGACATTTATTAAGCTCTCCAAGAAAACATACCAAAAATAATGTTCTTTGTCCTCCTGGAATGTGTACTCGGTGAACAGGCCTGGAGTCAGATCACTCCCTGGTGCCGGGTCCTTATTTCCCGACCTTCCTGTCGGAGGTCTTCTTACAGGTGGGACACAGGTCCCTGACGTTATGTTGGCCAAGTTCTCCTACACTTAGCTGTGTAGGTTTGGCTGGAGTCGCTACCTGTAGCCATAGTCCAGGACTCAGCCTTTTTTTTTTTTTTTTTTTTAAGATTTTACTTATTCATGAGACATAGAGGCAGAGACACAGGCAGAGGGAGAAGCAGGCTCCCTGCAGGGAGCCCAGTGTGGGACTCGATCCCGGGTCCCCAGGATCACGCCCTGGGCCAAAGGCAGGCACTCACCCGCCGAGCCACCGAGGCGCCCCAGGACTCAGCATCGCTGACTGTGTTGCACAGATTCCCAGGGGAGGATGAGCATCTATCTCTACTTCTCTTCTGGATCTTTTGGGAATGGGAGTTCGCTGGGAAGAACAGGTGTCACTACATGACAGGAGCAGTGCTTAAGGGCAGCTGGCAGGAGCACGATTGTGACAGGCCCAGGGAGCTCCTCCTCCCACAGGGTATGGCTTGGAAACTTGCCTCTGGGTCACCACCAAGTGCAGGCCCTTCTCGGCCACCAGCTCTTTCCAGCTTCCAGCCAAAGGAATTCCTCCTTGATGCTGGAAACTCTGGCCCAGAAGAGACTGGGATGAAAGGTTCACTCAGAATTTTGACTCGAGGGATGTTTGGCTAAAGGGCCAGGATGAGGAGGGACACCTGGGTAGCTCAGTGGCTGAGCACCTGCCTTCAGCTCAGGGTGTGATCCTCAGAGTCCCGGGATTGAGTCCCACATGGGGCTGCTTGTGGGGAGCCTGCTTCTCCCTCTACCTGTGTCTCTGCCTCTCTCTGTGTGTCTCATGAATAAATAAATTTTTAAAATCTTAAAAAAAAAAAAAAGCCAGGACAGGGATAGCAAGCACACTTTCCGAAAACTCCAGCATCTTGTGGTGGGATGATAGTAATTGTTTTTGTTGTTGTTGGTTTGTTTTTCTTTACTATGAGCAATTGGATGCAGATAGATCCTAGAGGTCAACAAAGAGCCCTCAGGTAACAGCAAACACTCCTCCCCGACAGACGGACAGACCATATAACAGACAGTATAAGAAACTAATTTCCAGGGCAGCCCCAGTAGCTCAGTTTAGTGCTCCCTCAGCCCAGGGCCTGATCCTAGAGACCTGGGATCAAGTCCCACGTCGGGCTCCCTGCATGGAGCCTGCTTCTCCCTCTGCCTGGGTCTCTACCTCTCTCTCTCCCTCTCTATGAATAAATAAATTTTTAAAATCTTAAAAAAAAAATTCGTTTCCTGCACCATTCCAGCATAATGAAACAAACCTCAATTACCTGTGACCTGGCTACGCTCTAGATTGTTTCTAGATTGCTTATCCAGTTACTTAGCCAAGAACCATCTTTGGTCTCCCTTAGAAATCAAAGGAGCCTGGAATAAGAAGCAGGAACGGGTGAGAAAGAAACCACAATATGCTCTTGCTCTCAGGTGCCAGCTTTTGGCGCAGGTGCAGGCTGGGTCCCTGGGTCTGCTGGAGCAGAGCCAGGAGAGGTGGTCTTTGTCCAACAGAAGGGTCTCTCTCTCTCTCTCTTTCTCTCTCTCTCTTTCTCTTGAGGAGCACCTCATGCCCGTTAAACACAATTCTGGCTAAGACATGTTAACAGTAAGTTATGTGACATCCTTTTAAGCTTTATAAAAAGGGGCTAAATAAAAGACTGGCTAGGCAAGCTGGGAAAATTCCTAATTTTATTAAGGCAGTGAAAGAGAATGAAATGCAAAATCAATAGCAAGTAGGACAGTGCAGAGCTCCTATAAATCACCGTCGCAGGCCTGTGAACAGCCCCGGGAACTTGGACGGCGTGTTTCCAGGGCTAAGACAGTTTCACACCTGCTTTGGCTCCATCAGCCCCGGCCCCTGCTCGCTCGCAGTGAACGATCGAGAAGACAGGCCGTCAGGCCCTTGCCCACCCTCTGCCTTCCTGCTGCCCCAGCTAAGGCCTCCTTCCTCTGCTCTGCTCTGCTGCCTTTCCTGAGGTCCCTGAGGGGGGGTGGGGAAGGGGGGATGGAGGGGGTGCCCTGCTTCTTCCCTCCACTTCCCAGACTCCAACTCACGCCCCCCGAACACATGGCCCCTGCGGGTCGGTGCTCCTGCCGGCCCCATCCCTTTCTCCTCCGCCCTAGATCATTCCAAGAGCGAGTGGACACACTGGATGTGGCCCTTCTCCAGCTTCATCACGCATACGCCCGGGGATTTGGCCAAAGTGCAGATCGTTCTCGAGGAGTCAGGCTGCTTTCCACGGTTGACTCAACAGTCCCCTCTTCTGATCTCCCGCCTCTGCTCTCCACCCTTCCCATTTTCCGCATCCTTTACAGCTATGCTCTGTGAGGGGGGCTGCGGGCAATGCATCCAGTGGGCCCTGAAGTTCTCTGCTCGCACGTCCACAGTTTCTGTCCCCACCAGGGCCCTGCAATGCCCTTGTCCGTGAGCAGCACTCAGCAAGCCCACTGGCACGACTTGACCTCACAGCAGAATTTCAGAGAGGCTACCCTCCCTCCTCCTTAAGACACTTTCCTTTTGACGTCCGCAGTGCCTCTTCCTCATTTTTCTTTCACCTCCGTCTTCTCCAGCATCCTTAGCTGGCTCCCCCTCATCCTCTCCACTGCTAAGTTTTGTGCTCTGCTCTGGCCTCCTCTCGCTCATGGTCCTACCCCGGGTGATCCCTTCCAGTCGCGTGCCTTGGAGGACCTTCCAAATGCCAGGGGCTTTCACATCTGTATCTCCAGCCCTGACTCATCAATCCGCCCACTGACTGATGTCACCTCCTGTATGTCCAATAGGCAGCTCATACTTTTTCATGACCCTAATGCAGCTCTTCATCTACTCTTTGCCCACACTTGTTCGTCCTCTGCTCTTCTGTAGCTCAGTGAAACCAGCAATCGTTTACCCAGTCGTTCAAGCCAAAAATGGAGGCAGTTCTTTGTGTCTGGGAGGTAAGGACAAGGTCACTTGTCTATGGTGAATTTCCTTTTTTTTTTTTTTTTAAATTTTTTTTTTAATTTATTTATGATAGTCACAGAGAGAGAGAGAGAGAGAGAGAGAGGCAGAGGCACAGGCAGAGGGAGAAGCAGGCTCCATGCACCGGGAGCCCGACGTGGGATTCGATCCTGGGTCTCCAGGATCGCGCCCTGGGCCAAAGGCAGGCGCCAAACCGCTGCGCCACCCAGGGATCCCTATGGTGAATTTCCTTAGAAAACATTCTGCCTATGTCCGGTGTGGGCTAAGCTATCATCTCTTGTCAGTTACTACAATAATCTTCTCTTTTCTTCTGCAGTATCTTTTGCTTCAGTGGTCTTTTAAAAATGTCAGTTAGATCATGTTATTCCCCTATCACACTTAAAGTAAAATTCCCACTCAAAAATTTTTTTAAAAAAAATTCCCACTCTTTATTCTGGTAACTGGGTGCTAGCTCCCCTCAGTGGTTCAGTGCCCCACTGGACAGAGGCAGCCTCTGCTCCATAGTCACAAATACTGCCAAGAAGCCCTGTCCATGGCTCCAGCTCCTGCCACCAGCAGTCTTTGTGGTCTAGCATCTGGGCCCCAGTAACATCCCCTCCTCTGGTGGTGGCTTCCTGCATTGTTAATGTCTGTCACTGATTCTTTTTTTTTTTTTTTTTTTGTCACTGATTCTTACTTCTTCCAATACATTCATTTGTGTGAAAGGTCTCCAGTAGTTTCTGTTTTCAGTTCTCAGCCCCTAGGTTCAACCTCAGAGCGCCCCTCCCTGACCATCAGGTCACTCTCTGGCCCACACACCTCTTCTGAGACTCTTCATCGCACTTCTCATTTTCTGCTACTTTTTTGTTTACTTATTTGTGTCGTGATGTCCCCCAAGCCTGGAGTAGTGTCTGATATGTAGGTGGCCTTCTGTGAGTGTTTATTGTAAAAATTAATAAAAAGAATGGACTGAGATTTGGCTAAGCTGAGCCTTGCTCAAATGGCGAGGTGATGCGAATGAATGATAATCAGACTTCTAAATACAAAATCCACGAAAAAGAAAGGAATAGAAGTAAAAGAGAAAAAATATTAAGTAAAAAAAGGAAAGCGTTACCCTTTGGCAAGAGAGACAATTACGATTACTATACAATTATTAGGGAAAAGAAAACATACATTTTTTTTAATGCCTACTAATTTGCCAGTTGCTTTACATACATGATTTCATTTTGTTCTGACATCACCGTATTGGGGAGAGACAGTATCTCCATTTCACTGTTGGGAAAACTAAGCGTCTGAGAGGTTAACTTATACTTAAAATCATAAGGCTGTAAAAGGTACAATAGGATCAAGCCCCCAATCTGTCTGATTAGGCCCAGCCCAGGAAAGTACATCATAGCTTCAATCCCTGCCCAGAGCTTCAGTCCATGCCCATAAATGCACAAGATGTAAATGCAGATATGTAAACTATTTCTGAAGCTCTTATTTTATTCAGTTAAACCCATGGCCATCCCCAGTGAAAGAATTTGAAAGATTTTTTTCAAATTGATTTCCAAGTTTTTCTTCCTTTCCTACTCCCTTCCCCTCCTCCCTAAATGAATCGAAAGGCACACCATGATCTACACAAGTAAGTAAATAAAAATATTGTCCATCCGCCCACTAAAGTGGACGTTTGGTATTTTCTTCCAAGTTGACCTCAGAATAAGCCTGTTTTATTGATTTAGTCTGTAGGACGGAAGGGGCTTAGGGGATAGGCCCACCCCATATATCAGCAGCATCCCATAGAGCATGAAGTTGTTATTCAGGTATGTGCTACATATGGCATCAATAGAGAAAGATGGCCCAGTTCCCTTCAAATTCCACCAGGCCTTTATTTGTACCAGCACCTCTGTTTCATCGAATTTCATTGAAGAGTCCCGTTATCTTCCTAGTTGGGACGAGTGAATTGTTCTCAGTCTTGTCCTTGATTTCCTATATTATCCCAAGGTCTGAAAATGGTGGGTGATGTTATACTATGCACTTTATAGGGAAACTGAGGGAGATAAGCCCCAAATGGTAGAGAAAATTGTTTTTTCCTAATTTGAATTTCCCCTGTTTGGTTGAACCAAGTATTTGAACAGGACTCTGACAATTACTTTTTCCCTGAGCCGTTCTTAAGACTTCTCCTTATCCCCAAACATCATGCTCTCAGAACACTGATAACTTACAGCAAACAAACAAATCATGGAAATTAAGTAGCAATAAAACTGTTGTCGGATTCATATAAAAAATATTATCTAGTATTTAAATGGCTATTATTTACAGAAACTTGGCAATTGTACCATACAAATAATGAAATTGATTCCAGTTACAGTCTATCTTTGTTTGGAAAGGAAATACCAGTAGTGTTTGAAAAATGGATTATTAAAGACCTTGGTTTGCTGAAGGTGGCTCATATGTTCTATTTGCTAACACAGCATCTTGTTGGGGGAAAAAAAAATAATAAGTGCAGCTTTTCCCTACCCCAGATTATTTTCACTACAGATCTTTAGAGCAGGAAATAAAAAACAGCTAATGGTTCATGGGGCATGTGGAATTAGTTTAAGCAAAGCCGAGCCCTGGTCCTGCTGACCGCCTCCTCTTTCCTGTGCTGTTTTGTCTATGCTGGCCTTCGAGTATGTCAACAAATCTCTTTTAAGCTCAGATGGGAAAGAAAGGATGGTGATTCTCTCTCTTTCTGTAAGGGTGTAATTTACAACAGATGTGGTTTTTTAGAAAGGTACAAGTTTGTCTTGTAAAATATTTGTAAAGAAAAATAGCCTCCGGATTTCACAAAGTAATCCTTACTTGGTTTTGGAGATGTCACAAAGAGCATTGTTTTTATAATACTAATATAATTCTTTTCTCACACAATTTGATTATAAGTCAAGATTAGTTTTTGGGAAGAGCCAAGTTTAAATATCTAAAACAGTGTAGTGAAGAAATACCATATGTGACTTGATGGCTTCTTGACAGTGACCTGAAAAGAGCCCAATTTCACTCAGGAGGCATGGGTTAAAGTCCTAGGAACTCTTTTTAACTAGTTATGAGATTTTGACTTCTCCAAGCCTCAGTTTGCTTATCTGTAAAATGGGGGATTCACTTACCCCTACCATCCAAGTGAGAAGATCAATTTAAAATGCGTAGTAAACCATAAAGTCCTACCTAAAGGTAAAGGAGTATTTTCATAATGCATCTATTCAAGAGAGGTGCCTGGGTGGTTCAGTCCGTTAAGTATCTGCCTTTGGCTTGGGTCATGATCCCGGAGTCCTGGGATCAAGCCCCTTGTTGGGCTCCCTGCTTATCCTTCTTCTTCTGCAGCAGCTCCCCCTGCTTGTATCTCTTGCTATCTCGCTGTCAAATAAATAAATAAAAATCTTAAAAAAAAAATACTTTAAGGGGATCCCTGGGTGGCTCAGCGGTTTAGCGCCTGCCTTTGGCCCAGGGCGCGATCCTGGAGTCCCAGGATCGAGTCCCACATCGGGCTCCCGGCATGGAGCCTGCTTCTCCCTCTGCCTGTGACACACTCTGCCTCTCTCTCTCTCTCACTCTATGTCTATTATAAATAAATAAATAATTATTTTAAAAAATACTTTAAGGAAAAATCTATTCCAGAAAAAAAATCTTTGTGACTTCCACACTTTGATGGATATGCCTTTTTGTATATATAATAAAAGGAATTTTTAAATTATTATTAGGAGCTGTATTAGTAGGTAGATGAGCAACAAAAGCTTGTGCTATTTAAGATGAAGTAATAAATTCTGACCCTGATTGAGCCATGAGGTTTGTTGAAGAACCAGTCACTGGTTCTAAGGAAAGTCTTACCTGCATAAACATGGACAGATAAGAATCACATGTGTCCTGCATGACTATGACTAGCTTTGGCCTTCGGAGGATACACAGCTTTCAGTGGGTGAGTAATACAGGAAACTGCTTAACTTTCTGCTAATTTTTCAAATCCAGTATCTTTGGGCAGCCCGGGTGGCTCAGCGGTTTAGTGCTGCCTTCAGCCCGGGGTGAGATCCTGGGGGGCTCAGGATCGAGTCCCACATCGGGCTCCCTGCGTGGAGCCTGCTTCTCCCTCTGCCTGTGTCTCTGCCTCTCTCTCTCTCTCTCTCTCTCTCTCTCTCTCTCTCTCTCTCTGTCTCTCATAAATAAACAAGAAAAAAAATCCAGTATCTTTGATGAGAACAGATATGGCTTGGAGGTCCCAGAGGAAAGTGAGCACAGATTCAGATAGAGGTTTGAGCTGGGATGTTAGGCAACTGACTTTAGGTTTCCTGACAGAGGGAATGAGAACAGTAGTACCCATCATCCTCTGGTGACTGTCATGAGGACACTGCAGGGTGAGACATTTAAGATAATCTATGGTTATATTAGGTGATTTGTACAAACACAGGAGATATAAATAAGAAGTGAGAAGATTCATCTTTATTAAGATTTTTTTTTTAAAGATTTTCTTTATTTATTCATGAGAGACACGGAGAGAGAGAGAGAGGCAGAGACACAGGCAGAGGGAGAAGCAGGCTCCATGCAGGGAGCCCGATGTGGGACTCGATCCCGGAGGCCCGGGATCATGCCCTGGGCCGAAGGTAGATGCTCAACCACTGAGCAACCCAGGCGTCCCCATCCTTATTAAGATTTAATACAATTTAACATTTGAAAGTCTTACAGTATTTTTTTTTTAGTCTTACAGTATTTTGTCAGAATCTTCACACTTTTTTTTTTTTTTTTTAAGATTTCTATTTATTTGAGAGAGAGAGAGAGCACGCACGAGTGGGGAGGAGGGAAAGGGGGCAGAAGCAGACTCCCCGCTAAACAAGGAATCCGATGTGGGGCTCTCTCCCAGGCCCCTGAGATTAGGACCTGAGCTGAAGGCAGATGTTTTAACCAACTGAGCCACCCACATGCCCCTCAAATTGTTAACAAGTTAATGATTAATATGTATTGGGCGCTTCCTATGTTCCAGATATTAGTAGTGCTTTAAATGGATTAAATTCATTTAATTCTACAACCATCACTACAGTAGGTTCCATCATTACCCCCATTTTACAGATGAAGGTGAGGAAATTGCTCAGAACCACAGAGCTAAGGAAATACTGGAGGCAGATTTGAACCAGGCTTAGCAGTGGAGCCAGTCAGTCAGAAGTCTGATCTTCTAAATCAGATTAGGGGCACGTAAACGAAAGAGAGCTCACAGCCTTCTCTAAATTCTCAGCAGCCCTCTCATCTCTGCATTTGAATTCCAACCGTATTTAAGCGCACATTTGAAAATAAACGATTTGAAAAGAGATTTTTTTTTTTTTTAAAACACACGCACATATACCCAACTTTTTCAAAACAAGTGAGGGTCAAGACAAAGTAGCCTAGCATTTGCTGTTTGGATTCAGAAGCAAGCAGGGTGCTTCTGTTCCCTGTTGCCACTTAAGCTCCAACCATGAACCAGTGAAAGAGCAGCAGTGCCATCCACCAGCCAGGCCCTTGCATCAGCTTTCAAATGGCTCCGAGGGGCAGAAGCTATTTCACAGCCCTTATCCTCTCTGTAAAAATGGCTAGTTCTGAACCAGAGGTGATTTTAGGACACATTTTATTTGACCATCTTTTCTGGGGGTTTTTTGTTTGATGTTTTTGTTTTTCATGAGGTCTAAGGACAGGGCTTGGTCCGCTGTAATCCTGAGCATGTGGTCACAGTTTCAAGACCTTTCCACAATCTGTTGGTTTTGACTTTACAGAAAACCCTGTGAGGCCTACAAATTTTTATCTCGAAACTTGTGTTGTACTGTCCCGGGTGAAAGTATCCTTTGTCACCTATTTTCCCCGTCGGGTTACTTGGGAACAGCAACCTCGCTGCCTCTGATGTGGCTTCTATCAAGGTTAGCCTGGAGCCAGGCCTTCTGGCCCTTTCGCTTGGGAAGCCATCTGAAAGCAGAACTTCCCACGGGACCAAAGCCTGAGATGGGATAATCTATAAAGCCACTCTCTGGAAAGTGCACTTCCTGCCTGCTGGCAAGGAGATTAAGCCAAAGGTTTTGATACTGATATATAGTCCTAATCTTTTAAGAGCTTTCAAGCACTAGCAGGACAGTTATAAGGAATTTTCTTAAATCATTAGGAAGAGGGAGATTTGCAGGGCCCTTAGGGCCTGCTGATGTGGGGTTGGCTCCGGGCAGCTGCCCCTCCTGACCACAGGTACCCTAGTGCACCTGCCCACACCTGCCCTGGGGCTTTCTGTAAGGTTTATTTACATTCGCATTGAATGGAATTGAAACATTTCTTTACAGGCGTCTACAAATGATTATTTTTGAATAATTGGGAGTTAAGACAGCCGACAGTTGTGTATGTGCTTGGGTTTTGTGTCATTTGTGTTTGCGATCAGAGACCTTTCCCTTCCTTTCTTCATATCCCCCCAACCCCCCCACCCCCACCCCCAGGAGCTATTGTTCCCCTTGCTCCAGCTGCCTTCTGGTTTCAGAGTATCTCTGAGTCCCTCCTCTTCTTCCTCTTGCCCTCAATCTCCTTCTCTCTCTCTCTCTCTCTCTCTCTCTCTCTCTCTCTCTCCTTTTTCTTCCATTATTTATCCCCCCCTATCTCGTCTCTTTCTTCCCTCTTTTTACTTTCCTTCCTGGCTTTCATCAGAATTCCTAGGAGTGCCAGTAGCCATTTTTAAATGCCTGTTGTTGACATTGCCTAGCCTGGAGGCCATTTCTCTCCAAATGTCTGTTACTTTGCAGTCACTTTTACAGTTTCATGCAAAATGCATAACATTAAGCTACCACGGCAAGGCACAACTAAATGCGATTAAAAATTGCCCTGTAGAAAACGAATCCTGAAAAGCACAGGACTACCTTGCAAGAGAGGAAGCAAAAAAAAATCAAGACCAGGTAAATGCTCATTCTGCAGAAAAACATGTGCCGAGTCAGCAGAAGGACGGGGGTGGGGGAGAAAGATCTTCTCAGTATAACATTATAAAGAATCTCCGATCGTTTTCAAAAATGAAATTTGACAAGTTAACACTAAGTCGTCTGGGGCAAAACTAAACATGCATAAAAGGGCTGCATATTGGGGAGAATTCTAATATTTCAAAGTTTTGTTTTTAATAGAAGCAAAAATAGATAAAAATAACGTGAATCCTCTTAAATAAGAAACTGTGCCCATAATTTTATTATTATCATTATCACCACTAATAATTATAGACAGTTTCTTTGTACCAGGCATTGTACTAAGAGCTCTCTGTGTCTTATTTAATTTAGACCTCTTTATAACTCTGAAACGTAAATGTTTTAGAGAACTGTTTTACTTTTTAAGAGAAAAATACTCTGTCTTAACTGGTATACATCTGTCCCCTTAACCTCAAGTATTATCTCAGAATCCTTTATTTTTTATTTTTATTTATTTTATTTATTTATTTTTTCTCTCTCAGAATCCTTTAATGTCTCAATGGAGGGTTCTTATTATTAAGGTTAATATGAGAAGAACCAAGGCCTTAAGTAACCTGGGTAAAATCTGATAGAACAAGAACCGAGTAAGACCCGGAGATACGATTCAATGGTCAAGGGTCTCTGTGACTTGCCAAGGTGCTGTGAGAATTTCAGTATTCTAGATTTGGGGCTGAAACGTAGTTTTTCTCTGTCTGAAAAAAAATAAAGGAATACTGACACAGAGAAAATATTTCGCCACTTTGTGTGCCTTTATTCAATCTCTAGCTCATATCGAATATATTTTCCCTAGGTTAGAAGTATAGCTCTGAGAGGAGTTCATTTTGCAGGGCATTTTAGTGAATGAACCAAGCAAGTTGTGCACCAAAGCCATCTTTAGCATAAAAAATAAATCACAGGCAACCTAGACATATTCCAAACACAATTGTACACTGTGCTATGTGAGACTATATTTGCTCACAGAAGAGCTATAGTCAATAGTAAACTATAACAATTATGTCTCATAGCAAGTATCAATCTTAGTGCTTACACTTTGCCAGAGGTTACATATCAAGACCTTAAAGGAAAAGCAAAATTGTAATCAAGATTAGCTCTTTGGGGTGGAAAACCTGAATGCTTCCTCTAGGAAATAATAGGTAAGGTGATCGTATGCCCTGGTTTGCTTGGTCACTTTCATTTTATGCTTCTCCTGGCATAAGAGTCAACAGCTGCTTCCTTGCAATTCTTTTCTTTTTTCCATTCTTTTCTTTCTTTCTTTCTTTCTTTCTTTCTTTCTTTCTTTCTTGCACTCTTAAGATATTCTCTCACTCTAGAAAGTAACTGAAATAATATTAATTTTAGAACAAATATGTGGAAGGAACATATATTACATATTTGTTGTGATCAAAACAATATAGGTGTCCAACAGATCTGTTTTCTATCATGTGAATGGGGCTGACAGTGACTACTTTGGCAGGGCCCCTAAATACCATTCACAGACCAGGGCGGGATGCAGCTGGATGCATGAGGAACCCAGCCACACAATACGCACCCCCTGACACCTATCACTTTGGGTTTTTGTTCCCATTCAGAACAGGTCCAATGAATAGGGCACTTGTTATTTTGGTTTGACAGTCAATGGACGATGCTCTAAATATGTAAGGTACTCCTATTGATTCTTTAGATCTTTAGATTTTCCTAAATATATCAAAGCTAGGAAGTAGATACTTCTTTGGAAAAATCTAGTTAATTTTCTGTTGTGATATGTGATCGTAAAATAGGTGAATAGGAAAGAATCACTGTATTTCAAGTTTGCAGTTATTGATGTTTTGTGGACTATTTAAAATATAATAAGATTTTTAAAAATTATATTAGAGCCATTAGAAAAAGTTGTATGATATAAATCTCACATGTTCTTAGATTTACAGTTATAGCTCTTTTTTATGGGTAAATTTTTTTTTTTACATCTTCAAAAGAAACCTTAATAATGCATTAAAAAAAAAAAAAACCAACCAACCAGTGTCACTACGAAGCCTTTGGATGATTAACTACCCTATGATATTTCTTTCATCCAAGCTGGTTTATAAAGGAAAGCAAAAACGACAATAAAAGAAATGTACCAATTTATTCTCTACTAATAAAGTATTGAACATTAGTGAAAAAAGTGTGAAATATTGGAATGCAACACAGAGCAATTCCATTACCCATTGCAGTTTTGGGTCGTATACTGTATATAAAGAGTAATTACTTCATTGGTTGGGGACCACAGTGGAGGAATATAGGATTTGATGAAAGAGATTTTAAAATAAAAATTTTATCCCCAAGCATTTGCTTTTCAAAACTTTGTCAACATTACAGACCATCTTATTTTGGTTTTTGGTGTTTGGGGGTGAGGGGCTGGGTAATGGAGTGGGAATACAAAAGAAATAGAAAATTAGGAGTTAGCAAATTTTAAAAATTCCTCAGCTAGTAATCCTACATCAGCACATTGTTTTTAAAGTCTCTACTAAAAATAGTTCTTGTAGATGCCGTCAGTGACACATCTTAAGAAGATCCTGTATTTAATATTCGCACACTGCATTATTGACATTACATCTGGTGGTTTCTAACACATCTTTCACTTCCTCCTGTTGAATCAAGTTTTCAAATTTTATTATCTTGCTGATTGTGGTGGCTACAATGTAAGTTTCTGAATGTTTTCAAGTCTTTTGTTTTTGTTGATCACACAGGGATTCTGGGTGGGAATGAAAAGCTTCCTGGGTAGGATGATAAGGTAACATGGTATGTTATGGAGAGAATAGGGTCTGGAGTTGGCCTGTCATAGTCCTAATCTAAGCTGTCACTTTTCTCGGATCCTCCGTTTCTTCTTCTGTAGAGTGCAAAAAAATAACTATGTTGTAGGATGATCGTGAAGACCAAAAGAGCATGTGAAACGCATGTTATAAAGCTCAATGCGTATCTGTTTATATTCTGCTACTTTCTGAAAAAAAATTTAGATAGGTATAAAAATACAAAAAATACATTAAGAAAAAAACAGACAAACCACCTAATATGATCAACCTAATATGATCAACGAGTGCCAATTCCTTAATTTCTTCTACTCATGTTCCTTCAGTTGATGATATTGGAGAAATTCAGGGAAATAGTCTGGTTACAAAAGTAAAACATGTTAACTGCAAAGAATTATTATTATAGGAAGATATGAAGAAGAAAATAAACTTTCATTACCTTTAATATTTTGACACCTTCACTTCATCTTTTCTCTAGCCTACCCAGTTCAAAAAAACGTTTGGATTATATTCTATCTCACATTTACGTTTTCCCCCTGCCTCCTGTCTCCATCCCAGTTTCTGTTAGATCATAAGTATTTTTCTTGTTATTACTCTCTTTAAATAGTATTTTGCGGGCAGCCCCAGTGGCGCAGCAGTTTAGCGCTGCCTGCAGCCCAGGGTGTGATCCTGGAGACCCTGGATCGAGTCCCATGTTGGGCTCTCTGCATGGAGCCTGCTTCTCCCTCTGCCTGTGTCTCTGCCTCTCTCTCTGTGTGTGTCTCTATGAATACATAAATAAAATCATAAAAAAATATTTTGCAATTTCATAATAGTCTATCATTGTATGTACCATAATTCCACCCAACGTGTCAGTGATTTTTTTTTTGTTGTTGTTGTTGTTATGAACAAAACTGCAGAGATGTTCTTTCGGATATTAATTGAATATATCAGAAATCCCATCCCTTGATTTGTCGTATTTGTTACAGATTTTTTCCCCACTCACCCTTTTAAATTTAAATTTAAATGAGGAAAAAAATAAATTTAAATGAAGATTTTTGACATCATGAGTTTTTTATATGTAACTCCTGCTATCCATTTTTTTTCCTTCGTGACTTCCTTCACTGCTTGTATGTTTAAAAGTTATTTCCTATTCCAAGATCACTAAATAACCTACCTAAATTTTCTTCTATTTTTATAATTCACCTTTAGCTTTTTGCTCTTTAATTAATCTAGAATGTTTTGGGGCTATGTATGTGAGGTAGATCTGAGGTAGAATTGGGCTATGTCAAGTAGATTTGAGAACCTATTAAGGTAGGATTTAACATAATTTTCTGCAAAGAGTTAATACAAGTACCCAGTATCATACTATTTTCATCTCTATGGTGGATTTGTGATGGTGCTTTATCATAAACAATCTCTTTTTCAATGTTCCTCTTTTATATTTTAATTACTTAAATATCTGGTACAATAAATGCCTTCTCATTATTTCTCTTTTGCAAAAATTTCTTGGCTATGGTACTCAATTTATTCTTCCAAACAAATTTATCAAATTCTCCCCATTTCACTGCATTCCAAACAAATTAGGATTTGCTTGAAAATGCACTAAACCTATATGTTCACCAGAAGAAAAGAATACATCCTTTTAATAATCAGCATTCTGGTGCAGAAACACCATACCTCTATTTTCTTAATGTTGATTATGTACATTTCTTACTATGGTTATGCCTAAGTGATTATAGGTTTTTTTTGTGTGTGTGTGATTTTAGGTTTTATTGCTATTGTGAAAATATTTTTTCACGTGATCCTTTCAAACTGATAAGGCATTATTTTCAATGAATTTTGATTGTGTAACCAGCCGTTTTCGACTCCAGCTTGATTTATTCTGTATGTAGAAAACATATTTGTTAAGAGTACTTTCCTTCATAGACGTAAATGAATTTAACCAGTGCTCGAGAGAGAAAACACTGAAGGCCATGAGATTAGAACAGACCAGCTTTGTAATTTGGAAAGAACAGAAGCAGCCACTGGATATCCCTTTTTTTTTCCCCTAAAGTGTACGATTGCATAGGTGAAATTAATGCACTTTGTTTTATTGCTAGGGAGGGAAAAAAGACAAGAAATTGATGCATCCATGTCTATAATGACAAGTGAAGGGTGACTAATGGGGACCCTGAGAGTACAGAACTTGTTCTGTATACTTTGAGCCTTATGTTCTCATCTACCTCATTGTCTGACGGTCCAACTTGGCATGAGCAAGATGAATAATGTAGACAAGTATCTCCCATGGGACTTCTATTTAAAATGAAGACTCTGAGTGACTTCTACCTAAAGATTGTGTTTGAAACTGGCCTCCATGTCTTCAGTCCCACTGGTGTTCTTGGAGGCTGCATATACACCTGTCATTCACTCGGCCTCAGTTTCTCAGGTGGCAGGATGCCAGGCCCAGCCATGTTCACAGTGCAAAGTGCTTTAGACTTTTCTGAAGTGAAAGTCAGTATGTAAATGTGCAACATGACGACATTATTATTCTAGCTTTCTGGCTGCTTTCAGCAAGCACTGACTGCCACATGAGGTCTCAAGTGTTCTGGCACAGTGCGGAAGTGTTCAAAAGAAGTTAAAGTAATGAAATTGGATCTACATTTCCATAGATATTCAAGCTGGCATGGAGGAATGGAGTCATGGAATCAGGGTTGGATGGTCTCCACCAAACAGCCTAGGCAAGTGCCTGTGGTGCCAGGCTACTAAGCAGAAATTTCAATCGTGAAAGGCCACCACTATTTCTTCCTCTAGGTCTAAAATTACAAAATGTGCACATTTCCCCCAGGCTCACACCATTCTCTGGGTGCTTTATACTCCATCCCACCCACCCATTCCCTGGAGCACACCAGCTTTGCTTAAAATCCAGGACAAGTTTTAAAATGAAGAACTAACTACCAAGAGAGAAAAATGTTTAGTTAGAACCCGAAAATAGTGTATGCTATTGTGTCAAGTATGTGACTATTACACTTAGGAGGTGGGCAAGGCTTACCTTGTATCTGGTCTTCCTAAGCCACTATTTAGGAAGTGTCTACTTAATGAGTGTCAGTTGACCTTGTTTTCCTACCGGCTCCCTCGCCCCATTTTAATTGCTCACAGGTCTTCCAGATTTGGTCATTCAGAGATTTGCCCTCTCCCTAACACCTTTACATCCTTCCCCATGCCCCAACGCTGGCTAAAACGTTTCTGTTCATCAGGGCAATGTCAACACAATCTGAGTCTCCTGCTTTGCAACCACCTTTATTTTGACATAGGTCCACGATGCTGGGGGCCCTTCCTCCTCCATCTCCCTTTATATTCTGAAAATTTCAAGGGTTCTAATCATCCATTTGTATGTAACTACAGAGGCGAAGTTTATTTAAGTTTAAAAATGTGACAGGGACAATTCAAAGAATTCAAGCACTGAAGAATATCTTTACTCACACAGAATCTCTCTTTTTTTCTTAATTGTATTTTAGGACAGTGAAAAAAAGGGATTTATAAATAAAATCTATGCCATCCAGGAGGTCTGTATCAGTGTCCAGAACATCCTAGATGAAGTGGCTTCCTTTGGCGAAAGGATAAAGAAGTGAGTGAGTGATGCTGACATGTGAGCCCTGGCCTTCTGTGGGACAGAGTGTCCGTTTGTTTTTCAGAGGGTGAAATGCCACATTCTTTTTGGCAGGGGATACTCCTTCTGGGTGATCTGTTGCTCAGTTTCTTCATTATTTACTTTGTTTCTGCCAGTCTTTGGTTTTATGAAAGTTCTGTCAATTTCCTTCCTGAAATTTAGAACATATTGGTTGGAAAGAAGTCCTACTTGTAGCTTTGAAGAAATAACACCGTCCTAAATTTTAGCACATTTTCAAGTGAAAGACTTTGTTCTTAAATGGAGTATGAAATCGTGATAGGAAAAAAATAAACCAAGCTAGATGAGAATTTCAGGTAACCAAGACACATCTTCATTTTATTATTGGTTGACTTATACTGTCAAGGAGCTCTAAAAAATTTTTTAAATAGTATTTTATATAGCTCCCTGCAAAAATATTTTCAAATTTATGTATTTAAATAGTTGAGATCATAGTTACAGATGAAATAAACTAATGCCCTTTTAAAAATTAAAAAAAAGCATTCCCTTTCCTAATCTAAAATAGTTTTGTTGAAAGCCAATGTAAAATTAAGACTGTAAGAATGTTCCTAATATAAGAATTTAGTCTTAATTTTAGGTTATTTGCATTTTACTTGAATTTTATTTACTAGTGAACTTTTAAAAACAACTCTCTATAAATTCAATAAAGTGGTTTTATAAGGATTGACGATCAGTTAAGATATATGAAGGCAAAAAAAAAAAAAAAAGATATATGATGGCCCCATACTACTAAAGTGTGAAAATTGGCCTGTGTAATGATTCCTACAGTCCATTCAAGAAGGGGTGTTGTAGATCCAGTTAAGCCTACATTCCTTGCTTCACGTATTAACTCATTGTTGTTTATTTATATTATTATTCACAAAAGTGTTCTGCAGATTTGAATCCTTGGACATACACATTTGAAAGGAGTAAATTATTAAAACGAAAGGTGTGAGACATTCACCTAGTGCTTTTCATGTTTCAGGGAATAATGCATTTTACTTTGTATACTTTTTAAATACATTTCCACATATGCATTGGTGCTGAGTTTCCACTTTTTTATATCATGTTAGAACAGCCTCCCTCTCACTCCACGTGTATAGCAGGCTTCAGTGTCTGACTTCGGAAGACTGATTCCTACATCTCTTTTATTCTTCCTTTCCATGTTATTTACATTTCTAAGAATGTTCCTTTGTTCCACACACCCTGCCCACTAGAGCATAGTGTACGTCCTAAATAGGGCATTTCCCTTTTGAGTATTGTCCTGTCTCTGAGGTACGCTGTGTGTTGATACCTGATGGAAGTATCCCATTTATACCATAAGTGCTGGGTCAGCTCTGAGGTCAGGCAAATTGATGCCTGCGGGGAAGAGGTTTCTTTTTAACTCTGGGTGGTAGGGGGCGTCAGGTGCTTGCCTGGAGAACATCATAGCCAGTTGAAGTATCTGATCAGATCCTGGCTGTGGACCAGCCTTGGGAAGAACTGAGTTTTGTAGAACAGGTACGGACAAAGGTATAGGTATAGGGTGATGTATAGAACCTGCATAGGATCCAGTGAGTCTTACATGAGCCATCTTTTCTGCACAATTTTTTTGAATATTAAAAAGGAGAAAGTCCCCTGGGGTCACATGAGATAAAATGCATCTACCCAGAAAGCAGATTCAGAAGCAATCATTAAGTACCAAGTGAAAAGCCTCTATAATTACCACATCTTGTTACTAAATAATCATTCCAGAACTTTCTTGAATTGCATCTTTTTTGGGGGAAGATCATAGTCTAGATTTAGTTTTCATGATGCACTGTGGAAATAGAAAAGGGCAGTCTTTTTTTTTTTTTTTCTGACATTAGCTACACTGGTAAGGATTCCTTGCCATTTATCCTTCCAAGACGAGAAAGAAGAACACAGGGAGCCCTTCAGGGAAGCTGCCCAGAAAAAGGGTTTTCTGACTGAAGAGCCAGTGCCCTTGCACACTGAGGAGTGTTGATGGATGGCTCTGAGCTGAGCCCCAGGAAAGCAAGCAGACCCTCAGCCTTCTGTTCTCTCCACAAATGGGCAGAAGCAAGGGAAGCACAGGTGTCAGTGAGGGAAGGAAGGCATGATCCTTTACAGGTGACAGTTAAACAGGGTGCTCACTCTGGCCATGGGAGGAAAAAGACAAAGAGGAAAGCCAGACCCCAAGAGTTACTGAAAACAAGATGAGACTGATCTAATTTTGACTCTTTTACTAGAAAACACATGTTTAGAAAACACTGGACCTTAAATGGACACAAAAGGCAAGCTATTGGCCCACAGAGCTAAATATTCACTCCTAAGTGTTATGCTGAAGCGAAATATAGGAAGAAGACCCCTTAATCATCCTTTAGTGGATCAAAATCTGCCCTGGATAACTCCCCCCGCCCCACCCAGGTGCACATAACATATGTTACCAGGAAATGAGAGAACATTAAAAATAGTCATATATCCATATCACATGGAATTTCATATTTTCTTGAAGTGTCTTTGTGGCCCTTGTCACTGCAATAGACTCCTAGAGTTGATTAGCTCTAAAAACATCATTTTGGTCCAATAAACATCACTACCAGTCCCTCTTGTTACAATAGAAGTTGTCCTCACTTTTCAAGTGGGAAGTTGAGGCATAGAAAGGTTGATTCATCTTAAGTCACAGAGGAGAATCTAGGCTTTGAATGCAGATCACATACTTCCTCTGCTCTTTTTTCATTAAACGATGAAGGGTCCCCCAGTGGTATGTGTTAGATGCTCCTGAGAGGCTGGTTGTTGAGCCAACTGTACGCCCACACATGGTGACATGGTTATATACCCGACACTGATGACTCCATGCAATGGTTCTGTTTTATTATTTTGCCACTCTCTCTCTCTCTTAAAAACTATGAGATTCACTACAGATTATCTACACAAAAGCTGCTAAATCATTACAGTCTTTTCATGTCCCATTTCCCTGATTTTTGGCACCTATTTTTACCTTTTCTGTCTTTTTTTTTTGTTGTTCCACTACATTCCTTCCCATCTTCTTAGTACTGTCTTTTTGGTAACCCCTTCCCCCATTTTTGTTCATTGATCCCTTTTTTTGGCTCTTTGTTCTGATGTTTTCTCACTGTCAACACATAGTCTTGCAGCCTTCCCCAACCCTCTACATTATCCATCATCAGCAGTATGGGAACACTGCAGACCCATCAGCCAGGCCCTGCTATGACCCATTGTGCCAGCTTACACTCCATTTTCACAGTCTTTCCAACATATGTACTGCGCGTGCTCTCCTTTGCCAGAAATAACCCAGAGAGAATAGTAGTCCATACTGACTTTATTTCTTAATTATCTCTGTATTTCTGGGAAAGGCAATGATGGCAGGTGAATTTTTACAAGGCTAACTACCCTGTTCCCCTTCCTGACTTCTAGATCCATTGAAACATAACTGAAGTGAAAAGTGAGTATTCCTCAAAGGAATTCTAAACCTGAGAGGATTTACACAACAGTGTGAGCGTTAACTCTACAGACAATTGCTGACATTTTATTTCCAGTGTCTGCAATCCAGTGTGAGTTGAAAAAAGAATGAATGGTAGGCCCAGGGGCATTCTCCTCTATGAAAATCTGGAGAAAACAAGATTGGCTACTAGTTTTAGAAGTAGAAAAACACACATACACACAAAGAGGTAGAAAAACACATTTAAAAAAAATTTTTTTTTTTTGAGCCACATAAGGAGTCACCCAACTAGTGCAACTTCAGACCGTAAAGTCCCCTGGGACAATCTGGAAGGGTTGGAAGCCAGACCTTTCACATGGGCCCTGCTTTCATGAAACAGCACACTGACTAACCTGTGTCCTCTGACAGGCTACTACAATTGCCTTCTATTCCAGAGAGAAATGCAGTCTTACTAGATCCCTCGTCCAGAGTCTGAGTCAGAATCACTTTATTTTAATCTTTGTTTGAAAAGAGTATATGAAGTGCTCAGATTGCTGACGTGTTACTTTCTCATTCAGTACTTTCAACTGGACAGTCCCATTCTTAAGCTGGCTGGCCATTGTAGCCCTCTGTGTGTTCACAGTCATCCTGTACTTCATTCCACTGAGATACATTGTCCTTGTCTGGGGTAAGTAAAGCCTTTTTTTTTTTTTTTTTTTTAAACTGTCTTAGATACTAGGAACGAACTATTTTTAAGGGATGAGTTATACTGTCAGTAGTTCCCTATATTTATGATCATGAAGCTACTCCATGATGAAAAGAGACAGGTCAGTTAAAAATCACAACAGTATAAAGATTTAGGTCTACCTACAAAATGCATTTTTCTTATCTGGCACCATAGGCTCCATCATACTGTAAACATGTAGTTGTGCAGATTCTTCATATATCAAAGTGTAGCTTTGTCTAGATATCATTCTGATTTATTTTTACCACTTATACGTAAACAGAGGCATTTCGATCCGTATGGTGCATTTAGGACAATATGCTTTTGTGCTGTGGTACTTTATCTTGTAGAAGCGTCCGTAAACATGGGACTATATATGGCCGCCTATTTAAGAGGTCACCTTTAGGATGCAGGAAGAGGGTCCTTGGCACTGACAGGTTGCTTAGGAATAAGAAATCTGCTTTATGTGTACTAAACAAAAGTGCTTCTGCAAAAACCCACTTTAAAGGTGATATTTTTCCAGTCCTAATTTTTAATGCAGTAATGCTGCAATGCCAACAGTTCCTGTGGCCCTAGATTCCACTTAGGTGATAGTTTCAGCATTCTGCATTGTTTTCGGGTTCCTCTTCCTTATCTGAGAAAATTTGTGCTTTGAAGAAAATGGTCAGTGTCTACGATGGACTAATTTATAAAACTACATTAATGATATACATATATATACAAGACCAGCTAGAAGTAGGATTCTTTACTTAACCACCGGCCTGCACACACATAAGATTGCTAAACATACACAAAATGCAAAGAACCAAACTGGGTGTTAATTCCAGAAAACATATGTTTACACTAAAAGCAAAAAGGTCAGAAGGAATGTTTTATTATTTTAAGACTTTAAGAGAGATGTGTGAATAAAGTGACAGAGGGGTCTGAGGTCCCCACACCCTACAGTTTTAAGATTCCTATTTCTCTGTTCTTTTTGGCCTATGTTGTCATGTCCTGAGTAAGCCCTCTTACCCTTTATCATCACTCCCCTTACCTTTATAGCTCGGGGAGGGAGGAATAATGATTATTTTTTCCCTTCTTATAATTTGAACAGTTTCAAATAAGATAGTACTTTCACTTGTTTAGTTAAACAAGGACGGAGGCATTTCTTCCCTCGGTGTATTCAAACCCTCAACTTTCATTCCTTCTTTTGATGTATAAAACAGATGCTTTTTATTGAAGGAATTCGGGGTAAGGCAATAGGTGTGCCACTTTATTATCTCTATCCTTCCTAGGGTCAGATCTGCTGTCTCCATTGTGATAGTTGATGAATTTCTGGGTTTTTTTCCCCCAGCGTTCTTAGAAACTGGAACCCATGGCAGACATCTGGCTCTGTAACCTGGGGTGGCCTCACTGGCTCTGTCTTAAATGTAATTCTTAGAGAATGTGCCCGGGCCTCTTGTTTCACCAAAAGAAATAAAACAAGAACAGTATTTCTTCAGTGCTATGTGATTGCTGAAATATTAACTAGAAATTTAAGACATGGGTCTCACATGGGGAGACGGACCAAAATCAAGAATGCAAAAGATGTTTATTCTGCTGGCTTCCTGAAGAAGAGCCAAGATGTTCTAACTTATGGTCCAGTCTTTACGAGCCTGTTGACTTCATATAAAGCTGTTATTTTTTCATATGTGAATATGCTTGGTCATATATTAAGTGCAATATAAATTTCAAAGAGTAGACCTATCCCATTGAAATCCTACCTTATATCATACAATGTGTAGAATAGATGCTTCTGGTTTTATATATTGTTTCAACACCTCTATCTCATTAAAGTTTTTGTTTCTATAATAGCTCCAATTTCATCTATATGTACCCCTCAGTCACATTTGCTCTTCAGGTAGTGCAGAGGATTAACTGTTGAATAATTTAGTATGGGTAGATATGGCTCATCTGTAATGGTTCTTGGCTGTTCTATTCCAAAAGTGATCCAAGTAAGTCAATCACAGCATCTTTTGCAAGCATTAAATTTAAATTTTGTGTAATTTAAAAGGAAAATTGCTTCCTGAAAATCTCAATGCCAGAGATGTAGAAACGGAAACATTTTCTTCCCCCATGGTGAGAACTTTTAAGATCTACTCTCTTAGCAACTTTCAGATATGCAATACAGTATTGTTAACTGTAGTCCTCATGCTATAAATTACATCCCTGTCACTTATTTAGTAACTGAAAATTTGTATCCCCTTCACCCATTTCACCCATCTTCCCACTTGCTGCCTCGGGTAACTAAACATACACAAAATGCGAAGTCTGGATCTATGAGTTTGGCTTATTTATTTGACTCATTTCACTTAGCATAATGCTTTCAAGGCCCACCTCCATTGTTGCAAATGGCAAAATTTCCTTAATTTTTATGGTTAATAGTCCACTGTATATACATAGACAATATTTCCTTTATCCATTCATCTGTCAGTGGACACTTAGGTTGTTTCCGTGTCTTGGCTATTATATAAACAGGGCTGCAGTGAACATGTGCCAGGAGGGTGTATTTATCTTCTTGAGTTAGTGTTTTTGTTTTCTTTGGATAAATGTCCAGAAGTAGAATTGCAGGAATGTAGGGCAGTACCACTTTTCTTTCTTTCAGGACTATACATACTGTATTCCGTGGTGCAGCAGTTTACACTTCCACCAACAGTGAATGAGGGTTTCTGTTTCTCCACACTTGTGGAGAAATGCCTGCCAACACTTTGTTATTCCTTGTCTTTTTGGTAATAGCCATTCTAACAGTTGTGAGGTGATATCTCAAGGTGTTTTTGAATTGCATTTCCCTGATAGTGATATTGAGCATCTTTTCACATACTAGTTGGCTATCTGTAGGTCTTACTTGGAAAAATGTCAATTTAGATCCTCTCCTTTGCCTATTTTTTTAATTGGATTGTGTTTTTGTTTTTGCTACTGAGTTGTATTAGTTCTTGATATATTTTGGCTATTAGCCCCATAGCAGAGTTAAGATTTGCAAATGTCTTCTCCCATGCGATAGGTTGCCTTTTTGTTTTATTGGTAGTTTGCTTTGCTGTGCAGAAGCTTTTTAGTAGGATATAGTCTGATTTATTTTTACTTTTGTTGATTTTGCTTCTTGGGGTCAAATCTGAAATGTTTCCAAGACTGATGTCAAGGAGCTTACTGCCTTTATTTTCTTCTTGGAGTTTTATGGCTTCCAGTCTTAAATACAAATCTCTAATCCATTTTGAGTTAATTTTTGCACATAAGATAGTCTGGTTTCATTCTTTTGCATGTGGTTGTCCAGTTTTCTAACACCATTTATGAGACTGTCCTTCCTCCACTGTGTATTCTTGCCTACTCTGTCATAAATTTCTTGATCACATATGTGTGGGTTTATTTCTGCACTTTCTATTCTGTTCCATTGATCCATTTGTTTTTATGCCAATATCATATTGTTTTGACTACTATGGCTTTGTAATCAGAGAGCATGATGCCTCCAGCTTTGTCTTTCTCAAGATTGCTTTGGCTATTTGGGGTCTTTTGTGTTTCCATACCAATTTTAGGTTTGTTCTACTTCTGTGAAAAAATGCCATTGAAATTTTGATAAGGATTGCATTAAATCTGTACATTACTTTTGGGTAGCCTCAACATTTTAACACTGTTCTTCCAATCCATGAACATGGACTATCTTTCCATTTATGTAGGTTGTCTTCAATTTCTTTCATTAATGTCTTAGAGTTTTCAGTATACAAGTCTTTCAGTTCATTAAACTTATTCATGGGTATTTTATTCTTTTTGATGCAACTGTGAATGGAATTATTCTTAATTTCTCTTTCTGATAGTTCTTTGTTAGTATATACAAACAAAACAGATTTTTAACTGATTTTTGTATCCTGGGTTTGCAAGTTGGTTCCCGTACACAGAATGCATAGACTGAAGAAAGAGGCAGACCATCTCAGAGTGGTAGGTGGTATATTTTATATACAAGGGAATTGACTTATGAGGCTTCTCCGGAGTGGCCACAGGCAAGTAAATCTCCACCCTTGCTCACTAGAATCTTAAAATTTTACATAGAGGAGTTAGCTGGGCTCAGTCTCATATACAGTCCACATGGTCTCAGTAACACCTTACTTTATCAAGGCTACGTCTTTGGAGCAGTTCCCACTGTGAGTACATTTCATTGAAATGTAGAATGTACATTTCAAAAACCAAAGTGGGTGAGGAACCTCTAATTGTGAGTTCAGCAACCAAGTCAACCGTAGGTCATATCCTCTTCATTATATCTTCCCCATAATCCTGCAGCTTCATTGAATTCACTTATTAGGTTTTTTGTTTTTTGGTGGAATCTTTAGTCTTCTATATATATCATGATGTCATTTGCACATACTGAGTTTTTCTTTGCAATTTGGGTATTTTTATTTTTCTTGGCTGATTACTCTGGCTAGGACTCCCACTAGTCTGTTGAATAAAAGTGGTGAGAGTGGACTTTATCTTGTTTCTGAACTTAGGGGAAAAAGCTTTTAGTTTTTCATCACTATGTTAGCTATGGATTGTCATATATGGCCGTTTGTTATATTGATGTACGTTTCCTCTGTATCCACTTTGTGGAAAGTTTTTATCATCAATGGATGTTGAATTTTGTCAAATGCTGTTCTGCATCTATTGAGATGATCATCTGATTTTTATCCTTCATTTTCTTAACATAGCATATGACACTGATTGGTTTGCAGATGTTGTACTGTCCTTGTATCCCTGGAATAAATCCAAATTAATTGTGGTAAATAAGACTTTTAATTATTCAATGCAGATTGCTAATATTTTGTTGATTTTTTTCCCATCTCTGTTCATCAGGAATATTGGGCTGTATTTTCTTTTTGTGTGTGTGTGGGGTTCTCTTCTAGTTTTTGGAAGATTAAGAAATATTCTATTCTTTGAATGTTTGGTAGAATTCAACAGTGAAACTGGTCCTGTTTGTGGGAAGGTTTTTGATTACTGATTCAGCTGCCTTCCCAGTAATCAGTCTGAATAGAAATTTTGTTTCTTCATGATTCAGTCTTAGAAGATTATATGTATCTAGTGTGTAGTCTTATGATCCTTTATACTTCTGTGGTTTCAGGTTTAACATAGCCTCTTTCAGTTCTGATTTTATATGGTTCTTCCTTTTTTTCTTGGCAAGTCTAGCTAAAGGCTTGCCATTTTACTCATTTTTTCAGAGAACCAGCTTCCTTCTATAACTTTGGGTTTTGTTTGTTGGTCCGTGAGGTATAAAATTAGGTTGAGATTTTTCTTTTTTTATTGAGGTAGGCATTTATTGCTATGAACTTCCCTCATAGAATTGCTTTGGTTGTATCCACATACATTTTGGTATGTTGTATTTGTTTTCATTTTCCTCAAGGCATTCTTTTATTTCTTCATTGAGTCATTGGTTCAGTAGCATGTTATTTGATCTCCCCATACTAGTGAATTTTCCAATTTTCTTCTTGTAATTGATTTTTGTATGCTTTTTATTGGAGTTTGATTTGCCAACATATAGTAGAACGTCCAATGCTCATCCCGTCAAGTACCCCCCTCAGTGCCTGGCACCCAGTCACCCAATGCCCCTGCCCACCTCCCCATGTAATTGATTTCTGTATTCATACCATGGTGGTTGAAAAAGATGCATATGATTTCAGTCTTCTTTATTAAGACCTGTTTTGTGGCTTAACACATGAGCTGTCCTGGAGAATGTTGCATGTGCACTTGGAAGAACGTGTATTCTTCTGCTTTTGGATGGGATGTTCTATTGATGTCCATTAGGTTCATGTGGTCAAACATGTCATTTAAGGCTGACGTTTCCTTATTGGTTTTCTGCCTGGATGATCTAGGTATTGATGTGAGGTATTAAAGTACTCTAGTGGGGATTCCCGGGTGGCTCAGCAGTTTAGCACCTGCCTTCGGCCCAGGGTGTGATCCTGGAGACCTGGGATCGAGTTCCCCATCGGGCTCCCTGCATGGAGCCTGCTTCTCCTTCTGCCTGTGTCTCTGCCTCTCTCTCTCTTTTTCTCTGTGTCTCTCATGAATAAATAAAATCTTAAAAAAAAAAAAAAAGATTTTCAAAAAAAAGTACAGTACTGTAATACTATATTGCTATTTCTTCTTTTATATCTGTCAATATTTGCTTTAGAAGTTCAGGAGCTCCTATGTTGGCTGTATAAATATTTTAAAATGTTATATCCTCTTGTTGGGTTAACCCCTTTTTCATTATGTAATATCCTTCGTAGTTTATTTATTCATTCATTCATTCATTCATTCACTTATTTATTTATGATAGTCGCAGAGACATAGGCAGAGGGAGAAGCAGGCTCCATGCACCGAGAGCCCGATGTGGGACTCGATTCCGGGTCTCCAGGATCGCGCCCTGGGCCAAAGGCAGGCGCCAAACCGCCGTGCCCCCCCAAGGATCCCCCTTCGTAGTCTCTTATTATTGTTTTAAAATGTTCTGTCTGATGTAAGCATAGCTACCCCAGCTTTCTTTTGGTTTTCATTTGCATGGAATATGTTTTTTCCATTCCTTCACTTTCACAGTCTGTGTCTTTATATCTGAAGTGCATCTCTTCTAGGCAGCATACATATAAATGGGTCTTGCTTTTTATCCATTCAGCCATTTGATATGTTTTGACTGGAGAATTTATCTCATTTGCAGTTAATTACTGCATAGGTATGTACCTATTGGCATTGTGTTGTTTTCTGTCTTGTAGTCCCTCTGTTCTTTTTTTCTTTTGCTGTCTTCCTTTGTGATTTGATGGCTTTCCTTTGTAGTATGCTTTGATTGCTTTATTATCTTTTGTGTATCTAGTTTTAGGTTTTTGCCTTATAGTTATCATGAGGCTTACATATTACAACTTACAACAGTCTATTCTGTTGGCAACAGTGGAAGGTTGGATGCATTCTTAAGCTCTATATTTTAACTCTCCACCCACATGTTCTGTTTCTGATGTTACATTTAACATCTTTTAATCTTGTATATTCCTTAACTAATTATTATAGTTACATTTTTGTAACGTTTGTCTTTTAACCTTCATGCTAACTTTGTAGGTGATTAATCTACTACCCTTACTATATATTTACCATTACCAATGAGACCTATAATGTTTTCTTAACTAATTATAATTAGCATCCTCCCTTTTTCAGCTTAATGTAGTCCCTTCCTTTAACATTTCTTGTAAGGCCAGTTTCATGGTGATGAACTCCTTTAACTTTTGTGCCACTCTTTCTGGCTTGCAGTTTTTGTTGAAAAATGTGCTTATGGCATTATGGGGGTTCCCTTGTACTTACCTGGTTGTTTTGCTATTTTTAAGATTCTTTTTTTTTTTTTTTTGGTCATCTTTCCCTTTTGATTTTTTAACCATAATGTGTCTTGGTGTGGGTCTTTTTACCTCCTTTTTTGGAACTTTCTGGTCTTCCTGGCTTTGCATGTATTTCCTTCCACAGGTTAGGAAGGTTTTCAGTCCCCTTTTACACCTCTTTCTGGGACCCCTATAATGTGAATGTTAATATGGTTAGTTTTGCCCCATGTCCCTTAAGTAGTCTTTAGTTTCATTTTTTTTTTTTTCCTTTCTGCTGTTCTGCTTGGCTGAATTCCACTGCCAGATCTTTGAGTTCAATAGTCCTGTTTCATCTAGTCTCCTGTTGAACCCTTCTAACATATTTTTCAGTTCAGTGACTGGATTCTTCAGCTCTGTGACTTTTATTTGGTACTTCCTTGTATTTTCTGTCTCTCTGTTGAAGCTCTCACTGTGGTCTGTTCTTCTGAGTTTGGTAAGCATCAATATGACCACACTTTGAACTCTTTAACAGGTAAATTAGTTACCTATTTCATTAAGGTTTTTTCCAGAGATTTTCTTTTTTTCTTCCTTCTGGAACGCATCCCTCTGTTTCTTCATTTGCCTCAAGTCTGTGTTGGTTTCTATGCATTAGATAAAATAACCCTTCTCCCATTTTTGAAGACCTGGCTTTGCTTAGGAGTTGAACATTATTGTTCAACCCTGCCTTAGCTCTTGGTTGTCTAACCTGTGTGATTGTCTGAATAACCTATTTTAATAGCTCCCAATAGTTGATGGTATGCCAAGACCAGTCATTATCTAGGTTTAGGCTGGATAAAAACCAAACCCATAGACAGCAGCTCCTAAAGAATGCAAATATATATAGTCCTATAGGACTACAAGTGTAAGCCCCACTGGTCACTAGACTCTGGGAGACAGTAGCTAAAATTGGGGCTCCAGATGAGTAGGTAAGTAAATTCCTTTCAAGGAGATGCCAGTGTACTGTAGCAATAACACAAAGATGGCTTCCTGCAGCATACATGTCCTCAGAGCACTTTTCTAAGCCTCTAGATATATTTCCAACTTGAAGTATGCTGTGCAGGCCTGAAGCTCTAGGAAAATCAGATAGGTCTCTTTCACTGATAGACTATGAATGTATTTTAGCTGGATGTCTGTGCACTGCCTTGGGGGGTGGTAGCCTGCCTCTCTAATGGTTACAGTCCTGTGGGACTCAGAAATACAAGCCTCGTGCTTACCAGTGCTGGGAGATCAAAGGGTATTCCCTCAGTGGCAGCTGTAAAAACCAGGGCACCAGATATACATAAAACCTCCCCTCTGAGAGATACTGCTGCTCTGAAGCATGGCACAGTGTCTACTCTCCAAGGTTTCTGGAGTTTACAGTCAGCCCTTATATGTTTAATTAGAAGCCCACCCCTCAGGCAGCAACTATGATGATAAGCTTTGTCTGTGACCAAGACTGAACATCTGAGTCTGTTGCCTCTAGCTATGTCCTCAGGGTGGTAGCTGTTTGAGAACTCTGTTTTCTTTGCTTATAGTCCTGTGGGATCTGTGAACATGAGCCCCATGGGCCATCACAGTCAGGTGATACACAGTGTCCTGCTACAAAAGTCAAGGGTGTCAAACAAGAATAGAAGCTCCTTCCTGGGAGATGCAACATATAAGCTATAGTGAGGCAGAGAGTGTAGAGTGCATCCATTGGACTCTGTTCCACGAGAACTCCATAAACTCTCAGAAGTGGGCCAGCAGAGGGTTGCACAGCAGCCCAAAGCTCCTCTATAAATAAATAGGCTTCTTCTCAGAAAGACTGGGGGTCTCTTTCAGTCTGCTGTCTGATACAGTGTACTGGGGACGGTGGTCTGCCAAGAATGGTCTGATTGTTAGCATCCCATATAATTCAGTAATGGAAGCAACACTGGCCTACTGAGCCCAACAATCAAGAGGTGTTCCCCTTACTGGCAGCCACATAAACCAAGGCACCAGATGTATGTAAAAACTCCCCTCCAGGAAATGTTGGTGCTCTGAAGCATGGCAGAGAGAGAATGTGAGGATGATGACTCCCAGTCAGGGGCGGGTGGGTAAAAATGGCACCCATCAGCTCTACAAGGCAAACAGGATACGAATATGTCACCCACCAGTAAGAAAGTATCCCAGCAGGCCCCTAACCCTCCAGCTGAAGTTTTAAAGTTATGTGAAAGAGATTTATTTGCTTAAAGTCTGGGTGCTTTTCTAAAGGCTGCTTCTATGCTGCACCCTGGGGCAAGTGAATCTGCACAGGAGCCTTTTGAGCCATTTCTCAGTTCACTACAGTTCCTTATATCTCATGGTTTTCAAAGCCAGATGTGTTGGGGGCTCATCTCTCAGGTACAGGACTTAAAAACTGGGGTGCTTGATATAGGGTACAACCTGTTGCTCCTCAGAGAGAGAAGCTCCATGTTTGTGAGTTATGTCATGATTGTCGGTTGCCTTGCTGGGCTAGGGTTTACAATGAGATTTTGTCTCAGCTTCTCCTCCCCACTTCCATTTGGCGTTTTTCTCCTTTACCCAATGTGAAGAAGTTGCTCAGCTAGTTTTCATGTCTTTCTCAGAGGGAACTGTTCCATATGTAGCTGTAGATTTGGTATGTTCATGGGAGGAGGGGAGTTCAAGATCTTCCTACACTGCCCTATTGAGCCACCTCCTAGATGTAAAACCAGACATAGAACTGGGGCACCATACATGTGTAAAAGCTTCCGTAGCGGAGATACTGACACTCTGTGGAGTGAGGCAAAGGGAATGTGTGGAGATAGCATCCAAAAGCTGGAGCAAGGCAGAGGGAAAGTGCAAAGATGGGACCTCCAGTCTCTGGCTCCAGAGAGCACCACAGCCGTCCTTTGAATGTGTGTCTCCTCAGATGCCTGCCTACCCCTTGGACTGATGCCCCAACACAAGTAAACGAGCCTCTCCCAAAGTTCAGGCACCCCTCAATTACCTGCTTCCATGTGGGGCCCTGAGGTGACTCCAAGCATGCCAGCCCTTTAAGGGCTATTTCCTCAGATCACTATAGCCTCGTTGGTCTCATAGTAGAAGTGAGCCACATTGGTTTTCAAAGGTAGATGTTTTGGAGGGTCATCATCTCACAGGTGCGTGTGTTAAAAGCTGGGGGGTGCCTGATGTGGGGTTCAAACCTTTCACTCCTCAAGAAGAAACTACTACAGCTTTTAAGTTCCTTCCTGACAGCAGGTTGCCACACTGAGGATAAGGTTCATCATGAAATTATGTCCAGGCCTCTCCTACCTGCTTCAAAGTGAGTCTTCTCTCAGCACCAGATATGTAGGAAGAGAGTTTAGGGTCCTCTTGCTTCATCATCTTTAAAGCTATCTATCTATCTATCTATCTATCTATCTATCTATCTATCTATCTATCTTTTAAAGCCAGTGGTAAACTCTCTCATTTCAGATCATTCTGAGAAAAAGCAAAAAGGACAACTGTCTTCGAAACATTTAGTTCGTATAACATTAACACCTCTTCCCATTAAAACAAAACAAAAACCAGTTAAGGTTTATCTTTTGAAAAAAGGGAAAACCAGTAAATCAGACTTCTTTTGCCTTGCAAAGTTTCACCATAGATGGAACACTAAAGCAAGGCTTCTAAGTAATGTGACACTGAGTGGCAAAGCAAGATACAGCACTGCGCATTCTTGCCAGATGCCTTTTGTTTCCCAAATAAAAAGCCTTTCCTGCTTGGAAGAAGCCACTAAAATAAAAGAGAAAACCAGAGCAACCATTGAGTTGGGATGGAGCTAGGAAGGGGACAAAGGAAAGGAGAGAAAGAAAGAAAACTGGAAGAAGGGAGGGAAGAAGGGAGGGAGGAAGGGAAGACGGGAGGAGAAAACAGGGTGTATTGGTTCAGTCAAGACTGAAGAGCAGCTTAATCTAGATCTTCAAATCACTGCAGCATATGGAAAAGTATGTGATTTCTCTGATTCCTACATTTGGAGATTTCACTCATGTTTAACCTGTCACTTTTTCAGGCATCAATAAATTCACAAAAAAGCTTCGGAGTCCATATGCAATTGATAACAACGAACTACTTGACTTCCTTTCCAGAGTCCCTTCAGATGTACAAGTGGTATGTATGTTTCACTATGCCTGCTATTTAATGTAGGATGGCATTGGGTTTTTGCTTTTCATCCGTTTAATTTCAAAGGTTTTAGAAGAACCACTTAAAGTTAAAAAGGCCCTTGGCAGTTTAGCCCACTCGGGGTGTTATGCAAGAAGAACTTTATAGAGAATGGGTAATGTTGAATGAGAGAGGGTTGCATCAAGAACCTACCAGGGCTTGTAGGAGCAATTTTCCTCCAAAGAAGGTTCACTTAGAGTTTGTGAAGGGAAGTCCCCATTACCTGAAGGGAGGAAACAGGAATATAGATGATGAAAGCAAAATCTGCCAGAGAACATTTGAAAAACACTTCTTTGCATAATTTGGAGGAATTAAGTGAGTGTTAAAAATGTACATTTTAGAGACCTTGGTGGGTGAGGTGGGGTGAGGAGTAACTGCTTTTTCAAGACGGGCACACCTCCATCCTTTAAAATACTTGGAGGCTAATGCCTATTAATTATCAATTATTTTCAGAATAAATGAAAAACGTTTTTATCAAAATCTGGAAGCTATGTTCCGGCAATACCTTTCTTCCTTTGTTTCAGTTGAGTTTTTGATTTAGTATCTGACAGGAGAGTGGCCTGGAGAGAGATTAAGCCTAAATTAAACAAACAGTAAATTGCAAGGAACCATTATCCAGCCTTTCAAAATTAAGAGAAAGATGTTTTTGCTTTAAAGTCCTCGGTTATTGACAGTGAAGAGGCGCCTATTACCAAAGTTCACATCACCGCTCTCACGTAATTTCTGGCAGGATTTCCCTCCTGATTCTTGCTCTATCATTCTATTGTTTTCTGCATCCCAGCTGCAGTTCTCCTAGAGCTTCCAGGGTGAGCACTCTTCCCACCCCTGCCTCCAAGCAGTCTCTCATTCCTCTGCTTTGCCTGCCTTTGCCAGAAAGTGACCACCTGACCAGTCTTTCTCTGAACTCTGTTTAAACAGGTGCAATACCAAGAACTGAAACCAGATCCTTCCCATAGCCCGTGTAAAAGGAAGAAAAACAATCTTGGCTAGCCAGCTCCCAGCACTGAGGAGACCAGCATCTGTTCAGGAAGATAAAAGAAAAAGCCTTCAGCCTCAGCAGCATTTCCTTTCTTCCTGCTTTTTATTTATTTTGCCTTTTTATCATGATCGAGAGAATTTGTAAATAGTGTACAAAGGCATATGTCTTTGAAAATATACTTCCATTGTACAGACTCCATTTGATAAAGGGATTAGCTGTTGCTGTGTGAAAGCCTTGTTGGCTGTGGATAATAATATAACACACTGAAACAACAAATACAAGAATGGTAACGTTGGGAGATATACACTTCTCTAATTACAAGTGGAAGAACCAGAGTATTACATTAAATGCTCAGCTGTGCTCTGATTAAATCTACATAAAATGTAAATGTCAATTTGATTTTTAAAGTTTTTTTTTTTAATGTGACTATTTTTTATCTGAAAAGTAATCCATTACAGTTTTCTATGTTTTATACATTTCAAAAGGGAAGGGGGGAAATCCCAAAATCTGACTTATGGAACAGATGCATTTCAATTTAACATAGATTCTGACTTCAGATCCTGACTTTATTCCTGTGCAAATTATTGAGCTATGACTTGGCTTATTTTACACTAATGAGAAAAGGTACAGTCACTCCGTCAAGATAATTCTTCCACAGTCTACAAAGAAAACTTCCAACCTTTTATCATTCCTTATCATTCCATCTGAAACCTCAAAATCTCTACAGGACTACAAATAAATACTGCCAGGTTTATACATGATTGCCTATTTGAATTTTTATACCTACCACTACTTTAATTTGTACCAAGTTAGCAAGTTAGTCACCCAGTTCAGTCATCAAAAATAGTAGCAAACTAAATCCGTATTGCTTTTGGTGTCTCTGTGCATCTAAAAATATTTAATACTCAAAAGTATTCTCACGCAGAAAGTATCTGCTTTCTCATTAAATTACTGAAATGCTTTAATGCAGAGTATGATTTTTGTTATTAGTGTGAATTTTAATGTAAAGAATGCTAGTGTGCTAAGTGATATGCCAGTTGTTTCATTACATTCATTTCTAAAAAAACTAATCATTCTTGATAATACGAATGCATGAAACCTATTTTGTAAAAAACAAAAAACAAAAAACAAACCACAACTGCTTATGGGGAAGGGGGAGTTTGCCTTTAAAAAACTGTTTCACTACTTACCATAGAATCTATACTTAAAAATTGCATTCCCAAGACTTATGATAGTTTTTGTACCTAACTCCCTGATAAATCACGGGAGTATACCTCTGGAGAGAGAAATAATTTGGTGAGAATGTTTTACTTCCCTGACTGGGTAGGGGATTAAGCTTGGCTGGAAATGCTGTAGACAATGTTTTGCACTACTTTATTAATAGAGTGGGATAGGGTGAAGGGGGGGAGGGTTATGATGGAAAAACACAGAAAAACCAGAAGCCAGAAATATATATTTCACTCTAAAGGAAGATTCTTTAAAGATAAATTTAATCTCATCGAAGCTAATTTTTAAAGTATTTTTATTTTAAAGCGACGTTGTTAAATACTATTTCTTATTATAGAACTATTTTGATCTGTTTATACACTATGCTTGAAAGAGAATGTCAATTGAATTCCCTTTCTACAGAAAGGCTTTGACCTCAATATGCTCTATTTAGCTCACCATGTTTATAATGACATGCTTATATCCGCATACCATCACTGTTTGTTGCTTGGACATAATACTCCATAAAGTTGATGTTGCCACAGAAAGTTTATTGATGGGATAATTTGTTTGAAATACCTTTTGATTATACCTTGTGTGAGATTTATGTTCCGTGCTGACAGTGTCTACTCAAATGTCTACAAGCCTGATATTGTACAATTTCAGATGTACCTAGTGCATAGTAACCATTAACAGATGCCTAATTTTTGTTTCACTCTACCAACTTTCAGATGTTAAGTTCAGTGGTAATGTTGACTATACATTCACTGCATTAAATAAAAAAAAAATCTTTTCTAAGTATACTCAGTACTCCTTTTTCTTTGCTTCTCTCTCTCTCTCTTTTTGGTGGTTGGTTGTGAGTGCTGGAGGATTGTTTGCATATTCTTATAAATGAAACTTAGTTTGGTTTGGGCAAATAGGGCCTTCCCTAAAACCTTGACCATTGTATGAAACTCACTACCCACCTTCGAAGGAGTGAGCATGCAATGAAGTTGACATAAGAGTAAGAACTATCTTGAGGCATGAAAGGATATTCAGAGGCATCTTCATTGCTTTCAAGACCACCACATTCACAGACTGAAAAACTGTGTCTAATAAAATTTTAACTATTTCTTTCCCCCTCTCACATAGGTACAGTTTTGCCTTTTGAAAGCTGTTTAACTTGATTTAGTTTTGAGGTTTCCACGTATTTCAAATGTCACTCCCAATAGGGGTGAGACTGCTAAATCCAGTAATCTTGTCAACTATTAAATATATTCCTCAGTGTTTTTTGGTGAGTAAATTCACTAAAGGTCATTCACATGGCAAAGTACTATTATTGCTATTAATTGTGGTAATTCCTAAGAAATGCATGTTAAACTTTTTTTTCATTTAAAGAATACTTGCTCATTTTGGTACTGTTCCACAGATTCAAACTGACAGATGCTATAGGGATTCCAGATTATATTTGAACCATACTATATACTAGGATAATCTGAATATTTTTTTTTCAGGATTTTAAGTAATCTCCACACCCAAAGTGGGGCTTAAACTCACAACCCTGAGATCACGAGTCTCATGCTCCACCAACTGAACCAGCCAGGACCCCAAATTGAACGATTTTTTTAAAAAATGACTTTCCTTTGTGATACATTTATTGAATACCTATTACTATTTTATGACTTACCCTGTCAGAGGCAATGGTCCAACAACCAGTGACAGTATATGCAAATCCAATCCGGAGCTAAAGGAGACTAAAAACAAAACTTAATTGATAGGTTTCTGAAAGTATCTTTTATAGAATTTTATTCTATATTTAAAAGTGAAAATAAAGTATTGAGAATTGAAAAAAAAAAGTGAAGAAAATTCTGTAATCTGTCTCTTATCCAAGGAATAGGCAACGTATTTTTCCATTTTGATCTTAATATCCAAATGTCTATAATGCTGTCAATGATCTAATTTTGTATTAACTAGTCATACTCAGGGCAGCTTGGGGGGCTCAGCGGTTTAGTGCTGCCTTCAGCCCAGGGTATAATCCTGGAGACCCAGGATCGAGTCCCATGTTGGGCTCCCTGCATGGAGCCTGCTTCTCCTTCTGCTGGTGTCTCTGCCTTTCTCTGGGTCTCTCATGAACAAATAAAATCTTTTTTTAAAACAAAAATTTTAACTAGTCATACTCAGAGGCCTTAGTTTATACACTTGTTAAATGTACCCCAATATTTATTTCTGAGTTTGGGTCTCAGCATTAAAAACAAATAAAAAAATGCATATTAGGCAGTTGATGTTCCAGAAATACAAGTAAAGAGATCCACCATTACACTACTTACAGAAGTTTCAGGTATTATTAAAGTAATGCTTATTTAAATTCTGGGGCTTTAAATGTCAAGTGTGAGTATGTGTATGTATGCCAATTCATTTGTTTGATTAGAGTATCTAGAATCAGGCTTTTCTAATTGTTCAGTGAAGTATGAATTAAAACCACATAAAAAATGTAATGAATACAGGCAGCCGGGGTGGCTCAGTGGTTTAGTGCCACCTTTGGCCCAGGGCCTGATCCTGGAGACCCGGGATTGAGTCACACATTGGGTTCCCTGCATGGAGCCTGCTTGTGTCTCTGCGCACCCACCATGATAAATAAATAAAATCTTAAAAAAAAAAAAAATGTAATGAATACTTAGAATAGTGTCATTCCTTTTCAATTATACTTCTCTTTTCTGGGATGACTTGTGTAACTCACTGAGAGAAAAAACATAAGACTTTCTTTTGTGTAGTGAAGATATTAGCTCTAATGCCTCAGTTTCTACATTTGTACAGTGGCAGTCACATTGTAAAAGCTGTATCAGCGGAGTCTTTGAGATTTTAAGAAACACCAAAGAAAATGTCTCATTATGTAAGAATACTGTGCAACCCCCTCCCCCCCCCCCCCCCCCCCCCCGCCAAACATTAAATGTCCAAAGTGGTCACATGCTGCAGGAACTAACACCAGTGTTTGCTGGAAGTTAATGATTATATACGCACTTTCCCAAGGGCATTTGTGCTGAGAACCAAAAAAATTCCAACAATTAAACACATAAATGGTCTCAAATGAGTTTCAATTTTATGATAGTCCTTTCTTCACATTTTAAATTAATAACAAAGTGGTCCCTCAAATGCACAAGCTGTATTTTTGCAGACACGTTTTTTATTTGTATGATGGCTGTATCTCCATGTGACTGAACAATTATACAACTTCATTTAAAAAAAAAAAGTAACGGCACTGCTGTTCTGCTCTTTGCAATTAATAGCATTACTATATTAAGCTGAAAGCTTTATTTGTATTAAGAATAGAAATAGGTGAGTAGCTATGCCAAAGTTTTCTCAGTTTGTAGCAAAAGTAAAAATGCAGCCTAATTCTCCCCTGCTGCAGATTTTTCAGTGTTCCTTCAAGAGAAAAGGAGTGACCAACCTGAGTCAAAGAAGGAATCTGCAAATCACCTCTTATTTTCTCAGGAAGAATGTATCAGAGATCCTGGGATCTGGCTTGTTGCTGCCATGGCAAGATGGTACTATAGGCTCAGTTCCACTTCCTGTCAAAGAGAATCTTAGCAATGGCATAAGGCAACTTGAGGCAACATTTTATTTCGCTAGAATTCAAATAGTAACAAGTTTAGGGGAAACACTGCACACAGAAAGATGCAGACCCAGCCCCAACCACTCTTCAATGCCTCTTGATTACAGGAGACCCACCTGAGACAACAGTCAAGAGTAATTACAGAGACAGCTGGACTACGTAAGGGAGCTGAGAGGAAGGAAATAACCATCATTTGTCCCAAGTTCAGAAATCTTTTAATAAAGCCATCCAGGGAACTGGAAACCTTACAACTATACTCTAAATCATTCCCTCAAAACATTCTTCCCTTTGTACAGCAGTGATTATGACAATTACAAGCCAAAATCTGTGTGTAACCTACAATACTGAAGTCATGGAAAACAGTTTATTGCTGTCGAGAATTAATAAACTCTTAAAAATTTTCATCAAGACTTAAGTGTCTATTTTCTATTATACAGAGAGGGATAAACGTTTGTGTTTTTGTTGACTTTGTTGTATAACATGGGAGGTAACTACCCCAAATTCTGACCCAATCTTACACAATGGTATTCTGACCCCTTACCTTAGATCTGGAACTCTTACACAGCAAATTCTGTTAATACAGAGAACCAGCAAACTACAACAGGGTCTTTGAAGCACAAGGGAACCCACTGGGAAAAGTCAAATACTTTGTATGTATGAAGAAGTGGCTTTAAAATAGATCAATGTGGTGGTCCATTTTATTAGTTTGAAGTTGCTGAACATTAAAAAAACTTACAAAAATGCATTTTTAGATAAAACAGAAAAACTTTTTTTGGGGGGGCTGTTATCACAAAACATCTAGCATTTGATAACCAAAGTCAGGCACACTAACTCTTGTGGGGTGGGACAGTAGGTACATACCATTCTTGTCGCTCGCTCTATGATGTTAATACACAGAACCCATGATCCCCCGTGACTGTGACAACTCTGACAAGCAGGTCCCCTCCCAAAACACATTAATGTGGTATTCCCCAGTGCACGGTAGGTTACGTTACAGGTATCCAATGAGTTGATATAAAATAATAAAATAATTAAAATAGTCTATTTTGAATTTTACTACTTAAAACAGTACCTTACAAGAAACCATTTTCCTCGCTTTCACACAAAAGGTGCAAAATAATATGCTGTGGAGAACAGTGACAAGGCACTTTCAATCAGAATTCTCTCAGTGAACAGCTGGCTGCCAGTATCTGCATTATTGTTGTAAATAATAAAATTGATAGTAAAAAGTGAATTTTTTCCAGGTCTGTGATGATACAAGAAAAAATTCTCAGTAACACAGTATAACCTCCCTTCAAATAATAGATAAATGTAGCCTTCATTCAATTTGAGCATTCTGCTTTTTTGGTGTTAAATCTGGAAAAAAACAAAAAACACAACAACAAAAAACCCCAAACAACCCACCAGATTCTTCAAGTTTTTTTTTTTTTCTTAAATACTTCTAAAATCAGAAAAGGCCAATAGTAATGCTATGTTCTCATGACTCCACATGGTAATTACATGAGAAAGTTTAATTTTTAGGAATTTAAGAGTCTTCCTAGATTAGATTAATGATGCCAACCAACAGGGTGACACACTACCTGGAAGCCACTTAAAAAAAAGACTGATGAAGCCTGCCAGTAAAATGATGAGCCAGATGCACTCTCAAAGGATGGGCATCTAGTGTGGGTATATATATTTTTTGAGATCCGCGTTAGATGGTGCTATGTTTAATTATATTGTTCCCTGAAGAGAAATGGCATTTAAAAAAAAAATGTACTTTATATTTAAAAAATAAGAGCTTTAGAAAAATTTCAAGACTTCATTCTCATTTACATTAGGGTAATTACTTTCAAAAATCTTCAAAAATACATGAGTTATTGGCATTTTAAATATAAATCATGTTACAGAGAAACTTGGAGAAGTACAGAAAATATTCGAAATTCTATCATAAATATAACCACTATTAGCAACATATTTGCTTATAATCTTTCCCCTTATGTAATTTTACCTAAATTTTTAAGGACATCTTATTTTTTAAAAAGAACTAGAATTAGTCAAGAAAAATGGCTTTGAGAAAGCCAGTCTGACTACTTTTCTAAATGGCTCTCAAACTCTCCCTGAGCCCATTTCCTTCAATAACATGACTTGAACTTAAATGTAGTTTGAGAGGAGAAGTAAGGGAATTAAGTCACAGGGAAAGAAAGTAGATTTGCCTAACCTTGAGGAAAGGGCTGAATATTACTTGTCCCATAGTCTATATTTCTGCTACTACCAGTAAAACTGGCATATTTCTCTTTTATTTTTGACTGAGTTTCAACTAAAACAACCTTCCCTAAAACAATTATCTCAACCCTTTGGTTTACTGAACATTATTTAAAATTTTTCTTCATTTAAGAAAATTAAGATAAAATATAATTAAGATAAAATAAAATTAAGATTTCATTTATTTACTCATGAGAGACACTGAGAAAGACAGAGAGACAAAGAGAGAAAGAGGGAGAGAGGCAGAGACACAGGCAGAGGGAGAAGCAGGCTCCATATGGGGAGTCTGATGCCGGACTCAATCCCAGGACCCCAGGATCATGTCCTGGGCCAAATGTAGATGCTCAACCGCTGAGCCACCCAGGCATCCCTAAAATTTTCAAAGACAGATTAGTTTATTCCTCAGATTAGGAAATCTGCCTATATCCCTATTGTCTGGTTTTATACCTTTATTAATTTTTCAATCTATTAATTACCCTCTTGATTCTTTAAACCAGAATGACTCCTAACCATTTCCCCTCTCAACCATTTGCCCAGTTTTAATCTTTACAATTCTGCTTGTAAGCTTTCACGAAGAGCTCTTTAAATTCCTTATTTTAATTTTACCGAGTATTACTTACTGCTCTGTAATTTCATCTCTATGTATTAAAAAGGAAACAATGCAAAACAGAAATGCATCTTTAGGATGAGGTCAGATACCAAGGATACATATTGTTAAAACAAAAACAAAAAAAAAAAACTATTATAAATCAAACCATTCTGGTCATTAGAAAAATTTATCAGTGTCATGACATAAACCATTGCTGACCTAACCTTTAAGTTGAGAAGTCCTGACAACAAACTAAGTTCTTTTTATCTGTCACCACTTTAAGATTAATGATTTTTTCAACCTATTTATTTCATTTTGAGGACAGAAAAATGGAGAATCCTTGGAAATTTTAGTTCATCTACTATTAAGATAAATGATAGTATAATAGGTGTAAATTCAAAGCTGGATTCCAGATTTTATGTTCAGTGCAATTTACTTGCTGGAATTGCTCAGCAAATTTTTAAAAAACTACCTTTCTTCTCTAGAACTAAATCCTATGTTCCAAAGAGCAGTTAGCCATTCTCTATTAGTGTTTAACACCCATTATGCATAAACGTTCATTTACTCCAATTCAGATGCTTTTGAGAGGAAGGAGATTAGATTTACCAAATCTGGATTTACCATTCAAAAAAGATTTGGGGGCCATAATAAAAAAAAAAATTGGAGGAAATGTTTGTTTCAATTCTATTAGAGACAGCTAATTATGAATATTTAAATAAGGAACTTTTATATTTTTGGTCTGTGTTAAGGGTAATGTTACATATTATAAATTACATATATAAATAATAATATATACTTATGAGGAGTATTGTTTTTGTAACAATTACTGGTTACTTTGCTGATTTAATACTGTTGAATCTTAATTCAGCAAGTAGTTAAAAAACCCAGAAAAGTTTATTATATTTGTTTTAAAAAGAAAAAAGTAGATGTATATTCAACAGTACAAAAACATTATAAAAAAAATCACTTGCACTTAGTACTAAGAGTTATAGTTTAGTTTTTTTAACATAGTTTAAGTGTATTCATAACAAAACTACATATCTACACTTACAAAAAAGGCCTATAATAATTATGTAAACCTTACAAACATGTAATATCTTACAAATATATAAGATATTGGAAAATATTCGTACCTCAAGTATACAAATTATAATTTTGCTTTTAACATGAAAAGTACTCCCAAATAGCAGACTCCCCTGTGATAAAAAGCTAATCATTTGGATTTGTGATTGGAAAATGTTAAGAAGCCTCTTTTTCAAGTAATTTAACATATTTTTCCCCAACAATTCACATAAATTCATGTTTATAAGTCTTTGTTGCCTGAGGCTTTCATAAACTGGAAAGCACAATTTGAAGACTAGCATTTACTAGAGGAAAAAAAAATCTAGCGATCAATGATGTTAAAATTATCTTTTGCTGGTTTCATCTGAAAAGGTCTTCTTTTAGTAAAATTTGCAATACTTTGAAAGATGGATGCTTTGGAACCAAGCAAAAACAATACCACACCCTTTTCTCTCTATATTTGGTCTAATAGTTTCTAATTCTGTACCAGGGCAAACAATTGTCAGAGTATATCCTCCCACCACAATTCATTTCAACCTACAAAGTGAATTTTTTGATAACATAATTTGATTTACAAGAAAGAGTTAACTATTCTGTGTTTCCATGGAACTGATGTCTGCAGTTTTGACAACACCAGGCACAGCCTAATTCCAATAATGCCATAGCTGACCTTTCTAACTCAATCCACATTTGTTATAAAAACAATTATCATTCAGAACTTTGCAAGCTCCACGTCAGCAGGAGGTGCGATTGGCGTGGAAGCTACGTGAAAAATGCCTGAGGGAAAGAGTGCCTCATGTCACTCAAAGATGACCCTTTCCTACTGCTTCAGGAGCAACAGTGACAGGTTCTCATCAAGTTCATAACTTAACTGGAAAGGTGTGTAAAAGGCATATGGATTGCACATTCCAGCAATGGTGTTTCATGTGAAGGTATTCATTTAACTTTCTGTAACAGCATAGACAAAAATGGCAAATGTTTCTTGGCATTTATATAAAGTATCCTAGCATTAATGCATTTGTATTTACCTGGGAATGTGTATTAGTTCGCTAAGATTGCAAAAGCACCCCCCCCCCACATTCTACTCACTCTAAAAGAGAATTGCTAAAATCATAATGATCAAAGGACTTAACTATCAGATCTGTGTAATTCACATTTAAAAACTAAGAAAACCAATTATTACTATTAACTTTAGAAACACACAAAACTGAAAATTTTTTCAACAGCCTATATAGAACGCAAAAGTAACAATATTTCAACCTAATTTACCTCCTAGACTGTAAGCTTTTTCTTTTATTGTAGTCAGCCCCTGTTAAGCAGATTGTGTGGAATATAGTAGGTGTTCAAGAAGCAACAAAAACACTGGAAAAAAACAAAAAACAGAACAAAACAAAAACACTGGTTTCACATTTGATTTATACAAGGATAAATGTTTTCCTAGTCATCCTAGAGTTAAGGAAATGACAGAAAAATGTATATAAGTGAACCACTTTATTCTGCATAGGGCAATTAATAACAAGGTAGAAAATTCTAACTTCAAAAAGACCCTTTCTAAGGAGCTGCCAGTAAACATTCTAAACTCTTTCATATTCCAAATATTTTGTAGGGATTACATATAGGGAAAGCTGCATCATAACAGCTCAGAAATCTTATTCCAGGGTTCATTTACATTTGAAATAAGGGCCTTGATATATTTTTTTTAAACAAATTTATTGGACTATGTGAAATCTAGCAAAGTACAAGAAGAATAGCATACCTCAGCCTTGCCTTAGGTTGCTGGACCTCTGAGCCATTTACAACTAAAAGCCAGGACTCAAAAAGCCTATGGATTTTATTTATTAATATTTCTCTTTCCTCTAGCTGAAGTAATTATTATATTTTCTAAAATAAAAGTTAAGCAATAATATTAGAAGTTTCTCATTGAAGGTTTAAATTCATATACGTTTGTCTAAATTCACATAAATATATTGGTATTGTTAACTAGGACATAGAACATAGTAATCTGTTTGCCAAGTGGTCCTTTTGTATAAGTTTTAGTGTTTAAAACATCGTATTATCATGAGTTGTAGAAGTTGGCTGATAGAAGCTATGAAACATTAATTCTACTTGCAACTAAATAAATATTTCTTAAGAACATTTAATTCAGAAAACCACTTTTTCTTAGCACTATAAAACCCTAATTCATGATGTTGGTTACCTTATTAACTTAGAACTGTTACCAACTTGGGCAATTATTAACTTGCTTAGGTAATTTGTAGTAACTATAAAAAGGAGGTAAGAATTAGAAAAGCAGCAGCAATTATTAAGTAGCATATAAGGTGATAGGCTAACAATTCTATCATGACACAGATAATACCTGGTGTTATTTCCACTTGACAGGTGAGAAAGCAAAAGCTCGAAAAAAGGAACCTGCCTTATAATGTAGATAATAAATTAGGCATTTGTAACTATGCCTGCTAAATGTCAAAACTATGTTAAGTTTGTGTTAGTTTACCAAGTAAACATTATTCCAGATGCTTTCACAAGTGAAGTAATAAAGTGGCTATTTGGAATAAAAATGTTCTTATCATGTTAGGAAACACTTTACTAAATCTGAGCATTTTAATGTTCCTCAGTCTCTGCTACGTCACACGGCTTCTCTAATAGTCTGGCAGATTGAGTAAATATATATATATATATATTTTTAGATTGAGTAATATTAATGAGACTTTATAGGATTTCACATTTGAAGGCTAACTAGACACAACTAATATTTCTTATAGTATGTGTAAAAAATTACTGACTTAAAAATATAGGAAAAAAAACCCTTGATTTTTATTCAGAACTGATATACTAATGTAACAGTTTTCAGTTTAGATTATAAACCCAGTAATAAAACACTCAGAATTTGTATCTTGTTAAAAGATCTATTTCCAAGATAAAACTAAAGTGTGCTTCTTTAGCAGATTAATTGCTGTGAGATCATCACTTTAGTTACATAAAAGCTAAATGGAAGTTTTAATGTTTCTTTTCCAGCTGTACCACAATGTAACTTATTCCCACTAGGAAAGCAACTCCAATTTCAAAAGTGGTTATTATCCACACCCTTTCTTTTAGTTTTACGATAAATTGATGTTAGGAAAAAAACTGCAAATTGAAACGTAAATTCATACTACACATTAAGATTTTAGATAATCTCAAATCTACTACTTAGTTACCGCTTATAATCTTAATATTTGGCAAGACTTACTATGCACCAGTATGTTTTCACTTACAGAACAGTGGTTACATGGAGTAGAAATAAACTTTGTACACAAACTGTGAAAGTAGATCAAGGGATCAAACTGTCAAACTTGGCACATTCACTTCATTTAAAAACCAAGAGAGTATTATTGTAAATTTTAGAAATGTTTATTTTACAAACACACAAAACTAAAATGAGTATTTTAGTCCAAGAGCCTACAGAGAATAAACAGGGAGCTACATGCTTATAGGTGCACATTTGCATGAATATCCTTGCCATGATTCTAAGACCTAAAATCCCTGGAATAGAGGAGAGAACATTTTGATTTGAAAAAAAAAAAAAAAAAAATTAAATTAAAATGTTTTACATGTACAATATAAATAAATACCACTTTCAGATCAAGAAATAATAAAGATTAATGAAAGTAGTGTATACCAAATGAAACTCTTTTTGAATCAAATTCTACAACAAGGAAAAAGATAATGCCTATACATTATGGGTTTTCAGAAGTTCTTTAAGTGCTTTTGAAATTTAGCAAAGCTGCAAATTCTGTCAATAAATAAATCAAATATTTATCAATAAACTATGAAGTCCATAAGAAATGACAAAGCAAGCCAGAAGTATGTTTAGAAAGTTGACTCTTATTTTTTGGAATCATCATGAAAACTCTGTGACTGAACGACACATCATTTCCAATGTCACCAATAAGGCCTCAGTGTGCACTCCAGGGCACACTTTTAAATTCTCAGGCAGTTCCTTAAGAATATTTGGAAGCGTCTGCAATGTCTTTATATTTCTAGCATAGAGATCCAATAACCAGTCAGCATGAGCACTGGTAGTTTCCTTATAATTCTTACAAGCCACAAGCAGCTCATTTAGGTGAGTTAACCCTTTGAAAGCTAAGAGGAACTCTGAAGATAAATCAAAAATTGAACAAAAATTTAGCAACATCCTACTAAGTAAAAATGAGCCGAATTCAAGTTGCTGGTGGTAAAAATGTTTCTCTGCTTGGGCATGAAAGTTCTCCACTGTATCTTCTATTTTTGTAATAGCAAATAGTTCTTCCTTGATTTGAGATGATACCACATAATCCAAGGGCAATTCTCCCTTAGAGTTTCTCTGCTGTAAAAGCACTGGGCCTGTGAAAAAAGAAAATGCACAATGTTAAAACATTTTTATTTTGGTAGCTTACAGTTGTTTTCTCTGCATTTTCCCAAAGCATAGGATTCTGTTTACAATCACGTTTTGTACTAATTCACGTTGACAAAATTAACTGGTCATACATATTGACTGTCTAATAAAGGTGCATTAAAAACCCCCCAAATTCTAGTCAATGTCTAGTTAGATTTGCCTAAAGCACATGCCTTAGTTCAATAAAGAATACATATAATTACAAATTTAATTAATTAATATTAAAGATTTTATTATTCATGAGAGACACAGAGAGAGAGAGAGGCAGAGACACAGGCAGAAGGAGAAGCAGGCTCCATGCAAGGAGCCCGATACGGGACTCAATCCCAGGACTTTGGGAGCACGCCCTGAGCTGAAGGCAGATGCTCAACCACTGAGCCACCCAGGCATCCCTAATTACGGATTTTTAAAAAGCATATAAAACTTCAAAAGTTGTCATCTTGAAATGAGAATTTCAGTGTTCACAGAAGATATTAACAAAATATGTTCTTCTTCAATCTGTGTAAGATTCTAAAGTTATCTTATAATTTCACCAAGAGGAAAAAAGTACTACTTCCTTCCACTGCTAATAGGTGACTGCACAGAGCAAAGACCGTAAAAACCTTGCACAGACACAGATCACACTATTCAATTATCCTTGCTTATGTTCAATTTTTAGTATAGGTAACTGATTCACAAAAAATTAAGTGTTAACTACTTTGAGTCAAAAGCCAGATTTCATCTTTCTGTCCTACCTAGACCTATAAATCTACTTAGCAAACACTGAAGAGTTTATCCCCCTAGGCAATCAAGGATAATATGGGAGGTGGAGAGGGGAACAACAATGACTCAGTATTTGGTCACACAGCACTGAGTACTTTGTGTCCCTCTGTCTGCCAAGTACTGTTATTATTTATGCACTCTGCCATTAAAACATCAGAGATGTGGGATCCCTGGGTGGCGCAGTGGTTTAGTGCCTGCCTTTGGCCCAGGGCGTGATCCTGGAGACCCGGGATCGAATCCCACGTCGGGCTCCCTGCATGGGGCCTGCTTCTCCCTCTGCCTGTGTCTCTGCCTCTCTCTCTCTGTGACTATCATGAATAAATAAATAAAATCTTTAAAAAAAAAAACAAAAAACATCAGAGATGTAAGGTTTTACAACTAAAAGAAGTAATAAGAACCTACATACAAGATAAGAGCATACTGTCAGAGAACACATCATAGTTAAAAATTCCTAATGATATATCTGATGAAATATACATAATGGCCTAGTTTATAATTTGTATTTAATATAAATGACCAACCACTAATAATATGTTATTTAATTTTATGGAAAAAAGAAAATTCTAAACAAAAATTAATGCTCTCTTTTCATTGTATTTTTTTAAAGATTTTATTTATTTATTTATTTATTTATTTATTTATTTATTTATTTATTTATTCATTCATTCAGTCATTCATTCATTCATGAGAGACAGAGAGAGAGAGAGAGAGAGAGAGAGAGAGAGAGAGAGGCAGAAACACAGGCAGAAGGAGAAGCAGGCTCCATGCAGGGAGCCCAACATGGGACTTGATCCTGGGTCTCCAGGATCATGCCCTGGGCCAAAGGCGGTGCTCAACCGCTGAGCCACCGGGCTGCCCTCTTTTCATTACATTTCAAAAAATTGCGCCAAGTGACCCTTCTTAAAAACCAACAACAAAATTATGGACAAGATACCAAAAGTAAGCAAAGGTTCTAGAGACATAAATAAACTTCTGAAATTACTTGTTTCAAGACTAATTCACAAAGAAGGGATGATATAGTTACTATAATGATGGTATTAAACCATTTGACAGGTCCAAACTCAGAATATGAGTAAGGCAAAGGTAAGTCTGCACAACTGCCAAGGGACCTCAATAAAATCAACTACAGGTAGGTGTTGCTTCTCTAATGCAATGAACTCATACATATACTATTCTTCACCAAGAGCCATAGAAAAATTCACTTTGATCAATATAATCCCATTCTCTTTCTAAAGAGTTGGACTTAATACAATAATGGCTCTTATATTGCTTAGATCATTTGAAGTAAGGCCAAATATGGGCTTCGAATGTCACATACATGATTGAGCAGAAAAATAAAACACTTAGGAGACAGAACATCATGGTTTAGTAAACATAGAATATTCAAAAAGTGGAAGAACTGAAAAATATACTGATTATGAAATGGTGTCAGTAAAACAGACACACTAAGGCCTTTAGGGGGCAGGAGAAGACTATAAATAACCAAATTGCTTAAACTTCCAAGCTGTACAACCACATACACAGACACACACACACACACACACACACACACACACACACACGTATATATGTATATGTATGTATATACACATACACACAGGAGGGGGAGGGGGAACATCTAAAGAAAATATGCATTTTATGTTTATGCAGAATGAAACAGCTTTAATTATAGAAAAAAAATTTTAATTTCAAGTTAAAATCAGCACAAATAAAAGTAACAGAAAATTTACACAAATTTTTATTTCTGCATTATAAGCTAGTCATCACTTTTCCTTTGTTTCTCTTTTAAAAACACAAATCAGCTTATCAGAAAAATTTAACATAACATTTATATTATTCAGTTTACATATAAGAAGAATGTCACTGAAGAGGGGGGTGGGGTGCTTTCTGAAATGCAGAGATCAAAAATCAAAAAAAGCATCAGATGAATATTAAGCTAAAGTTATCTCCATCTCAAAATCTCTGCATAACAGTTATCACCATTTGAAAAAATTCTTCCCACTGTAACTTAATTGACTGTAAAATGTGAATGAAGAAAAGGTATTCCAGGATATCTTTTTTTTTTCATAGTCTGTAAAGAAATAATTCATTAAAAAAAAAGATTAATCGAGTTAGCTGTTATATACAAGAAATGAAACAAGAATGGAAAACCCAAGTAACCACAATGGAACACTTACATTCATTTATTAATAAGCTTTCAGAAATGGCTGGTTCACAAAGACATTACACATTTTAAGTAAAAGTACTAATATTTAAAACCGTAACACACTCAATCCAAAATACACAAACCTAAATACACAAAACCTAAATAGGCTTTATAATTAATAAAAATAAATATTTACATATTATGAAAAGGTATCCCTATTAAATAAAAGGTGCTTTCATTCTAGGAGACTTTTTATCTTTTTCACTAATATGAAATAAAGGCATTTCTCCTCATAGATCTTAAACAAAAAATGCTATCTACCTTTGAGGGAATTCATCAAAAAGCTGGATAATTTATCAAATCCCGTTTAGCATAAATGCACTCACCCCCATGCTGTAGTAGCAGCTTGCCAATTTCTACATGTCCGTTTGACAGTGCATCATGCAAAGGAGTCACCCCGTCCACTTGAGTGAGCAGATCTACCTCTGGACAACGTTGCAAAATTTCCTGGACACACACTGTGTTGCCATAGTTACAGGCTTCATGCAAAGGCGTCCAGCCAGCATTGTCTAAATTAGAAATCAAGGCAAGTTTTAAAACAGCAAAAGTAGGACTTTTGGTAGTAAAGTATCAATATTCTGCTTCCTTTAACAGTGTGACTTTCTAGGTGCTTCATACAGAAATAGCGTGTCTTGATAAAAATGCCTAAGGCACAGTCTTATTTCTAATTGTAAGAAAAATAAATTAAAACAGCTGAAAAATATTGATTTTGAGATCTATCAAAATATGGACAAAAGTGTTTCTGCACTATTAGTTATAAATCAATATATGATGAATTTCTTGGTTTTGCGACTGGTAATATTTGAAAGCTATGCTAGATAAATATACTTAAATGATTTTTCTTAATGTTGACACAAAACTATTTAATGCCACAAATATTAAGACACTGGATCAGACTACAAAAATGTAGAACTTACCTTTAACATTGATGTCTATTCCTGGCAAAGAGAGAAGAAGAATCAATTTCTCCACTTGGTTATTTATGCAAGCTCTA